>NC_057853.1:51237268-51860730 GCF_015237465.2 Chelonia mydas
AGGAAAGGAGAATGATTGCATCTATCTCCAGTATCCCCTCCCTACAGACATGCTCCTCTGCCCCTTCTGCTATCCAGGCGGAGGATTTCAGTACATTGGCAATCTCAGCAAACACCTCAAGAGAATCCATAGCAAGCGGATCACCTTTCGATGTGCCCTCTGTGACCTGCCTTTCGAGACGCAGAAGAAGTGTAAGTCTCATCAAGTCACCTTCAAAAGACATCTTGAACTGGAAGAGTTCAACTCTACCAGTCTATATTGCCGCCACCCCATCTCTACTCTGAAAGCAGAAACACCACCTGCTCCAGCTCCGGCTTCCGACTCCCCAAACACTCCGGCTACTGCATCTCAGCCAACTCCCACAGAGCCATATCATGAAAAAGAAAGAGAACGTGCTTCCTCAAAAATCCCTAAGCTGGATACTGCCAAGAGGAGGATCGGCACTCCCTTGCAGCTTATGCAAGGCAACTCCATCTCCAGACGGCTTGGTGCTTCCTCGCAGTATGTCCACCACAACGCCATCGTCAGAAGGGTCAGCGCCCCTCCACAGGTAATTTCACGGGATCCTGTAGTCGGAAGAGCTAGCACTACGTCACAGGCCACCCACCCGCTGCCTCTAAAACTGTCCTTCCTAAAAAGACCAGTGCTGCCCTAAAATCCATAAGGGAAGACTCTGCCCTTCTTCTGGAAGATCCGGCCAAATGCAATTCTCAACACCGGGAGGGAAAAAAGCAACAGGCTAATCCCACAGCAGTTTTCCATCTTGAGCCTGCGGAGATTGAGCAGCTGGAAGAGCAACAGCCCACGGTGAGGGCCGCCACACCATGGCAAGCTGCTTGGATGGAGGAGTTAGTGAAGACAGCCTCCTTCGAGGACTTTGACCTCCTTGTAGACAAACTCACTAAAGATCTGTCTGCAGAAATTGTATCTGGGAGGTAGGGAACTCAGGAGAACACACCGACTGCGCACAGAGCTCCTGCATCCAGACAGACCCACAACAACATGAGGGAAGCTAGGAGAAGAACATCAGTCGCTGCTGTGACCCAGCAGCAGCATCCAGGAGCTCTAGCAGTCAAGCCACCCTAAAGCTATGAGAGAGATCCTCAGGGGGCCCTCATCCTACTGCGCAATCCTGTCCAAGAGACTATTCTTGTACTTTAAGGGGGTTTTTGACCGTGTAGCTCAGAACGACACAAAGTGTCCAGAGTGCCTTCATCCTTTACCCCGGGTTGACTATGCAGAGGACCTGGAACAAGACTTTACATCACAGGAAGTAGTGACCAGACTCACAAAGACCAAAAACACAGCCCCAGGAAAAGATGGCATTCTCTACAACTTCCTGAAAAAATGAGACCCTGGTTGCCTGGTACTAACTGCCATTTTCAACAAATGCAAACAGTTCCGACATACTGCCAGCTCCTGGAAGAAGTTGATGACAGTGCTCGTCTACAAGAAAGGCGAGCGAGACGACCCCAACAACTGGAGACCCATCTCTCTGTTCCACCGTGTATAAACTGTATGCCAGCTGCCTTGCGGCTAGGATCACAGACTGATTGGTGAACGGAGGATCCATCAGCTCCATCCAGAAAGGCTTCATGTCATGCGAAGGCTGCTGTGAACACAACTTTGTTCTTCAGACTGCCATAGCATGGCTTGACCTGGCTAATGCTTTTGGATCGATGCCCCACCAGCACATTTTTGACATGCTGCGAGAGTTCAGGGTACCTGAAAACTTTCTCCAACTGGTCCAGGAACTGTATGAAGGCTGCACCACCACCACCCGCTCCATGGAAGGAGAGACACCTGAAATTCCTATCCGTAGCTGCACCCTGAGCCAATCATTTTTAACTTAGCCATGGAGCTGCTCATTTAAGCGATCTCCAGAGGTATAGGTGGTTTCGAGCTATACGGCAACAGAGTGAATATCCTGGCCTATGCAGACGATCTGGTCCTGATTGCAGCCAATCCTGAGAGTCTCCAACAAATGCTTGACATCACCAGCCAGGCTGCCAATTGGATTGGACTCCGTTTCAATGCCAGGAAGTGTGCATCCCTGCATATCGATGGCAGTAGAAGGGATTCGGTCCAGGAGAAGCCATTTCAGATCCAGGGTGAACCCATGATCTTCCTCGAAGATGGGCAAGCGTACCAACATCTCGGCATGCCGAGGGGTTTCCATGTCCAGCAGACACCTGAGGATACCATCATGGAGATCCTACGAGATGTGGCCAGGAGCGACTCCTCCCTACTGGCATCGTGGCAGAAGACTGATGCCTTGAACACCTTCCTGATGCCCCGTATCTCATTCATCCTGAGGTTATCTGCCATGGCGAAGGTACCTCTGAACAAGGCAGACAGCACCATCTGGCAGCTGGTGAAGAAGTGGATGTTTCTTCCTCAGAGAGCTAGCAATGTATTGGTGTACATCTCGCAAATGCATGGCGGCGCCAACATCCCTCGAACGGGTGGTCTGTGCGACGTTGCCATGATCACTCACACCTTCCACCTTCTGACGTGCCCGGACGCCATGGTGAGAAACATCACGGAGAGTGCTCTGCGGGATGCCATCAAGAAGCGAATCACCAGGACCCCTTCCAACCAATATATCCTCAACTACCTGAGAGGCTTGCTGGAAGGTGAATTTGGAAGAGACGGGAGACTTTGCTTCACTCTGGACTCGTGCCTGCAATGCTACACGACTGGAGAAGCATATCGGCTGCCACTGGACGTGGTGCAAGGAACTCCAGGAGCTGGGAGACCTGGTGCCACAGGTGAAGAATACAGATCACACTATCATCACTCCAAGAGCTAGACCCATGCTGGAGAGGACCCTGAAGGATGCCATCTGCTGCCAATACGTGGAAAACCTGAAAAGGAAGCTGGACCAGGGCAAGGCATTTGAGGTGACGTGCAAGTGTGATGTCAGCAACCACTTCCTCCCTGAGGGCAGCTTCACCCGATTTGCTGACTGGAGGTTCATCCACAGGGCCCAGCTCAACTGCGTGCCACTGAACAGAGCCGTCTGCCACGGGAATCAGGACTAGTGATCCAGGAAGTGCGGATACGCCAACAAGACACTACCCCATGTCCTGTGTAGCTGCAAGCCCCATTCGAGAGCTTGGCAGCTGTGACACAATGCCATCCAAGATTGCCTGGCCAGAGCCATCCCGCCACCTGTGGGGAAGGTTGCTGTAAACTCCACCATCCCCAGAACCGACAACCAACTGTGACCGGACATCATCATCACCAATGAGGACTGGAAGAAGATCATCATGGTGGATATCACAGTGCCATCTGAGAACAGGACCCCAGGCTTTCACGATGCCCAAGCTCGAAAGGTAGAGAAATATGCCCTTCTGGCCGAAACCTTGAGAGCTCATTGTTACCAGGTCCAGACACACGCACTGATCGTCAGAGTCTTAGGTGCATGGGACCCCAGTAATGAGTGAGCGCTGAGAGAATGTGGAATCGATCAACACTACGCTTGGCTGATGCGGCGACTCATGGTGTCAGACACCATCAGGGGGTCGAGGGAAATCTGCATAGAACATATCACCAGACATCGGCAATACCAGGAGGAATGAGCTGGAGTGCGGATGAGAAGTGCAGTCAGGAAAATAACAAATACTTTCCTCATGGATTATATTTTCTAAATGGACAACCAACCTAATTCTCAATTACTGAGGGACAATCTCCACTCATTGATATATTTTGCTTTCCACAACCAAATCTTTGTACAACTTTTCATGAGTGATGTACTCAAGTATTCGGATTCTATTATCTAAACTGTATTGTTAAATCTATTCACCTAAATTTGAGTTATAGCTGATTATGTACTCTATGTATCATAAAACTTTTAAAAACAAACTTTGTATTTGTGGATAATCTAAGCACTCTGCCCAGATGTACAGACACTCTTTTCTCAACCTATGTATTATATAATTTTTTTAACATTAGCTTTAATACAAATTTTAAATCTGTTCTTATCAGTTTAATTACTGAGGCAGAAAGTATACCTTCTAGAAGACTTGACTTGCTATCTTGAGGAAGATTACTGCTTTGAAGATGGAATCTTCTGCCATGACTTCAAAAGAAAATCTTCATGCTGCTTTGGAGACCCCAGGGGAGACGGAGAAGATGATTGCTCTCTTGCCGATTCCACAAAAACCTGATGCTGCTCCATGGAATGCCCATCGGGGAACAGCCTCTAAGAAGACCCTCAGTGCTGTCAGGGTATCACAGATGAACAGCATTGATAGGGAAAGCAGCTTGAAGAAAACCTGTGGAGACGCTGCTGCAGGGAGATCTTGCACCTCGAGGACGGCCTTCCAGGACATCACAGCCAGGACAAACATCAACTCGCTTGTGTGATGAGTTCGGTCACAGAGACCCCCTAGGGACTGTCACCTGACATGCTGAAACTACCTCTGAGCCTGTTTTCCCTGTCAGTTTGGGACTCCAGAACCCTGTCTTGTTGATCCAGACACGCAGTCCTGCTGCAACACAGACCCAGGGTCTGAACCACGTCCCCAAAGCTGCAGGTTTTAACTGAAAACCACTCAGCAGGTACTCCTGTCTCCAGCACCCAGACACCCAGTTCCCAATGGGATCCAAACCCCAAATAAATCCGTTTTACTCTGTATAAAGCTGGTACAAGGTAAACTCATAAATTGTCCGCCCTCTATAACACTGATAGAGAGATATGCACAGCTGTTTGCTCCCCCAGGTATTAAGCACTTATTCTGGGTTCAATAATAAACAAAAGTGATTTTATTCAGAATAAAAAGTAGGATTTAAGTGGTTTCAAGTAATAACAGACATAACAAAGTAAGTCACCAAGTAAAATAAAGCAAAAACACGCAAGTCTAAGTCTAATATGTTAAGAAACTGAATGCAGGTAAATCTCACCCTCAGAGTTGTTTCAATAAGCTTCTTTCACAGACTAGATGCCTTCTTAGTCTGGGCCCAATCCTCTCCCTGGGGTAGTTCTTGTTCTAGCTCAGGTGGTAGCTAGGGGATTTCTCATGACTGCAGCCTCCTTTGTTCTGTTCCACCCCATTTTATGGCTTTGGCACAAGGCGGGAATCCTTTGTCTCTCTCTGGGTCCCCATCCCTCCTTCTAAATGGAAAAGCACCAGATTTAAGATGGATTCCAGTACAAGGTGACATGGTCACATGTCACTGTAAGACCTCATTCTTCATTACCCACAGGCTGGCCCTCAGGTCCACAAGAAGGCTTGCAGGTAAATAAACCATCTACACCCAATTGTCCTAGTCAATGGGAGCCATCAAGATGCTAAGCCACCATTAATTGCCCACACTTTGCATAATCACGATAGGACCTCAGAGTAATACTTCATATTTCTAGTTTCAGATACAAGAATGATACATACATACATACAAATAGGATGAACACACTCAGTAGATCCAGAGGTGAAAGTGCAGCAGCATACCAGCAAGAAAGTCACCTCCTTTGGCTGCATAACAAACAGCTTAAACTCATAGCTAATAAAAGCTTGGAAAGGGGAAACTCACTGTGACATTTGTTTGTTGTTTCTCTCCCTCTCCTCCTCCGGCCAGGCTGCGGAAGGCAGCTAGGCTCTGTGCTTCCTGTGCATGGCACTCTGCAGTGGCTCCCCTCTAGCTTGTGGTGGGGAGCAAGGGGACTGGCTGAGAGAGAAGCCTGCCCAGGACGTCTTCCACCTGCATAATGACGGTTTAAACTCAGCTGTTCCCTCCGCAGTTCAGCCTGTGGGATTAGGGGCCATTTCTGGCATCCTTGTTAATTTCACTCACAGTTGTTGGTGTGTGTGTGATGAAGGCAGGGGCAGTTCTTTTCTGCCCCCTGGATGAGGGGATCTCCAATAGTATAATACACAAAAAATACAATCAAAATCGGGAACCATTTCCAAGTTCAAATCTATCCCATTCCCTCCCCAGCAGAGGATCATGGTTGTGATGCCCAAACTGCTTGCAGATCCTCTTTGAAATGTTACTGTTTAAAAAAAACCACAAAGAACATGGTGGGAAGATGTGTCATGATGATCAGGGTTTATTTTGGGCAAAGGAATTTTGCTAAAGCAACGAAAGATTCACAGGGAAAGCAAATAGCCCGATAGACAAAACCACAAAGGGATCGGAGGGGAAAACTGGATAGTCAGGGAAATTACTGTGCCTCCTTTGAAAGAAATAATAGTTTTCATTCCACCCTCTTTATATATTGAATTAAACACCTGAAATGTCCTTAGGACATAGGGGCACGATCTCAGATCTCTTTTTGTTTTGTCAGTGTCCTGCAGAGTGCAGAGACTGAAACTGACAAAACTTTCTCTAAGTATCTTCTATATTTCATGAAGGCTGTTCTAGTTGTCCTTCATTCACCCCTGCCTTCCCCCTACTACTAGCCACCCATTGGTGTGCCCCCTGCACCTTTTTATGTGCCTGGAAGGGAGATTAAACAATCCTTGATATCTGACTTTCTAGGAAATAGGGAGGGTCTAGGGCAGGCAGGGCACAGTGCAGCCCCTTGTCCCCCTCCACCTGGCTGGCTGACTGGCTGTGGTTTTTGCCTCGGTTACTTACACCTTGGCAGGCACAGCCCAGTGGCACCTGCTGGCTCTCTGCAGGCAGCAGCCCGCAGGGGCCGGTTGCTGGGGTCACTGCTGGTAGGCGGCAGGCTTCAGCTGCATTGTTTGTGACACATTCCTACACATACATACTGTATGTATTACTGTCCTTGTGCAAGCAAGCGGCCACCCATTGCAGCGGCTGGGTGCATTCTCCAGGCGCGCAGCCTGTGGGGAGGGGGCCAGTGGCCTTTTGAGGGGTGGCGGGATGGGGTGACAGTGTTTCTGCGGCTAACACCTCAGGAACTTCTGCTTAATGTGTGTGCTGCTTAATGGTGTCCTGCCCCTGGGGGGCTGTTGGTCCGAATCCGACACTGAAGAGCTGTCTTTTCTGAGAGATCCATCCATACTGTACAGATACATTTAGAACATACCTGGAATACGAGCAGATCTAGATCTGTGAAGCAAGACAAGAAGGTTTTCTTTTCACAGGAAGACGTTCACATAGTTGTTCCAAATGTTAACTTTTGAGTGCCATACCGCCACATGGTAATCGCACAGGCTTGCTTCTTATTGGTCAAGTCTTGTCAGGTGCGCAATTAACACTAGGAGGACAGTAAGTGGGGACAAAAATGCAGCCTAAGAAGATACACGTTCAACAGACCCTAACAGGTATGTTTAAACGTAAAAATGAGGAAATGGGGGCTTGTCAGTCAAAAAGAACAGCAACAAATGAAGAAGCTGTAACTAGTCATCCACAGGGAAAAAACGCTGACACTTTTACATTCATGTGGTGAGACGCAGCCACCACAAAGAGAGGAGACAAATGAAACTGCTGAATTTCTGGGTTAGAAAACTGATACTCCACCACCATACCCTGCTGTGTGGTCAAAAATGCAATTTGAGGAGTTTGAAAAGAAAAACTACTGGCTTTTTGCTTCGGGCGGTAAACTTGGGTGCACAGTATGTCATGACGTTTCAGATTTGAAGCTGCATTCTGCAAGAGGGGTTAACATCTCTCCAAACTGGGCCTCTTGTGAAATATCCTCGTACGGAAAGAATAAAGAGACAGAGCTATCCTCCCTTTACAAAAAAATAAATGAACATAAGAAATCTGCAGCTCACGTGGAGGCTGAAAAAATTCAAGCCTGGCTAAAAAAGAAACTCTTCTTAATCTGAATGCTAAAGTGAAGAAGCAGCATTTGAAACTACTGCTCATGTATTCCGAACAGCCTACTACATCGCCAAAACAAATCGACCACTCAGTGACCACAAGAGCCTCATTGACCTACATCAAATCAGCAGAATTGAAATGGAGCATTTGTTGCACAGTAGAACAGTCGATGTAGACATAATCAATCATATAGCCACTGAAATGAAAAAGAGAATTGTCAACAAAATCATTGACAATAAGGCAAAAATTACAGTACTTGTCGATGAATCAACTACTCTCTCTTGAAACTCAACTCTCATCATTTTTTTGAAAGCCAGTATAGGTGGAATTATGAGGCCACTTACGTTTCCTCTGGACTTGATAGAGCTACAAAGTGCAACAGCAGCAGCCATTAAAGGGGAAATTTTGAAATGCTTGCTGTGTTGTGGGTTCACTAAAGAACTATTATTGGAAGTGTTGATCAGCTTTTGTAGTGATGGCGCAAATGTGATGTTAGGAGTCAAAGCTGGCGCTGGAAAACTACTACAAATGGACTTTCCTAATGTGATATTATGGCATTGCCTCAACCATAGACTGAAACTTGCTGTTGATGAAGCTTTAGAAGTCACCGGAGGTACAAATGTCTTTAAGGCTTTTTTGGATGCATTATATTCCTTGTACAGTCAATCACCAAAAAACTCTCAAGAACTGAGTGCTCATGCCAATGAATTACACATTGTACTTCAAAAAATCGGCAAAGTGTTAAATTTAAGGTGGGTGGCGTCAACATGGAGAGCAGTCAATGCAGTGTGGCAAACATACCCTGCTTTGGCAAAACACTTTGAGGCGGTCTCACAAGACCTGTCAAGAGTCAGAAGTGAACACATTAAATTTCAAGGACTACACTCAAAGCTGTATTCTGTAAATTTCATCAGAAACCTTTCTTTAATTCTGGATGTGCTAAAAGAACTGAAGAACTTGTCTGAGATGTTACAAGAACGAGACATGACCATTCCAAAAGCAGACAACCTAATGCAAATATACATCAAGAGAATCGAAAGTCTAAAAACAGACCCAGGAATTCACTCTGAAGAAGCTCAGAAGGCTGAACAATCCATGATGTTCAAAAACAGCAAATTAAACAGCACTGGAAAAAGCCCCAGAATCAACTCGTCTCAATTCATTCAAGCAGTTGTTGACAACATGAGGACAAAACTATTCACAACTGCCTCAAACAAAGCCAATCAAAGCACACTCAAAGAAAGGGTTTCCAATTATAAGAACTTAATTAACAATTTGTTGGTTTTGAATCCTGAAAAATGGCAAGAGAATCCCCACTTCGGAGAAAAGGAAATAAGAGCATCGGCTGATCAACTGAGAATCAATCAACAGGAAACACACTTGGGATTTGTTGAGTTCAAGGCTTCTGGAGGAAAAAACATTCCTTGTAAACTTAAAAAACTCATCCTTGCAGTGGACACCCTTGCTGCAAGCAACACTGATTGCAAAAGGGGATTCAGTGTGATGAACAACATCATTACAGTGAAACAGACTGCACTTACCACTCATCATGTGGTGGACTTGCTATTCATTTCGTGTGTGGGACCTCCTTATACTCAGAGAAATCCCATGCCATATGTGAAATTGTGGATTGGAAAGGGCCGACATGCAGTACATTCATCTCGAGGCATGGCACGACAACAGGGAGAGATCAGCTGTATGGCCCAATGTAGGAGTTTCTATAAGGATGCTTTGTTCCATCCAGTCCCTCCCATGGATGCCCCTTTCTTGCCCCCACTGGCCCACTCACACCTTCCACATGCCAGAACCGAGCCAGGGGTTGGGACGGCTTTGCTGTGAGTAGTGGTTCCCCTTGGAGCTGCAGCCCTCACCTGCCACCCCCCATTGCTGTGTGTGTTGTTGCTGCTGCATGCCCCCCAGACCTCCGTCTCCTCCCCTGCCTCCGAGGAGGCTCCTGTGCACGGGTCCCTCCCACAACCTGGCAGAGACAGCAGCAGCTGCTGAGGCTGGAAGTTTTCCTGGGGACAGTGTTAAGCAGAAACCCAAAAGCTGGGCACCCACAGATGGACTGGCAGTGCCCAGCCAGATCTTGCCTCTTGCAGAAGTTCCTGCGGTGTTAGCCGCAGAAACACTGTCTCCCCTGTCCCTCCACCCCTCAAAAGGCCACTGGCCCCCTCCCCACAGGCTGCGCGCCTGGAGAATGCACCCAGCCGCTGCAATGGGTGGCCGCTTGCTTGCACAAGGACAGTAATACATACAGTATGTATGTGTAGGAATGTGTCACAAACAATGCAGCTGAAGCCTGCCGCCTACCAGCAGTGACCCCAGCAACCGGCCCCTGCGGGCTGCTGCCTGCAGAGAGCCAGCAGGTGCCACTGGGCTGTGCCTGCCAAGGTGTAAGTAACCGAGGCAAAAACCACAGCCAGTCAGCCAGCCAGGTGGAGGGGGACAAGGGGCTGCACTGTGCCCTGCCTGCCCTAGACCCTCCCTATTTCCTAGAAAGTCAGATATCAAGGATTGTTTAATCTCCCTTCCAGGCACATAAAAAGGTGCAGGGGGCACACCAATGGGTGGCTAGTAGTAGGGGGAAGGCAGGGGTGAATGAAGGACAACTAGAACAGCCTTCATGAAATATAGAAGATACTTAGAGAAAGTTTTGTCAGTTTCAGTCTCTGCACTCTGCAGGACACTGACAAAACAAAAAGAGATCTGAGATCGTGCCCCTATGTCCTAAGGACATTTCAGGTGTTTAATTCAATATATAAAGAGGGTGGAATGAAAACTATTATTTCTTTCAAAGGAGGCACAGTAATTTCCCTGACTATCCAGTTTTCCCCTCCGATCCCTTTGTGGTTTTGTCTATCGGGCTATTTGCTTTCCCTGTGAATCTTTCGTTGCTTTAGCAAAATTCCTTTGCCCAAAATAAACCCTGATCATCATGACACATCTTCCCACCATGTTCTTTGTGGTTTTTTTTAAACAGTAACATTTCAAAGAGGATCTGCAAGCAGTTTGGGCATCACAACCATGATCCTCTGCTGGGGAGGGAATGGGATAGATTTGAACTTGGAAATGGTTCCCGATTTTGATTGTATTTTTTGTGTATTATACTATTGGAGATCCCCTCATCCAGGGGGCAGAAAAGAACTGCCCCTGCCTTCATCACACACACACCAACAACTGTGAGTGAAATTAACAAGGATGCCAGAAATGGCCCCTAATCCCACAGGCTGAACTGCGGAGGGAACAGCTGAGTTTAAACCGTCATTATGCAGGTGGAAGACGTCCTGGGCAGGCTTCTCCCTCAGCCAGTCCCCTTGCTCCCCACCACAAGCTAGAGGGGAGCCGCTGCAGCCAGCTGCTGCTGAGTGCCAGGCTCGGGGGGGGGAGGGGGAGGGAGGGTGAAGGGGGAGCGCGGAGCCTAGCCGCCTTCCATAGCCTGGCTGGAGGAGGAGGAAGGACGAGGAGAAAAATGTGACAGTGAGTTTTCACTTTTTCAGGCTTATTCCAATATTAAAGTTTTATTACAGACAGAATTGGTGGTAGTAGTAGTTTTATTTTCTATATCTAAGTCATGCAATGGGAGGGATCCATGAAATATGTAGGAGAGGTGGGTTGCTTGCTATTGGACTGTAACCAGTAAGAAATATAAATTAATTTCACCCCTGGTGCTGAGTGTTGTAGGTTGTGTCAGTAAATGTGCACAAGGGTGTTTTCTCACCAGGGGAATTGGCAGCAGTCTGGTACCATACATGTTAATTGTCACCAGGGCTTTGTGAGGGGTAAGTGATGGCAGTGACTCAGAAGGAATCCTCAGGGCCTGGCTAAAGTGGGGTAATATTTTGCATGTCTGAGAGGGCATCTACACTGCAAAACAAAATAACCCACAGCAGCGAAACCACTACACTGTCTACACAACAAAAACAAAAAAAAAAACCCCACGCATCAGTGACTCTTAAAGTCTGGGTCTAGACACTTAGGTTTTCAGGGTTCACACTACAGCACTGAAAACAGACATGTAGATATCCCAGTGTGGGCTGGATCCTGGGCTCCAAAACCTGGTCAGGGGGTGGCTCTCTGAGCCTCGGCTCCAGCCTGAGTGGGAATGTCTATGCTGCTATTTTTGGCCCCGGGAGCCCGAGTCTCTTAGGCTCTTAGAGTCACTGATGCATGGGTTTTTTGGTTTTACAGTGTAGACATGAGATGGTTTGTGTGGAGCAGGGTCAGTGGTTAGCTGTGGGTCAGTTATAAGGAGCTTCTGTTCCCTTACTGGACTTAACCCCAAGTTTTTCCTTAGCAAAGAGAAGATGTTAGACTTTGTGCTATTCTGTCATGTGCTCTGTTCCCAAAGTGTTCTGTAGTGGGGAGGGCAGAGTGTTATTTAGAACATAAATTTTAGTATAGATACATAATTTCTTAAATATTATCCATACATATATTTTGCAATGATTATGACAACCTGGATAGAGACCTCCCATTCCCATCCTTCAATAAGTTGTTGTGCACATATCCAAACCAGAAGATACCCTGATAACCCTATGCCCCCCGTGCCCTCTGCCAGTTGTCACCAAGAGGTCCCTGGGTCACAATCAGAAGCTAGGTATTGTAAAAAATAAATAAATAAGAGAACCAAAGAGACAGAAAGAGAAATCTGTGGTCAGTAGAGTTAAGGAGAATAGTATGGATTTTTCAAGTATATTAAGAACAAAAAGAATCCTAACAATCGTATTGATCCATTACTAGATGGAAATGGTAGAGTTAATAATAATGTAGAAAAGGCAATAAGTTTTCAATAACTATTTCTATTCAGTAGTTGGGGAAAAAACAGATGATATAGTCATATCATCTAATAACATGCTTTCCATTCCATTAATAGCTCAGGAGGATGTTAAACAGCAGCTACTAAATTTAGACATTTTTAAATGAGCAGGACTGGATAAATGCATCCAAGAGTTTTAAAAGAGTTGGCTGAGGAGCTTGTTGGACCGTTAATGTTGATTTTCAAAACATCTTGTGCCAAGGTTCCTTTCCCACTCTGAACTCTAGGGTACAGATGTGGGGACCTGCATGAAAGACCCCCTAAGCTTATTTTTACCACCTTAGGTTAAAAACTTTCCCAAGGCACAAACTTTGCCTTGTTCTTGAACAGTATGCTGCCATCACCAAGTGATTTAGACAAAGAACAGGGAAAGGACCACTTGGAGTTCCTATTTCCCCAAAATATCCCCCCAAGCCCTTACACCCCCTTTCCTGGGGAGGCTTGAGAATAAACAAGATGAGCACAAACCCCTTGGATTTTTAAGACCCAAAAAACCCAATCAGATTCTTAAAAACCGGAACTTTATTAGAAGAACAAAAAAAAGGTAAGAGAACAACTCTGTAAGATCAGAATGGAAGATAATCTTACAGGCAGTCAGATTCAAAACAAAGAGAATCCCTTTAGGCAAAACCTTAACTTACAAAAAGACACAAAAACAGGAATACACATTTCCTCCAGCACAGCGAATTTACAAGCCAAAACAAAGAAAACCTAACACATTTTCTAGCTAGATTACTTACTAACTCTACAGGAGTTGAAGGGCTTGCATCCTTGATCTGTTCTCAGGAAAGGTATCACACAGACAGACCAAAGCCTTTTTCCCCCCTTCCAGATTTGAAAGTATCTTGTCCTCTCATTGGTCATTTTGGGTCAGGTGCCAGCGAGGTTACCTTAGCTTCTTAACCCTTTACAGGTGAAAGGATTTTGCCTCTGTCCAGGAGGGATTTTATAGCACTGTATACAGAAAGGTGGTTCTTCTTCGAGTGCTTGTTCACGTCCATTCCACAATAGGTGTGCATGCACGGCGTCCACGAGCGTCAGAAACTTTTTCCCTTAGCAGCTCCCATCAGGCCAGCAGGGCCCTCCAAGCAGTGCCACTGCACCGTGCATATATACCCCCACCGGCCCGACCCCCTCCCGTTCCTTCTTACCGTCTGGGGAGGCGTTGGAACAACCTCTCTCTCTCTCTCGTAGAAGAGCAGTCCCTTAGCCTTTAGAGTAACTGTTATCAGTTCGTTACCATACCTATTGTGGACACTTAAGTCATTAGGTGCTTGGAGGCCTCCAGCACCCACCCCAAGCCGTGGTGCATGTCGCAGGCCCACAGCTTCAAGGCTTGCGCCACATGCCGCAAACCTATGCCAGTTAGGGACTCCCATGACTCGTGTCTATGTTGCCTGCGGGACGGACATCAAACTGAATGGTGTAGGATTTGCAAGGCGCTTAAGCCAAGGACAAGGAAAGAAAGAGACTTTCGTCTAAAGCAACTATTGATGGAGGCCACATTGCAGCTGCTGGGCCCGGAGCGCCCGACGCCGGCTCAGGCTTCCTCGGTGCGTAGTGCCCTGGAGCCGTCGAGAGACCCGGCACTGGCTAAGCACCGTAAACTGTGGGCCCCAGAGCACCAGGCTAGGCCTTGGCACCACTCGTCCTCCCCGGTGCGGCCCCTGGCGCAGCTGAAAGGAAGGAGCAGTCTTTCCCCGCACAGGAGGCTGGTGCCTCCCAAGGCCCCGAGTGCCGATAAGAGCGGGAAGGCCGCAGTACCGGCACTGACACCGGCAGTCCCGGCAGCACAAGCCCCACCGAGCCCAGACCTAAGTGAGCTCAGTGTGGACAATGGGCTGGAGGGCATAACGGATCAGCCCCCTACACCTGGCACCTTTGGGGCTGCAAAGGACCTCATCGAGCTGTCGGCGGCAAGCCCCCTCCTTTATGGAGAGAACCCTCTGGCACCCATGCCTCGGGTGCCATTGAGGACACCATCCCAGCACCGCTCCCGGATTTGGTCCCGGTCGAGCTCCGACTCTGCGGACTCACACTTGCCAGTGGCCCAGAAGGAGGTTTCGGCACCAGCAGTGGGTCAGTGCGAAGAAGCACCAGAAAGGGCACTCCGCTCTCTGGCACCACCCAGAGACCGGCACTGGGAGGAGTTGAGTTGGCCCTCGCCAGAGGACTCCTGCAGACGGTCCCTGTCCAGGAACGCAGGCACTGGTCCCAATCCCGGTCCCGGTACCGCTCCTGCTGTGCCAGGAGCCACTCGTTCTCCCGCCGGCACAGATCGTTGGCACTGCCATGGCCTTCGCGATTGGCGTCACCGCAGTCCGGAGCTGACTCTGGCCGCTATAGCTACTCGCACTGGACCCCCTGGGCCTATCAGGAGCACCAAGGGGCCCCGTCCAGGGCAAGTTACTCGGTGCAGCGGTCCCGGTCCCCACACTGACGCTAGATGATGCCAGAGGCTACAGTATCCAGGCCTCCAGCATCCCCCCAGCATAAACCAGAGAGACGAGCACTGAGCCCGGTGCTGTCCCATGAACTCCTGGCCAGAGCCGGAGGCCCCTCCCATGGGAGAAGGGGAGCAGGAGGACCAACCAGAGGGGGTCAAGCAGCAGCTAACCTCCTCATCTTCCCCCGATGAGGTGGTGGCAGGTACAGAGGTGTCCGGCCCTCCGCCGATAGACCATAGAGCCCACCAGGAATTGCTGTGCAGGGTTGCCCAAAACTTGGGGTTGCAGGCCGAGGAGATTGTTGAGCAGGAGGACCCCATGGTGGACATTTTGAGCCCCGAAGGTCCATCCAGAATAGCGCTCCTGCTCATTAAGACCATTCAGTCCAACTATAAGACTATATGGCAGACCCCGGCCTCCAGTGCTCCAACGGGCAAAGGAGTGGAGCGTAAATACTTTGCCCCATCTAAGGGCTATGAGTTCTTGTTCTGCCACCCGAGTCCATGCTCCCTAGTGGTCTTAGTGGTAAACGAAAGCGAGCGCCATGGACAGCAGGCCACGGCCCCTAGG
Organism: Chelonia mydas; assembly: GCF_015237465.2. NCBI lineage: Eukaryota > Metazoa > Chordata > Testudines > Cheloniidae > Chelonia > Chelonia mydas. Next base: position 51,252,845 of record NC_057853.1, read on the forward strand.
GCCAAGGAGGCAAAACGCCTGGACCTTTTTGGTGGAAAGGTGTACTCATCTGGGGGCCTTCAGTTGAGGATTGCGAACCAGCAGGCCATCCTCAACAGGCACAATTTCAACTCCTGGGTGGCGGTAGGGAAGTTTAAGGACAACCTCCCGCAAGGTTCCCAACAGGAGTTCACGGCCCTGGTGGACAAGGGCAAGGCAGTAGCCAAGACCTCTCTCAAGGCCTCCCTGGATTCGGCAGATGTGGTGGCTAGAACAATCGCGTCAGGGGTGGTCATGAGGCGCTCGGTGTGGCTCCAGGAGTCAGGCCTGCCACCCGAGGTCCAGAATACACTCCAGGACCTCCCCTTCAAAGGGTCCGGGCCCTTCTCGGACCAGACAGACACAAGGCTACATAGTCTCAAGGACTCGCGAGCTACGCTTAAGTCGCTGGGTATGCACACATCGTTGACCCAGAGGAAGCCCTTTAAGCTGCAGCCTCCCCCTCAACGCCAGTACCAGCCTCACCATAGGCATGAGCCTTACCGTAGGCGAGGCAGGGATAACAGGCGATGGCGCAACAACAATAGTAACAATAATGCGCCAGGCCAGAACCAAGGCCAGCACAAACCCCAGCCAGGCACTAAGCCAGGCTTTTGAAGGTGTACTTGAGGACAGCGTACCAGACCAGTCACCAGATCTGTCCCTTTGTTTCCTGAACTGCCTGTCCCGTTTCTCCTGTGCGTGGTCCACCATTACATCAGACCTTTGGGTCTTATGCACGGTGCAGAACGGGTACTTGCTGCAGTTTGCCTCCCTCCCCACTCCTACCCCACCTTCTCCGTCCCTCTTCAGGGACCCCTCTCACTAGCATCTCCTACAGAAGGAAGTCCGCTCGCTGCTAGAGGCGGGGGCAGTAGAGGCGGTGCCAAAAAGCCTAAGGGGAAAGGGGTTCTACTCCTGGTACTTCCTCATTCCCAAGGCCAAAGGGGGCCTTTGCCCCATCCTAGACCTGCGCGGGCTCAACAAGTTCCTGGTGTAACAATGCTGGTTCTGGCGGGACCCAACTGAGAGTGCCAATTCAGGACAAACTGCTTAAAGCAGGGTAGTTACAGCCCAAGGCTGGGGTTTCTGTGCACACCAAGGCAAACCAAACCAGCCAGACAGAGAGGACTTTGGTTTTACCCCACTGGCTAACCACAAGTCACACAAGCAATTCCCTTAGACACTCCAGTTTCCCAGTATCACCACCAGTGGCACTCATTATGGGGACAAATGGTTATGAAAACCAATACCCCAGTAAAAGAAAAAAGGTTCTCTCGATCCCAAAGGACCAAGCCCCGGACCCAGGTCAATATACAAATCAGATCTTACCCACAAATCACGCTGTTGCCAATCCTTTAGAATCTAAAATCTAAAGGTTTATTTATAAAAGGAAAGAAATATAGATGAGAGCTAGAATTGGTTAAATGGAATCAATTACATACAGTAATGGCAAAGTTCTTGGTTCAGGCTTGCAGCAGCGATAGAATAAACTGCAGGTTCAAATCAAGTCTCTGGAGTACATCCACAGCTGGGATGGGTCATCAGTCCTTTATTCAAAGCTTCAGTGTAGCAAAGTTCCTCCAGAGGTAAGAAGCAGGATTGAAGACAAGCTGGAGGAGCTGCAGCAGCTTTTTATATTCTCATGCCATGTGGTCTTTCTTTATTTGTTCCAAAGACAAGCTGTCCATCACATGGCCTGGAAAAACCTCAGAGTTCTGTCCATAGGCATGTCCCTGCATACCTTGCTGAGTTACAAGGTGTGTCTGCCTTCTCTCAATGGGTCAGTTGTATAGCTGATGGTCCTTAATGGGCCATCAAGCAGGCTAGGCAGAGCTGACACCAACTTGTCTGGGGTGTCACTGAGAAGCATAGCATAAATTTGAAATACAGACAGTATAGAGCCAATATTCATAACTTTAACTACAAAAATGATACACATATACAGATAGCATAATCATAACCAGCAAACCATAACCTTGTCTTAGACACCTTATTTAACCCCCTTTATACAAGATTTGGTGCCACTACAGGACTTTGGTTGCAACAATGATCTATACGGTCCCAGCTTATGTCAATAATGTCACACCTGGTCAAGGCCTGGTTCCTCATGGTCTCTCAGGGCACCATCATCCCTTCCCTGCATCCAGGGGACTGGTACGCTGCCCTCAACATGAAGGACGCATACTTTCATATTGCCATCCACCCAGCACATCAGCAATTCCTACACTTCACCGTGGGCTGAAAACATTACCAGTTTGCAGTTCTCCCGTTCGGTCTAGCCGCTGCCCCAAGAGTGTTCACGAAGTGCATGGCGGTGGTGGCGGCCTTCTTACGGAGGCAGAGAATCCGGGTGTACCCATACCTCGACGACTGGCTCCTGGCGGGCCGATTCGAGGCGGAAGTGCAGAGCCATGTGGAGGTGGCCCTGACGTTGTTCTGCGAGCTGGGGCTCCTGGTCAACATCCCCAAGTCCACGCTTGTACCCACGCAGAGAGTGGAATTCATAGGGGCGGTCCTGGACGTGGTGCAGGCCAGGGCAAGCCTTCCGGTATTCCTATTCCAGGCTATCCAGCAAGCAGTGGCCTCCCTGCGCCAGTTTCCAACGACAACGGCCAGGTGCTGCCTGTGGTTGCTGAGTCACATGACAGTACGCATGCACATGGTCAGGCATGCCAGACTGAGACTCAGGACTCTGCGGGCATGGCTCGCTCGGGTGTACCGCCCAGGCAGGGACCCCCTGGACTTGGTAGTGACAGCCCCAAGGGACGTGCTGGACTCCCTGCTGTGGTGGCAGTCCCAGCCTGTGGTTTGTGAAGGCATCCCCTTTGCCGCCCCACAACCGGACCTGACGCTGGTGACAGATGCATCAGACCACGGATAGGGGGCTCACCTGGGGGACCTCATGACACAGCGGTTGTGGTCCGGAGCAGAGCGGTTGCCCCACATCAATGTGAAGGAGCTCAGGGTGGTTCGTCTCGCCTGCCAGACCATTCACGCCACTCTGAGTGGTCACAGCGTGACAGTTCTGATGACAACACTACTGCCATGTTTTATATAAACAAACAGGGCAGGGCTCGTTCCTCGCCACTCTGTCGCGAGGCTCTCTTCCTCTGGGATCTTTGCATAGCCCATGCAATTCACCTTGAGGCGTCCTATCTCCCGGGGGTATGAAACGAGCTGGTAGATTCCCTCAGCAGGTCGTACTGCATGCATGAATGGATGCTTAGGGCGGACGTCGTGCTTTCGCTCTTCCGCAGGTGGGGGTTTCCCCAGGTAGGATTTCAGTAGTTTTGTAACCTGCACCCTGAGCCCCACACCCCTTTGTGGTGAGGGAAATCCTGGCACCAGCCGCAGCCTGACTCCTGCATGGAGAGGACGCCTGTCAGCAGTGACCATCAGCCCTCTGTAGGGACTGAGGAGTACAGAACTATCTCTGAACAGGAGGATCATTTACAGAGTTGGGAGTTAGTTAGTCAGGGGAATTATTTGGGAGACCCCCCTTACACCCTGAACTGTGTCCTCTGGGTACTGCCTGTTAAACCTGCAGAGGGATTTGCCACCTTATCCTACTTGTGAGTCTTTTGGCTGTACTGAACCCAGTCAGCCACATCGCTAACTGCTGCACAGAAGATACAGGTCACAGGTCATCAAGGGCCCTATAAGGTACATGTACCAATGGGACCCTGATTCTTACATTTGCTATATCAGGTCTCGTGACTGGGGAAATTCACTGTTACTATCAGCGTGGGCACTGGTGATGCTGAGAATAGCGTTTTACCGTGTGTTATATTTACCTCCTGTTCAATATAATACTGTGCTGAATATATTATGTGTGTTTGTGTTATTTCTTGGGAGTCTCCAACTATCTGGCAAGTAAGTGGGGGTTACCCTGTGGTCAGAAATTTCCTCCGAAGATGCCCTGATGACCCTGCCAGGAAGGAGCGAGGGGGGTGGATGCACCACCAAATGAGTTCATATGGGAAGAAAATAAAGAAGTTACACCCTGCTGAGTGGGAGGCGGGATCCAGAAGAACCCAGGCCTGTCCATCAAAACCCCTAAGGATATTGGTGCTAAAGGAGGTAACCAGGTGAACAGGGGGCATTACATTTTAAAAGGGGATCAACCTAGACCTGTAACTCAGGATGCCATAAATGCTATACTGCTGTGGAGCACAACGCGGACACCAACAGCCAGCATATAAGTCACACCCTGGTTTCAACTACCCAGTTAAAGTTTGCAGAATGATCCCAACACCCTCCCCAGTCTGGAATTTCCCCAAAACTGTCTCCCTGCAGCATCCAGCCCTCTCCTGGAACACGCACAGAAGTTGTTAAGTTCACTGATCCTTTAGAGGGAAAGAAACAGCAACTTGTTATCATGGAGTTATCACTCACTTCAGTTCAATCAAAGCACTGGTTTGGTTTAGATACAAGGTAAAGCAAATTTGTTTAATCATAAAGAGATCGTGTTTGAGTTCAAGTAGAAAGGATAAAGATAGAAAGGGTTACAAACAAACAATAGTAAAAATACGTTATCTAATGGCTAAATCCTAACTTAACAAGCTGCAGTCTTTGTTCAAGGTAGTTTCCTCACCAGTCTTCCATTCCCAGCAATGGCTAACTAGCTCTTAGTCAGGATCCCAGTAGAGTCCACGGCACTGGTTTTCTTTGTGTCCTCAGGTGAAGGTTAACTTAGGGGTTCTCTGTTCCTCTCTTTATAGTCACGTAAACCTTTGAAAAGTATCTATCCCACGTTTCATTGACCTTGCTTTAAGAGGCAGGAAGGCTTCCTGGAGGAGTAGTCTCCATTCCCCCGTTGGCTTTATTTTCCTGGCATGAAAATTTACTTTTCTTTTTCTTTGATTACACCTTGCTCAATTTACATGGGAGACACAGTCAAGCAGGTGGAACTGCATTCCTTTGTCTGGAAAAACCTGTTTATCAACTTCCCCCTGACATGCCTGCTTTAGACACATTTTAGTCATAATTCCAGCATAGCTGTATAATCCTTTGTGGATTAACCAGATATACGTCATGCAAGAATATTAATGAGCAGTGAATTGTCAGTTTTCCAGTAATATATTATGTGACATCTGTAAGATACCAATTAGAACAACAGTGAGCTGGGGTACACTGGACTAGTCAGTCCAGCTGAAACTCACTGCTATATACCAGGGAACCCCTTGCCTTCTGCCATAGGAATGATTTTAGGGTCACACTGTGTAATTACTGGCCTGTAAGTATGACATCAATCCCAGGCAAGATAATGGAGCATCTGATATGAGACTCAGTTAATAAAGAATGAAATAGTAAACTATAATTAATGCTAAACAAGACAGGTTTATGGAAAATAGATCCTGTCAGACTAATTTGATCTCTCTCTCTCTCTCTTTGATGAGATTACAAGTTTGGTTTATAGATATACTTTTCTAAAAGATCTGTTCCAGGATTTATGTTGGGGAAGTTCTATGGTCTGTGTTATATCGGTTGGTCTAGCAGGAGGGTCTCCAGTAATCCCAAAGTGGAGAGTACTGCGTGCTTTGAGGCTGTAGTTTAATGAGGATCCCTGCACAGTGATCACACACAATGTTCCCTCTAATTTTTTCCATCCATTTGCGGAATGAATTTTGTTATGTGCATCAATATCGAGGTAATGTGCAGATGTGCACCACCAGTAGAAACAAAAAACCTAGATATAATATATATTTTTAAAAAGTTACCTGTGGCGGTTCAATGACAAGACAGAACACAGCTTTTAGCAAGCAAACGGCTGGTCTCTGCTAACAGGCTTCTGCCTGTCAGCTTTCCACCTTCCCCTTTATTCTCTCTCTCCCCCCGCGCATTACATTCTCCAACAGATAAAAGGAATACACTGGCTTTGTTTAACATTCTTATTTACCAATTTCTATCTACCGCATTCCTTGCTCTTGGGCCTTGAGCCCAGTCCTGAGAGGCTTCCCACGGTTCATGTCATCTTGGCGAGATTCCAAGGTTGATGCCCTTGAGAGGAGCTGTGTGTGCACAGGTCCAGCACAACACTCAGGGTGTGCCCTGAATGTTGCCAAGCGCATAAACCTTTATGAATCCTACATCCCCTCCTTTTTTGTTTATTTGTGCTCGGCCATCTCATGGTAGCCATCAATTTGCTTTTGCAAGCCAATTAACTCCCGGACAGACAAGGTCATAACTCGTGGAGCCTGCCAGGGTGGTTCTCGACAAAGCCTTAACAGAAAGGAAATACATTGCACACAGCAACAGCAAAAAATAAGCTTAAAAAGGTAAAGTGTAATTGGCCGGGCCCCAATTAGCCATGCTAAAGTACTGGGAAGAGAGGTTCGCGTAAGCGGCGAGCATCATCTCATTCCCAATTTCCTCAGGGTGATGACATACTGGAATAAGGCACGTACCTAACAATTCTTCAGCTGCTACAAAATCAAATAAACAAAAGTGGGTAACATTTGCTATTGAAGCCAATCTTTCCCATAGGTTATATGTCATTCGGGCCCGTAACGGAGGAAGCGCTCCCGAGTCAACCCCTCCAGGAAATAGCAGGCACAAAAGGCACACAATCAATACAGAATTAGCAGTAATTTGGGCGAGAATTGCCACAAACAAAGTCTCAGGAGTCTCTGGCTGTTGGTTTGCTGCCAGTCTTCTTTGAGCCGCGGCGACCAATGCTTTTACTGCTCCCCATGTCACGGGCTGGCTTGGGACGCTACGCCTCTTCCGTTTCCGTCCCGTCGTTGTCGACCCGGGAGGCACCGCGTTCTCCTCCAAGGTCAGCTGAAACTCCGGTATGGGGTTCGACAGCCCCTGGTGCCACGCCATGCTGTTTCAGTGCTGGTCGCACACACCGGGCCGGAACCCACAACGGTCCTGCAGGGAGAGACACAGCAACATATCCCTGACCCCAAGTGATTAAAGGTACTGGGCCCAACCATTGCGGATCGGGCAGCTGATGGTAATAGACACGCGGTCTCTCCAGTACCTCGGACTTATGAAAATGCCGATCCGCGGGGGTCTGCTGATCTGCGTTCAGCGTTAAATTATTTAAAGTAAACAAAAGGATATGCAATTGTTGCTGAATGTCTCCTAAGGTTCGGAGACGCAGCTCCCCTTGTTTTAATTATTTGTCAAGCAAGGTTTTTAGCGTGCGATTTGCACGGTCAACAATGGCTTGGCCTGTGGAATTATAAGGGATCCCGTGTTTGAGACGGACGTCCCATTGGGCACAAAAGGTGGAGAGTGCTGTAGAGCAATAGGCTGGGGCATTATTCATTTTCATCTGGCTCGGGTGACCCATAACAGCAAAACAGGCTAGCAAATGGTGAATAACTTTGGGAGTGGCTTCCCCACGCTGTGGGGTCGCTCAAAGGAATCCCAAATAGGTATCAATGAAAACATGTAAAAACGAATAGGGGCGGAATTGTGGCACGTGAGTAACATCCATTTGCCACAGCTGATTCGCTGCGGTACCTCTGGGGTTAACGGCATAAAAAAAGGTAGGGGCAGCAGCGGCACAGTGGGGGCAGGAACGAAAAATAGAACGTGCATGATCAGCAGGAATGTGAAACTGTCGGGCCAAAACAGAGGCAGACTGATGAAAAAAGGAATGGCTTTCGATGGGGTCAGAAAAGAGGGAATTTACCTGACCACGTAACGCGCGATCGGCGCGTGCATTGCCTTCAGTGAGTAGCCCAGGCAGAGGGGTATGACTGCGAATATAAGCAACAAAATAAGGGGAATTACGAGTGGTGAGGAGATACTGTAAGGACAAAAACAGGCAAAGGAGGTCCGCATCGACCTGAGGGGTAATGAGGGCAAGGGGTAAATGATCAATTACCTGATAAACATAATGCGTGTCCACAATCAAATTAAAGGGACAATCAGCAAAAAATTGAAAGGCCAAAATAACAGCAGCTAGTTCCAAGGACTAGTAAAGCTCTCCAAGCGCTGTGCATGCAAATATTGTTGTACAAGTGAATGAAGCGCTTTCAGCTTTTCTAGAGGGAGGGGCCACTGGTCAATCCATACGGGCTCTAAGGATTGCCATACCAATGGTAATGCGGATGGCAAGGTGGGTGAGGGAGGATTTTGGGCCATTATATATTAATATCGAGGGTGGTGTCCAGCTTTGTAAGTAAATCACGGCCCCAAATATTGAGGTGGACAGGGAGTACAAAAGGGCGGATTGTAGCAAGGGCACAGCCTCCTGGTTTAGAGACCGTGACCCAAGACAAACTTTGGCGCCCGGGTTTGCTACCGTCGATCCCCCACAACTCTTTAGAAGGAACTGTTGGCCAACCGACCGGCCACTCTGGATCACGAATCACCATAACGTCAGCTCCAGTGTCCACCAACCCTATAAAAGGAACATTATTTAAGAGAAGTGTTAACTGAGGTTTCGAGGGGCAGACCGACATAGTTAGAGCAACAAGTGGAGAGGACGTGTTGTGAGACGGCGACTGAGCCAGTGTCGATCCAAAGCCGCCTCCGCCCCGGGTTCGATCCTCTGCGGCTGGCACCTGATAGGGGACTAAAATCAATTGCACAATTGACCGTCCACGCGGGAGCGACTGCGGAAGATGGGTCCACACCTGAACCTTAATAACGCCGGTGTAATCGGTGTCAATGACTCCTGGGATGATAAAAAAACCCTGTTTCCCAGCGTGTGAGCGAGGGAGAACCAGACCCACAAATCCATCAGGGAGAGGTCCCGTCACCTGCGTAGGTATGGCGCAAACCTCCCCCGGCAACTGAAAATCAGCGTCCTCCTGCATAATCAAATCAAGCCCTGCACTTCCGGCAGTCGCCGCCCTCATGGAGTCTACGGATTTTAAGGCAGAGGAACAGTTGTCTGAGTGGGAAACACCCCCGTTTGGCCCTGGGTTCGGGGGGGACCCGTCGTGCGGTTTCCCGACCCGCTACGACACTGATTAGCCCAATGATAGCCCTTCTGACACTTGGGGCACTTCTTTGAGAGGCGGGCGGGCGCCGTCGATGAGCGGCACTCCCGCTGAAAGTGACCCTCCTTACCACAGCGGTAACAACGCTTCCCCCCCTTTCCGCTTTTTCGCAGGGCGGCAGCCAGAACTCCAGCTTTATGTGCTTGGGTTCTGATGTTTTGGCACGCCCGCAGCATGTCCGACAGCTCTAGAATTCCAGAGGCTTGTGCCGCCTGGAGAGCACGGCGGCAATCCTCGTTTGCATTTTCAACCGCCATTTTTAACAGGATCTCCTGAGCTGCCGCAGGGTTATCCACCTGTCGGAGGATAGCCTCCTGCAATCTGTTGGTAAAATCCATAAAGGACTCTGATGCACCCTGACGGATACTGGCAAAGCTTTTGGTAGGCTTGCCTGAATCCGGGACCTTCCGGAAAGCATGCTGGGCGCAGGTGGAAATAATGGGGAAGACGGCCTGAGGGAGTTGAGACTGCAGCTGAACAGTAGCAAACTGGCCCTCCCCTGCCAACTGCTCGTAAATGACACCTTGCTCTCTATATACCTGGGCTTGGCGTTCTGCCATCTGCCGATACTCACTAAGCCAAATAACATACTGACTGGGCGTCAGCATCATGCGCAACAGCGCCTTCCAGTCTTCAGGGATCAGGGTGTACCCAGTACCTAGCCCTTCAATGAGACCACGTACATACGTGCTAGTGAGGCCGAACTCGCGAATCGCTTTCTTTACCTCTCTGATCACCGAGTAAGGCAAACTGACCCAGTTTGCAACCTGGTTGCCCTGGCCATCATCCTGCCAGGTCACCGGACAAACTGAGACCAGATCAGCCAGCTCCTCTGCTGTAACATCTGAGCGAGTCTTCGCTGCGTGAACCATTTGTTGCACCAGCGAAAGCCCCTGAGCAGACGCAGACGACCCCCCGGGGGGCCCCGGAGCATGGGGCCCCACGGGGGGGATGGTAATCACACACCGGCTCCGGTGGGGAAGGCCAGGGATGCGGTGGTAATAGAGGCACTGGGGGCGAAGCAGGGGGAGGGATGGCTGCAGGAGCGGACGGGCGTGGCGAGATCACCAGCCTCGCGAGGGAGGGCCTGTCCGAGGCGACACGCTGTATTGCATCGCGGCAGAGGTGCCAGGCATGTAAAGCCTGCACGGGCACCTGAGGCTCTTTGTGCAATGTCTGGCCCAACCGCTCCCAGTCCGCTAGTTTAAGGGTTCCAGCTTCAGGGTACCACGGGCATTGGGCACTCACCTCCTGTAGCAGGAGAGTGAGTTCTCGAGTGGGGCAATCATGCTGAGCCTTACGCAGCAAATACTGTAGCTCATTGCGGTGTTGCACTTGCAAAGCAGAGAGGGAGCTTCCCATACTTACCACAATGAAAAATACTCACCGGGATCTGTGAAGCGGATGAGTGACGCGTCTGAAACCCTTGCCGGGCGAGGTGAGTGCTGAGGGCCCCACGTTTGGGCGCCAGTTGTGGCGGTTCAATGACAAGACAGAACACAGCTTTTAGCAAGCAAGCGGCTGGTCTCTGCTAACAGGCTTCTGCCTGTCAGCTTTCCACCTTCCCCTTTATTCTCTCTCTCCCCCCACGCATTACATTCTCCAACAGATAAAAGGAATACACTGGCTTTGTTTAACATTCTTATTTACCAATTTCTATCTACCGCATTCCTTGCTCTTGGGCCTTGAGCCCAGTCCTGAGAGGCTTCCCATGGTTCATGTCATCTTGGCGAGATTCCAAGGTTGATGCCCTTGAGAGGAGCTGTGTGTGCACAGGTCCAGCACAACACTCAGGGTGTGCCCTGAATGTTGCCAAGCGCATAAACCTTTATGAATCCTACAGTTACCATAGGAATAATTACTCCAGCCAGGACAGGTTAGGCATTTTAGAACTCACTACTCAAAGAATTAAATTTAAGCATAAGAGAGAAATTAAAATTATGACATGCATAGACAGGTCAAAAAACTAAAATAACACACTTTGAAAGAATAAAGTTACAGAGAATCTATGTGCATTGCAGGAAGTAACGAGAAGTAACAACAACAATAATACAAGTATGTGTTGGGAGGTGAATGTGAAAGAGTATGCGTGTGTGTGTGAGAGAGAGAGAAACAGAGTGTGTGTGTGTGAGACAGTGTGAGTGTGCTGGCTGCTGGGGAAGTCTCTGCGAGACCGTGTGTTGTCTCTTTAAGGCACTCACTCACAGCTGGAAGGCTCATTCAGACCTCAGACTGCAGCAGCTCTCCTGCTCCTGCGCCCTGTCCCCCAGGTCTCCCCACTCTGTGGAGATGGGGTGCATTGCAGCCACCCCAACCCCTACAGCAGATCCAGAATGGGGCATTAATTTGATCCAGTCTCTCTCCAGGGAGCAAGTGCACAGAGCCCTGTCTCTCAGCCCCTGAGCCCCAGCCTGAAGTTTGGAGCATGCTCAGTCACCAGATACCAAGGAACTGGGGGAACCCCGTGCCTGGGTCTGGTATCCCCCTGCACCCACGCCCCCACCAGTGATGGAGAGCCTGAAATTGGGCACCTGGATGTAGCAGATGGTGTGTTTGTGGGAGGACAAAGATTTGAAGGCTGGGGCAGGGACTGGCAGGAGGGATGGGGCAGGACAACTGTGATAGAGCCCTGCAACCTGACCCAAACCTGACTACAAGTGTTGGATCAGGTGGGAAAACAACCAGCTCCTCTCAGGCTGGTGTCAGCTCAGCTCTTCTCCTCCTGCCTGTAGGTTTGCCATGGCTGCATACCCCACTCCTGCTGGCCGCTACTACCTCATTGGGCTATATGTGCACACCTGGGATCGTTCCCAGCATCTGAGTGGGATCATAGAATCATAGAATATTGGGGTTGGAAGAGACCTCAGGAGGTCAGCTAGTCCAATCCCCTGCTCAAAGCAGGACCAACCCCAACTACACCAACACCAACATCATGAATTGGTGGAGGATGCAGAGTGGGGAAAGCAGGGTGAAGGGTCACAGGGCAGGTGGAGATGATGTCTTCCTGGGTCTCAGGGTGCATGGCACCCCTCCTTGCCAGGCCAAGGAGCAGTCCATCCAGATGTGCCCCAGAGCCCAGCTGAAGCAGCACTAATCCTCTTCTGACAAACAGTGCATCTGGCAGAGCAGGCTGGTGGGTGCTACAGAGGAGCTTTCCAGATTTGGCCCACCATGCACCACTGGTGGCAACTAGATGGTGACTTGAGGGTCCAAAGAAAGCATGAGATGGAATGTGGGTTCCCTGGAGGCCAGTGGGAGAGGGCTGGGGGGGCAACCCATTTCCCCAGGCAGAAAGGGGATGCAAAATAGCAACACTGGGAGGAAGGGTGGGATGCAGATGAGGACATCTGTACACCCATGTCCTCCAAGGGCCCTCACCAAAGTGCCATTCTCCCAGGTGGTGGCCCCTGATGTCAGGAAGAAGACGATCCTTCCCATGCACCTTGGATGTGACCCCATACTCTTCTATGTATGTCAAAGCAGCCCCCCAAGAGGCAGGAGGCGCTGTGCCTCCTGGTCAGGTGGGGAAGAAACCCTGGCCACTCTGGGTGGATGAAGAGGAGGCAGGGGCGGTGTGCAGATTGGCCATGGCAGGTGGTGGTAATATAATAGATGGAACCATGGCTGTACACCTCAGCGACTGGAGCAGAAGCACTTCAGGGTTGGTGGAAGGGATGGAAGGGGCATGGCTGACAGCTGGGATAGGGCTGCGGATGGGCACTTGTGGGCGGGGCCCTTTCCCTTCCCTTGGCTGTTTCTGCCAGCCGCAGAGGTACTACTGAAGGCAGTAGTCCCTACCTGTGCCTGTCACCGGTGTCACTGTATGGACAATGATGGTGGTGACTACAGTGGTGGGGGGGAAGTCAGAGGGTCAGCAATAGTTATGAGTGGCTCCTTCCCTCAGTCTCCCCTATGAATGAAGCCATCCCCCTGGCCAGGTCTGCTATTAAGGAGAGATGGGGATTACTCACCCAAGACAAAATGGGAGGAGAGAGGCTAGCTGCTTCTCCCCAGTAGGCTGGGAGGAGGGAGCAAATGCAGAATAATGCAATCAGTCCAATAGTGGGAGAGGGAAGAACAACAGAAGGGGATCAGCTGTCTCACTGGGAGCATGTGGGCCAAATAGGAAAGAGAGGGAAATAAGGGAGGGGATAGGGCTGGCATTCGAGCACACATGGGCGCACAAGGCTGGCAGGGAGCAGTGAACTGCAAAGGGCTGTGGGGTGGGGGGAAATAAAAGAAAGAACTAGGGAGAGGGGGCTGGCCCCAGTTGGGATGAGGGTCTGCTGGGCAGAGGGGAGCAGCAAAGGGGGTCTGGGAGGAAGAATGCACAAAACCCAAAGAGAACGATACCAGGTGGGGAAACAAAATTACCATATTGTGGGGAAGGGAAAAAATTATTGTTGGGCAGGTCAGGGAACTTCCAGCCCAGTGCAAACTGGGGAAAGGTGAAGCATGTCTGCTTCCCACCATTCCTCATGTGAATCCTACTTCTTATCAGATTAAGAAGCACTAGTGACCCTCCATAGCTGCTGCTGACTAGAGGTTTCTGGGAGTGGACTTTTCTCAAAGCAGGGAGCCCTATGGCCAATTTGCAAAGAAGAGTTTGTGTTTTCTAACATACAATAGAAGACTGAGTCAAGAGCACAAAATGACATGGAGAGATTGAAGTGGTGTGTAGGGAAAGATTTGGTACTAAAAAATTCAAAGCTAAGGCTTCACCAAGATTTCCCATGCAGCTCATTTTCGTTACTCCCCACTCAGCCCTGTACAGCATCAGTGAAAGCAGCCAGAAACTCCCAAGTTTCATTCTGCTGATGCTTGGGAAACCTTTGAGCAGCAGCTGGGGCAATGGTCCTTTCTGCAAACCCGGCATGATACCACTGCCCCATCGTTATATTTAGAGCACTCCTCACAATTGTAAAGGCTAGAAACATTTTAAAATTAAACAGCAGTCATGCAACAGCCCCGTACTGAATTAAGGCAAGCCAATTTAGATCCTGTATCTTTAATAATGCCTTCACATCACTTCTCCGTGTAACCAAACATTACACAGTTGCTGCAGAGAATGGGCAGCAAGAGATCTGGAAAGGGAGTCTGGGATGGTGAGTGTCTGTGAGAGGCCTTCTCTTAAGAAGAAGTTTGAAAACCTTTTAAAGACCACCTGTAGTAGGCAAATTATTTTTTTCCCTGGGCTCTTGGAAGAATTTTTCCTGTCTCTCTCATTAATTTTCTCAATTTTCAGAAAGTCCTGAACATATGGCCACACGCTCTCCTCCCACCAGAATACCTCTTGCCTACTTTTGACATGCCTGCAGTGCCTCCTTCAGCAGGGGCTCCTCCAGGCAATAGGGAAAACTGATCTAATGTCCATTTTGTGGCCACTTCCTAGCTGGCATAAAGTGGTTTGAAGGCCGCTAAAGTGCTGTGGCTGTAGAACACAAATGAGTGCATGAATCCCAAGATCAGAGATAACAAACCAGCACATGAATCCTGGGACTAGAGGCAAGAACAGTGTTTATGAGGTGTGTGCAAGTATATATGTGGGATGCACACACCATAAGTTTTAGATTTTGTTGAAAATTTCTATGGTTGCATTCATCTGGAGCAATTTTGAAATTAAAATAAACAATGGAATTGATGTTAGTGCTAAGTCAATTTTGGGCCTGATTGTGCTGACCTGATGTCTTCAAGGTTAATGTTATACTGCAAAGTACAGCATGGTTACTCTACACTGTGCTAGGAATGTGTGCTCCTGAAGAGATCAATAGCAGGAGTCATACAAGATGCTTATACAAAGGTAAGTCATATGAGCATCTCCTGAACAATGAGCCAGAATACATCATCCTTGCCCTAGAAACCTTTCACTTTGGGTTAGGCGTGGGCGAACTGTTTATTCAATGAATATGCCCATTGTTTTCTTCAGGAGTCTGTGAATAGACTTTGATTTTTACAGATTTGCTCATTATTTACAGTTATTTGATAATTGGATGACTCAATCATATTTCAGCCTATTGTTTGTTTATGAACTATTTGCCATGATTGTTGCTATGAGTAGTCATTCTTAGTAGTATTTGTTACGGGTTCCCCGTGGGGTGCCATCTGGAGGTTACCTAGCAAATAAACAAAAATGCAAACTAAGCTTAATATACTAAAAAGATTCGCTATAAGTAGCAAATTCTCACCCTAAATGATGATTTAAGCCGTCTTCAGGCTCTTAAGGGGCAATCTGCACTTGCTTTCAGCTTAAAAACCCCAGGTATTCCTTTCACAGGCTAGAAATCCCTCTAGCCTGGGTGCAGCACTTTCCCCCCAGTTCAGTCCTTGTTCTTCAGGTGTTTCCAAGAGTCTTCTTTGAGCAGGGAGTCAGTGAAGAACCATGATGATGTCACTCCCCTGCCTTAAATAACTTTTGCATATGGCGGGAACCCTTTGTCTCCAAGTTTGGTTCCCATGCCTTTCATTGGAAAAACACTGGTATTCCAAGATGGAGTCCAGGACCAGGTCATCTGGTCACATTCCCCTGTAGTGTCATAGTAGCCATGACTCGGAGGCTGTTTGTAGTGTCCTCAGAAAGGCTCCCCAGGAAGGTGGGACATTAGCTTCTTCTAAGACCTATTGTTCCCCCTAATGATCCATTGACTTGAATGGGTTGCTCCCCCCTAGTGCTAGGGTTCCTAAGATTCCTAACCCAGGTTCTTTGGTTAGAACCAGGTTCTAACACTGGTTAGAAAGTGGGGCAGATTGTTAAGCATAGGGGGGTTAACACATGTTGCAAGAAACCACTTAAAATGAAGTGGTCAACTAACACCCTCTGCAATCATAGGACAAAGGAGGGTTAGTAGGTTACAAATTACTGTAATGAGCCAAAAAACAGTGTCTCTGTTTAGACTATGATTTTCAGTGTCTAGCAGAGTTATGAATTTAATTTCCCAGGCTCATCTTTTGAAGGTGTTTGTTAGGGGGCTTATTCCTTCACCCACTTACTTCCCTGGTCCTTCTCGCATGAACAGAGAGCAACAATACCCGAAGTCCAAAGGTGCAAACAATTTGATGTTTATTGGGGTGAACTTCCAGCAAGCATGATTCCAGTTTCCTTCCTTAGCGTCCCCCTTCCCAGCTCTGACACCACAGAGCCTTACCTGTGTCCCTGTTCCCATTCCCCCACTTAGCAAAACATGATTCCAATTTCCCCACTCCCATTCCCTGTTCCCATTTCCCCCTTACTTCCTAATTGACTGCAGACTATATAGTAAAACTTGAGTTCTGCTTAGCTATACCTTAACCAATCATTTTACTGAAATTTAACTAACCAATCCTAACATATTGTAACATGATTATTTAACCAATTATATCCCAGCACCTTAATTAGTTTACACCCAGCAAAATTAATTATACAGCAGACAGAAACTATCACAGAACCAGACAGAGATTATACAGACAAACAATAGGGAAATGGGGACTATAATGATAGAACAACACAGAAATGAGGATTTCACAACTACATCTATAAAGACATAAGGGTTTCCCAGCTGTGTCTATTGATAAGTGAGTTCTTGCCAGACAGGATGCTATCAAACTAAGTTTCCTTTTACATTTTCTAGGCACTTCCCTTTCTCTGGAGGTGATAGGCATTATCAGGACAGGATTGTATTCCTAACAGCCCAATAGCACCTTCTTTCAAAGTGACTAGTTTGGAATGTGAGGATGTGACCGTTCACTTCCCAGCTTATGGCTGCCTCTGCTACTTAGCCAAAGGCCTTAGCCTAAGAACAGGGCCTCAGACTGTCACAGTGAGAAAAGGCCTTATACAGTCAGACAGTGATTTTGATTCTCTCTTTTATACCTCTAGAACTAGCAAAGTGATAAGAATACACCTAAATTCTTAGAGTATAGGCCTTTACAGACAGGCCTGAATATCTATATCCTAACAGTGTTGTGCAGGTTTCCTTTGAGGACAAGGATTGATAGGTCAGATCTGAAGTGATCACTTTGTGAAAAGTATTCGCCCAGGGGTGATACTATTAGGGTGTTTATTTCGTTTATCATTTTTTGGGTTGAGTTCATTCAAGAGCATGGTGATTGTCTGTTTTCACCCACATTGTTCGACAACTTTACAACTCTGTGGTCGCTTAGGAAGTTAGTGCATGTGTCTAGAAGGTAGTACAGACTTTTTTTTTTTTTTTTTTTTTGTATTTCATTCTCATCATAACTAGAATTCAGTTGTTAAGTTGGAGGATAATGATTCATGGATTTTAAGGCCAGAAGGCACCATTGTAACTCTGATGTTCCCCTGTTGTTATCTGGACCAGTGATCTGCTAGGTCACTCAAATCCTTGACAGTTTGACCGTGTGCTTGATTGGTGGTTTGAAAAGTGTGAATTGGGAGTGCTTTGTTCCAGGTGAGCCTTGAGTGGGCCTGACTGTATAAAAAGCCAGTCAGCTGCGACCAGCTTAGCAGCGAACAGCTGAGCAGTGAACAGAGGGAGTTTGCCTGGGAGTTCGCCCGGGGAGAGCCAGGTTAGGCTTACATCTTGCCGGCTTCTCTGAGTAGTTACTACAACTCCTGAGGAAGCTCATAGAAGGAAGGTAATATGGACGGGGGGTGTTCAGCTGTTGTGACCTGCACTGGATATGCCATGTTCGTCCTTCTTCCACAGGACAGAAGCGACTTTGTCTGTACAAAGTGCAAGCTGGTCTCCATATTGAAAGAGAAAGTTCAAGGTCTGGAGCAACAGGTATCGATCCTGCGTTGCATAAGAGAAACTGAAGATTTCCTGGACAGACGTCAGGATATGCTTCTACGGACACAACATTATGAAGTTTCAGAGCAGGCTGCAGGAATCACAGCCTCTGGAGGAAGAGCAGCATCCGGATTTGGAAAACCCTGGAATAAAGCCCAGGATTTAAACAGTCACATCAGGCCAGATCCTGTGTTCAGCAGGAGTTTGGGGTTTGTCCATAACGTAGACTTGGGCCAAAACAATAAGCTTGTGTTTTAAATTACAAAGAAAAGTAAATTTAGGTTTGTCTATTTATTACTAATTAACTGCTCTGCACCATCCTGCAGGTCTGAGAGCAGCTGTAGTATGTTACATAGGGCCCACACTGATATGAGAGTTGGGCCCAAGCTGGAAAGTTAGCATCAGATCTGAAGAGACCCTGAATTTCCCACAGTTTGGGGACACTTCAGCTCCATGTCCTGGGATCAGGCCCCATGTCAAATTTTGAGGTTAACTTTGGGAACATTGTTGTTAGAAGAAAAAGCCTTCCCAAGCCAAATCATTTGAGGTCATCACCCTTCATCAGCTCCCTTGAATAGTGCACTACAGATATTATGTCCAGAAGCTCCTCTCTCATGGAAAAAGAGTCAGGGCCAAGAGCTGGCACCATTTTTCATCCCCTCCTTGAAAGTGCAGGCCGTTTGGGCCACAGGTGGGACTAGCCTGACTCAGCCACCTCTCTAGTTGCTGTAATTAGCAGGTGGGGAGAGGAGGGATTATGGGGCAGGACTATTGGGTCTGGCTAAAAGGAGATCTAGTAGAGCCGTAGCAAATAACAGTTGGCATGAAGGAGGCCAGTCACATACTCCTACATACTCTGCCTTCGTCGTTGAGGAAGAAGGGTCCAGTCAATGACTTTACATGGCAATAGGCCTGTCATGGATTGGACCCACTCTAGAGCACCCCCTCATTCTCTCCAGGTACGCCCATAGGTACTGGAACTAGGGGTGTTGCTGCACTCCCTGGCTTGAAGTAGTAATAACAACCCAAATACATGGTTTCCGCCTTCAGCACCCCCACTATAAAAATGGTTCCAGCAGCACTGAGCCCACCCCATGCAATACAGCCATGGACCTCCAGCCATGTTTTCTCTGACATCTGGCCCATTTCAGGGTTAGGGTGGCTTTAAAAGCTTTCACCTCACCAGCCCAGCAATAACCCATGGGCCAGTCCGTCAGTGACTAGGCATCTTGGGCCTCACCTCTCTGTCCTGCTGGCTTCCTTTTAGTCCTGACTCTTCCTCCAGGACCCCGGTTTCCTTTAGTCCTGCCCTTCTTTCAGGATCCACTGTCCAGGGGTGTTCCCTTCCCCTATAGCATGACTTCCTTTTCTAAGCCTGGTCTCCCTGGCTCACTAGCATTTCCCTCTTCTAACTCCAGCACTTCCTCTTCCCAATACCACTCACCTCCTGAACCACAACACCTTCCCTGGGTCAATATCTAGGGGTTCCTTTCAACGCTACAAGACAGAACTGGCTCAAGCCCCCACCCAGTGCCTGGAAAAACTAAACACCACTCCGGGAGCCTATCAGAGGCAGTACTTCCCCATGTGTAAGCTCTGAGTCTGTGTATAACAAAAGAAACCTTTTCTTAAAAGGGAAAGGGAACAAAGCATTAATTTGGGAAAACACAACCACACTCAAAAACATGAGACCGTAAGCAAACCTGACCCCACAGTACATTGGGCAGCAGCCTTGCCTCAGTTTCCCATCTTGTGGTGGGAAAAGTCTGACAAACAAATCTCCCTCCCCTGCACCCCACTCAGAGTTGGTGGTCCATGGTTAGCGAAGATCCAGAGTTCAGATGTGCATTCACAGGGTTCACCTACCACTCTTGGGTGGAGGGCAATCAAACAATACCTCTGCAAGTGGTTCACAGCAGTTGCTGTTTCTCTGCTGCTGCTCTTCTGACATCACCAGTCACTGCTGCTCTGCTGCCATTAACCACCACTGCTTGCTGCTCCCCCAGCATCACGTTCTGAGGTTGCCCCACTTAACCCAGCTCTTAGTGATTTCAGCAGGGAGTGGGGGACCTCACTGTCAGTGCAATCCTGTATCTTCTGTCACAAGGCTTAGCTCCTAGACCTGCTCAGCATTAATGTCAACTCTACGAATCACCAACCAGAAATAAGGACTCTCAATTTAATCATCTCTGCCATTAAATGCTGGAGAGAAGCAGCACAAATGATCTCTATGACTTGTTGGGCAAAGTCCACACTACCCAACACAGCTACCCACCCCACCCCACCCACTCATCTTTGCTAGGATTTAGCATCCTCACCTCATGCTTAGCAAGTGAGGTTCAGGTTAGGGTCATCCCCTCAGTCAGGACAGGCTAAGCACAGTTCTGTACTCATACAATAAAGATAACCACATTTCATTACCTCTGCATTCGAATACTAAAGTGATTTGAAACCCAAACCAGTCAAAATGGATCATTTTGGCAAAGCAGCTTCATCTTGCTGTGCACCTAGGCAGGGTCAGCATGTCTATGCAAACATGGTCTGCTCCTGAAATCTTTTCCCCTAGTGCATCACTTGCTGTCAGGGCAGAGGTCATTCAGACCCTGCTTACGGCTGTAGTTCTCAAAACTGAGTCATGGCCAACGGAGGACGGGCAAAAAAGGTGCTTCAAGGATACCCTCAAAGCCAAAAGGAAGAAATGCAATATTGACAAACTCATGGGAAACCCAAGCCCATGACCAACAAAAATGGGAAAGGACCATGTGGCGAGGATCCCGGTATTTTGAGATCCAACGTAGACACCAGGAAACAGGAAAGGGGGAAAGAACACCCTGCAGCCTGACTGACCAATCCAGATGCACCCCTCCCACTGAGAATGTCTGCCCCAGCTGTGATAAGATCTGTGGATCCTGGGTCGGTCTCATTAGCCACCTGTGGATCTACAAGCTATAACTGGCTATCATTTTATGGAAGACAATTATCCTCGAAATCCGAGGGATCACTGCCACCGCCAGCTGTAGTGCAGCTGAGAGGTGGTGAAGGCAGACATAACCGAGGCCAGATCATCATGGACCAACATAGAACGCAGCCTCCTAGCCAACCAGAGATGAGAGAGAGCACTACTCACGGATGATGCTGTGTGAGAGCTTAGTGTCAGAGAGGAATCAAACAGTACAGAAGTCTGTATACAAGTTCCTGTGTTACTAATCAGGTAACTTTGTTTTTCATTCCTGTGGCTGGTTTCCTGTTCCAACCTTTGTGAATGCCACCCTGGCTTATTAGCAGGAAGATTAACATAAGAATTACAATTCAGGTAAGCATTCTTACCAGAGCTGGGTTTGAACCAAATGCCCCATTACTAACCCCTGAACTTTGGGTGTATCTAAATCTGGATCCAGATCCAAATAGTCCTGTCTTGTGAGCAGAACCAAAACTGTGCATCCAACCCCCTCCCCATTATTTTGATGTGTTTAAAATCCAGATGAGAGTCTGAATTTGGTGGTTAGAGCCCACCTCTAATTCAGTTACTGAGCTTCCAACTCGTAAATACCAAAAGGTCATATGAAAACATCATTAACATCTATACTTAATGGGCCAAATCCATACTTAGAGTAACTCCACTGAAGTCAGTGATGTTAAACCAGAGGTGAATCTGGCCCACTGTGACTTGTTTGTCAGCTCAAAGAAACAATATGTTAACAGATCACAAATTCTTGACAGTAGAGTACAAAGTTCATAGCCCCATCCTTGCCCATCACTGAGTGGGCTTCTTTGCAGAAAGGTGCCAATTTGTTGACTGTTCACAAACAGTTTCAGTTTCATTTGCACTGGTTCAGTGTCCCGGCACCCAGCTCTTTAGCAAAACGCCATCAGTCATTTTGACATGAGTTGTGGGGTAGTGGTGGTGGCAAACCTGATGTAGGGGAGTCATGGGGTTGCCACCCTCATTTCTGTGCTGCCTTCAGAGCTTCGTGTAGCTGAAGGAGGTTCCCGGAGATGGAGGTAGGTCTGATCTCCCCCGTGCTGCTGGGAGCTCCCCAGCCAGGGACTCCTACCCTCTAGTCTCTGCCGGGCTGGGGAGGGACAGGACTTGCTCTTCCCCTGCACAGCTGATCTCGCGGGGGGGAGATCAGACCAACCTCTGTGTACCTCCCCCTGCTGCAGGAAGCTCTGGGGCTGATTCCCCAATCCCCCAGAGCAGCCATGCAGGGGAAGGACAAGTCCTGTCCTTCCCCAGCCCGGCCAGGACTCAGAGCTGGGAGCCCCTGCCTGGGGCACTCCCAGAAGTATGGGGGAGATAAGATTGCATGCGGAAGGGCTTTTTTCACTGTCTGTGACACGTTTTTCACAGCCGTGAAGTTGGTGAGGCCCTACGAATGAGGCACTATGGAATCCTGAGGTACTGGGGGGGGATGCAAGCACCATCCATGTGGAAGCTCTATGCCTTTGCGCTGGTTCTGAGACCCTGCACCTGGCTCTCTAGCAATATGCCTTCACAGTGAAAACACAGGGCCCCACCTGTGTCCATCTGCCCCAGGAGTTAAAGAGGAACTCTATGGAAAGGGTAATAGTCTGTAACTGGCAGGAATCTCCCCTGATCATCTGTGCTGGTGAGTTTTGTGCCACTGGAGTCTGAAATCTCATTTCAGAGTAGCAGCCGTGTTAGTCTGTATTCGCAAAAAGAAAAGGAGTAGCTGTGGCACCTTATAGACTAACCAATTTATTTGAGCATAAGCTTTCGTGAGCTACAGCTCACTTCATCGGATGTCCGATGAAGTGAGCTGTAGCTCACGAAAGCTTATGCTCAAATAAATTGGTTAGTCTCTAAGGTGCCACAACTACTCCTTTTCTTTTTTTGAAATCTCATTGGCTGTTCTCATGAGACTTCTCCATGGCCAACCCCTGAACTCACTGTCTAACTCTTTCCCTCAACCTGTCTTTGTTCCCTTTTGAACCCTAGCTAGGTTCAGCCATTGAACTCTAAACCCCCAGTCCGACTGTAATCTGGATCCACACTGGAACACCAACGCATCTGCAAGAACAGTGAGAGAACAAGGGTGGGGGAGGGAAAACACGCACATGTTGCAGTCACGTACATTTGCAGTGGAACCGTATAAGCCAGTGGTTCTCAAACATTTGTACTGGTGATCCCTTTCACATAGCAAGCCTCTGTGTGTGACCCTCCCATATAAATTAAAACACTTTTTAATATATTTAACACCATTATAAATGTGGGAGGCAAAGTGGGATTCGGGGTGGAAGCTGACAACTCACGACCCCCCATGTAATAACCTCATGACCCCTTGACGGGTCCCGACCCCCAGTTTGAGAACCCCTGGTATAAGCAGACAGGGAAGGCTGGGTGAGGCCAGCAGCCAGGATGTGGAAAGGAAGTGTGGTAATGGACTCTCCAAACCACGCTGTACTGTGATGCTGCCTGGAGAGAGGTGGGCTGCTCCAGACAACAGGAAACCAAGCCTTCAGTATAATTATCAAGATTTGCAGCATTCCTTAGTCCCCCTAGACAAAGGGCTGATATTCCCCACCAGGCTCAGTCCTGCAAGCATGGTGTACCTCAGAGAGAGGCGGGAGTGGGACAGTTCTGGCAAGTGTTGTACCTTGCCTGATAAGAGGAAACCAGCAGAGACCTTCAGACCAGCAATGGATGGGTCTGAGCCTCATAGCCTGGAGAGGAAAATTTTCAAAAGCACCTAAGTCCCATTTTCAAAAGGAATTTGGGAGCGAAAAGTCAATGGGAGGTAGGCTCCTAAATCACTTTGGCACCTTTGAAAACTTTACCTTGAATCCAGGTTTGAGCCCTTTCAAAGTCTGAAGTGTTCAGATCCAGGGCTTTGGGCTCCTCTTTACATCAAATGCTCACAGCTGAGGTTTGACAGCGAATGCAGCATTTAGTGTGCCCTGGGCCTGATCCAAAACCCACTGGAGTCAGTGGAAGTCTTTCCATTTACCCTTCTGAGCAACTCCACGAAGCTCAAGAGTGAAGCTCAGTGTCACCAGAACCCTCCCCCCCACATTTTGGCTCAGTTTGATGAGACCTTTGAGTCTATGCAATCATTTACAAAGGATGGGAACAAAGGAGAACACTTACGTTTACAAATCTTAACTTTTGTTCCAAACAGTGTCCCTTTGATTGAACTAAAGCGTAGTACAGTATGAAATAACTATGCAAGAACTGAAAACAATATTCACAGAATATAATCCATAATTTCATTTGTTAATATATTTATTTTCTTTCCATTCTTGCATTAAAATCTTAGGATTTCACTTCTATTTAACACCTGTTTAAACACCACTTAAGCTCTTGGCACAGCCCAAATTCATCTCCATTAAGCAGAACCGATGCTATTTATGTAGCAGTATTTGCCATTCTCTTTTATGTTAAATTGATTCCTTGCTGGGAGATGTCCCTATGGAACTGGTGGTCCCAATTAAGATGAGCATGCTGTATATATATTATTAGCTTCATATCATTTCAGGTGATAACATTTTTCATCAGCTCTACTGCTATGACCTCTCCAGCCCATCATCCACTGGACCATAAAACAAGAAGCAGGTTGAGGTAGACAACTTCATTCACAAAAAAAGATTGTGGAAATCCTTGAGAAGGATGGCTACCTTTGTTGCTGTGGTTGCAGGAATTTCACTGGTGGGGAACAGACTGTCACTTAGGGTACATCTACACTACAGGCTCTACACCTGCAGCTAAGTCACTATAGCAGAGACACTGCTTTGTAAACCTGGGTCTGTGGGACCCAGGCATGTGGACCTGGTGTTTCCACACCTGTACGCGAGCATCCACATTGAATGTAAACCTGGGCTTCCAACCGCCGTGCTAACGTGCCATGCTGCACTCCGCAGACCTTCTAACTCAGGAGTGTGGCTTGACCTGTGTCAGCAGCTCCAGTCAGCCTAACTGAGAGCCTTCTGGTGTTCAGCCCTTTTGGAAATCAGGTCTCTTATTTATGTGCCTGGTAGGGCTTTAGGAATTTAACTTTCCTTTTGTTACTGGCTGGATTAAACCATGTTGAAACCGGGAAGCATAATCACTGCCCTTCATTTAAGATCATTGTAAGAAGCCACTAAACTCCTTTATAAAACTACATAGTTGAAATAGTAGGGACTCCCAGACAAAGGGACACGTGAGGCCACTCATGAATTTGAACTCTGTGGGCAGATGGGCTTGGCTGGGCATTGTTTTAGTTGGGGGTGGGGTGGGGAGAAGATGGCAGCAAGAAAACACCACAGAACAGAGACAGAAAAGGAGCTGAAAGCCAAGGATACAACCTGAACAAGTACTGAGAGCATGGTCTTGAGAAAAGCCTAGAGAGCTTTTGGGGCTGAGTGCTGTCTGAAAGAGGCTTGGAACTGTGAGCAAAGAAACTCTCCTGTTTGATTCCTCCTGCATTCAGGGAAACAGGACTTCATACATGCATAGTAAATAATAGGATTGCTCCAAAGATACCTGGTTCCATCATTAATTTCTCCTCCTCACAGAATCAATTCACAGGACCCTAAAGTTTGGCTAACCACTTGGGAGTGAGGGGAGCTATGGTGGGCCACAAGAAATAACTCTGTGGGCCGCATGCGGCCCATGGGCCGCGTGTTTGCGACCCCTGTTCTTGAAGGTCTTTAGCCATGAGGGGGGAACAAATACAGCAGAACCTCAAAATTATGAACACCTCAGGAATGGAGGTTGTTCGTAACTCTGAAATGTTCGTAACACGGAACAAAATATTATGGTTGTTCTTTCAAAAGTTTACAACTGAACATTGACTTAATACAGCTTTGAAATTTTACTATGCTGCTTTCCCTTTTATTTTGGTAGTTTACATTTAACACAGTACTGTACCGTATTTCCTTTCCCCCGCCTTTTTTTGGTGTCTGCTACTGCCCGATTGCATACTTCCAGTTCCAAATGAGGTATGTGGTTAATTGGTCAGTTCATAATGCTAGTGTTCAGAACGCTGAGGTTCTACTGTATGGGAACATGATGTCCTTTTAATACAGTTATTTATCTGACCAAGGTGCTTCCCCCTCCGACTGTTTATAACTATAAAAATAAAATACCCAGATCATCTTAAATGCAAAACTCAAATGCAATAGGTCCTAGCAGGAGAGACTACCACTACCTACAGCAGGTAGGCAGAGGAGTGGGGAAGTGGCTTCCACAGTTTGCGACCAGATGGCAGTGCTATCATCTACTTTCATGAGATCATGTCCCAGGCACAGTTGCCAACTTTCATGTGGTAAATAAGCATCCCAACTTTCACAATAGAATCATAGAATATCAGGGTTGGAAGGGACCTCTGGAGGTCATCTAGTCCAACCCCCTGCTCAAAGTAGGACCAACCCCAACTAAATCATCCCAGCCTGACCTTAAAAACCTCAAAGGAAGGAGATTCCACCACCTCCCTAGGTAACGCATTCCAGTGCTTCACCACCCTCCGAGCGAAAAAGTTTTTCCTAATATCCAACCTAAACCTCCACCACTGCAACTTGAGACCATTACTCCTTGTTCTGTCATCAGCTACCACTGAGAACAGTCTAGATCCATCCTCTTTGGAACCCCCTTTCAGGTAGTTGAAAGCAGCTATCAAATCCCCCCTCACTCTTCTCTTCTGCAGACTAAACAATCCCAGTTCCCTCAGCCTCTCCTCATAAATCGTGTATTCCAGTCCCCTAATCATGTTTGTTGCCCTCTGCTGGACGCTTTCCAATTTTTCCACATCCTTCTTGTAGTGTGGGGCCCAAAACTGGACACAGTACTCCAGATGAGGCCTCACCAATGTCAAATAGAGGGGAATGATCATGTCCCTTGATCTGCTGGCAATGCCCCTACTTATACACCCCAAAATGCCATTGGCCTTCTTGGCAACAAGGGCACACTGTTGACTCATATCCAGCTTCTCGTCCACTGTAACTCTTTTTCTGCAAAACTGCTGCCTAGCCATTTGGTCCCTAGTCTGTAGCAGTGCATGGGATTCTTCCGTCCTAAGTGCAGGACTCTGCACTTGTATTTGTTGAACCTCATCAGATTTCTTTTGGCGCAATCATCTAATGTGTCTAGGTCCCTCTGTATCCTATCCCTACCCTCCAGCGTATCTACCACTCCTTCCAGTTTAGTGTCAAAAAGAAGCCAAAAATCAAGCTAATCTCATTTCAAAACAAGGCCAAAACAAGCCAGTCCCTCAGAACCCCAATGCTCTGTGTGACTAGATCCCCCTGGCATGCAGTCTGGGACTGTGGTGGGCCTGCTGTGCACCTCTGACTCTCTCCCCCCCTTGCCCCTGCTTGCCCCTTGCCCCTGCTTCCCAAGAGTCGATAAAAAAAAGAAGCAACAAGCTACAACAAGCAACAAGCTACAAGCCAAAAACTAGCCAGCAAGCAACTCACAAGCCAATTAAGCCAAAAACAAGCCCAATTTCTGCTTTTTTTTCTCATGGGTTTCGCATGTCTGCCCAGGTAGGAGCCAGTAGATATCCTCCCACATCTTAATACTTATCAGTAACTTGACATCATCCCACACTATCTTTGTTGGTAGTGTTGTTGTTGCTGTGTTGGTCCCAGGATATTAGAGAGACAGCCCCCCAGCCTGAAGCAAATACTCACCAGCACCCACACACCAACCAACAAAAACACTAACCCAAGAACTATCCTTGCAACAAAGCCCGTTGCCAACTCTGTCCACATATCTATTCAAGGGACACCATCATAGGACCTAATCACATCAGCCACACTATCAGAGGCTCATTCACCTGCACATCTACCAATGTGCTATATGCCATCATGTGCCAGCAATGCCCCTCTGCCATGTACATTGGCCAAACCAGACAGTCTCTACGCAAAAGAATAAATGGACACAAATCAGATGTCAAGAATTATAACATTCGAAAACCAGTCTGAGAACACTTTAACCTCCCTGGTCACTCAGTTTCAGACCTAAAAGTCACAATTATTCAACAAAAAAACTTCCAAACCAGACTCCAACGAGAAACTGCAGAACTGGATTTAATTTGCAAACTGGACACCATTAAATTAGGCTTGAATAAAGACTGGGAGTGGATGAGTCATTACACAAACTAAAAACTATTTCCCCATGCTAATTTTCCTCCTACTGTTACTCACACCTTCTTGTCAACTGTTTGAAATGGGCCATCCTGATTATCACTACAAACGTTTTCTTTTCTCCTGCTGATAATAGCCCACCTTAATTGATTACTCTCGTTAGAGCTGGTACGGAAACCCCCATTTTTTCATGTTCTCTGTATCTATCTCTATATATATATTTTCCTACAGTATTTTCCACTGCATGTATCCAATGAAGTGGGTTTTAGCCCACGAAAGCTTATGCTCAAATAAATTTGTTAGGGGTTGGCTACACTTGTGAGTTATAGCACATTAAAGAAGCCCTGGGCGCACTAGCTCACTACCCATCCACACTGGCAAGGCAAGTAGAGTGCTCGGACTCTGCAGCTGGTCCGCTCCTGGTACTCCACCTCGGCGAGTGGAATAATGTTTGCTGCGCCCCCGCTGGAGCGCTGCGGCACCAGTGTGGATGCCCTGGTCTGTTACTGCGCTCTTATTGGCCTCCAGAAGTGTCCCAAAATGCCTCTTCTAGCCACTCTGGTCATCACTTTGAACTCTACTGCCCTGCCCTCAGGTGACCAACCGTCAGATGCACCCTTTAAATTCTCTCGGAATTTTCAAAATCCCCTTCCTGTTTGCTCAGCCAGGTGTGGAGTGCTCTCAGCGAAACGTTCCAGGTGACCGTGCCTCCATGCACCAGGCGATCCCCAGTATGGAGCAATGGCGAGGTGCTTGACCTCATCAGCGTTTGCGGGGAGGAAGCTGTCCAGTCACAGCTGCTCACCAGCCGTAGGAATTACTATACCTTCGGGCAGATATCAAGGGACATGCTGGAAAGGGCAATGACTGGGACGCACTGCAGTGCAGGATTAAAGTGAAGGAG
The DNA here is from genome assembly GCF_015237465.2 of Chelonia mydas. Taxonomy (NCBI): domain Eukaryota; kingdom Metazoa; phylum Chordata; order Testudines; family Cheloniidae; genus Chelonia; species Chelonia mydas. The sequence continues at coordinate 51,281,566 of NC_057853.1, forward strand.
CTGCGGAATGCCTACCGCAAAGCCCGTGAGGCAGACAGCCACTCTGGTGCTGCCCCTGTGACCTGCTGTTTCTACACAGAGCTGGACAGAATACTTGGGGGCAACCCCACCTCCACTCCGAGTACCACCATGGACACTTCAGAGTCCAGTTCAACAAGGCAGGAGGAGGGCAAAGCGGGAGCGAGGGTACTCTGGCGGAGGAAGACACCCTGGAATCCCTAGATGCATGCAGCCAGGAGCTGTTCTGAAGCCAGGAGGAAGGTAGCCAGTCACGGCAGCTGGTGCTTGGGCAAGGACAAACACCAGAGGAGGTTCCCGGTAAGCAGCTTTTATTTTGGGAAGGAAGTTATTCGGTGCCAGCTCTTGGGGCGAGGAGGGTTAGGGCTGCATGCATGCCTAGATGTGGAATAGGGCGTTGATGTGTTCTCTCACATCATGGTAATCAGCCTCAGTGATCTCTTCAAAGGTCTTATCCAGAACTTGGGCAATGCGCTTGTGCAGGTTTCTTGGGAGAGCCACTGTGGTCCTTGTCCCCGTAAGGCTAACTTGTCCACACCACTGTGCTGTGGGGGCAGGGGGAACGTTGCTGCACACAGGCAAGCTGCATATAGGCCAGGGCAGAATCCATATTGCAGTAGAAGACCCTCCCTTGCTTCCAGGACGAACTCCTGTGGAAAATGTGGGGACAGTGTTCAGTATAGGGGTCCCCTGCCGCTGTTGGCTCTCCCCAAGGCACAGAAACCCAGAGGACAGTACAGCCGTGAAACAATCAGTCATGCTTGACCCTGTGCTTACTTACCATTTTGGGGCTCCCGTGGGTTATGTGCGCTCGCTTTGGGACAGGCAAATTATGGTATTGTGTTGACTGTGCTTGTCCTTAAGTATGGGGCAATCATTGCTCTGTCTGGTGTGAACAATGCTGCCTTGTTAAGTGTTGCATTTTGCCTTTACAGATGCAACCTTGAGATCTCAGCTGTCCGTGTTATCATCGGACGAAAGACTCCAAAGAATCAGAAAGAGGCCACGTAGAAGCAAGGAAGACATGTTGCATGAAGTAATGCAGCATGCAAGTAATGAAAATTGAAAAGTGCAGGAGTGGCGAGACAGTGAAAGGAGGATCCGCCAGCAGAATGAAGAGCTCAGGCACAAAAGCGCGGTGCTCCAGCAGCAAAGCACGGAGCAGCTGATAGGCATAATGGAGCGCCAAGCGGACTTGATCCAGGTGCTCGTCGCCATGTAGGCAGAGCTCTACTGTGTCCGACCCCCCTTGTAGCCCTTGTCCCAAAACTCTTTTCCTTGTGCCCCCTTGTCCCTTCCAACCCACTTTGCCCAACATTCAGGTTCTTATCCCCTCCAGCTGCCTCCAACACCTGTAGCTTCACCACCCAGTCCTGAAAACTACAACCCTTACCCATTGCTCTCAACCTCCATCACTGTGCATTATAGCCATCCTGAAGTGCAGCACTCATTGCACAGCACTCCAGACAGGAAGGCTGAGTATGATAACAGGACATAGGCAAATCTATGATTGTACTGTTCCCCAGCCCACCCCCTTTCCCTTTCTGTTTCCCAAGCAGTTGTGTTTCTTTTCAATAAATGCATTTTCTTTTCAATAAATGGATTTTTTGCCTTTGAAAACATTCTTTATTATTGCATAAAGTAAAAGATACCTTAGCCCAGGAAAAAAACAGGCACTGCAAGTCAGGGTAGCAAACACAGATTCCTACTAACATTGGAACCACTGCACTTCACTCTCGTGCAGGGCACCAGACATTACTGGTGGCTTTCAGCCTCAAATTGCTCCCTCAAGGCATCCCTAATCCTTGCAGCCCCGTGCTGGGCCCCTCTAATAGCTCTCTCTCCGGCTGTTCAGATTCAGCCTCCAGGTGTTGAACCTCCGAGTTCCATGCCTGAGTGAATCTTTCACCCTTCCCTTCACAAATGTTATGGAGGGTGCAGCACGCAGATATAACCGCGGGGATGCTGTCATCGGCCAGGTCCAGCTTCCCATACAGAGAGAGCCAGTGGCCCTTTAAACAGCCAAAAGCTCACTCCACAGTCATTCTGCACTGGCTCAGCCTGTTGTTGAACCACTCCTTGCTGCTGTAAAGGCTCCCTGTGTAGGGTTTTATGAGCCATGGCATTAAAGGGTAAGAGGGGTCTCCAAGAATCACGATGGGCATTTCGACTTCCCCTAGGGTGATCTTCTGATCTGGGAAAAAAGTCCCGGCTTGCAGCTTCCTGAACAGGCCAGTGTTCTGAAAGATGCGTGCGTCATGCACCTTTCTGGGCCAGCCTACGTTAATGTCAATGAAATGCCCATGGTGATCCACAAGCGCCTGGAGAACCATCGAGAAATACCCCTTCCGATTAACGTACTCGGAGGCTAGATGGGCTGGTGCCAGAATTGGAATATGCGTGCCATCTATCACCCCTCTGCAGTTAGGGAAACCCATTTGTGCAAAGCCATCCACAATGTCATGCACGTTACCTGGAGTCACAGTTCTTCTGAGCAGGATGTGATTAATGGCCCTGCAAACTTGCATCAACACGATTCCAACGGTTGACTTCCCCACTCCAAACTGGTTAGCGACCGATCGGTCGCTGTCTGGAGTTGCCAGCTTCCAGATTGCAATAGCCACCTGCTTCTCCACCATCAGGGCAGCTCTCAGTCTCGTGTCCTTGTGCCACAGGGTGGGGGTGAGCTCCTCACACAGTCCCATGAAAGTGGCTTTTCTCATCTGCAAGTTCTGCAGCCACTGCTCATCATCCCAGACTTGAATGACGATGTGATCCCACCACTCATTGCTTGTTTCCTGAGCCCAAAACCGGCATTCCACAGTGGTGAGCATGTCCGTGAATGCCACAAGCAAACTCATGTCATATGCATTACTCTAGTCAATATCATCATCGGAGCCCTCACTGTCACTTTGGATCATAAGGAATAACTCGACTGCCAAACGTGACGTGCTGGTGAGACTCGTTAGCATATTCCTCAGCAGATCAGGTTCCATTCCCGCAGACTGAAAAGGAAGACTACCCATCCTACAAGCCACAGCGCCAGAATGGGAAGAGGTGCTCTGTGGGATAGCTGCCCACAATGCACCGCTCCCAATGCCGCTGCAAGTGCTGCAAATGTGGCCACGCCCGTGTGCTTGTTCCTGTCAGTGTGGACAGACTGCAGCGCTTTCCTTACTGCGCTCTCCAAAGGCAGGTTTAACTCAAAGCGCTCTACATCTGCAAGTGTAGCCATGCCCTCAGTCTCTAAGATGCAACAAGTGCTCCTCGTTCTTTTTGCTGATACAGACTAACACGACTACCACTCTGAAACCTGTCAGATAAATAAGTTTGTTTACATTTACAGGAGATAATGCTGCCCTCTTCATATTTACAATGTCATCTGAAAGTGAGAACAGGCATTTGCCTGGCACTTTTGTAGCTGGCATTAAAAGGTATTTATGTGCCAGATATGCTAAACATTTCATATGCCCCTTCATGCTTTGGCTACCATTCCAGAGGACATGCTTCCATGCTGATGACGCTCGTTAAATATATAATGCGTTAGTTAAATTTGTGACTGAACTCCTTGGGGAAGAATTGTATGTCCCCATCCCTGTTTTACCTGCATTCTGCCATATATTTCATGTTATAGCAGTCTTGGATTATGACCTAGCACATGTTCATTTCAAGAACACTTTCACTGCAGATTTGACAAAATGCAAAGAAGGTACCAATGTGAGATTTCTAAGGATGGATACAGCACTCGACCCAAGGTTTAAGAATCTGAAGTGCCTTCCAAAATCTGATCGGGGTGTGGAGCATGCTGTCAGAAGTCTTAAAAGAGCAAGTCTTAAAGAAGTCTTAAAAGAGAAACTACAGAACCCGAACCACAAAAAAAAGAAAATCAACCTTCTGCTGCTGACTCAGATAATGAAAATGAACATGCGTCAGTCCGCACTGCTTTGGATTGTTATTGAGCAGAACCCAACATCAGCATGGACGCACATCCCCTGGAATGGTGGTTGAAGCATGAAGGGACATATGAATCTTTAGCACATCTGGCACATAAATATCTTGCAATGCCAGCTACAACAGTGCCATGTCAATGCCTGGTCTCACTTTTGGGTGACATTGTAAACAAGAAGCAGGCAGCATTATCTCCTGAAAATGTAAACAAACTTGTTTGTCCGAGCAATTGGATGAATAAGAAGTAGGACTGAGTGGACTTGCAGGCTCTAAAATTTTACAGTGCTTTATTTTTGAATGCAGATTTTTTTGTACATAATTCTACATTTGTTAGTTCAACTTTCATGTTAAAGAGATTGCACTACAGTACTTGTATTAGGTGAATTGAAAAATACTATTTCTTTTGTTTTTTTTACAGTGCAAATACTTGCAAAAATAAAGTGAGTTGTAATTAAAATCAATATATTTGAAAATGTAGAAAACATCCAAAATATTTAAATAAATGGTATTCTATTATTGTTTAACAGTGCGATTAATCGCATGATTAATTTTTTTAATCGCTCAACTAATCGCAATTATTTTTTTAATCGCTTGACAGCCCTAATATATATATGTAAGCATTCAGTTTTCATTTTCATTAAATGCTTCAGGTAAATAGCATACAAGACACTGAAAGTAAGGAGTGCTTGTAGCCCAAACATTACCATGCAGCCCAGCGTGTGGTTACAATTACAGCAAAATATGAAAACTAACCTGGTTACAGTCATGCTCCAATTCTCGCCTGTTTAAAAACAAGGATGGGGACACTGAGCAGTGCTCCAAAGCACTGCAGAAATGATAAAGTATCCACCAGATTTAGGTGGGTTTGAACAAGTTGCCATGCCGTGGCATCCCTGAGTGAACACAGGGCAGCCCTGCAAACCAGTTCCGTTTCCCCCTTCACGGGGCTCCTGAGGTAAACTCCACACAGGCTTTTCCCCTCTGTTAATGCCCCTTCTCCCAGGGTCTAATTTACTGACAGAAAACAAAACACTCAGTTGCAGGGCTTCTCATCTCCCCCCAGTCTGCTCTCTGCAGGAATTCCCTGCAGTCTCAGCCCCAGGACTCTCTGCTGGAGCCTACTCACTATTAGTAGCCTCTGATCTCTCTCAGCAACCCCCCCACCCCTTCCTGTTGCTCTTTGTATGGGACCCGGGGGACCCCTGTTCAGCAGTGCTTCCGTAGGAACCACAAGGGGCAAGCCACCCCGTCAGAGTGGGCTACATATTGCTGAGAAAATAAGACTTTTTTTTGCTCTTGGGGATAAATTCCTCTAGGTTTAAAGCCAACAATCACAAGGCTGTCCCATGCATTTCCACAGAACAGCCAGCTGGCGTTTCACGTTGGTGACTTGGTAAGAAGCACATTAGACTTACTCCTCTTGGGAACAGGGACAACCAGCCCCACCCTGAAACATGGACTCCTGATCCTGCTGAAATGCCCAGGGACTGAAGGTTAACACACACAGGCACTCTGGCACACACACCTAATTTAAGTGTTGTGGAGATGTGGGGATTGCACTGCACAAGGGATCATCTCCAGAGCAGTGTTCAGGGGGAAGGGATGTGTGTGTTTGTGCAAAAGAAGCCTGCACTGGCACTACCTGAGCTGTTCCTATTTTGTAGATAACAGGTACCTTCACATTGCAGGGCTGGCAGACGGGCACCTTCCCCTCAAATAAAGGCAAAGTCCTTTAATCTTTGGATTTAATCAGCTTGTAGGTGTCAGGACCATGAAAGGGTCTGACTCAAAGCTCTGCCTATGCTTTAGGCCAGGGGTCTCAAACACTCGGCAGAGTTATTTCCTGCGGCCTGCCATAGGCACCGACTCCGTGGGTGCTCCGGGGCTGGAGCACCCACGGGGAAAAATTAGTGGGTGTTCTGCACCCACCAGCAGTCAAACTCCCCTTCCCCCCTACCCCCTCCTACCCCCCAGCATGCTGCGTCCCCACTCCTCTGCCTACCTCCCAGTGCTTCCCACGGACAAACAGCAGTTTGGTGGTGCTTAGGACTTTCCAGGAGGGAGGAGCGGGGACGCGGCGCGCTCAGGGGAGGAGGCAGAGAAGAGGTGGGGCCGGGGCGGGGGTTTGGGGAAGGGGTTGGAATAGGGGCAGGGAGGGGGCGGAGTTGGGGCGGGGACTTCGGGGAAGGGGTTAGAATGGGGGCAGGGAAGGGGTGGGAAGAGGCGGGGCAGGGGCGGGGCTTCATGGAAGGGGTGGAGTGGGGGTTTTGCAGTCTGTTACCAACCAATTTTGAAGTTCTCAGCTATTTTGACTTGACAATTGGTGTACAACTACAGAAAGGTGTGTATCTGTGCTGTGCCAGGAGTACTAGACCATTGTGATATCAGAGATAACTCAACCAATCACCACCCTTACTCAATAGATAATTTGCATGCTACAGTTTCATTGGTTGTATGAGGGAGACTTCAAAGATAGTGAATTACTTGGCCCAACTGCCACACCTTTGTGCCTAGCTGCCACCTCACATATCAGCACAACCATCTACACAACAACACAACCAGCAAGTCCAAATACAGATAGCCCCTCACCCCAGCACACACCCCTTATTTGCCACCAACACAAATCAACCAAAATCTCCCAGCATAACATAGCCCAGGCACAAATCAACACAGCTTCCCATCACAACACACATTTGCCCACCCTCACTCATACTTACCATAAACTTGAGTGGCTAAGTGGCAAGTCCTTTCCTAGTAAGCATATATTGGGCTACTGTGACAATGCAATAAAAGTCAGTAGAAAAATCACTGTGAGATGCTATATAATTTAAGCATGTAGAAAAAAGGTATATCTTGTATGAGAAACAGTACTTGACCCTGTAATTAAAAGATTACAAAATAACACATAGTCTCAAAGGGCCAGAGAAAAAGTTGTGTGTGCAACCCCAATTTTGGCATGTGTGATTAACTGTGCAGTCTTAAAATTCTCCTATTGTAGTTTTTTGTATGGAATGTGGACACCATTATAGGACCTAATCACATCAGCCACACCATCAGGGGCTCATTCACCTGCACATCTACCAATGTGCTATATGCCATCATGTGCCAGCAATGCCCCTCTGCCATGTACATTGGCCAAACCGGACAGTCTGTACGCAAAAGAATAAATGGACACAAATCAGACGTCAAGAATTATAACATTCGAAAACCAGTCCTGCTGATAATAGCCCACCTTAATTTACTAGTCTCGTTAGAGTTGGTATGGCAACCCCCATTTTTTCATGTTCTTTGTATATATATATATATATATCTTCCTACTGTATTTTCCACTGCATGCATCTGATAGAGTGGGTTTTAGCCCACGAAAGCTTATGCCCAAAAAAATTTATTAGTCTCTAAGGTGCCACAAGTACTCCTCATTCTTTTTGCTGATACAGACTAACACGGCTACAGCGCTGAAACCTAATATTGATACTCTGGTTGAGGCAAAACACTGCAAGCTAAGTGGCCAAAAATTAAATGACTGTCAAAATTAGCACTGACTTTTCGCATTATAGTTTTTAAAAAGTTAATACATTGACTTTTAATAGCATACTATATTACTCTTCATTTTTTTCATTTTTGACTATACTTTTGTATCATTGTATGAAAAGGTTTCAGTGATGCAGCCCTCGGGCCAATATACTAGTCCTCATGTGGCCCTCGTGGTGATTTGAGTTTGAGATCCCTGCTGTAAGCTATTCAAATTGCAGCAAATTCCCATCTCATGGGCTTCCTCCAAGCTCACATTGATATTTGGCTTTGAGCAAGGTGCTTCACGACTCTCTTGCTTAGCAGTTTTTGTGCATGGACAATGACATCACATTGTGCTCTATTCTGTAATAATCAGGGTCGGCAGGTTTGTATAATTTTTGGTGGTGCCCAGAATAGGTCCAAGTCCCCTCCCACACACACACACCTGCCTTGTAAGCTGATATATATATTTTAAAATAATGTAAAAATGTGAGGGCCCTGAGGTGGGGCAGAGGACTTGAGGGGTTTGGGGTGTGAGAGGGGCTCGGGCAGAGGGTTGGGGTGCGGGAGTGAGGGCTGTGGGATGGGGCCGGGGATGAGGGGTTTACTGTGCAGGAGGGGGCTCAGGGCTGGGGCAGAGGGTTTGGGTGTGTGTGTGGGGTGAGGGCTCTGGCTGGGGGTGTGGTTTCTGGGGTGGGTCAGTGCTGGGGATTAGGAGTTTGGGGTGCAGGCAGGCTGTCCCTGGCTGGGGCCAAAGAGGAGGACTCCCCCCAGCCCTCCCCCCACCGGCCTCTCCCTCTCCCCCCTGGCAGCATACTCACCTCACACCACTGTCACTGCATGTGATCCTAGGGCCCTTCTCAGGGCCAGGAAGCCCCCTCCCCTCCCCTGTGGTGGGTGCGGGGGGTAGGCTGCCCTCATATGTGCGCCTCCTCCTGTGCTGCTGCCCCTCACTGTAGCCTCACTGGGGGTGGGGGATGGAGCTGCCCTCTTCCCAGCGTGGGGCAGGAGTGGTGACTGCGGGCAGGGAGGCCCCCTGTGCTGGTGGAGGGTCCTGCCGGAAAAAGGAAGGGTCCATCTGAGGTGGAAGGGCAGGATCAGGGTCAGCCTGGGTCAGCCTGCCCTGGCACTAGTGGTTGGGGGGTGCTAGGACCCTGTGGCAGCAGTTGATGCCAGGAGCCAGCACAGCAGAATGCAGCGTGGAGCTGCAGGGGGCCCTCTGCCCAGGGAGCAGGCAGGGACGCTTGGGGGAGGCACGTGGGGGCAGCAGGTGGGGCCAAGAGAGAGACCTGGCCCCAAACATTGGTGGAGCCAGGCCCCCGGGCCCTGAATACTGCTGGAGCATGGGCACCACGAGCCCATATAACTCGCCGCCCCTGTGTAATATAGCCAGGCATGAGTCATATCACTGCCCCGTTATTGCATTATTGGCACTTTGTTGTAGGTATCATAGATAGTATCTTTTATAACATAAAATTAGCCAGGTTTGTACTGTTGCCTGTCTGCATCTGCCTAAGCAGATATTTTGCAGACAAAGTGGCAAAAAATTGGGCAATTTGCTTGGAAGCATGTTCTTTACAAATTGTCTTAAATGTCATTCATTTAATGACAGAGAAAATTCATTAAGAGATTGACCATGTGATTGGCCAAACGCAAATTCCCTGCATAGCAAATCAAAGCCAGATGCCCTGCATTCATGCCATGGTACATGAGATCGAGGTTCCTCTCTGTTGTCCCCCTGAACGTTCCATGTGCTGCAGTGAGAAACACCCAATTCAGACAATATGTTATCCCCGAGGTCAGTTCTTGTTATTTTGGTAGTATCTAGGCACCTGTCATGGGTCAGGGCCCCATTGTGCTAGGTGCCTGGTCGAGAAGAATTTACAATCTAAATGTCTACACTACCAGGCCTATGTGGGCATAGCTATACCAGCTGGTTAAAAGTTTTCAGATGGAGCACTTGTGTGGGAACATATCAATTACACTGAATTTTTTGACAAAAAATATTAAAATGTTTTGTTCTGATAAGGTCAAAGTGTCTGATATTTATAAGGTCAAAGCACTTTGTTGCAACTTGATCATTTTGACTATTATAATAATAATTAATAATGTATACAATAAAGTTGAAATGAAGTGCTCCGACCTTATCAGAACAAAGTATTTGTATTTTCAAAACAAATTATATTTGAATTTTCATTTTGCAGGAAAGTTTGACTTTTCCTTCTTATTCGGGACAAAGGACATTTTGATATATGGGAATTTCCTGCAGAATGGAAATTCCAAGTTTCAACCAGCTCTAATAATAATTGAATGTAAGTCTGGACAGAATGAGATGGATTCATATCGTGATTACTTTTGTCCTTAGTGATTGGTTAAATAAGGGGGAAAAGTTTGGAGAGGAAAAAACAGTGCTTATACAAATAAAAGTTCAAAACGTTATTTCTTGTTTGGTTATCTTAGGTATCCTTTGCTACTTAATGAATAATCTTGTTAACCCAGAGGACTTGAGAGCTGCTATTGGTAATTGCATACACCCCCTTTTGCACTGTACAGTATGTGAGGTCTCCTTTGCTGGTCAAGGGCTAATCTCGTTTACCAAGGGAACCTGAGAGCTCCTATTAGCTAATTGGCTTGTGCCTCCTTTTGCAGAAACATCAGTCAATTCCCTGCCAGAACCCAGAAAAATTGCTACACTCTGCAATGGAACCTCTGGGAGCGACAGCTATTTTATACCTCCATGCATCTGAAGAAGTGGGGTTTTTTACCCACGAAAGCTTATGCCCAAATAAATCTGTTAGTCTTTAAGGTGCCACCGGACTCCTTGTTGTTTTTGTGGATACAGACTAACATGGCTACCCCTTGAAACTTTTTTCCTGGTGATTTGTATCTCTAGCCTTCTTTTCTTTTCAGCATGAAGAAAGATATCTGGAACTGGGAAGCTGCCACCTGGACACCATCAAATTAGGCCTGAATAAAAACTGGGAGTGGATGGATCATTACAAAAACTAATTTCCCCATACTAATTTCCCCCTACCATTACTCACACCTTCTTGTCAACTGTTTGAAATGGGCCACCCTCTTACCACTACAAAAGTGATTTTTCCTCCCTTGGTATTCTACTATTAATTGAATTGTCTCATTAGCCCTGACCCCTCCACTTGGTAAGGCAACTCCCATCTTTTCATGTACTGTGTATATATATACCTGTTACTGTATTTTCCACTTCATGCATCCGATGAAGTGGGTTCTAGCCCATGAAAGCTTATGCCCAAATAAAGGACTCCTCGTTGTTTTTGCTGATACAGACTAACACTTCTACCACCCTGAAACCTGCCACCTGGTCCTGTTGCTTTTCCCATCATAGGGAACACGATGCAGCTGAATACTGAGAACTTGCCCCAAATTATAGAGGAGGTAAGAGTGTAATACCTTCATTAAATCAGCTGATATGACTATGAATACACCAAGGGGCTGATCTGTGGAGTAAGGAGGAATCATTTTTTCATAGTCAGGTCTCAAAATAGAACTGAACTGTGGTTAATTAAACAGTGGGAAGTGCATGAGCTCACTGTTTAATGACTGTGTGACTGCAAAGTATTATTATTATGAGACCCTTGGTTCAAACAGCTACATTTCCTAGACAAAAACAATACCCCCCCCCAATGATATTATAAAAACATTTGAGGCAGAGACCATCTTTCTGATCTTTGTTTGTACAGTGCCGACCACAGTAGACTCCTGGTCCATGAATGGGATTCCAAGATGCTACCACAATACAAATAATAAATAATACTAATAATAAACCACTTAAAGGTCAGGTAATGCTCAAGGTAAAGGTACAGGCTTCTCCTGTACAACCTCGTGATCTTCTAATTATGCCCTTATAACATCTGTGTAACCCCATTGCCATTGGTAAGTATGCTCAAGTGTCACTCATTGCAATTTAAAAGTAAACAATTTTGTTAATAACATGCAGGTTGGAACAGACTCTATAGCTCAGTCAGTCTTGGTTGTGCTGGGTAAAAATGGACAAAAAGAAGTAACAATTTATCTTAGTCATTACAGTCAGCAGATCTGACTGAATATGCCCGGGGAGTGGGGTTATTGAGTAAAAGGTGCCATTTTAAAGCATTTTTCAGCATAAACGCACACTATAACTACAAGTGTCAGAGGTGCTCCAGATATAATATACGTATATACTAATATATACATTAACTTCTCATCTATTCACATTCAGTTTTGTTTCATGATTTCAAGGACTGAAAAACCAGGGATGTTGCAGAAATTTGTTCTGCAGCATTAGAGTATTTAGATTATTAACAATAAATCTTGCAGATTACATAAAAATTGGGGGAGAGGTAAATCACAAAGAGGACAGGTCACTGATACAGAGTCATCTGGATCACTTAGTAAGCTGGGCACAAACAATAAGCATTTTAATACGTCTAAATTTAATACATCTAGGAAGAAAGAATGTTGGCCATACTTACAGGCTGGGGGACTTTATCCTGGGAAGCAGTGACTCTGAAAAAGTTTTGGGAGTCATTGTGGATAATCAGCTGAACATGAGCTCCCAGTATGACACTGTGGCCAAAAGGGCTAATGTGATACTTGGATACATGAACAAGGGAATCTCAAGTAGGAATAAAGAGATTATTTTATCTCTGTATTTGGCACTTGTGTAACTGCTGCTGGAATACTGTGTCCAATTCTGGTGCCCACAATTCAAGAAGGATGTTGATAAATTGGAGAGGGTTTAGAAAAGAGCCACGAGAATGATTAAAGGATTAGCAAACATGCCATATAGTGATAGATCCAAGGAGCTCTGTCTAGTTAACTTAACAAAAATAAGGTAAAGGGGTGACTTGATCACAGTCTACAACTACATACATGAGGAACAAATATTTGATAATGGACTCTTTAATCTAGCAGAGAAAGGTCTAATGAGCCAGCAGCTGGAAGTTGAATCTAGACAAATTCAAATTGAATTTAAGGCATAAATTTTTTATCAGTGAGGGAAATTAACCACTGGAACAACTTACCAAGGGTCATGGTGAATTCTCCATCACTGACAATTTTTAAATCAAGATTGAATATTTTCTTAAAAGAAGTAATTATTTTGGGAAAGTTCTTTGGTCTGTGTTATACAGGAGGTCAGACTAAATGATCACAGTGGTCCCTTCTGGCATTGAAATCTATGATTTTATGCTTCATTATTGCTCTTCACAGAGTAAGACCAACCATGAGATACCCAAACCAGATCCAAAATGCAAAATGTTGAAGGGAAAACAATGCATTCAAGGTTGCTACTCAGTACTAATCCTGACTAGGACTGGCAGAGCTGCACACAGCCTCCTTTATCCCTTTGTTATGAAATCCACTAATATTCTCAATTAACTAATTAACCAACTAATTAATTGACTAATGTTAAAATTTGTTGGTCCTTTTTTGTTATACTTTGACAGCTCACTGGAACGTATGATCCAGTGTTTACAATATATTTAGGCTCAGACCGGGCTGTGGTGCTGCATGGACATGAGGCTGTGAAGGAAGCTCTGATTGATCCTGAAGACAAATGTAGTGGAAGAGGAATTTTGCCAATTTTTGAGAAGATCACCAAAGGAACAGGTACATTTCTGGTAGCTTCAGCATGTAGAACTGATTCTCTCTGTCTGTGAAAATCATAACCGTGAAAAGGGGAAAGAGATGGCGTTTCATTTTCTACAATAGTACAGATTGGGTTTAAAAAGATTTTTAAAAATAGGAGGTTAAAGTTAGGTTTCTCATGGCAGTTGCAGGTTTATTTTGTCACTTGAGGCCAGAGGCACTGACTCTGTGATTTGCTAGAGGGTACTTGACCCATGCTCCACCCCAGGCCCTGCCCCCACTCCACCCCTGAAAAATCAATCGGGTTCTTAAAAGAAGAATTTTAATTAAAGAAAAGGTAAAAGAATCACCTCTGTAAAATCAGGAGGGTAAGTACTTTACAGAATAACAAAAGACTCAAAAACACAGAGGATTTCCCCTTTAGGCAAAACTTAAAGTTATATAAACACGGGATAAACCTCCCTCTTAGCACAGGGAAAATTCACAAGCTAAAACAAAAGATAACCTAACGCATTTCTTTCCTATTACTTACTATTTCTGCACTAGTAGATGCTTAGTTCAGATATAGCTTAAGGAGATGTATTTTTCCCTGCCCTGTTTCCTGGCTGGCTCCGAGACACACAGACAAAAAACCTTCCCCCACAGATTTGAAAGTATCTTCTCCCCTTATTGGTCCTTTTGGTCAGGTGCCAATGAGGTTATCTGAGTTTCTTAACCCTTTACAGGTAAAAGAGGAATTAACCCGTTACAGGGTAAAGAGGGATTTTATGCTCCCTTAGCTGTATGTTTATGACAAGAACTCTACCAGTGTTAGAGACTATACAAAAAGTAGCTAGATCCAGTGGTAACTCCTACTTTGTGGACCTTCTTGAGCTTCCCAATTAGCCTTGGGGCAAGTGTTTTAGGACATAGGGCTTCTCTACAAGAGAAAGCTGCATTGATTTAAGTTCAGGTGTAACTTTAAACCAATTTAGACCAGTGCAAACCCCTATGTGGACACTACTATTCGATTGTAAAAGTAGATTTTTCAGTTTAACTGAAGTTGACTGGGAACTGGTATAGTTAAACCAACATAAGCCAGTCTTGAACTCGAATACAAGTGTTCACACAAAACTTTTTGCACCAGTTTAAAAACAGATTTAAGTTAAACCAATGCATCCTGCCTATGTAGACAAGGCCTAAGTCTCTTGCTTCATAGATTGTTATGTGCACTGGTTATTCTGCCCAGCCTATTAAGAGCTAAAAGTCACAAACAGACTGACCTGCAGAGGTCACAGCAGAGAAGCAGGTGGTAGCAGAAGGTGACTGACAGGCGGGAGCGGCAGCCGGTGGGAACCTGAGCGGCCAGCCAGGGCAAGCACTCAGATGGCAGAGCAAGCAAGGTGCCTTCTTCCCTGGATGGGAGGTGAACTCACACAGATGCACGTCTGAACTCTGGGTCCTCATTGACCCACGACAACCCACTGTGAGGGAGCAGAGAGGGGCATAGAAAAGGAACTTTTGGTTGTAGAACTCAAGAACATGAGGCGGAAGCCTCACTGCCCCATGCACTCTGGGGTGAGTGTCCTGCTCACAGTTCTATGTTTATGAATGCTGCTTGTGGCATTTTCCCTAATTAATGTCGGGTGACTTCCCTCCTTTCATTAAAAGTTTATTTTCTACACTCAGACTCTGTGTTTGCGAGTGGGGAAGTATTGCCTGTCATTGGCACCCAGAGGTAGTGTGTAATTTTCCCAGGTTACTGGGTGGGGGCTTGAGCCGGTTTTGTGTTGTATTGTTGAAGAGGAACCCCTAGATATTGAACCTGGCCCTGGTTGCTGCTGGCTTCACCTGGCAGAACGGTTAAAATGTTATTTTAGGTAGGTGGAATCCAGTTCTCTTTGTTCCGGTTTAAATAAAATCCCTGTTATATTATTCTTTTTTACAACCAGTTCCATTATCTTGCCTACCATTAAACAATCTTTTATCACAGTGTACCACCACCACCCCCAGTTCTTGCCTGCTGAGTAAATTATACCACCGCTGTGATGGACCATTGCTAAATCTTGGTCAGTGGTTTGGTGATAGGGGGCCCCTTGGATGTATTTCAAACTATAACACAATAAACCTACTCTGAGAGGACAGTTTACACAAGGCGGGGTGTCGGTGTCAGCGTCCCATAGACTGGGAGGAGCAGGCACAAGCTAAGGGGGACAAGAGCTGTTGAGTGGGGGCAGCAGGGGCTCTTGGGGAGAGAATGAGGGGTTAATGGGGGCAGGAGGGGCTCTTGGGAAAGCAGAAGTTGAAATTTGGGGTTAGGCTTGGGCCAGAGACTGAACTTAGAGGGTTGAGGTGCTGGAGGGGGCAGGCCCAGGCTATAGGGGCTGATTGGGGGAGGCTAACAGGGAGCAGAACAATGAGAGAGACTCCACCGAACCCCAATCACCTCCAGGATTCCCTAGGCCAGTTTTAGGGCAGGTGAACAAAGTGGTCACCCTGGGCACCAATTTCTGGGGAGGTGGTGGCAACATACCGCTCTGCTGCTCAGCTGGGTTTTTTTTCCCACCACAGCTGCTGAGTAGGGTGACCAGATGTCCTGATTTCATCAGGACTGTCCCAATATTACAGGCTTTGACTTCTATAGGACCCTATCACCCCCCATACCTATGCTATCTGGTCACCCCAGCTCCGAGGAGAGCGTTGAAAACTTTTTTCTGCCTTGATTGGCAAAACACCCAGGCCTGGTCCTGAGCAAACTCTGTTACCTGCACACATTAGGGCACCCCACCTTTTTCCAGTCTGTAGGGCTCAGGAGTAACCCGGTTAATTTAGGCACCCCCGCCTTTTCCCAATTCATAGGGCTCCAGGCAAAAAGCACCTACCCTTACCCAATCTGTAGGGTTCAGGGCCACCCGTACCCAATTCGTAGGGCTCCGGGTGTAACTAACCTGGTCAATTTAAGTACCCACACCCTTTCCCAATACATAGGGCTCTGGGTGTATACTACTTCTGCAGGTTTGCAGGACCTTTTACCAGTGAAAGAGCCTTACACAGTAATATACCACATAACCTCTATTTATTAACAATCACCAAAAACAGACTGCACACGCTACACATACAGTCCTCACTACTCCTGTCAAGGTTCCTTCCCCACTCTGAACTCTAGGGTACAGATGTGGGGACCTGCATGAAAACCTCCTAAGCTTACTTTTACCAGCTGAGGTTAAAACTTCCCCAAGGTACAAACTATTTTACCTTTTGCCCTTGGACTTTCGCTGCCACCACCAAACGACAGTTACTGGGAACGAGTCCATTTGGGTACGTCTTTCCCCCCAAAATCCTCCCAAATCTTACACCTCCTTTCCTGGGGAAGGTTTGATAAAAATCCTCACCAATTTGCATAGGTGACCATAGACCCAAACCCTTGGATCTTAAGAACAATGAAAAAGCATTCAGTTTCTTAAAATAAGAATTTTAATAGAAGTAAAAGTAAAAAGAATCACCTCTGTAAAATCAGGATGGAAAATACCTTACAGGGTAATTAGATTCAAAACATAGAGAATCCCTCTAGGCAAAACCTTAAGTTACGAAAAGATACAAAAACAGGAATATCCATTCCAATCAGCACAGCTTATTTTCTCAGCCATTTAAAGAAATCAGAATCTAACGCATATCTAGCTAGATTACTTACTAAGTTCTAAGACTCCATTCCTGTTCTGTCCCCGGCAAAAGCATCACACAGACAGAGAGAGAGGATTTGTTTTTCCCTCCCCCCAGCTTTTGAAAGTATCTTGTCTCCTCATTGGTCATTTTGGTCAGGTGTCAGTGAGGTTATCCTAACTTCTTAACCCTTTACAGATGAAAGGATTTGTCCTCTGGCCAGGAGGGATTTTAAAGGTGTTTACCCTTCCCTTTATATTTATGACAACTCCCAATAAGACAGATGAACTTTTCTTGATGGCCAGTCAGGATCAGGTCCATCTGGGGAATTCCAGTTTCTTCACGGTGTTATTGGCAGAGTGTTGAGGTCTGGCAGCTCTGATCTTTGGGGCTGTGTCCTGGAGTTGGTTCCCAAAGAACTTTCTTTTGGATCCCAGTTTATATAGTAAAATTTGAGTTCTTTTTAGCTGTACCTTAACCAATCATTATACTAAAATTTTACTAATCAGTCCTAACATAGTGTAACAAAATTCTCTAACCAATCCTATCCCACCACCTTAATTAATTTACACCTAGCAAAATTAATTATGTAACAGACAGAAACAATTTCACAACCACAACTGTTGATAAGTGATTTCTTGACAGACAGAATGCTATCAAACTAAGTTTTTTTTAACCATCTTTTTGTAGTAGCCAGGCAAGGAACTAAAAAACTTCAACAGGACTTTATTTTTTAAAGTGGAAACCTCTTTTCCAAGCTGCTGCTGCACCCTCAGTAGCTCTTCCTCAGCCTCTTCAACTCCTCCCCCCTCCTTCCTGTTTCCTGTCCTTTCAGACTCCCAACAGCCAGTGCTCTCAATTCGAATAATTACAAGCAACATCTAAACACCACATTCCCTCCTCTCTTAAGAAACTCTCCCAGTTACAATAAATATTGTTGTTCTAACCACAGGAACAAATAGGAAACAAGGCACTATACTGTTGACAGAATTATTACACTAAAAACACTTTTCCACAGTATGCATCCGATGAAGTGAGCTGTAGCTCACGAAAGCTCATGCTCAAATAAATTGGTTAGTCTCTAAGGTGCCACAAGTACTCCTTTTCTTTTTACTAAAAACACTATAGATACTACATAACATAGTCTCTAGTCCAGACAGGTGGTCATCTGGGTCTGACAGGCCATCTCTCAAGCCCCGGTTCCAGTGCAATGTCTTGTTGTGTTGATATTACGATGAAGTCATCCAATGCAGACTGAGTGTTGGCATAATCTCCCCTTGGTGCGTAGGCAGGTGCAAGATAAGAAGCATTCCATACCCGCCCATCAGAAACTCAATAGGTGTAAGGTCTCTTCTTCTCTATGATTTTAAGAGGAGCTGTGAATTTATGGTTCCCTTTTTGTAAAATTCCAGGTTTTCATATTCTAACAAAGGAACCACACTGAAACTTTGGTTCCTTAGCACCCCACCGCTTGTCTGAGAAAGCCTTATACTTTGCTTGGTTCTGTTCAACTGTTTTTCTCACATCATCCTTGGCTGGGGCCTCAGGTTGTGCCTTTAACAATCCAGCAATGTTCAGTTTAGTATTCATCTGTTTCCAATGCAGTAACTCTGCAGGTGATCTTTGCGTTGTGCCATGTCGTGTAGCCCGGTATGCTTGCAAGAAATCAGTAGTGAAGGTTATCCACAATCGCCCTTCCAGTTTAGCCGTTTGCAAACTCTCTTTCAAACTTCTGTTAAACCGTTTGGTTTCCCCATTGGCTTGAGGGTAGTATAGGGATGACCTTCTGTGTAAAATGTTCCTCTCTGCTAGAAAAGTTTCAAACTCCAGGGAAGTAAATTGACTACCATTATCTGAAACCAGTTCTTTGGGGTTACCTTCCCTGCTAAAAACTGAAGAGAGGAACTTAATTACTGTAGCAGAAGAGATTTGCAATGTAGACGCTACCTCAGGCCATTTACTGAAATAGTCTATTAAGGTGATGGCATAACGACAGTCAATTGGAGCAGTATCAAAGGGTCCTACAATGTCAATCGCCACTTTTTCCCATGCAGATTCAGGAAGAGGAACAGGCTGTAATGGAGGGGTACATGTCATTGCTGTCTTATCATGCATTTGGCAAGTGACACAGGATTTTATGAGTGCTTCAGTTTGAGAGTCCATCCCTGGCCACCAATACAGATCCCGTAGTCGTTGTCTGGTTCTGGCAATTCCTTGATGAGTATCATGTGCCAGGTGTATGAGTTTTGACTGTAATTCTTCTGGCACAAGTAGCCAGTGTGTACCTCATAGCACACAGCCATCAAGCAAAGAAAGTTCATCCCAAACTCTAAAATAAGGCAGCAAAACTGGGTCAAGGTTTTTAGGGTTACTGGGCCATCTCTTTGTCAGAAATTCCCGTAGTTTTTGTTGAATTGGAGACGCTGAACAAGCAGCTTGAAATTGTTCTCTTGTAACTGCAGTAAGAGTGCTTGTAATAAGCGCAACTATTACATCCTCATCCTCCGGTGGACCATCTGGTGAAGGCAAAGGCAGGTAAGAAAGGCAATCAGCTACCACATTTTGGTTTCCAGGCTTATATTCTAGTTCATAATTGAAAGAGTAGTCTTGCAGACCATCAAGCAATACAATATCCTGCTCTTCCCAGTCCTTTCGTGGTGAGCAATGTCGTCAAAGGGCTGTGGTCTGTGCGCAACTTGAACGTGCAGCCCCACAGGTAAATTCTCCTTTTTTCAGTAGCCCAGACACAAGCAAGTGCTTCTTTTTTGACTGTAGAATATTTTCTCTCAGCATTACTAAGGCCTGGTCTATACTAGGGGGGGATCGATCTAAGATACGCAACTTCAGCTATGAGAATAGTGTAGCTGAAGTCGACGTATCTTAGATCAACTTAGAATCACTTACTTCGCATCCTTGCGGCGCGGGATTGACAGCCACCACTCCCCTGTCAATTCCGCTTTCGCCTCTCACCGTGGTGGAGTTCCGGAGTTGACGGCAGTGTGATCATGGATCGATTTATCGCGTCTACACTAGATGCGATAAATCGATCCCCGATAGATAGATCACTACCCGCTGATCCGGCAGGTAGTGTAGACGTGGCCTTAGTGTCCTTGAAGCAAATGCAACAGTCCTCTCTGTGTTGTCCTCATGAAGTTGTGTGAGGTCAGCCCCAAGTCCATAATCAGAAGCATCAGTAGTTACAATTGTGGGCAATGCATGACTGAATAGTGCAAGTACTGGACTATGTACAATCAAGTCTTTCACCATTTCAAAACTAGCTTGTGCATCCGTTGTCCACACTAAGGTTGAACTTCCCTGTAGTAATTCTCTTAATGGTTCAATGACAGAAGCATAATTGGGAATGAATTTTGCATACCAGAAGGTAAGACCCAAGAAGGAACGTAAGGTTTGCAAATCTGTTGGAGGAGGAGCATTTGAAATTGCCAGGATATGAGCCGGATCAGGTTTTAGTCCAGCCTGTGAAATTGTATGCCCCAGAAAGAAGAGTTCAGTTTGTCTAAATTTGCATTTGGACCTATTGAGCTTGAGGTCTGCTTTGCTGATGCAGTTTAGTACAAACTGCAGGTTATTGTCATGCTCCTCCGAAGTATTTCCAAACACGATAATATCATCCAAATAGCACTGAACTCCAGGTTGATTCTTCAAAATCAATGACATCATTTTTTGGAAGGCACTTGGGGCTGATGTGAGACAGTATGGAACACGTTTAAAATGAAATAGTCCCTCATGTGTACTAAATGCTGTGAGGTCTCTGCTATCTTCATGCAACATAACCTGGTGGTATGTGCTCTGCAAATCAAGAGTAGAAAACATCTTTGCTCCACGGAGTTCTGCAAATACTCCTATGTGAGGAAGAGGATGGCTGTCAATCACAATAGCTTTATTTGGCTCCCTTAAGTCCACACAAAGGCGAATGCCTCCACCCTTCTTCTGCGTCACTACTATAGGTGAAACCCATTCCAAGAAGTTAATCTCTTCAATAATGTCCTCTTGAACAAGTTTTCTAAGTTCCTCCAAAACAGCTTCCCTGACTGAAAATGGTAAGCACCGTGATTTCTGTCGTACAGGCATCACATTATTCCGCATTTTAACTTTATGCAGAAACCCATAAGCACAGCCGAGTTTCTCCTCAACCAGGTGTTGGGTCCCAGCTGAAACTGGTGTGTGCACTGGAAGAGTGCTTTGCTAAGGAAGATCAATTCATCCATTAACTACCCTGAGATTTAAAGCAGCCAATAAATCTCTGCCAAGGATAGGAGTGCCTTTGTGGACAATGTAGAACTCTGCAGTTACACAGCAATCACCAAAAGTAACTATTGCTGACAGGCAGCCACGTACTGGAATCTGGTTGTTCAAATAGCACATCAAGTGAAGCTTGGGTTCAGTAAGAGGCACATCTTTAAAGTAATGCAAATAGATGGAATCAGGTAGTATAGATACTGCTGAGCCAGTTTCCAACATTAGCTGAATAGAGTGTGATTTGCCTGAGGGTATGGTGGAAATCTTTACCGTGCACTTTATTTGTTCTGGAATATGTGCAGTAGTGATTTTGTCCACGCTCAGCACAGTAACATCTGGTATTGTAACTGCATACACCTGTTGATTGAACTGGCTGCTGCAACATACTTTAGCAAAATGCCCAATCTTTTTGCAATGATTGCACTGAACTACTTTTGCCGGACATCCTGTGTAGCTTGCAAGGTGTTGTGGGGATCCACAGCGAAAGCATGCTTTTACTGTATTTTGAATTTGCTGATTTGGTGGTTTTTCATTAGTTTTCCTCTTGTAATTGTTTGTCTGCAACGATAGTGAACTTTTCTGCAAAGGAGTCACAGCCTGGACTGTTCGTCCTGTATCTATGCTCATTATTTTGGCTTCAGTTGTAGCTGACTCAATCTGAGTAACAATGGTTATTGCTTCTTCTAGTGTAAGTTGTGGTTCTAGAAGTAAACATTCTCTTACACGAAGCATGGTTGTTTTCTCAATGAGCTGGTCTCTAATCATCTCATCTGCCATATTCCCAAAGTCAGAAATTACAATCAGACTCCTGAGGGAAGCAAAATACCGCATTATAGTCTCCCCTGGTTTCTGCTCACGCTGGCGAAATCTGTAGCGATTAGCTACTACATTCACTTTTGGTACAAAAAAGTTCTTTAAGGCAGTGAGTGCAGTCTCATGTTTATCATCTGCAAGGGGAAAAGTGTAAAATATATGCTGCCCTTCTGCTCCAAGGCAGTGGATTAGCAGAGCACGCTTTCTTACTTCAGAAATCTCTGTAGCACTGATTGCAAGCAGATAAGTCTCAAACATATGGATCCAGGCAGTAAAAGCAATTGGAGGCTCACCTGGGCTTTGTAGAAAGGCTGCAGGTGGGTTCAGAGGCAGAAGATCCTACCCTCGTTGCCAAAATGTTGTAGTAGCCAGGCAAGGTGCTAACAAACTTCAACAGGACTTTATTTTTTAAAGTGGAAACCTCTTTTCCAAGCTGCTGCTGCACCCTCAGTAGCTCTTCCTCAGCCTCTTCAACTCCTCCCCCCTCCTTCCTGTTTCCTGTCCTTTCAGACTCCCAACAGCCAGTGCTCCCAATTCTAATAATTACAAGCAACATCTAAACACCACACATCTTAAGATCTGTTTCTTTATCTGGTGATAGTGGGTGCCATTAGGACGGGGTCTCCTCCTTAACAGCCTGATATTACAGTGTTTTAATGTAATTTAGATGGAATGTGAGGATGTGACTTCCTGCTTCTCAGTTAATGGCTGATGCTTGGCTGCTCTTTTAATCTGGCTGAAGACAAAGGCCTTAGGCTTTAGGCCTTACAAAATGGCTGCAAACAAAGGCCTTATCCTTACATCTCCCCCAGCATTCCTCTGAACCCATAGCCACGCCCACCCCAAACACCACAGGGGTCCAATAATCCTCAGGCCCCCTTCTGCCCAGACACCACATCTGCAGTTACACCTAGCTTACCACAAGACTCCCCCACACACGCCCTTCTGAGGGAAACAAGGAGTCAGGTCCTGCCTCCCACTGTTTGAAGGGATCCTGCGAGAGAAATCTGTTCCACGGATGGAACTGCATAAATCCTGGCAGCTGTGCAGGGGTGGGGGATGACTGATGAGGAAAAGCAAAGAGAAGTGTTGGGGACACTGGGGCATGGCCACTAGGTAACTCGAGGGGATGGAAGACCACGAGTGTCGATGAAGCCCCGTCGCACTAGGCCCAGGTGTCCTTGGCCCCCCCTCCCGCCTGGAGGCACTCGCAGCAGCTCTGCGTACTAGGCCCAAGTGTCCTTGGCCCCCCCGCCTGGAGGCACACACAGCAGTTATGCTGAGGATCTGCAACAATATGTTGCAGAGTCAGACTGCCTGAAACTAAACAAGGCCAAACAAGGCAGATATGGAAGAACAATGCTGAATAAAGCAGCTTTACGTATAGTTTAACAAATGATACAGAGAATCAGGGAACTAGCTGGGAACTGGATTGGCTGGCTATATGGATACTTGGGGCAGCTTGCTATTGGATAAGTATGCTGGGAAAAAGGATGTATAAAAGCCTGTGTAACTTCCTGCTCTGGGTGCAGGATTTGAGATTTTATTCTCCCTTTTTGCAGCTGCAAAAAGGATGTATAAAAGCCTGTGTAACTTCCTGCTCTGGGTGCAGGATTTGAGATTTTATTCTCCCTTTTTGCAGCTGCAAATAAACTTTTCTGCTTCTCCACCCCGTTGTGATTATTGGGTGTAGCACACCGGGTAACGAACCAACTCAAGCTGTTGTTCAGCCTCTTGGCACTGGGTGCCGGCAACAGAAGGAATTCCTCAAAGGTAGGAGCAACAATAAGAGATTGGAAGGGGGAGAGAGAGGGCACTTGATGAACGAGGGTGCAAGGAATGTTCCTTCAGGCACAGGGTAGGGGGCATGAAGCTGACAATTGGGGAAGGAGGAGTGATGGGAGAGGACAGAGAAGCTAATAGGAAGGGAGGTTCTAACCTATCTCCTAAGGGTGATGTATGTATGAGGCCCCATGGTGTAAGGGTTTCTAAATGCAGGGTAACGCACATAGGTGCCGACTTCTGCTCGGGCCAGCGAGTGCTCGACCCCGCTCTGCCCCCGGCCCCGCCCCGACTCCACCCCCACCCCACCCCCTCCCGCCCTGCCCCACCCCCATTCCAACCCCTTCCCCAAAGTCCCCACCCCAACTCCGCCCCCTCCCTTCCCCTATTCCGACTCCTTCCCCAAATCCCCGCCCCGGCCCCGCCTCCTACCCTGAGCGTGCCACATTACGCTTCTCCCCCCTCTCTCCCAGAGCTGCGAATCCTCCTTGTAACAACTCAGAATAATGCTAATTAAATACCTTAAATACCTCGTGATTGACAGCTCCGGTGTGACACAGCAAGGTCCATAGACTTCTATGGGAACTTATCACTATAAAAGAAGGGTGTATTGCTATGGGACTCTGGGTTCATTCTGCATCCTCACCAGAGCTTCAAACGCATTTTACAGAGCCCCAGCTCCCCTCCCTTGTGTGCAGTGTCAGCTGGCCACTGGATCTGACTGAGCAACACTAAGGACTGGTAACTATAAGATCCAACTGCAGAACCTTTCGGGGTGTGTGTGTGTGAATGAAAACACGTGCTGATTTCAATGCTTAAATTGTACTCTTAATAAAGGCAGCATATTGCCTTATCCCCTTTTTAAAAGATTCCGTGTGCTTCTTATAAGCCAGTGGTTCCCAAACTTGTTCCGCCGCTTGTGCAGGGAAAGCCCCTGGTGGGCCGGGCCAGTTTGTTTACCTGCCATATCGGCAGGGGCTTTCCCTGCACAAGCAGCGGAACAAGTCTGGGAACCACTGTTATAAGCATAAAGAAAAGGAGTACTTGTGGCACCTTAGAGAATACAGACTAACACGGCTGCTACTCTGAAACCTGTTATAAGCATAACATCTCCAGCTCTTAACAAGATGGGCCGCTTGCCAGTGTATCTCAAGGATGGCCTCTCTTGGCCAGAGATCATTTACTAAGAGGCTACGTACCAGACTTGTGACTTCCCTTTCAGGCAGGCTGGGAATTGGTTCCCCCACTGGTGCTAAATCCTGCCAACTGGAACAGATGACATTTGTCTCTAACAACATGGGGATTCCCTAGCAGTACTTTGTCCCAGGCACCACAAGGGCAGGGACTCCCTTGTAGGATTGGCCAAGAAAAGATACATCTAATTTGATTGTTCCTTGATGGGAGACTCCTTGGCCACTGGCTCCCTCTATTAGGATAACTACAGGCATGGGATGCAACTTGCTCAGAGTAGGGTTGTTTCTCCAGAAATCCTCTGTGATGGTTGTGACCTGAGACCCTGAATCAATTATAGCCTTGCACAGGATACCATTCACTTCCACAATTTCCTCGTTCAAGGGCTCCACCAGGCCGGGATGCCAGGTTGCAACTGGTAGAGAATGTTGGGAAGCTGTGAACATTAATGCTACTGGAGGACTTTTCACCAGCTCTACGCCCTTCACCTGCCCCTCAGTGCCAGGCTTTAAAGGGGCAGTTTAAAGAAGAGGGAGCCTCACCTTGCCCTGGCCCCATGAAGTGATGCTGAAGGGGTTGATGGCAGCCCTGGGCTATGTGGCCTTCTTGTGCACAATGGTGGCATATGAAACGGCCTCTGGCACCATGAACACTAACATCAGGGGAATCTTGACCTTTCCCCATCTGGAATTTTGAGGTGTTGTCCTTACTACTGCACCCTGCTGCAGTACTGGTGCCTCCAGTTGTCCCATTCTCTCATGGCTCTGTCTCTGGAGGACAGTCAATTCTTGGACTAGCCCAGTTAGGCCCTTTACTGCCTCCAGCATCACATGATCTGGGGTACTGCTGGGTGGAGGCACCTTGGGATCAACCTGCACAGCACCATCTGACAGGGCAGCTTGTTTCATGCTGTTTATCCTCTGGGCTGGCATATCCATTCTACCCTCTATGTTCCTCTCCTGGGCCAGCTGATGCAGTTCTCCTTGCAGCTGTCAGCATGTCATGTAGCGAGGCTGCATAAGTGCCAACCTGTCCTGCACTTCTCACTCCCTGATGCCCTGCATGAACTGATGTGTCAACTTATAGTCCCTATCAGGGAAAGGATGGCCCCCTCAGAGCTTCTCCTCTACTACCCGCAGTAGGGCCTCTAACTCGATGGCACAGGATGAAGCTGTCTCTCTAGAGCTCACCCTTGAGCTTCCGCTGTGGAGTGGGGTGTGGGGCTTGACCCGCCCTAGTGCTCCAGCTGGGGTGCAGGGTTGGGGGCCACTCCACATGGCTCCCAGAAGCAGTGGTATAGCCCCCCTCTGGCTCCTATGTGTAGGGGCAGCCAGGGAGCTCCACTCTGCATGCTGCCCCCACCCCAAACACTGCCCCTGAAGGTCCCATTGGCCAGGAACCTCAGCCAATTCGAGCTGCAGGGGCGGTGCCTGCGGACAGGGCAGCATGGAGAGCCTCCTGGCCATGCCTTCATGTAGGAGCCGGAGAAGGGACATGCTGCTGCTTCTGGGAGCTGCTTGAGGTAAGCGCTGCCCAGAGCCTGCACCCCTGAGCCTCTCCCCATGCCCCTGCCCTGATCCCCCTCCTGCCCTCCGAACCCCTCGATCCCAGCCTGAAGCACCCTCCTGCACCCCAAACATCTCATCCCCAGCCCCACCCCAGAGACCACACACCCAGCTAGAGCCCTCAACACCCCCCCGCCCCGCAGCCTGGAGCCCCCTCCCACACCCTGAACCATAGGTGGCGACTCCGTAGGTGCTCCGGGGCTGGAGCACCCATGGGGAAAAATTAGTGGGTGCTCTGCACCCACCGGCAGACAAGCTCCCCCCTGCACCCCACCTCCTCCTCCACCTCCTTCCCTGAGCGCACCGCATCCCTGCTCCTCTGCCTACCTCCCAGTGCTTCCTGCCTTGCCGCCACCAAACAGCTGTTTGGCGGTGTGATTGGAGGGAGGGGGAGGAGCGGGAACATGGCGCGCTCTGGGGAGGAGGCGGGAAAGAGGCGGGGCTGGGGCGGGGATTTGGGGAAGGAGTCAGAATAGGGGCAGGGAGGGGCCGGAGTTGGGTCGGGGACTTTGGGGAAAGGGTTGGAATGGGGGTGGGGCAGGGGTGGGAGGAGGCTGGGCAGGGGTGGAGTCGGGATGGGGATGGGGGCAGAGGGGGGTAGAGCACCCACCGGCGGGAGCAGAAGTCGGCGCCTATGCCCTGAACTCCTCATTTCTGGCCCCACCACAGAGCCCGCACCCCCAACCAAAGCCCTCACCCCCTCCCACACCCCAACCCCAATTTTGCGAGCCTTCATGGCCCGCCATTCAATTTCTATTCCCAGATGTGGCCCTTGGGCCAACACGTTTGCCCACCCCTGCTCTAGAGCATTGGCATCTCTCATAAAAGTCTGCCATGGGGTCCAGTGATAAATGGCAGTCACTGTACTCTGCTCTAAGCTCTTCAATAGCTCAGGTTGGAAACTGCTCCTGAGGTGATAGGTTAAGAACTAATTAACATCCCATCCCCCCCCCCAGGTATCTGAAAAGGGTGGGGAACTTCAAAGGCTCAGGAATGCCAGTGGCTGCTAGCAGGTACTATATATCTTTTATCCAGTCCTCTGTGTCTACCCTGCAATCTGCACCACAACTGAACACAGGAACCCCACGGATTTGGTGCTGTGCAGGGAGGTATGGCATTACTATGTTCCTCCCCAAGATTCCCCCACCCCCCCCGTAAGTAATAGCTTCACCCTTAGTAGCAGGAGTTTCCTGGCTACAATACTCATTGGGGGTCTCTATTCTCACTGACACCAAATCAGGGTCAGGCCAACCCCACTGGGCTCCAAACTGTTAATCAATGCTCTTCTGGTTCTCTTGTGTGGCAGCTTCCCTACTGTGCAAAAAATTAAATTTCCCCTATCTGAGTCAAGGCACCAATAACTAAAAAATTGTAGCCCCCCCTTCCTGTTCAGTGGCCCAGTAGGAGGTTGTTCAAGAAAGGGGAAGCCTGCGTTGTGACTTTTTACACAACTTTGGGAAACTGAGCCTGAGGCTCCTCTGTATGCTCTGCATTGTGTGTCAGTGTATGTTCACCTCAGACCAGAACAAGGCTTTATTCTGTAAAGAACATAGAACAGGATTACAGTCCATCAGCCTCCTCTCTGCTTGCCTGCTACCTGCTCCCAGCTCAGTCAGTGCTACGACCTCCTGCTGGGGGGTAGAGAGTACATCCTGGCAGGAACCAGGAAGATCTCCCATTCTGAGACATGCAGCATGTTGGGAGAGTAGCAGCCGTGTTAGTCTGTATTTTGCAAAAAGAAAAGGAGTACTTGTGGCACCTTAGAGACTAACAAATTTACTTGAACATAAGCTTTTGTGAGCTACAGCTCACTTCATCGGATGCATTCAGTGGAAAATACACGTATATAAATCTCCCCACTGTATTTTCCACTGAATGCATCCGATGAAGTGAGCTGTGGCTCACGAAAGCTTATGCTCAAATAAATTTGTTAGTCTCTAAGGTGCCACAAGTACTCCTTTTCTTTTTGCCACATGCTGCAGTTTGTAGTCCACAGATTGTAGTTCCCAGGGCCACTGTTGAAGCACACTGGACCTTGGGCTACACATTGTAAAAAACACACTCTATCTCCAGCATGGACAAGGCCTAAAAGATGGGAGCTCAAGGGTGAAAAAGCTTGAGACACTCACACACCCACTCCAGGGCTGTGACTTTGTTTTCTGTGGCTTCCTATTTAAGTGATTAGGTCACAGCCCTAGCTGCTAAGGCATATCAAGGTCTGGGAAAGCAAATTATGCAGTAAATAGCCAGTTCTTGCTACACAGCTGTAACTGTGTACTGTATCTACCAATATGGGCTTAAATAGTAATTTTGGGCTAGACTTTCAGGTGGTTTAAATCAGCAAAGCTTCATTGACTTCAATGGGTCTAGGCTAATTTACCCCACCTGAGAATCTGGCCTCCAACTGACACAGAGACAGGATTTAACAGGAGCTCCCAGGCCTTAGGAGTGTGCACTGACCTGTAGGATACTCTCACAGGGGTGTCTCTCAATATCTCTTTAAGAAGCCATTGCACTTCATTTAAATAATTAACCATTAATTGGGTCAGAGAACAAGCACAAATCATTGTATGGTCCAAAACATGCTATAGTCCAGTAGTCAGGGTGTTTTAAAGATGGGGAAACTGAGGTAAGCAACTTGCTCTCCATACACAGTAGCAGAACCAGGAATCAAACCCAAAAGTTCTCACCCCACATACACTGTTCTCTCTGCTAGATAATTCTGTAGACAGCATGCTGACCACCACTGCTGAGGAGATTTGCTGAAAAAATCAAGTTTTGCTCTCATTTACAATGTTGTAAATCTGAAGTAAATCCATATCTGAAGTTTATCCTCGTTATTCCAGATTTGCTCTGATGTAGGAGAGCAGAATCTAGCCCATAAAACATAGAGGGAGAGCCTCTATGTTCTACAGAAATAGATCTTGTAAGGATTTGGACTTACTATAACTCCTAGCCATGTTATAGACAGAGGATGGAGAGAAAAATGTATATTACAGATGGATGGATAAATGAACAGAGAAATCCCAGCTGGATTTAGCCTGCAATATCCTGAGAGTAGCTATCACATTGCCCTCTTCTTTGTACGGTAGCAAACATCGTATTAAAAATTGTATTTTTAAAAGAAATTAAAAGGAGTGAAACTGCATTTCCAGTGGATGACAGGAAAGGGAGTCCAAAACAGGCAATCTGGGACAAAATAAGGCCATTTGGTGAGCTGCTGTGAGGCCCTGTGCAGAAGTTTGACACCTACGGAAACAGAGCAGGAACTCTTTGAAGCAACAGAAACTCACACAAAAAGTATCTGTTTTATGGCAGAGTGTGTGTGTCTGTGTGAAATATCTCCCTGAATCAAGTCTCCATTGGGAGCTCAATCCATCACTGCAGACAGAGAAGCTGCTGAAGGTAGGCATGGGGCTGTGGAGTGCTGGGGTGGGGGTGCTGAGATGGACAAGCCAGGAACACAAAGCCACCCACACCCTATTTTGGCAACCACAGCAGATGGCTCACCCCATTTATGGTAACTTTTATCCCAACTGCCTCTCCCTGTCCTGGGGTTTCCCCCTCTCCCACTATCTGGAAGCGCATCTCCCCTTTTCTGAACTCCAGCTCCTGCACTCTGTTCCAATTTTGTCCATCTGTTCATCTCCTTCCCCTGTTTTACCCTCCTCTGGACACACTTTGGCTCTAGTGTTGCCAATTTTCTAATCACACAAAACTGAACACCCCTGCCCAACCCCTTCTCTGAGGCCCTGCCCCTTCCATCGCTCACTCTTCCCCACCCTCACTCATTTTCACTGGGCTGGGGCAGGAGGTTGGGGTGCGGAGGGGGTATGGTTCTGGGCTGGGGATGCAGGCTCTGGAGTGGGCCAGGGGATGAGGGGTTTGGGGTGCAGGAGGGAGCTCCGGGCTGGGGCAGGGGGTTTGGGGGATGAGGACTCCAGCTGGGGGTAGGGCTGGGGGTGAGGTGTTTGGGGTGCAGGAGGGGACTCGGGGCTGGGGCAGGGGTTAGGGTGTGTGTGGGAGGTGGGCTCTGGGGTGGTGCCGGGGATGAGGGGTTTGGGGTGTGGGAGGGGACTCTGGGCTGAGGCAGGGGTTAGCGTGTGTCAGGGGGTGAGGGCTCCAGCTGGGGGTGGGGCAGGGGATGAGGTGTTTGGGGTGCAGGAAGGGGCTCTGGGCTGACCCAAGGGGTTGGGATGCCGGGGGGGGGGGTGAGGGCTCTGGCTGGGGGTGGAGCCGGGATGAGGGGTTTGGAGTGCAGGAGGGGACTCCAGGCTGGCCCAGGGAATTGAGTGCAGTGGTGTATGTGCAGGGTCCCAGCGGTGCTTACTGTGGCTCTGAGGAAGTGGCCACGAGGCCCTGCAGCCTCTAGGTGCATGTGCAGCCAGGCGGTAGTGCGTGGTGCCTTCGCTCCCACAGGTGCTGCCCCCCCAGCTCCAATTCGTTGAGGTTCCCTGCCAATGGGAGCTGTGGAGCCGGTACTCTGGGCAGGGGCAGCGCCAGGAGCTTCCCAGTCTCTGGCTGCCCCAGCACTTGGGGGCCGCAGGGATCTGGCGGCCGCTTCTGGGAGCAGTGCAGAGCCAGGGCAGGCAGGGAGCCTGCCTTAGACCCAGCACCCTGCTGTGCCGCCGACTGGACTTTTAACCGCCCTGTCAACGGTGCCGACCAGAGCCACCAGGGTCCCTTTTTGACCGTGAGTTCTGGTGGAAAACCAGATGCCTGGCAACCCTATTGGGCCCCTGCACAAATTCCATCCACCAACGACTTGCCCCCTTTGAATGCAGGGAGCTGATTGGGATGCAAGCGAGGGCAGCGGCTTCAGCAAATGGGACTGAGCACGTTCCAGTCCCTCCAGCCTGCTCAGTAACAGCAAAGTAGCAAATCGTGGTGGGAAGCGGATTCTCTGATTCCACGCGAGGGTAGCGAGCTCAGTGCTGTCTCCTCCTCCTCCTTCCTGTGAGTAGCAACCAGCTCATCTCCTTTAGAATCATAGAATCATAGAATATCAGGGTTGGAAGGGACCTCAGGAGGTCATCTAGTCCAACCCCCTGCTCAAAGCAGGACCAATCCCCAATCAAATCATCCCAGCCAGGGCTTTGTCAAGCCTGACCTTAAAAACTTCCAAGGAAAGAGATTCTACCACCTCCCTAGGTAACGCATTCCAGTGTTTCACCACCCTCCTAGTGAAAAAGTTTTTCCTAATATCCAACCTAAACCTCCCCCACTGCAACTTGAGACCATTACTCCTTGTCCTGTCCTCTTCTACCACTGAGAATAGTCTAGAACCATCCTCTCTGGAACCACCTCTCAGGTAGTTGAAAGCAGCTATCAAATCCCCCCTCATTCTTCTCTTCTGCAGACTAAACAATCCCAGTTCCCTCAGCCTCTGCTCATAAGTCATGTGTTCCAGACCCCTAATCATTTTTGTTGCCCTTCGCTGGACTCTCTCCAATTTATCCACGTCCTTCTTGTAGTGTGGGGCCCAAAACTGGACACAGTACTCCAGATGAGGCCTCACCAATGTCGAATAGAGGGGAACGATCACGTCCCTCGATCTGCTCACTATGCCCCTACTTATACATCCCAAAATGCCATTGGCCTTCTTGGCAACAAGGGCACACTGCTGACTCATATCCAGCTTCTCGTCCACTGTCACCCCTAGGTCCTTTTCCGCAGAACTGCTGCCTAGCCATTCGGTCCCTAGCCTGTAGCTGTGCATTGGGTTCTTCCGTCCTAAGTGCAGGACCCTGCACTTATCCTTATTGAACCTCATCAGGTTTCTTTTGGCCCAATCCTCCAATTTGTCTAGGTCCCTCTGTATCCTATCCCTGCCCTCCAGCGTATCTACCACTCCTCCCAGTTTAGTATCATCCGCAAATTTGCTGAGAGTGCAATCCACACCATCCTCCAGATCATTTATGAAGATATTGAACAAAACCGGCCCCAGGACCGACCCCTGGGGCACTCCACTTGACACCGGCTGCCAACTAGACATGGAAACATTGATCACTACCCGTTTGCTTCTCCCCGCACCACCCGGCCTGGAAGGGGAGAGAGGGGACCCCATCGCAGACCCCAGGCCTGAGAGAGGGACATGAAGAGCCTCAGGAGCTGCCGGAGGAGCAGAGGTGAGGCTGGGGGGAGGGTATGAGAGTGGAACTGATGTGGGATCTGGGGGAGGGGCGGATGTGGTGGGGGATGGATGTGGGGGCTGGGCAGGATTGAAGGGTCAGTCAGATCTGGGGGGCAGAACTGATGCGGGGGCTGTGGGGGCGTGGATTGATTTGAGGGTTGGGGAGGCAGATTAATTGCTGGACTGAGGTCCGGGCAGATGAGGGGATGAGAGCTTGTGCAGTGTGACAGAAATCCTTCACTCCGTAGATGTGGGTGAGGGGGCAGCTAATTGTCTCACGCACACTGGCGGGGGGGAGTCCACACATCTAAAGAGACCAAAACCCCGATATAATCTTTAAAAAAACACACAAGATTTTGGGGTTAATTTCATTTGGGGGGGGGGCGGGGGCTGACTTGTGGAGGTCGGCAATGCTACATTTTCACAAAAGACTCCAGGGCTGTGACTCTCCGAATGGGTTCCTAGCATCTCAGCAAACACCATGAATCAGTTTCAGGAAGGGAAACTCCCAGTTGCTGCGCAGGTGGGGCCTATCTCTGAGCACAGGAAAGTGAGATTTACCCTATTCCACTGTCCAAAGGGAGCCAGTGCTTCAGGGCAGCCTAGGAAAAGTCTCCAGAGTGAAGATACTTGCGACATCAGAACCTGTCACTCTAGAGTCTAGACTGTGTGGGCACAATTTCTGTCTAGCCTGCATCTCCCCCTGTTGAGAGGGATCAAATACAGATGTCTCCTGCCTTCAGTGCAGACAAGCTATGCAAGAGAGAAACCTCAGGCCAGCCAGAGAGCTGGCAAATTCTGGGGTAGCACCAGTTCCACTGTAGTTAAAATTGAGAAGCCCTTTCTGTTTTAAGGATGACATTTCTTGGTGCTCTCAAATCCGCACAGATACTTGGATTGCCTTGTGCCTCATGGGAGCAAGGAATAGGGTAAATGGCCAAATTATGGGTCATTTGACAAAGGGGTTCCTAAAATATAGCCCCCCCCCCAAACATTTTTCTTAAAATTGATGGATTTTCTGACAAATTTTTGTGTACACTTGGGGAATCAAGTCATGGCTCTGATCAGACCCCAAAGGATCTCACTAGAATATTTCCCCCCCACTGCCTGACACCCATTACCTCTTAGGACAGTGGCCCCAAACTTTTGATGGTTGTGCCTTCCCCTTAATCCTGTCTGCTCTCCTCTGCCCGGCCGTCCCCTGAGCTGGGGCTCAGAGCCAGGCTGCGGTTCCTGAGGGGGTAAAACGTGTGGACAGGAGTAAGGGGGCTGAGGCTGGGGCCGGGGTCAGGAGCGGGGCAGGGACTGGGAATGGACCGTGTCTATTGGCTGCGACTGGGG
This sequence comes from Chelonia mydas, assembly GCF_015237465.2. NCBI lineage: Eukaryota > Metazoa > Chordata > Testudines > Cheloniidae > Chelonia > Chelonia mydas. Next base: position 51,315,376 of record NC_057853.1, read on the forward strand.
GCACAGGTGGGAACGGAGCTGCAGCCGGCCGCAGTGGGGGTCAGCAGCCAGGTCCATGGCCGGGTGTGGAGCCACACTGAGGCTGGGGATGGGGCCAGGAGATGGGGCTGCAACTGGGGTCGGAGCAGAGCTGGGGGTGCTGCGGGGTTGGGTGGTGCTCCTCCCAACCCCCCGTGGGGGCTGACCCAGGCCTGCCGCACTCCCCGCACATTCCTCCGTGCCCCCCTAGTTTGAAGACCTCTATCTTAGGAGGAGCAACATTTTAAATGTTCTAGTCAATAAAGAGTTAAACTCTCCAGACTGCTGGAGCCTAATGCTCATGCACTGAATGGATTACACTGCACATGTGCAGAGTACCCAAGAGGGTTGCTAGCCACCTTGCTTTGCTGTGACCTGCCTGGCTCAAGGAATGTGCTGTGGCCATTAAACCAGAACAACACCCAGGCATTGTAAGTTGAGAACCCATTCTAGGCAGAAATCTGGAAATGAGTTGTTGGCCTGTTGCCACAATCTGTCTCTGTCCAAAGGGGCTTCTTATGTTGGAGAAATGTAATCTGAATACAGAAGAAAATTCAGAAGGTGCTCAGGTTATTTCAGAATATTAAAATGGGAATGCTTCCTGGGAGAAGATGATTAGGGTGCAGAGGAGTGGAGGGAACAGGGGGAGATGGGCTTCAATGCAGTGGATGTGGGGGAGAGCCCCACATCCAAGCCATTCTTTTTAGGTGACAATCTAAGGAACTGCCCCAGACTGAGGTGTTAAATTAAACAGTAATAAGTCACCAGGATCAGATGAGTTCTGAAGGAACTCAAATACAAAATTACAGAACTATTCACTGTGGTATGTACCAGATGACTGGAGGTAAGCCTAAATTTGGAACCAGACAAACTGGTTGGAAAGGGAAATCATGCCTCACCAATCTAATTCTTTGAGGGTGTCAACAAGCATGTGGACAAGAGTGATCCAGTGGGTATAATTTAGAACACAGCATAGGGAGTAGGTGAACCGCCCTCAGTGGTGAAAGAACAGGTTAAGGACTATTTAGAAAAGCTAGACATGCACAAGTCCATGGATCCAGATCTAATGCATCCAAGGGTGCTGAGGGAGTTGGCTGATGTGATTGCAGAGCCATTGGCCATTATCTTTGAAAATTTGTGGTGATCGGGGGAGGTCACAGACAATTGGAAAAAGGCAAATATAGTGCCCATCTTTAAAAATGGGAAAAAAGAGAACCCGGGGAACTACAGACCAGTCAGCCTCACCTCAGTCCCCGTCAAAATCATGTAGCAGGTCATCAAGGAATCCATTTTGAAGCACTTGGAGGAGAGGACGGTGATCAGGAATAGTCAACATGGATTCACCAAGGGCAAGTCATGCTTCACCAACCTGATTGCCTTCTATGATGAGATAACTGGCCCTGTGGATATAGGGAAAGCGGTGGATGTGATATACCTTGACTTTAGCAAAGTTTTTGATACAGTCTCCCACAGTATTCTTGCCAGCAAGTTAAAAAAGTATGGGCTGGATGAATGGACGATAAGGTGGATAGAAAACTGGCTAGATTGTCAGGCTCAATGGTTAGTGATCAACGGCTTGATGTCTAGTTGGCAGCCGGTATCAAGAGGAGGGCCCCAGGGGTCGGTTCTGGGGCTGGTTTTGTTCAATATCTTTATTAATTATCTGTATGATGGGATTAATTGCACCCTCAGCAAGTTCGCAGATGACACTAAGCTGTGGAGAGAGGTAGATACGCTGGAGGGTAGGGTTATGGTCCAGAGTGACCTAGACAAATTGGAGGATTGGGCTGAAAGAAATTTGATGAGGTTCAACAAGGACAAGTGCAGAGTCCTGCACTTAGGAAGGAAGAATCCCATGTACCGCTCCAGGCTGGGGACCGACTGGCTAAGCAGCAGTTCTGCAGAAAAGGACCTGGGGATAACAGTGGACGAAAAACTGGATATGATTCAACAGTGTGCCCTTGTTGCCAAAAAGGTTAAAGGTATATTGGGCTGCATTAGTAGGCGCATTACCAGCAGATTGAGGGAAGTGATTATTCCCCTCTATTCAGCACTGGTGAGGTCACACCTGAAGTATTGTGTCCAGTTTTGATCTCCCCCACTACAGAAGGGATGTGGACAAATTGGAGAGAGTCCAGCAGAGGGCAACGAAAATGATTAGGGGGCTGGGGCACATGACTTACAAGGAGAGGCTGAGGGAACTGGGGTTATTTAGTCTGCAGAAGAGAAGAGGGATTTGATAGTAGCCTTCAATTACCTGAAGTGGGGTTCCAAAGAGTATGGATCTCGGCTGTTCCCCACATAACACAAGAACCCGGGGGTCACCAAATAAAATAAATAGACAACTGGTTTAAAACAAACAAAAGGAATACTTCACAGAACGCACAATCAACCTGTGGAACTTCTTATGAAAGCCAAAAGTATAACTGTTGCAAAAAGAATTAACTGGATTCAGAAAAGAATGTAACAAATACTAAACCTTATTGTTTTTGTATATGTAGAGGTAGCATATATATTGTGTGGATGTGGCCCACCTAACACACACAGAGCTGCATATGTGTCCCACAATGGTAAATAGGTTGAGAACTACTACAGACCCATTATCATTGTGGTGGGAAGGATCCTAAATTTAAAGTGCTCTCTGTTCTACATTTTGTTTATTTATTTATCTCTGGTAAGACAGTTCTGGGCAGATCCTCGATGTAAATTTTCATAGCTCCACAGTGCTGCTGAGGTCTACCCCATCAAGCTTTCCGTGCATTTAAGGTCGCCTCTTCCCCAACAGAACTACATAAGCTCAGTCAAGCAGAAGGGCTAGAACTGCGGAAGAAGGAGCTATAACTTCAGAGGAAGGATTAGTGGATGGTTAGGGGTCGAACCTGAGACTGGAGACCAGGGTTATATTTTCTGTTCTGCCAGACTTGAGTTCCCTTGTGCAAATCACTTAACGTCTCTGTATCTCAGTCCTCCTCTGTACAAAGGGGTGATAGCACTTCCCTATCTCACACAGCTGGTGCAAGGATAAATACATCAAAGATTTTTGTATAACTGAGATCTTATGATCCTGGAGATAGACAAAGGGGAAATGCACATCCGGAGCTACCTCCCCTGCTGCACTCAGTTTGGGTGCAATAAGTTGCTCAAGTTACCCATCAGCAGCACATCTCAAGCTCTTTCTTCTTCCTTAGCCCAGTATTTCACACTGGACAGCACCCCTGAGAAGGGAAACCAGAAACCCTTCCTCCCCCATCTCCCTCCAAACCAAACAGTGAAGGCAAATGGAATCATAGAATCATAGAATATCAGGGTTGGAAGGGACCTCAGGAGGTCATCTAGTCCAACCCCCTGCTCAAAGCAGGACCTGAAGGGCTCATGTTTGGTCCATCCACCTGCAAACGGTCAGGGCACACCCTGACTGTTGTGTAGGAGCAACACATTGCTCCGTCCAAGGACGAGGACCAGATATGAACCCTGGGAAGTTGATTAAAGGACAGTAATCGTGGGAAGCTTCCTTGGCTTGGCCTTAAGGCCTGAGAATTAGGATTGTAGTAGATAGAGGCTGAAAAACAAGAATATTAATCAATGTCATGCATTCCTTTGCGGTGAAAGTAGGTAATGTGCAGGGGGGAGAAATATAGTAAAGGAGAAGGTGGAAAGCTGACAGGCAGCAGCCCATTTCAGCTGACCAGCTTGCTTGCTTGAATAAATCTGTGTTCTGTCTCATCATTGAACCGCCACAACTGGCGCCCAACGTGAGGCCCTCAGCACTCACCTCGCCCGGCAAGGGTTTCAGACGCGTCACTCATCCGCTTCGTGGATCCCGGTGAGTATTTTTCGTTGTGGTAAGTATGGGAAGTTCCCTCTCTGCTTTGCAAGTGCAACATCGCACTGAGCTACAGTATTTGCTGCGTAAGGCTCAGCATGTCTGCCCCACTCGAGAACTCACTCTCCTGTTACAGGAGGTGAGTGCCCAGTGCCCGTGGTACCCTGAAGCCGGAACCCTTAAGCTAGCGGACTGGGAGCGGTTGGGCCAGACATTGCATGAAGAGCCGCGGGCGCCCGTGCAGGCTTTACATGCCTGGCACCTCTGCCGCGATGCGATACAGCGTGTCGCCTCGGACAGGCCCTCCGTCGCGAGGCTGGTGATCTCGCCACGCCCGTCGGCTCCTGCAGTCACCCCCCCTCCTACCGATGCAACACAGTGTGTCGCCTCGGAAGAACCTTCTCCCGCGCCAATAGAGGGGCTGCCAATTCCGCCACCGCCGTCGGCTCCTGCAGCCATCCCTCTCCCTGCTTTGCCCCCAGTGCCTTTATTACCACCGCCTCCCTTACCTTCCCCGCCGGAGCCGGTGTGTGATTACCCTCCCCCCCTAGGACCCCATGCTTCGGGGCCCCCCGGGAGGTCGTCTGCATCTGCTCAGAGGCTTTCGCTGGTGCAACAAATGGTTCACGCAGCGAAGACTCGCTCAGATCTTACAGCAGAGGAGCTGGCTGAGCTGGTCTCAGTTTGTCCGGTGACCTGGCAGAATGACGACCAGGGCAACCCGGTGGGAACCTGGGTCTCATTGCCTTACTCGGTGGTTAGAGAGGTAAAGAAGGCGATTCGCGAGTTTGGTCTGACTAGCACGTTTGTGCGTGGTCTCATTGAAGGGCTAGGTAGTGGGTACTCCTTGATCCCTGAGGATTGGAAGGCGCTGATGCGCATGATGCTGTCACCCAGTCAGTATGTTATTTGGGTCAGTGAGTATCGGCAGGAGGCGGACCGTCAGGCCCAGATTCATAGAGCAGCAGGTGTTAATGTTATTTATGAGCAATTGGCAGGGGAGGGACAGTTTGTTACCATTGAGGTGCAGACTCAACTCCCTCAGGCCCTCTTCCCCCTCATTTCCACCTGCGCCCAGCATGCTTTCCGGAAGGTCCCGGATTCAGGCAAGCCTACAAAAAGCTTTGTCAGTATCCGTCAGGGTGCATCAGAGTCCTATCTGGATTTTACCAACAGATTGCAGGAGGCTATCCTCCGACAGGTGGATAACGCTGCGGCAGCTCAGGAGATTCTGTTAAAATTGGCGGTTGAGAATGCGAACGAGGATTGCCGCCGTGCCCTCCAGACGGCGCAAGCCTCTGGCATTTTAGAGCTCTCAGACATGCTACGGGCGTGCCAGAACATCGGCACACAAGCCCATAAGGCTGGAGTTCTGGCTGCCGCCCTGAGAAAAACCGGGAGGGAGGGGAAGCGTTGTTACCGCTGTGGTAAGGAGGGTCACTTTCAGCGGGAGTGCCGCTCATCAAAGGCACCCGCTCGACCCTCAAAGAAGTGCCCCAAGTGTCAGAAGGGCTATCACTGGGCTAATCAGTGTCGTAGCGGGTCGGGAAACCGCGCGACGGGTTCCCCCCGAACCCAGGGCCAAACGGGGGTGTTTCCCACTCAGACAACCGTTCCTCTGCCTTTAAATCCATAGGCTCTATGAGGGCGGCGACTGCTGGAAGTGCAGGGCTTGATTTGATCATGCAGGAGGACACTGATTTTCGGCTGCCAGGGGAGGTCTGCGCCATACCCACCCAGGTGACGGGACCTCTCCCTGCCGGCTTTGTGGGTCTCGTTCTCCCTCGCTCTCATGCTGGGAAACAGGGCTTTTTTGTCATCCCCGGGGTCATTGATGCCGACTACACCGGCATTATTAAGGTTCAGGTGTGGACTCATCTTCCACAGTCGCTCCCGCGTGGACGATCAATTGCACAATTGATTTTAGTCCCCTATCAGGTGCCAGCTGCCGAGGATCGAGCTCGGGGCGGAGGCGGCTTTGGATCAACGTTGTCTCACTCGCCGTCTCACAGCACGTCCTCTCCACTTGTTGCTCTGACAATGTCAGTCCGCCCCTCGAAACCTCAGTTAACACTTCTCTTAAATGATGTTCCCTTCACAGGGCTGGTGGACACTGGAGCTGACGTTACAGTGATTCGTGATCCGGAGTGGCCGGTTAGTTGGCCTACGGTTCCTTCTAAAGAGTTGTGGGGGATCGGGGGTAGTAAACCCGGGCGACAGAGTTTGTCTTGGGTCACGGTCTCTAAACCGGGAGGCCGTGCCCTTGCTACTATCCGCCCTTTTGTGCTCCCTGTCCACCTCAATATTTGGGGCCGTGATTTACTTACAAAGTTGGACACCACCCTCGATATTAATATCTGATGGCTCAAAACCCTCCCTCACCCACATTGCCCTCCGCATTACCCTTGGTATGGCAATCCTTAGAGCCCGTCTGGATTGACCAGTGGCCCCTCCCTCTAGAAAAACTGAAAGCGCTTCATTCGCTTGTGCAGCAGCATTTGCAGGCACAGCGCTTGGAGTGCTCTACTAGTCCCTGGAACACCCCGGTGTTCGTTATTAAGAAAAAATCTGGTGCTTGGCGGCTGTTACATGATTTAAGGGAAATAAATAAACGCATCCAACCTATGGGCCCCTTGCAGTTTGGCTTGCCAAATCCAAATTTAATTCCTCAAACCGATCAGCTCTGTGTGTTAGATTTAAAAGATTGTTTTTTCACCATCCCCCTTTGCCCGCAAGATCGCGAAAAATTCGCGTTTACGGTGCCACAATATAATAATCAGCAACCCTCTCAAAGGTATCAGTGGAAGGTCTTACCCCAGGGAATGCAAAATAGTCCAACCTTATGTCAGCTTTTTGTGGATCGGGCCCTCACCCCTTTCCGTGCCCGGTACCCTACGCTAAAGGTCTACCATTATATGGATGACATTTTGCTTAGTGGTCCCCAGGTCACGGAACAACAGATTGACTCTTTGTCTCAAATTCTCGGCCAAAATGGCCTGTTGGTGGCACCAGAAAAAATCCAACGCTCTTATCCCTACCACTACCTCGGCCATAAGGTTTTACAAACCTTTGCTGCTCCGGTTCGTCCGGCACTAATTCTACCTCAACCCCTAACCCTTGTTAAATTACAACAGATTTTGGGTCACTTAAATTGGATTCGGCCCTATTTTCGTCTCCCCACCTCAATGCTGCAGCCGTTGTTCGAGCTCCTACGTGGAGCCCGAGCACCGGGTGCAGTTATTGCCATCACTGAAGAGCACATTGCCTGCATTCGACAAATCAATGCAGCATTGAGTCAGCAGTTTGTGGACAGACCCACTGAGGTCCGTCCCCTACGGTTGATTCTTCTTGCCACCCCTCATACGCCCACTGCGGCTCTGTTTGTACCCCGTACGAATACAGCCGTCTCTATCATAGAGTGGCTTTACCTCTCCTCCACTCCTCCTCGGAATATTTACCCATATCTAGATGCCCTGTCTGATCTTGTTCGTAAAGCCCGCCACCGTGCAGTGCAACTCACTGGCACTGATTTAGTTGATATTGTGTTCCCCTTGTCCCGTAGTGAATTTGATTCCTTGTGCCACACCTCTTTGGCTTGGCAGGTTGCTCTTTGTGATTATGTGGGAGAAATTTCTTATAATCCCCCAAAAGATCCTCGGTTGGTAATTACCCAAAAGGTGCCTCTAATTGTTCATCGTCTTAGCCACTCTCAACCCATTGTTTCTGCTGTTACTCTTTTTACTGATGGCTCTCCACATCGAGGTGTTGTCACCTATCAATTCGGTGACCCCCCTCGCTGGCATTCTCGTTTTACCTTGCCTCAGCGTTCCGCGCAGCGCTCGGAACTGGCTGCTGTTATTTTGGCCTTTCAACTTTTTGCTGATTGTCCCTTTAATTTAATTGTGGATACCCATTATGTTTATCAAGTGATTGATCATTTACCCCTTGCCCTCATTACCCCTCAGGTCGATGCGGACCTCCTTCGCCTATTTTTGTCTTTGCAATATCTTATCTCCACTCGTAATTTTCCTTATTTTGTTGCTCACATTCGCAGTCATACCCCTTTGCCTGGGTCACTCACTGAGGGCAATGCGCGCGCCGATCGCGCGCTACGTGGTCAGGTAAATTCTCTTTTTTCTGACCCCATTGAAAGCCATGCCTTTTTTCATCAGTCTGCCTCTGTTTTGGCCCGGCAGTTTCACATTCCTACTGATCATGCACGTTCCATTGTTCGTTCCTGCCCCCACTGTGCCGCTGCCGCCCCTACCTTTTCTTATGCCGTTAACCCCAGAGGTACCGCAGCGAATCAGCTGTGGCAAATGGATGTCACTCACGTGCCACAATTTCGCCCCTATTCCTTTTTACATGTTTCTGTTGATACTTATTCGGGATTTCTCTGGGCAACCCCACAGCGTGGGGAAGCCACTGCCAAAGTGATTCACCATTTGCTAGCCTGTTTTTCTGTTATGGGTCGCCCAAGCCAGATTAAAACAGATAACGCCCCAGCCTACTGCTCCACAGCCCTCTCCACCTTTTGTGCCCGATGGGACGTCCGTCTTAAACACGGGATCCCTTATAATTCCACGGGCCAAGCCATTGTTGAACGTGCCAATCGCACGCTCAAAACCTTGCTTGATAAACAATTAAAACAAGGGGAGCTGCGTCTCCGAACCTTAGGAGACATTCAACAACAAATGCATATCCTTTTGTTTACTTTAAATAATTTAACGCTGAACGCAGATCAGCAGACCCCCGCGGATCGGCATTTTCACAAATCTGAGGTACTGGAAAGACTGCGTGTCTTTTACCGTCAGCTGCCTGATCCGCAGTGGCTGGGCCCAGTACCTCTAATCACTTGGGGTCGGGGATATGCTGCGGTGTCTCTCCCTGCAGGACCGTTGTGGGTTCCAGCCCGGTGTGTGCGACCGGCACTGAAACAGCATGGCATGGCGCCAGGGGCTGCCGAACCCCATACCGGAGTTTCAGCTGACCTTGGAGGAGAACGCGGTGCCTCCCGGGTCACCAACGGTGGGACGGAAACGGAAGAGGCGTAGCGCCCCAAGCCAGCCCGTGACATGGGGAGCAGTAAAAGCATTGGTCGCGGCGGCTCAACGAAGACTGGCAGCAAACCAACAGCCAGAGACTCCTGAGACTTTGTTTGTGGCGATTCTCGCCCAAATCACTGCTAATTCTGTACTGATTGTATGCCTTTTGTGCCTGCTATTTCCTGTAGGGGTTGGCTCGGAAGCGCTTCCCCCGTTACGGGCCCGAATGACATATAACATATGGGAAAGATTGGCTTCAATAGCAAATGTTACCCACTTTTGTTTGTCTGATTCTGTAGAAGCCGGAGAATTGTTAGGTACATGCCTTATTCCAGTATGTCATCACCCTGAGGAGATAGGGAATGAGACGATGCTCGCTGCTTACGCGAATCTCTCTTCCCAGTACTCTGGCATGGCTAATTGGGGCCCGGCCCACTATACCTTGCCTCACACGGCTATATCCCTCCACACACCGTACCCGGCCGGGGCCAACGATGTCACCTGTGCGCGTGTGGTTAACTGCACTAGTACAAGCCATCTCTAGGCTGGCTGCGACAACTTTTTGGTTATGCTGTGTTTATAATCATTGGGCTTATTTTTTGCTGCTGCTGTGTACAATGTATTCCCTCTTTGCTAAGGCCTTGTAGAGATTCGCCCTGGCAAGCTCCCCGAGTTATGTCCTTGTCTGTTTGGGAGTTAAATTGCTTGCAAAAGCAAATTGACGGCTCCCATGAGAGGGCCGAGTATAATTAAACAAAAAGGGGGAGATGAAGGGCTCATGTTTGGTCCATCCACCTGCAAACGGTCAGGGCACACCCTGACTGTTGTGTAGGAGCAACACATTGCTCCGTCCAAGGACGAGGACCAGATATGAACCCTGGGAAGTTGATTAAAGGACAGTAATCGTGGGAAGCTTCCTTGGCTTGGCCTTAAGGCCTGAGAATTAGGATTGTAGTAGATAGAGGCTGAAAAACAAGAATATTAATCAATGTCATGCATTCCTTTGCGGTGAAAGTAGGTAATGTGCAGGGGGGAGAAATATAATAAAGGAGAAGGTGGAAAGCTGACAGGCAGCAGCCCATTTCAGCTGACCAGCTTGCTTGCTTGAATAAATCTGTGTTCTGTCTCATCATTGAACCGCCACACAGGACCGATCCCCAATTAAATCATCCCAGCCAGGGCTTTGTCAAGCCTGACCTTAAAAACTTCTAAGGAAGGAGATTCTACCACCTCCCTAGGTAACGCATTCCAGTGTTTCACCACCCTCCTAGTGAAAAAGTTTTTCCTAATATCCAACCTAAACCTCCCCCACTGCAACTTGAGACCATTACTCCTTGTCCTGTCCTCTTCTACCACTGAGAATAGTCTAGAACCATCCCTTCTGGAACCACCTCTCAGGTAGCTGAAAGCAGCTATCAAATCCCCCCTCATTCTTCTCTTCTGCAGACTAAACAATCCCCGTTCCCTCAGCCTCTCCTCATAAGTCATGTGTTCCAGACCCCTAATCATTTTTGTTGCCCTTCGCTGGACTCCCTCCAATTTATCCACATCCTTCTTGTAGTGTGGGGCCCAAAACTGGACACAGTACTCCAGATGAGGCCTCACCAATGTCGAATAGAGGGGAACGACCACGTCCCTCGATTTGCTCGCTATGCCCCTACTTATACATCCCAAAATGCCATTGGCCTTCTTGGCAACAAGGGCACACTGCTGACTCATATCCAGCTTCTCGTCCACTGTCACCCCTAGGTCCTTTTCCGCAGAACAGCTGCCTAGCCATTCGGTCCCTAGCCTGTAGCTGTGCATTGGGTTCTTCCGTCCTAAGTGCAGGACCCTGCACTTATCCTTATTGAACCTCATCAGATTTCTTTTGGCCCAATCCTCCAATTTGTCTAGGTCCCTCTGTATCCTATACCTACCCTCCAGTGTATCTACCTCTCCTCCCAGTTTAATGTCATCTGCAAACTTGCTGAGGGTGCAATCCACACCATCCTCCAGATCATTTATGAAGATATTGAACAAAACCGGCCCCAGGACTGACCCTTGGGGCACTCCACTTGATACCGGCTGCCAACTAGACATGGAACCATTGATCACTACCCGTTGAGCCCGACAATCTAGCCAGCTTTCTATCCACCTTATAGTCCATTCATCCAGCCCATACTTCTTTAACTTGCTGGCAAGAATACTGTGGGAGACAGTGTCAAAAGCTTTGCTAAAGTCAAGGAACAACACGTCCACTGCTTTCCCTTCATCCACAGAGCCCGTTATCTTGTCACAGAAGGCAATTAGATTAGTCAGGCATGACTTGCCGTTGGTGAATCCATGCTGACTGTTTCTGATCACTTTCCTCTCCGCTAAGTGCTTCAGAATTGATTCCTTGAGGACCTGTTCCATGATTTTTCCAGGGACTGAGGTGAGGCTGACTGGCCTGTAGTTCCCAGGATTCTCCTTCTTCCCTTTTTTAAAGATGGGCACTGCATTAGCCTTTTTCCAGTCGTCCGGGACTTCCCCCGATCGCCATGAGTTTTCAAAGTTAATGGCCAATGGCTCTGCAATCACATCCGCCAACTCCTTTAGCGCTCTCGGATGCAACACATCCGGCCCCATGGACATCCAGCTTTTCTAAATAGTCCCGAACCACTTCTTTCTCCACAGAGGGCTGGTCACCTCCTCCCCATGCTGTGCTGCCCAGTGCAGTAGTCGGGAGCTGACCTTGTTCGTGAAGACAGAGGCAAAAAAAACATTGAGTACATTAGCTTTTTCCACATCCTCTGTCACTAGGTTGCCTCCCTCATTCAGTAAGGGGCCCACAAATGAAAGAAGGGACTAAATGAAAGAAGGATACATACTTTTCCTTAAGTTAAAAATACCATGTGGGAAAATTCATTAGAAACCCACAAATCCTCCCTGCTTAATTGACTTCCTTCAATTCCAAAGGGAGCCTCCCTCAGTGAAACTGGGTGGGGAGGGTAAGGTGATGATGAAAGGCAGGAAGTTCACACGGAAACAAACTTCCCCCAATCATTTTTTTTCTCAAGTTATTTAAACCATGCGATTATTCTATATCCTGACATTATTTGCACTCCCAAGGGCATTTGCCTGTGTGCCCTGGTCCATCCCTGGGACAGTCTGGTGGCAGTGGTGTACGAGGAATAGGAAGCACAGTACACTGGTGTGGGGCCAGGTTGATGTGGGGGAATCTAGCTTGTCCCTCCCAGGTTGATGTGGGAGGATCTAGCTTGGAAATGGCCCTAGACAGGCTGGTACAAGAGTCCTGGGTGGGATGAAACAGTTGTCTCTGTTGTCTTTTCTGAGAAAAGGAAAAGAGACTGATAGATGTTGCACAGAATACTGGGATCAAAGTTTGCAAAAAAGACCCATATCCCAAACATGCATAGACATGGGAAGACCTGTGTCAACCTGTGGAACACTGTGCCAGAGGATGTTGTGAAGGTCAAGACTATAACAAGGTTCAATAAAGAACTAGATACGTTCTTGGAGGATAGGTCCATCAAAGGCTACTAGCCAAAATGGGCAGGGGTGGTGTCCCTAGCCTCTGTTTGCCAGAAACTCAGTATGGGCGATGGGATGGATCACTCAATGATTGACTGTTCTGTTCATTCCCTCTGAAGCACCTAGTATTGGCCACTGTCGGAAGACAGGATACTGGGCTAGATGGACCTATGGTCTGAACCAGTATGGCCATTCTTATGTCCTTATGTTCTTATGACCTTGAAAGAGAAATCTTCCAGATCTCACCAGGCATTGAAACTGGGTGTGTGTTACAGCGCAGACTGCTTCCAAACTCCACTGGCACCAACACTAAGACCAGCATCAGTACTGAAACCTACATATTTGACACTCATGCCAATACGAACATCTGGATCACTGTTGGATCCGGAACCAACAGTGGTGCAGAGAAGTCTGCTGGTACCAAATATATTTCTCATTGCCGTTACTAGGGCATACTTTCTCCCCGGCACTGAATAGGGAACCATCCCCCTTATAGTCCCTGACCAGTACTTATGGAATGTGGAAGAACAGCTGAGGACAAGCTGAAGTTCATCATTAGCTGAATCTCAGAACAATTAGTGATTATCTTTGAGAGCACATGGAGGACAGGTAAGGTCTCAGAGGACTAATAAAGGGCAAACATAGTACCTATTTTTCAAAAGGGGAACAAAGAGGACATGGGAAATTATAGACCAGTCAGCCTAACTTTGATACCTGGAAAGATATTGGAACAAATTATTAAACAATCAATTTGTAAGCACCTAGAGGATAATAGGGTTATAAGGAAAAGCCAGGATGAATTTTGTCAAGAACAAATCATGCCAAACCAACCAAATTTCTGCCTTTGATAGGGTTTCTGACCTAGTGGATAGGGGAGATGCAGTAGACATGATATAACTTGATTTTAGGATGGCTTTTGACACAGTCCCACATGACATTCTCATAAGCAAACTAGGGAAATGTGGTCTAGATGAACTGACTATCTGGTGGCTGCATAACTGTTTGAAAGACTGTACTCTATAAGTAGTTATCAATGGTTCGCTGTCAAACTGGAAGTGTGTATTTATGGGGGTCGCACAGAGGTCATTACTGGATCAGGTACTGTTCAATATTTTCATGAATGACTTGAATAATGGAGTGGAGAATATGCTTATAAAATTTGTAGATGACACCAAGCTGAGAGGGGTTGCAAGCACATTGAAGGACAGGATTAGAATTCAAAACAACCTTGACAAATTGGAGAATTGGTCTGAAATCAACAAGATGAAATTCAGTAAAGCATGTGCAAAGTACTTCACTTAGGAAGGAAAAACTGAAACGCACAACTACAAAATGTGGAATAACTGGCTAGGCGGTAGTGCTGCTGAAAAGGATTTGTGGTTTATAGTGGATCACAAATTGAATATGAGTCAACAATGTGATACAGTTGCAAAAAAAGCTAAAATCATTCTGAGGTGTATTAACAGGAGTATCATGTCCCACTTTGCCCGGCACGGGTGAGGTCTCAGCTGGAGTACTGTGTCCAGTTCTGGGCACCACATTTTCAGAAAGATGTGGACAAACTGTGGGGGGGAGGGGAGGGCGGCAGGGCAGAGGAGAGCAACAAAAATGATCAGAGGTTTAAAAAGCATGACCTATGAGGAAAGGTTACAAAAACTGGGCATATTTAGTCTTAAAAAAACAAAACTGAGGGGGAAACTGATAGTCTTCAGCTACATTAAGGGCTCTTATAAAGAGAACTGTGATCAATTGTTCTCCATGTCCACTGAAGGTAGGCAAAAAGTAATGTGCTTAATCTACAGCAAAGGAGATTTACTTCCTAACTCTCAGGATAGTTAAACTCTGGAATAGGCTTCCAAGGGACGCTGTGGAATCCCCATCACTGGACGTTTTTAAAAACAGGTTGGCGAAACTGGTGGTCTACTTTTACTTGGTCCTGCCTCAGCGCAGGGGGCTGGATTTGATGACTTCTCGAAGTCCTTTCCAGTTCTACATTTCTATGAATCTATGATAACATTTTGGGATTCCCCCCCCCCTTTTCCTTCCTCTCTTTCTGTACCCCTTCCTCCCCCCACCCCATACTGGTATAAATACATTTACACCAGTATAACTGTGCCCACTCTAAGGGTTGTACTGCTATGACTATATCAGTTTTTAAAAAATCACACCTCCAACTGACAGTTATACTGGTACAGAAAGTGTGTGTCAACCACAGTGTATCCTCTATCCATCACTGACCTATCTGAGCACCTCCCAGGCCTGCAGTCAGTGGCATGACTGCCATGTGTAGGTGTGGTATGTTTCTACTTTATCTCCTCCCTTTTCCAGAGAGAAAATTGCTTTTTTTTCTTTCTTTTTTTTAAGTTAATTGCTTCTCTGCCCTGTATGGTTAGCAGAGGCAGGTCAAAGCAGTGCAGCTGGCACTTGAAGGAGAAGGTTTTTTTTTTTATTTATTATTACTTTTTTGGTTCTTAGAGTAGCAGGAATTCATCCCACAGTCTTGGACTGACTGCCAAGAAGTTCTGTCTCTTGCTCTGATAAATTTTCTGCTTGCAGTAGGAAGTTTCATTAAGCCATCAGGTGTCCAGTAACACCAGGTAGTAGAGTGGGATTGCAGCTGTTACTCTAGACCCCAAACCCTATAATGGCTGCCAGAGGTAGCCCAGGCCACAGGATAGCGGTGCATTTACTGACCCCAAACTCCTCATTTTGACTGTGTAGAGCCCAGTAATTTGAGATTTCTGATCACTGGACCTCTTTGTGCCATCCTTGCAAAAGGGTTTCTGTGGAGAATGTGGAGAAAGCCTGTATTTATGAAAAATGTGTGACTCAGTTTCCTCACTTACTTTTGTATTGCTACTTACTAGGTATGAAGGGGTTAATCTCTTTCTAGAGCCAGGGGGAAGTGATGAGTATCTGGGTGGGATTGGTAGGAAAGGACTGTCAAGAACAGTCAACATATGAACAGAGCTGTCCTGGAGACACAATGGAGACCAAGAACCAGACCTTTCACTGTTAATGACTGCCGACCAAGGTGGGGGTTCTACATGTGAAAAAACCATAACTGGAACTGGAGACAAAAGGACTGAGGTGTGAGCAGACTGCATAAAAACCTGTTTCCCAGCAGATGGGGGAAGTCAATCAAGGATGACTCTGCAAGGCAGGGAGGTTGCTGCAAGCCGGCAGTTGGCCTTCCAGGCCAGAGCTTACAGTGAGGCCTGCTTAATGGAACAAGGAGAAACTGGCAAGTTGGGTGACAGAAATATGTTCAGGCTTTGCTTTCCATTCTAACCCAATGTCCCTAAACACTGTATTCCAGCTCACTAATAAATAATGGCTTGTTTTGAAAAGGGCGTGCTGTGTCTCTGCAAACATCTGCAGGTTCCATTGCTCCCAAGAGGGTATATCTCCAGCAGAGCTCTTTTGGACCCACTGAAGGAGCTGTGGTGAGAAATGGAGGTGTTGAAGCCAGGATCCAGTCTCAGAGTAGCAGAGCTGTGTGGCTCCTCCTTGTCAAAAGTGGAGGCCCAG
The DNA here is from genome assembly GCF_015237465.2 of Chelonia mydas. Lineage (NCBI taxonomy): Eukaryota > Metazoa > Chordata > Testudines > Cheloniidae > Chelonia > Chelonia mydas. The sequence goes on from NC_057853.1 coordinate 51,331,309, forward strand.
GGCCTAGCAATGTTCCCTGAAAGACTGTAGAAAGGTCAGAGGCACAGCACATCCCCTGAATCCATAGCAGCTTATTAATAGAGAGGGTTGCAAAATGCCAATTATTGTTCAGGAAATATATATATATATACACTTTCCGAAAACTTCCTGCAATGTTTTTTGTTTTTTCATTGGAAAAAAAACTGTTTGATTTTTTGAAACATTTTACTTACATCTTTTTGTTATTTGGTCAAAACCTAGTAAATTTCAATCAAGATGAAATTTTTTGCTTCCATAGAAAGTCTTTTTTGTGGGTGACGGTTCAGAAAATGTTAAGTCAAAGAATTAACCAGCTCTGTTATTAATACTCCCATATCCCTCAAGGCAATTGTAAGGATTCATTAGTTAATTCTTTAAAGCAACAATTATTTAAAAATATTATTACTGTTATTAGAGATGATGGTCATGGCTCCATCATTAAGGGTGTGTTCTCAGATGTGCTGAAATAGGTTACAAATTCTTTTGTACGTTTCCTTTCAGGGTGAAACTTCACACACATATTTTTATGTAGTTCTTGTTTGGTTCCCTTTCATACATTGTCAATAGGAAGTGTTTGAAATTGAGGTCTTGTTGAAATTCATTCATGGTAGCTTCACTTTTTTGTGCACTTATATTTTTAGAACAATGTTTTGTATCTATAAAAAACAAAATGAAACAGAAGAGAACTGAATCTTGACTAGATCTGCTGTTATTCAGCACAGTACCCTTGATTCTCCTTGCAGCCAGACCCACAAAGTAGGGGAGTCTTGGAGTTAACACACTATGGAGATGCATGGGGCTGTTCATACTTTCAAAACCTATTGTCTCAGGCTTTCTGCAGACTCAGGCAGACATCATTGTATCAGTTATGATTGGTTCTTTGTTCTCCATACAATGATTAGTGTCCCCTGTGGGATACTAAGAGCCTCTCAGTGTCAAATGGCAAAGGGCTCACTGTTCTGTAAATACAACTGTTACCAGGCCTGACAAACTCACTACGCCTAACCCACTGTTGACATAATACTTATCCACAAAGTATCTTGTGAGGTACCATATGAAAAACGATGACCCTCTGGTCAATTATATTCGTACTTGGCATATGCACGGTTAGCGTGTAAAGAGTTATGTATATGTGCTGGAAATATGTTCCTAAAATATATTCAGACCGAGCAATTTGAATAGAGCGGATAAACAGGTTTGTCTCAGACAAAGGCATGTGAATTTACCACTCTGCCTGAGTCAAGTTTGTAAGGCAGATACAAATGTATTTTCAGTGTATCTAAGGTAAACAAAGTGATCAAACCCACAGAAAGAGCTAATTAACAGGAGGACGAAAAGGGGACATGACGTCTGCTCCCTGAGGAACAAGTAGCAGGGGAGAAGAACTTTGGCTGTGGTTACTTTAAAAAAATGCATTTCAAAGGCTTTCTGAACTCTAAGCAAAGGGAAAAAGATATTGTGGATCCATCTCTGAAGGGACAAAGAGGCCAGTGCCCTTGCAATCTGTGAAAAGCGGGTCCCCCAGCCCTGAGGGCTGAGGGCTCTGAGAACTGACTGTGAATGAGAAATTGTGTGAGACCAGGATTGTGATCTGTTCAGTTCAAGACACTGGAAAGTGGGTTTTCTTTGTAGCCATTTCCTGGTTCTATTATCCTTGTTCACTATCGCTTAAATCTCAGTTCTTTATTAATAAATTTGTTTTTGATTTTACCATAAACTCACCTCAGTGCCGTGTATTGAAGTAAAGTGCGGATCCTCAGCTAAATTAACTGGCTGGGTGTGCCCTGGCTCTTTGGAGGTGGCGGACTCGGTAATTTCTGTGAATATCCAGTGATAGGGGCTGAATATTGCAGAGGAACGCTTTTGCAGGGGGTTCAGGAACTCGGGTTCAGGGATTGTTACCTGCAAGGCAGGGGTAAGACTGGCAGAGTCTCAGGGAGTTTGCTGGTGAGGTGGACAGACTGGTGTGGCAGGGAGCTGACACACAGTTTAAGCTCCAGCAAAGCTCCCTCTTGCTGAGGCAGAGGGGTACTTCTGGTTCTGGGTGTCACACTCTTATTCTGATAATGCTTCTCCATCTAGCTTTGGAAGGGCCCCCCACCTTCCTAACTCCAAGTCAAACATTTCAAAGGCCACTGTGATTTTTACGGCCTTCAATCCTCACCAGTCTAGGTGATTGAATTCTAATATACCTGTCTGCTGTTCTTTGAAGTAAGGCAGAATGGATTCTTCTCTGTATAAATTCCTCACCGTCACCTCGCTATGGACTATGAATCACTGACAGACCCAGACTCTCTGGCCCAATGGGTGTGGTCAAGCCAGGGTAAAGCAGAGCCACCTCCTGGGTCACTGATTGTAACAGAATGATTATTTGCAAGGTGTGTGGCTTTTAAAAAGTGAATAAATCCCTGATCCTCCACATGGTCTGGCCAAAGTCTTAAAGAGCAGAAGCAAAAGAACAGAAATCACTCAGTCAAATGTGAACTGAAGGAGGGCATCTAGAGGAAAAGTGCTGTTAGCTAGAGTAATAGAGCAAGTCCAATATCAGAGTTAGCTCACCATGGCCTGTACCTGGGAGTACAAATAACTTACAATATGTCTACCCCGTCCAAAGCCTGTCTGGAGTACTCATCTCCTCTGCTGTCCTTTCTCCATTCTCACAGTGTGTTTCCATACCTTCCCCTAGCCATTTACTCTTCATTTCCCCCCTTTACTTCTCACTGATTTTTTTCTCATTCTGTCTTCCCCATACAGACTAAAAATAAGCAATCAGCAAAACACCGGTGAGTCCAGCAGACATGGCCTCAAGAACTTCAGCAGGGAGGGTGCAAGATGAAGCCGTACGTCCTATTTGCCTGGAGTACCTGACGGAGCCTGTGACTTTAGACTGTGGGCACAACTTCTGCCTCGCCTGCATCACTAAGCACAGTGAGAAATGCACAGAGGGGGACTGTGACCCTTTGTGCTGCCCCAGCTGCAGAGCCCAGATCCAGAGACAGAATTTCCAGCTGAACTGGCAGCTGGCAAATAGAGTAGAGCAAGTTAAACACTTGCATTTTGAAGCAGAGAGAGAACAAAAAGTGAATCTATGTGCAAGACACAAGGAAAAGCTGAAGTTGTTCTGTGAGGATGACAGAGAAGCCATTTGTGTGATCTGCAGAGAGTCCAAGGAACACAGAGCTCACGCTGTGGTTCCCATAAAGGATTCTGCCGAGAAGGACAAGGTAGGAAACAAATGAGCTTGGCTGATTTAACCTTTTAATGATATACTTTTCCCCCCAAGGAGGTGAAATTTCTCTTGAGTATTTCTCAGAAACACCAGATTCTCCCAGTTTCACAGATTTCTTCTCCTGGAAGCTGGCTCCGTCCATAGTCCTGAATTATGGACTGACCTCTTTTCAGCCCTGCCACCCTAGATTGTCAGCACCCTACAGTTAACTATGCTCAGCAGTCCCTGCAGGTAAATGGGTGGCACTTGTCCTCTAAAGATCATGATCAGCACATGATCTACCAGGCCATGAATGCAAGGAATGTTCCTACTTAGACAGACAGGGCATTGAGATGGAAGAGAACAACAGTATCCACCACTCTCCTGCCTCAGGCGTGTACATGGATGGCGTGTAATGGAGGCTGGGAGAGGATAAGCCTCCCCAAACCTCATGTCATGGGTGGGAGGGGGGCCAGTGGCAGCCAGTTTGGGGCCCCCAGAAAAATCTCCCCCACCACAGCCCTGGCGCTGGAGGAGCTCTTGCTCTCCGCCGCAGCCCACAGAGTTTTTCCAGTCTCAGGGCCGCAGCGTGGGGAGGGGGCAGAAAGGAGCAAGTGTGGGGGCGGTCCTTTGGGGGGGAAAGGTGGAGTGGGGGTGGAATGGGGGCAGGGCTGTGGGGGAAGCAGCGGAACCGGAGTGGGGCCATGGGCGAAACAAGGGCGGGGCTGCAGGGAAGGGATGGAATGGGGTGGGGACATGGGCAGGACCGTGGGTGGAAGGGGCGGAATGAGGGCAGGGCTCTGGGCTCAGCGCTCCAGCCAGGGCAGAGAGAGCTCTGCCACAGTCCCAGGCAGGGCTGAGAGCTCGACCCCAGCTGGGGCTGAACTCTCAGCCCCCTCCCAGTAGCCCTAACTGAGCTCTTAGCCCCTGACCGGGGCCATGGAGGGGAGGGGCCGAGCTTCCAGCTCCCCTCCTGTTCCAGCTGGGGACACTGGGGGGCTGAGAGCAGCCGGCAGGCCTCAGCCGGAAGAGACAGGGCCTCCGCTGGAAGAGGCGGGAGAGGGGGCTAAACTCCCCAAGGGGAAGCTTCACCCGCCACCCATGGGCATGTAGATTAATGTCAGAGACCTGTGGGAAATGGCACAAGTAGAAAACACAGCAGGGAAGACGATCCATTGAATTTTACCTCCTCAAACAAAACACTGCTAACAGATAACTTGGAGATAAATTTGAAAATATATGGTCCTGTCCTGTCCTGTCTGTTAGAGGGTCATTGGTGCTAATAGCTTGCTGACTGGAGATCTCTGAAGTATAACTAGGCTTGGCAGAATTCAATTTTTATTATTTTGTAATTTCAGTGTTTATTTTCAAGTATTTTTCTATTATCGACTTACATTTTCACGGTTGTGCAAAATATTGTTTTAATAATTTTTAATTTTTTAATTTCAATTTTCAGAGTTTTGGGAATGATAGAGTGATCAAACAATGGAAGGTTAGACAAGAATTATTTAATGACAATTGACATGTAGATTCAAAAATTTAAAGCATTATAACCATTCAAATACAAATTTTCAACATCACATGTCAAAATATACAAAGTAATATTCTAAAATAAAATAAGTTCTCAAGCAGCATTTTTCTTACTTTGCCTATATCTAAATGTCAATTATTATTGATGGAAATATTTTTTGTAGTTTGCGTGTGTACAGTGAAATCAATATTTACCAATAAAAATCTAATCCTTCCAAACCTCTGTATCAGCATTCAGGACAAAACTCCCTGTACTAAAGGTTAATGTGCCACACAATAACCACACTCAGGAGGTTGTTAGTGAGATTGAGCAGTTAACTCAGAGGCCTTGTCTACGCTTAAAAGTTAATTCAGATTAAGGTACGTAGATAGGATGTGGATTTAAAGTGCAATATCAGAATAATTTCATGTACAGACATACTTCTTCTAGAATAAGAGTGGATTAAGCTAAACCAGAAAAAGGCACTCTTATTCCAGAATAGGAATATCCACCCAGGATGCTATTCGAATATCTATTGCACTTTAAATTCACAGCCTACATTACTCCAGATTAACTTCCCCATGTGGGCAAGCTCACACAGTAAACACTTTTGAGGCTTCTTTGTATTGTAAAGCTGCCCAGAGTGGGTGTAAAGAAAAGGCCATGTGGCCCCAGAGAAGGAGTTTAGGGCTATGTCTATACTACAGAGTTTATGCTGGCATAGCAATATCAGCATACCTATGCCAGCAGAGCCCCCTGGTGTAGAAGGAGTTTTTCTGCCAGCGTAGGAATGCCACCTCCCCAACACATTGGCTACTTTGAGAGAAGCACTCTATCAGCATAGCTGTGTCTACACTGGGGGTTTATCGGCATAGCTGTGTTGGTTAGGGGTGTGGTTTTTCTTTCATTCCCCAGCTGACACATCTATGCACACATAACTTTTAAGGGAGACCAAACCTGAGACTCGGACTTTCCTTATGTGGTTGAGATAAAATTAGTGTGAGTTAAGCACTGGTTTACACTTAAAATTTATACCAGATAGCTATGTCAATCAGGGATGTGAAAAAACCCACTCCCCCTTGCTACCCAGGGTTTTCAGAACCCATAGCAGGGGTAACTTAACTATTTCACTCCAGGCATTGTCAGGAATAAATCAGTAGGAACACAGCAATTCCGTGTGATGAAATATTAATGCAAGTAAGTGTGTTCTATCTAAAATTGCAGTTTATTAGACTTGAGCACTGACATAAGCAATAGGTTTAGAACATCCAAATACTTACCTACAATCTGGAACGGTATTGAGTAATTAACAGCTGATATGCAGTGGCCAGTTGCTCACGCTCCAAGGAGTAAATGTGTCAGGAAAAACATCTCTCTTAAGATGGCTTCAGAGGACTCCTCCAAAGTACACTCTATTATCTAGACTTTTTATAAGTAACTTCTACAAAACACATAGGTCATAATGACCCCTAAGAGATCATCACTTTTCCTAGCTTTCGATAAACTTCTAATATCAGAGGTGCCCAGACTCAAGGTCTTCCATCCACTTATCTACTTTCAGTCTCAGTTATTTACTTTTTTCTCCTCTCCTTTGACCTTGCCTCTAAAAGCCTGCTTTCAAATTAACCCTTAACTACATTTTATTAATTCATGGTGGCTGAATGCACATAATATGGTTCCAATTAGCTTGATCACATACTGGGGAACATCCCCTCTTTCAAATCCAGGGCAACAGCCTTAGCCAACATACCTATGTCAACAAGTCTCCTGTGTACATACAGCTATGCTGACAGAAGAGTGCTTCTGTCAGCATAGCTAATGTTGTTCAGGGAGGTGTTATTCATACATTGGTGGAAAAACTGCTTCTGTCATTGTACGCTGAGTCTACACGAGGGGGCTATGCCAGGATAGACTCTGTAGTGTAGACATAGCTAAAGTTTGGCTGAGTCTCATGTGAGGCCCGAAAGAGAGAAAGGCAAGGAAAACTACTGATGGAGGCAGGCCAGAGTTGTCTTTGTCTTTCTAAAGGGAGGTGTCTGTGCACATTCTGTGGACTGGTCCACACCTGAAAAGTTACACTGGCATAGCTACGTCTCTCAGGAGTGTGAAAAATCCACAGCTGACCTAACCCCCTGTGTAGACAGTGCTAGATCGATGTAAGAATTCTTCCATCAACCTAGCTACCACCTCTCAGGGAGGTGGATTAACAACAGTGACAGGAGAAAGCCTTCCATTGCTGTAGTAAATGTCTACACTGAAGCACTACATCAGTGCAGCTGCAGAGCTGCAGCTGTGCCACTGTAGCATTTTAAGTGTAGATATAGCCTGTCACCACCTGAGCTTGAAGAAACGGGGCTTGTGTACATTTGGTAAATAAATTACATCCCCAAAATACCTGGCTCCACATCACCAATTTCTGCTCCAAATGTGAAATAGACTGCTACAGCCTGAAATCAATTATACTCTTTTCATGGATAAAATCACCAAATAGAAAAGACAATGAGAGTTACGATGAAGATCTGACCTTCTACCAGACTTCATTATTTATTCAACCAATGATCCTCAGACAAACATATGTGTTAAGGTGAAGTCATAGTTGATATTACAGATTTCTCAATTAAGAGTAAAAATCCTTCAAAAACATTGTAAGTGAGAAACAAACAAAAACATTAAACAACCAGAAATACAGTGTTAAATGTAAAGAAGCTACTCAGAGTCTGGAAAGTCACAGCAAACACAAACGACTTTAACTCTGCACTTTTCATGATGCCTTGAGAGACTCAGAGCACTGTATCCATCCATAAAAAAATCTTTACCATAACAATAATCACAAAGATCTGATTTTAAGAACTAAATTTTTGCTAACTACAACATGTGTATTGAGCTTCCCCCTCTCTTTCTCTCTCCTCTAGGAGGACAGCAGCATCTTGAGCACGTAGGTGTCATCTCCTCAAATTTCAATAGGATGGAAAGAGTTATTAACCTGAAATATTTTCCCAGTAAAGTTCATCCTTGGAGGCCTGTTTTCCTTGGGATTCCAGGGATGGAATATGGGCTTTTCACCTCTAGGCCACTGGATTCTGCCAAAGTCAGCAGGGATCCAGAATGTTTACCATCTGATGAGTGTTCAGAGAATTGTGAAGTATACTAGGGAGCAGAGTCAGGGGTCTTACTCCAGTTCCCGGTGGGCAGGTGTCCACAGAAAAAAGAGTACCAGAAATATGATAACAGAGAGTGAGAGATTTTTAAGGATAAAAGGGGGAAATAGGCAACAAATTATCTTTGCTGCCTGTGAAGAGGTCCTCTCATATTGTTCAGAAAAACACAGAGCTCAAAAGTAAATTGGCTTTGGAGACTGAATTTCTTTCTTATCCCTGGTTTCAGAGTAGCAGCCGTGTTAGTCTGTATTCGCAAAAAAAAAAGAGTACTTGTGGCACCTTAGAGACTAACAAATTTATTTGAGCATAAGCTTTCGTGAGCTACAGCTCACTTCATCAGACGCATTCAGTGGAAAATACAGTGGGGAGATTTATATACATAGAGAACATGAAACAATGGGTGTTACCATACACACTGTAACCAGAGTGGTCACTTAAGGTGAGCTATTACCAGCAGGAGAGTGCGGGGGGGGACGGACCTTTTGTAGTGATAATCAAGGTGGGCTATTTCCAGCAGTTGACAAGAACGTCTGAGGAATGGGGGGGGGGGGGGGGATAAACATGGGGAAATAGTTTTACTTTGTGTAATGACCCATCCACTCCCAGTCTCTATTCAAGCCTGAGTTAATTGTATCCAGTTTGCAAATTAATTCCAATTCAGCAGTCTCTCGTTGGAGTCTGTTTTTGAAGTTTTTTTGTTGAAGTATTGCCACTTTTAGGTCTGTAATCAAGTGACCAGAGAGACTGAAGTGTTCTCCAACTGGTTTTTGAATGTTATAATTCTTGACGACTGATTTGTGTCCATTTATTCTTTTATGTAGAGACTGTCCAGTTTGACCAATGTACATGGCAGAGGGGCATTGCTGGTACATGATAGCATATATCACATTGGTAGATGTGCAGGTGAACGAGCCTCTGATATTGTGGCTGATGTGATTAGGCCCTATGATGGTGTCCCCTGAATAGATATGTGGACACAGTGAGCAACGGATTTTGTTGCAAGGATAGGTTCCTGGGTTAGTGGTTCTGTTGTGTGGTGTGGTTGCTGGTGAGTATTTGCTTCAGGTTGGGGGGCTGTCTGTAAGCAAGGACTGGCCTGACTCCCAAGATCTGTGAGAGTGATGGATCGTCCTTCAGGATAGGTTGTAGATCCTTGATGATGCGTTGGAGAACTTTTAGTTGGGGGCTGAAGGTGATGGCTAGTGGCGTTCTGTTATTTTCTTTGTTGGGCCTGTCCTGTAGTAGGTGACTTCTGGGTACTCTTCTGGCTCTGTCAATCTGTTTCTTCACTTCAGCAGGTGGGTATTGTAGTTGTAAGAATGCTTGACAGAGATCTTGTAGGTGTTTGTCTCTGTCTGAGGGGTTGGAGCAAATGCGGTTGTATCGTAGAGCTTGGCTGTAGACAATATTCCGGTATAGGGTGGTGTTTTCGTGACCATCGCTTATTAGCACCATAGTGTCCAGGAAGTGGGTCTCTTGTGTGGACTGGTCCAGGCTGAGGTTGATGGTGGGATGGAAATAGTTGAAATCATGGTGGAATTCCTCAAGGGCTTCTTTTCCATGGGTCCAGATGATGAAGATGGCATCAATGTAGCGCAAGTAGAGTAGGGGCATTAGGGGACGAGAGCTGAGGAAGCGTTGTTCTAAGTCAGCCATCGGTGATCTTCCTGAAAACACCATCCTGGCCACTATGGATGTAGAAGCCCTCTACACCAACATTCCACACAAAGATGGACTACAAGCCGTCAGGAACAATATCCCCGATAATGTCACGGCAAACCTGGTGGCTGAACTTTGTGACTTTGTCCTCACCCATAACTATTTCACATTTGGGGACAATGTATACCTTCAAATCAGCGGCACTGCTATGGGTACCCACATGGCCCCACAGTATACCACCCTATACCGGAAACCTACTGACCGCTATTCCTACCTACATGCCTCAAGCTTTCATCCAGACCACACCCCCCGTTCCTCAGACCTTCTTGTTAACTGCTGGAAATGGCCCACCTTGATTATCACTACAAAAGGTCCCCCCTGTCTCCCCCGTTCTCCTGCTGGTAATAGCTCACCTTAAGTGATCACTCTGGTTACAGTGTGTATGGTAACACCCATTGTTTCATGTTCTCTATGTATATAAATCTCCCCACTGTATTTTCCACTGAATGCGTCCGATGAAGTGAGCTGTAGCTCACAAAAGCTTATGCTCAAATAAATTTGTTAGTCTCTAAGGTGCCACAAGTACTCCTTTTCTTTCTTATCCCTATACCTGGATTCTCCTGGGTAAGGTTGAAGCACCATGATGGGACACCATGGGGGGAAGCTTACACTGTCATTGCCTGAGCTACATGTGCTCTGAGGGTGGCATAAACAAAGTAATTCATTCTCTAGGCTCCTTAGGCCAATAACTTTCCCTAACTTGAATAACAATCTTACTATTTTCTCTAGGCGTATGGAGGTGAAGCTCCAGCACCAAGTGGAGATTTCTCCTGAACTGGCTGAGAGCCTCAATACTTATAACCAAAGTGATGCTCTAATGGAGACTCAGAGGAAATTCAAAGGTACTGAGAAGGGGGGCTAGAAGGATTCAGTGGGACTACTCATGTACTTAAAGTTAGGCACACATACAAGTTAGCAAGATCTCCTCTTTAGAAATTATGCTGGAAATTTTGGACCTTAGCCTCTCTGTGCCGAATCTTGAAACCTTGGAATCTTGATGCCCACATCTTTAAATCAGGGATGATAATATCATGAAATTGTAGTACAGACTGTGCAGCTAATGGAGATTTAGTGCATGTTAAGGGTTTGAATTGTGTGTGTCAGTCATTTCAATGTGTTCTAATTCCGTGTAGAGAAGCCCTTAAAGAATGTTGGTTATAATGTCATGAGCTTAAAAAGAAAAGATCCTTTTAAGAGGTCAAGTGAAAGCAACAAGTTAAAGAAAAGAGCATATAATAAATGGGATGGGGGAAGGAACTTGATATCAGTGATTTTAAATTAGTTGAGAGATGCAGTCAATTGATAAGGGAAGCTACAAATATTCATGAAAAATCTATGACCATTAGGGTTAATGACAATACGGAGGATTTAAAAAAAAAAGTAGGAACAAATGGGTTCATAACAATGGTGTAAGTCTATAACCAAATGGAGATGGTAAAATACTTCATGATAAGTACTGGAACAGGTTACCTAGGGAGGTTGTGGAATCTCCAACACTGGAAGGTTTTTAAGAACATGTTAGACAAACACTTCTCAGGAATGGTCTATTGCTTAATTTTTCCTCAGCACAATATGACTTCTTGAGTCCGTTCCTGACTTACATTTCTATAATTCTATGATACAGACAAGGAAGATGTATTCAGTAAATATTTCTGTTCTTTATTTGGAAAGAAGCTGGATTATATATTCACAGTATATAATGGTGATTCTAACAGGTTAGAATCTAATGATGGAGTCTAAATTAGCTGTTACCACACAAGAAAGAGATCTTGGAGGCATTGTGGATAGTTCCCTGAAAACATCCACTCAGTGTTGGATATTAGGATATAGGTTGGATATTAGGAAAACCTTTTTCACTAGGAGGGTGGTGAAGCACTGGAATGCGTTACATAGGGAGGTGGTGGAATCTCCTTCATTTGAGGTTTTTAAGGTCAGGCTTGACAAAGCCCTGGCTGGGATGATTTAGTTGGGGGTTGGTCCTGCTTTGAGCAGGGGGTTGGACTAGATGACCTCCTGAGGTCCCTTCCAACCCTGATATTCTATGATTCTATGAATGTGCAGCGGCAATCAAAAAAGCAAACAAAATGTTGGGAATCATTAAGAAAGGGAAAGATAATAGGACAGAAAATATCATATTGCCTCTTTATAAATCCATGATACACCCACATCTTGAATACTGCATGCAGATTTGGTTGCCCCATTGCAAAAAAGATATATTGGGATTGGAAAAGGTTCAGAAAAGGGCAACAAAAATTATTAGGGGTATGGAACAGCTTCCGTATGAGGAGAGATTAATAAGACTGGGACTTTTCAGCTTGGAAAGAAACAACGAAGGGGGGATATGACTGAGGTCTATAAAATCTTGACTGATGTGGAGAAAGTAAATAAGGAAGTGTTATTTACTCCTTCTTATAACACAAGAACTAGGAGTCACCAAAAGAAATTAATAGGCAGCAGGTTTAAAACAAACAAAAGGAAGTATTTCTTCACACAACGCACAGTCAACCTGTGGAACTCTTTGCCAGAGGATGTTGTGAAGCCAAGACCATAACAGGGTTCAAAAAAGAACTAGATAAATTCATGGAGGATAGGTCTATCAAAGGGTATTAGCCAGGATGGGCAGGGATTGTGTTCCTAACCTCTGTTTGCCAGAAGCTGGGAATGGGCCACCAGGGGATGGATCACTTGATGATTACCTCTTCTGTTCATTCCTTCTGAAGCACCTGGCATTGGCCATTGTCATAAGACAGGAAACTGGACTAGATGGAACTTTGGTATGACCCAGTATGGCTGTTCTTATGTTAACTACTCCAGTCAGGGTAGTTAACACTTGTTTGTCCCCCATGATCCTAGTATCTGAGCCCCTCACAGTTCAGTGTATCTATCCTCACAGCACTCCTGTGAGATAGGAAAGCGCTATTATCTTCTTCTGTACAGATGGGGAACTGAGACACAGAGTGACTAAGGGTATGGTTACACCACAAACTAAGGTGGAACTATAGCGTGGGCAGGCATATCTGTGCTAGCTTCAGGGCATGTCTACATGGTGCAGCAATGCGAAGAAGGGGACTGTGATTTCTAAAACACACCAATGCTGTGTTGTGCACTAATTGGTCCATGCAGACCCTGCTGGTGCATACTAAACGCTCCCTAGAGAACTCTAATGTAGTGCAGTTTGAAGCACACTAGGGAACATTTAGTATGCACCAGCAGGGTCTGCACACACCAGTTATTGTGCAACACACATTAGTTCACTTTAGAAATTACACCCCTGTAGTGTGCATTGCTGCACCATGAGCCCTTAATCTGCCAAGCGCAGGTAACAATAGCAGTGAAAACACAGCACCATGGACCAGCAATCTGAGTACATACCTAGCAGGCTTGTACTGGGTGGGGAGCCCGTGCTGAAGTTCATGCGACCACATCTTAATTACTGTTGTTGTCCATGTTAGCTAGCCTACTCACGCTACAGTTATACCTTAATTTGCAGTGCACATGTACCCATAGTGGCCCAAGGCTACACAGGAAGTCTAGGGCGAAGCAGAGAATTAAACCTAGATCTCCCAAGTCCAAGGCTCTTGCCCTAACCACTGGGCCATGCTTCCCCTCACCAAAGCTGTCTCCATTTTTGCTCCAGAGTCTCTCTGTGTATTTTGTCCCTATCTGCTTCTCTCTGTTTGTAACATGCCGTGCTTCACTTCTGCTATATTAACAAATAACTAGCGATAAAGCAAAATAAGACATAATTGTAAAATAATTAGGGCTGTCAATTAATCGTAGTTAACTCAAGGGATTAATTTGTTTTGAGTTAACTTGATTAAAAATTAATTGTGATTAATTGCAGCTTTTAATCGCTGTTAAACAGTAATAGAATACCACTTTAAATTTATTATAAATATTTTTTGTTGTTTTTCTACATTTTCGAATCATAGAACAGCAGGGTTGGAAGGGACCTCAGGAGGTCATCTAGTCCAACCCCCTGCTCAAAGCAGGACCAATCCCCAACTAAATCATCCTAGCCAGGGCTTTGTCGAGCCTGACCTTAAAAACCTCAAAGGAAGGAGATTCCACCACCTCCCTAGATAACCCATTCCAGTGCTTCACCACCCTCCTAGTGAAAAAGGTTTTCCTAATATCCAACCTAAACCTCCTCCACTGCAACTTGAGACCATTACTCCTTGTTCTGTCAATTGATTTCAATTACAACACAGAATACAAAGTGTACAGTGCTCACTTTATATTATTATTTTTATTACAAATATTTGCACTGTAAAAAGATAAAAGAAATAGTATTTTTCAATTCACCATAAAGAGATTGAACTACAGTACTTGTATGAGGTGAATTGAACTGTGCACTTTGTATTCTGTGTTGTAACTGAAATCAGGATATTTGAAAATGTAGAAAACATCCAAAAATATTTAAATAAATAGTATTCTGTTATTATTTAACAGTGTGATTAAAACTGAGATGAATTGCGATTTTTTTTTTAATCTCACGATTAATTGCGATTAATTTTTTTAATCTTTTGACAGCTCTAAAAATAATCCAATGTTCTTCCTCAGTGGAACAATTTAACATGGGGGTGGGGTGCGTTCTCCATCAGCAGAAGAGAGAATGCTCTAGTTCAGCCACAAGTTATTAAACCCCAAGTGGAAATCACTGGGCATCATCCTAATGGGCCCCTCTGGCATTTTAAATCTATGGGATGCTAGGATGAATGGGGAAATAGAATAGAAAAATTGTTTAATTTTAATCTGGCCTCACTAGAAAAAAATTTGTGTCTTTCTTCATTTCTCAGTCTCTGTCTGTTTCTTTCTATGCTCCTATCTATGGGCCTCCAAAAGACAAGTTTGTTAATTAATAGGGGGGATATAATTACAAATGTATCATCATAACATCTAATTTCTGTCACCACTTTTTTCTCTGGATAATCTGACATCTGAATTAGAGAAAAAAATATTTCAGTCTATGGGACCAGATGAGAAAGGTAAGTCCTCATGTGGATTTTTCTCTTCAAAATCTGGTAAAATTCTCACAAAAATCCTAATTAATTTATAAATTCCCCAAATACAAATTAAACTTAAACAGAGCAAAACACCCCACTGAAATTAAAAAGAAAACATAAAAAATTAAATCTAAGGCAATCATCAGTTAAATTCCCACAATAACAGACTCAACTAGCATACAAACAACCTTAACTCTGTCCCTCTGCTTCTGACAGAGCACTGGGGTAAATGAGCACAGAGTCTTGCTTCTCAGGTCTGCTACATCCTTCTATCCCTTCCTGGACTCTCCTGCTCTCTCTTCCTGCTCTCTCTTTTCCTTAGGATAGGGAGAGGAGCTTGGGGTCACTGCTTTCTGGGGTGGGGAAAGGATCTCTCCCCTGTGCCACTTCCTCGGCTGTTTTCCCTGCCCCAGGTATCGCTGGTGGCTTCACTGAACATTGCAGGCAACTCCAGCTCTGCTACCTCCCAGCTCTGTCTCTGCAGCTAGGAGTGTAGCAGCCCCACAGGGGGAATAAGGAGCAGCTTGGAAGGGTTCTGCACTCATAGCAGCAGCTACAACAGTACCCCTAGTGATTGTGGGATGGGAGCTGCAGTGAGATCCCTGCCCAGCCCACCAGGGAGGCAGCTCCCTGCGACAGAGGCAGAAAATCAGAGAGTGTCCCAGTTGGAACAGAGCTGTTGGGGAGTATGAGAAATGGCCCCCCAGCCTCCCCCCAGGGCTGAGCTCTGCCTCTAATGGTCTGATTCTCTCTCTCCCCAGTGAATGTGACTCTGGATCCAGACACGGCTCATCCCCGACTTGTGATGTCTGAGGATCAGAAAAGTGTGAGATGGGGATTCACACGGCAGAATCTGCCCAACAATCTGGAGAGATTTGACAATGATCCCTTTGTACTGGGTTGTGAGGGATTCACCTCAGGGAGACATTGCTGGGAGGTGGAGGTGGGGGAAGCAAGAAGCTGGGTTTTGGGGGTTGCCAGAGAGTCTGTGAACAGGAAGGGAAGGATCAGTGTTAGCCCTGAGCAGGGCTTCTGGGCTTTGCGGCGGAGTGGGGCAGGGTGGTTGGTAGCTTACACTTCCCCTGAGGGGACCCACCTCCCTCTTCCTGATAAACCCAGGAGGATGCGGGTCTGTCTGGACTACGAACGGGGGCAGGTGACATTTTTTGATGTTGATAATGAGGCCCTGATCTTCACTTTCCCACCGGCCTCTTTCTCTGGGGACAAAATCCGCCCTTTCTTCTCAGTTGGGGAAAGAGGAATGTACACATCTTTCTCATACTTGTGTGGGCCATCACATATCACAATGTGTCCCTGAGACATGGGGGAAAATATCCCAATGACTCTCAAGAACGTCACAAGGGTGGAGGACTCTAGCAGCCTTCAGTGGCAGAAAATGAGAGAGAGGTGGAGCCCAGGGAGAGAAGGTGCTGTGGGGAGTGTGAAGGTGGAGTTTGGAGCGGGGAAAACCTACAGAGAAGATGTTTGGGAGTGGAGAGGTGAAGCTGGCTAAGGAGATAGGAGGGGAGGGTCAATTACCCTTCAGAACAAAATACACAAACCTTAACATGCATTGGAGAAGGGGAAACCAATATGGAATAAATGTAAGTCTCATGCAGAAAGGAATAGAAAATGTTTTAAGGGAGAAATTAGGAAAGAAAATCCTTCTTTGAGCCAATTTTATCTTCACTGTACTTTGCTTTGTCTGTATCACTGCAACAGATCTTAATGTCAAAATAAGTTCTGGCAGTTCAATAAACACTCTGCCTTTTAGTAGCTGGCATGTCTGACTCTGACTGTCACCCACCCCCATTCAGCATGGTGCTCTGTCCACTTCTAGCAGTAGCAGGAGAGATTGATGATCCTGTTACATCCTTAGCTAACAGAGCTGGGTCTCATAGCTCAGGCAGTTGTGGCTCATGCTTTAAGATCCAGAGAGCTCCACTTCACTTTCAGCTGACAATAACTCCTTCCCCCTATACCCCCCCCCCACAAGGCATGGCATAATATAAACATAGGGGGCCAAATTCAGCCATTGTGATCAACCTCTTCAGCATCATTGCTGCTGGCAATTGGGGGCAGCATTTTTTGAATTTGAACAAGATTTAAAAAAAAAAATACAAAAATTCTGGTTTGCTGCAGAGCGCATCTTTTGTGACCAGTATCAGAAACAGGAGCTTGTACACTTTTTGTCCAAATGAACTTCAAATAAAAACAAACGTTTGAAAGTCCTGCTGTCCTGTTTGTGATCTCAGGAAATGTCATCATGAGAAATACAGGAGAGACGCTATGTTCAATGGTAAGAAATCCAGAAGAGAGACTGAGATATCAGATATTATTTTGGAGGTAATTACAATTCACGGGAGAATATTTCACTTGTCTGGGATAAAATTCACCGTGATCACTGAGTGGAAGGCTCTGGTAACATATGAGGTCCAACAGCTAGGATTCTGCCTGTAGAAACAGACAGCACACAGAGATGGGATCTGCCTGGATTAGCATGGCATCATAGAAAAGTCCTTCAGAGAACATGTTAATGTTGATGCACTCTATTACATCTGAACGTAAAGACACAGTCATGAGTCAGATCAGTGGAGACTCTTTTCCTACTGGACAGTCCCAATGTAATCAGAGATAGTTGTAGAACAATTGAACAGACTCAGTCATGGTGGCATGCCCCCATCAGAGTATTTTGTTTTTCTGCTGAAATAATTCAGTTTTGGGACATTTGTTTGTTTGATGAAAAATCAAAAAAATTTCATGGAAAGCAGACACTTTTAGTGTAAAATTTTGTTTAATCAAAACCCAAATTTTATCAAAAATCAGTTTTTATACAAAAATTTCAACCAGCCTTACTCATAGGACCATCACATGAACCTTTCCATAGATTATGTAGGCCTGCCAAGCATTTCCATTTCCTTTCATAGCTCACAATGGGCGAGCATGTTCTCAGTGGTGATCCATTGATGGTTTGTTAGTCTTATGTGTCCCATGTGGCAAAATGAGATTTTCAAAGCCTCCCGTCCTAAGGGCTTTGGACACCCAAATCACCAGAATGTCCTTGCCTTCTCACTGTTTCTGTAACTCATGTAAAGGAAGCAAACCATAGAAATGTAGCAACAACCTTCACTCCAAACTATTTTTTTTTTTGTCTGTGGTTAATTAAGTACTTAGGGTGGGATTTCAACAACACCTAATTGAGTTTGGTGCATATGTTCCATTCAAAGTCAATGGGATTTGTGTTCCTAACTCCCTTAGGTACTGTTGAAAATTTCAGTAGTTAATTGGGAGCTTCATTTTGACCATAAGGATCCTGAAACCTCTTAAGAACATGCTGATCTTTGTGTGTGTGAGTTATCCTTTTTGAGTTCAAATTTACACACATGGAGAAGGGTTTGGGGGGGGAGGAATTGAATGGTCACTTTAAAAAAAAATGAGAACTTGCATCTGGCAACTTTGCATTTATTTATTCTTACTTCACATCACAGCCAGGAGTCAGCACACATACTAGTGCCCCCTTTCACCCCTCCCGTCCCCTGACACTAAATGTGGGATAAGAGAGAAGTGGCTACGCTGGGACTTCTCCCTCAGCAAAGATTTCAGAGCCCACTGAGACAATGTAAACCATACTATGGTCTATTCCCAGATACAGCAGGGAAATGAAACTCGGCAAACTTTACATCAAAGCGTTTCCTTGGAATTATTCTTACAGATAGGAGTTTCTGCTCCATGGGTATGTCACAGACGTTGTCCCACTGTCCCAAACCCATGGGTTCCACGATCTGTGTTGGGGGAAGAGGGATATGCTGGAGGCAATGAATGGAGATCATTGCTGAGGTCCTTTCCTCTGATCTGCTGACTGACCTGAGGAGAAGGTCTGTGCAGAGGCTGTGCTACTAGAACCTCAGAGGCAGTTTGCACTGGCCCCTATGTCGCCACAGAGAGGAGTCTCAGAAGCAGGCTTGTGCAATGCAGGGGACACGTGGAGGCTCCAGGGCTCTCTGCTGGTGACTCAGGGAAGTTTCTCTGTGGCCAGCTTAGACTAAGGGCAATGACGATGGGTGGTGAAGAGAGTTTTTTGCAAACGGTTTCAGCAAAAAAAAACTCTGCTGTTTTCTATCACTGTGATTAAAGAAAAGAAAAGCCAGTTTGGATTTTTTATTTCTACACACAAGGGTAATAATTCTCAGCAAGCAAAAGCACCTTTAACACTAGCAGTACCCAAGCCTTTAATTGAAGAGCAGCTGGTATTTCATTACTGTCATATCTGAGATATTTATGGTTCCTGTGTCTAAAGACAAGCAGAACAGGAAGCAAATAAAACCGATTTCTGGCCTAGTGGTTAGTCCTCTCTCCGGGGAGACCATGGCTGCAGGCCCTGCTCCAATGACTATTTTCTAAAAAGTGGAACAGCTCCAAAAGGAGAGACTGCACGAGCCCCAGCTTCCAGAGCCCAGTGGCCAGGGAACTCCCCTCACAGATGGGAGACCTGGGCTCAGGCCCCTGCTCCAGGCTAGGCAGAGAAGGGATTTGAAGCTGTGCATTCCACAGCCTGGCTGAGTGTCCTCACCGCTGGGCCATAGACAACAAGGCAGGCAATGGTAAGATCCCTCTCATTTATTAGGAGAAGGGGCTAACCTGGCTCGTCCCAGAAAAGGGTTCATGGCTGTGAATCCCAAGCGCGGAGAGCTGTCTTCCTCCTGTCCAGAGCCAGGCACCTAAGACCCTTTGATGGACGGGGCTTAGGCCACACCACTGTCCTGGGGATGTCCTATTGTCTGGCTGAGGCAGCTTCCCACTCAGAGCACTGTCTTTTGTGGATCCCATTCTTAGGCCCCTAACTCTCCCCATGCATTGTACAGGGAGCCTGGGTGCCTAACTTGAGGCTAAAAGTAGGTGCTGCAATGCTGGGTCTGAGTCCCCTTTGTGAATCTGGCCCTTCCCACCTCCCTCACCCAGAAATCCCCAAATGCTGCTGGTCACGGTTCAGGTGCAGCCCATTTGTGGAAAAAGGAAAATGAAACTCAGCTCCTCTCTTCTCTGCACTGGGGCAGCTGAGAATCCAGCAAAAAACCCTCCACGCTCAACTGATCTGCTCCCTTTGCTTGGAGCTCTCCAATAATCCAGCGCGCACAGCCTGTGAGCACAGTTTCCGCTGTGTCAGTGCAGCGAGATGTTAATGCAGAATGGTCTCACTGTCTGTGATTCCGGTGTCGAGAGGAACAACTGAGTCATAGCCACCAAAATTCACACAAATAGTCAAGACTCATTGTCCACTTGGGTTAAGCCTCAGTTTCTCTGGTCATAAATAAATCAGTTGTTAAAAGTTCCCTTTCTACGTGGAGGGCATTTTCTGTCATTTGTATCTCCTGATTTATTTTGGGGGGTGGAATCTGTGACCCAAACCCCGATAGGGACACGGTTCCCTTTTCACTGTGAGGGAAACACTGACCTTGCCATTCCCAGGCTGCACTGGGACATTCTGCATTCCCGGGGGGAGGGGAGGGGGAACAGCAGCCATGAATAACCTAGAACCCAGCCTCTGGGGGTGAAAAGACAGAGCTGGTGTTGGGGAAGCTGTGGGCTGAGAAAACAGCTAAGTTCAGGGACAGCATCCCACACTCAGAGAAAGAAGAGCAGATGGGTGGCTGAATTGCAGAGCATGTGCAGTGAGACCCCATCCATAGAGAGTGAGGATGAGGCAGGTGAATGTCTGAGAACCAGCTCCTCCTCCTCCTCTCAGTGCCTCATTTCACACCCACCATCATTGACAAGGGACATGAGCTCCCTGCTGTCAAACTCTCCCCTTCCCGCACCCCACAAGACAAGGAGCTTGTCATCCTCTCAGATCCCGCAACCAGAAGTGCCTGTCCTGACCTGCTGCTGCTGTACAGGGGCTGTGTGAGGGCTCCTCTCTGTGGATCAGAGGCGAAGTGAATCTCTTTTCTGTAGCTCCTTCTGGTCTGTCCAGGCCCCAGCCATTGAAACCCAGGAACAGGGCTTGGAAGAGACCAAGGAAAGGGTCATCAGGGGTAGAGCTGAGCAGGAATCTTTTAATGAAACTTGGTTTTGTTGTTAAAAAATGCTGATAAATCAAAACCAAACTGTTCAAACAACAGGACTGAGTTTGACAAATCGCCTGATTTCAATTTTTAAGTTTTGACATTGTTTAAATGTTTTGTATCAACCTGGTCAAACCCAAAGATACCAGCTTTCCAGTTTGAAATGGCTTTGTGTTTCCAAGTTTTAGCTAATTAGACTAAAAAACGCTTGGGGTCAAACAGAATGATGTGAGAGAATCCACAGGGTATAGTTAAGTGTCCGAAATGTTAGGGTTTGAAAATAAATTCTCCTCCTGCACACTCAGCACTCCCATGAAAGGACTCCAGCTCCCTCCATGTCCCTGACCAGCCCTTTCCCCTTTCCCTATTTTTATTTACTGAAACAGAAACAAACCAGAGGTGAAAGATTGTGTCTTGAGGAACAAGAGCTACTCATGCTGGCCAAACTCATTCTGAAGATCCAGAATAAAAATAAATCACTAAACTCTCTGAGGAGATTTCTTGTCTCAGGAAGCTGATCAGTGAGCTAAGGGAGAAGTATCAGAAGCCCGTGAGCAAATTCCTGCAGGTGAGACTGTGTTAGAAACATCCCAGATCCCAACACAGGGACAAGACAGTCCGAGATTGCAGTGTAACTCAGTGCGGGCATTCCTGAAATGTGAATTACTATTGTTCTTTGAAGAATTACAGACACATAGATATTGGAGATGGAATTAGCCCTTTAGCTCAGCAGGGCCTCCCCCCACCCCCCCATATTAGCAAAATCCTTTCCAGGGATCCTGTGTGTATCAGGTGGGACTGAGATTCCTCTCACCCTTGCATTCTCTTTCCTTCTCCATTTTATTTCATTTAATCCAGTTTTGCATATCATTGTCTCTAGCATGTGTTTGCCATTCATTTATTTCTCTGTCTCCCCCTAAATATCATAGATCATTCCAACTTGGGTTCCCAGTTTTCTGCCCTAATCTTATTCCTTCCCCTCCTGCTTCCCCCTGACATTTTCCCTTCTCAGGATTGCTTTGTTTTCACTCTTTTCATATCAGTTCCCTGCCACCGTATCCAGAAGAGAAAAGCTTTCTGCAACTGGCAAAACCAACCACTATCCAGTCAGAGGTGGAGGGAGGGATAGCTCAGTGGTTTGCGCATTAGCCTGCTAAACCCAGAGTTGTGAGTTCAATCCTTTAGGGGGCCATTGAGAGATCTGGGGAAAAAATTGGGGATTGGTCCTGCTTTGAGCAGGGGGTTAGATTAGATGATCTCCTGAGGTCCCTTCCAACCCTGAGATTCTATGAGAAGCAGAGCACTTTCCATCAGCTCAAAGCTGAAGTCCAAAGGAGGATTCAAGAAATCAAAAACAAATGGTGGGAGGACAAAGCAAAAGAAATCCAAACATTCACTGACAGACATGATATGCAGAGTTTTTTTTGTGAGACAAAGACCCTGTATGGACCAAGCTCATGTGGCCTCACATCTCTGAGATCAGAAGGTGGTAGTGCCCTTCTTAAAGATAACAAATCCATCAAAGAGCGCTGGAAGGAACATTACCAAAAGCTTCTAAATCAAGAATCGACTGTGACTGACGACACCATTGACTCCATCCCTCAGCACCCAATCTGGGAAACTCTTGCCAACCCACCAACATCTGAGAAGGTCTGTAAAACAATTAAACAAATGAAGAACAATAAAACACCAGGTCCTGACTGCAAACCAGCTGAAGTACTGAAAGTGGGAGGAGAAACACTGACTAACAAGCTTCACTTGCTGCTCCTCAAAATCTGGCACACCGAAGAAATCCCTGCTGACTTACGTAACGCTAACATCGTCACCATTTTCAAAAAGGAAGACAGGGCCAACTGTGGCAACTATCAAGCCATTGCCCTCCTCTCTATTGCTGGGAAGATTCTTGCTAGAATCTTACTGAATCGCCTGCTTCCTGTTGCAGAGGAAGTACTTCCAGAGTCCCAGTGTGGCTTCAGACCATCACGAGGCACACCAACATGATTTCTGCAGCCAGGCAGATCCAGGAAAAATGTCAAGAACAACACCAGGAGCTGTATATGACCTTTATCGATCTGACCAAAGCCATCGACTCTGTCAACCGTGACGCTCTGTGGAAAATCATGTCAAAGTTTGGCTTCCCAAGAAAATTTATCACCATTGTAAGACTCCTCCATGACCAGATGACTGCCTCCATCCTGTGCAGTGGCTTTATCTCTAAGGCCTTTGTCATCCGAACTGGCATAAAACAAGGTTGTGTACTGGCACCCACCCTTTTCTCCATTTTCTTAGCAGCTATGAAAACACTAAACCAAGACCATCTGCCACAGGGCATTGGCATCCAATATCGGATTGATGGTAACTTCTTCAACATTTCTCATCTCCGTGCCAGAACTAAAGTAATATTGGCAACAATAGCTGAACTCCAGTGCACAGATGATTGTGCTGTAGTTGCACACTCAAAGGAGGATCTACAAACAGCCCTTAATTGTTTTGCTGAAGCTTACAAAAGATTAGGGCTAACTCTGAACATCAGCAAAACAAAATTTCTCCACCAGCCAGTCCCTGGTCAATCATCAGACCCAGCAAGGAAGATTTATATTGAAAAAGAACTGGAAAATGTAGAATACTTTGCATATCTTGGAAGCCATCTCTCACAGAGGGCAGACATAGACATCGAGATTCAGCACAGAATTCACTGTCCCAGCCTAGCCTTTGGCAGACTGTTTTGCCGGTTGTTCAACAGTCACAACATCAGAACATATATTAGACTTTTAGTTTATAAAGCAGTGGTAATCCCAACTCTCCTCTACGGCTGTGAGACTTGGGTGACCTATAGAAAACACCTGAAAAACCTGGAACACCAGCGCCAGCTCTTTCTTCGGAAGATCCTCCATTTAAAGTGGGAGGATCATCGCACTAATGTTAGTGTCCTCACAGAGGCCAACATCTTCAGTGTTGAGGCCCTGATTATCCAGCATCAGCTGAGGTGGAGCGGGCACTGTGTGCACATGCCTGATGTATGCTTACCAAAACAACTGTTGTATGCCCAACTCACCAAAGGAGAAAGGAAACGAGGAAGCCAAAAGAAACGCTTTAAAGACACCCTCAAGATAAACATCAAGAGATGTGGCATCGACACTGCACAATGGGAGACAGCAGCCCAGGATAGAGATAACTGGTGAAGACTTGTCAGAGAGGGAACATCCACTTTTGAGGAAAATCGCCTTGCCCTGGTTGCAGAAAAACACCAGAAAAGAAAGGAAAGACAACGGTTATGCAGCAATCACGGCCCAACCCTGTATTCCAACATCACCTGCAATGTCTGCCAACGAGCCTGTGGCTCAAGGATCAGACTCTTCAGTCACCAAAGGACCCATGAAAAATAAAACCTGTGAAAGAGATCATCCTTGACCTCGAGGGATCACTGATGATCCCTTTCCCCAGGCTTCTCTGTTTACTCTTGTTTTACTTCATTATTGCCTGGTTTTTTCCTCTTTCATTTCTTTTCTCCCTTCTGGTTAAACCTGCTCTGTACCTGCATCTCCCATCCCCACAGCCAGCTCACCTTCATCCAAATGACATTCCTCCCCACACACACACACTTTCCAGCAGCTCCTTCCCACCATAGCCTCCCTTCCCCAGTGGCCTGGAGGTCACACTCACCAGTCCCTGGGTCTCCATCTTCCAGCCATCCTCCTGGTGCAGAGTATCCACCTTCCTCCCAAACCTCCCAAATCCCAATTAATTAATTCTGTGTCCCTGCCACCCCCACATCTGCTGGACACCCAGCCCACCTAGGAATTCTGCTCCCCAACCCTCACATCACTTCTGCCCCAGCCCCTCCATCAGTTCTGATCCTGACATGCCCCTCGGGGCGCGCCCTCTGCTCCTCCTGCAGCTTCAGGGGTTCTTCACCCCTCCCACTCCCATCCCTGGGACTGCAGAGAGAGAGGGGGCAGAAGCATCCTCAGGGTTGTGGATGATCCATCCCTTCCTCCATCCGCTTTCTGGACACCCCCACAGCCCAGCATCCTCCACCTCTCAGGAATCATAGAACTGGAAGGGACCTCGAGAGGTCATCTAGTCCAATCCCCTGCACTCATGGCAGGACTAAGTATTATCTAGATCATCCCTGACAGGTGTTTGTCTAACCTGCTCTTAAAAATCTCCAATGATGGAGATCCCACAACCTCCCTAGGCAATTTATTCCAATGCTTAACCTCCCTTGCTGCAATTTCAGCCCATTGCTTCTTGTCCTATCCTCAGCGGTTAAGAAGAACAAATTTTCTCTCTCCTCCTTGTAACAACCTTTTATGTACTTGAAAACTGTTATCATGTCCCCTCTCAGTCTTCTCTTTTCCAGACTAAACAAATGCAATTTTTTCAATCTTCCCTCATAGGTCATGTTTTCTAGACCTTTAATCATTTTTGTTGCTCTTCTCTAGACTTTCTCCAATTTTTCCACATCTTTCCTGAAATGTGGCACCCAGAACTGGACACAATACTCCAGCTGAGGAGCTAATCAGAGTGGAGTATAGCGGGAGAATTACTTCTTGTGTCTTGCTTACGACACTTCTGCTAATACATCCCAGCATGATGATCGCTTTTTTGCAAAAGTGTTACACTGTTGACTCATATTTAGCTTGTGGTCCACTATGATCCCCAGATCCCTTTCCACAGTACCAGATTTGAACCCCAGAGGGAAGCTCCCTCTCCTGAATGCCTCCTCCACTCCCATGCTTGGGAGCAGAGATGAAGATGCAGCATT
Organism: Chelonia mydas; assembly: GCF_015237465.2. Lineage (NCBI taxonomy): Eukaryota > Metazoa > Chordata > Testudines > Cheloniidae > Chelonia > Chelonia mydas. The sequence goes on from NC_057853.1 coordinate 51,356,758, forward strand.
GGGGAAGAGCCAATAGTTCAAGGCCAGTGAGCAGGAAGTAGGAGGTGGTAATGGGTGGGGTAGCCCATTCCCCAGCCCAGAGAGAAGAGACGACTGCAGGTGGCAGCACTAGAGAGACACCATCTCCCCAATCCACAAAGCAGCTCCAATGGCAGAGCCCAGCCATGCCCAGAGGAAAGGTAGGATGCTGGAGAAGAGTCTTGGGGGAGAATCTCTCCCGCAGGTGAAAAGGGGAAGGATGCGACAGCCATGAGGAGAGAGATCTCTTGACTGACTGCCTTGAATTTACTATTGGAAAGGCGTGTCAATGACAATACAAATTCTCAGGTTACAATTAAGATGTCTCGGGGGCTGGGCAATAAGAGTGTGTCTGGGTACCGGTGTGGGTGAGAGTTGATTTCATGGGAATTTTCTGTTAATTGAAGGAAAATATCCTCCAGAGCTCACCCATGGTGTGTGATCCCAGAGATTCCCCCTTTCCTGCTCTAACTCAAATGGCAAAGAGTCTGGAGGGGGAAAGGGTCATAGAGATTAGAGCACATGGTCTCTGATTTTACACCACCAGGCTGGGGAACTGCTTCTCTGGCCTGAGTGCCTGAGACCAAGCAGCGATGTCCTGGCAGTTCCTCCCCCTGGCTGCTGGGAGCTGCTGTGGGAGCTGCAGAAACTGCCTCTCCCCCTCCGTCCCAGCTGCGTCTCCCTGCTGAGGCTGCTCCTCTGAGGGTTAGAGAGGAAGGTCAGAACCTGAAGCTGCAGGGAGGGGAGTGAGAGGAGGGAGGCAACAGATATAAACCCAGGGGAAGCTGTATGTTGAGCCCATCCTTCTCTCCCTGGCCTGGGAGAAGAGTAGAGGATGCAGCATTGGGGAAGAACCAGTCAAGACCAACGAGTGGTAAATAGGAGGTGGTATTTGGAGGAGTAGCCCCTTCCCCAGCCCAGAGAGAAGGGAGGAGGTGGCAGCATCAGAGGGGGACCTTACCTCTAACAAAGGGAGAAGGAACCAGCTCAAATGGGATAGCCCCGCCCAGCCTAGCTGAAGAGAAAGGCAGGATCCCGGTGAAGAGCAATGGGAGAGAGCCCCTCACACAGGGGAAAGCAGAGGAATGTTGCAACCCTCTGAATTGAATATTTCAAAGGCACATGGACGTGTTTGGAAATGCCAGGGTCAATGTTAAGGACATTTGTATGTTGCTCAGTCAGAGTGTTTCTGTTTATCGGTGGGTGCATAGACTCAGCACTAAGGTTGGTGTCAGAATCGTTTGTGTGACTTCAGCTTGGGATATCCTCAGTATTTCATGCTTATGTTTTTATTTTTCAGGGGTGTGTGTCATCGTCGGTTTTGGTTTGGTTTGTACCTTTCGCTACATGTTCATGAAAATGTTTTCATGGGAATTTTCTCTTAATTTCTCCACGTAAAATCTTACCGTGTCTGTGTGATCCTAGAGATTCTCCTCTTTCTGTCTCCAGCTCCAAGCCCAGACTATCTGGAGCGGGAAAGGAAAAAAAGAGATGAGATTTCAGGCTGCGATATTTATAACAACATGCCCTCTCTTACCTGAAATAACTGTTTTAATTATGAGAGAGAAACTGTTCAAGAGAGACACACTCGGATCTTTAATAAAAGCTAATCTGAAACCACCTATTTTCTCTTTAATTCGGGCATCTCAAATCAATAGAAGCAACATCCATTAAGACTCAGAACCACCCAAGGTGGTACTATGTGAAAGATGGATTTCCTGTTCCCTCACCCTTCAGACCCCAGTCGGTTTGTCTCATTCTCCTTTTGCATTTCATCATAACCTAGGCCCAGATCCTGCAAAGATTTTAACATGAATAAAACTTCACATGCTTTGGTTCCTTTGAGATCAATGGGAAGCTAAGACTTTGCAGGATTAGGGCCCTGAACTGTAAGCTCTTTGTGTCTATTTACTCAGTATCTGCACAGAGCTCAGCACAGTGGGGCTCTCGTCCTCCATAGATTGAAATAGGAATAATAATACACTTATTTTATAGATGTAGAAACTGAGGCAGGGAGACAGTTGGTTCAGTGAGTGTGATTCACCTCAAACTGGTAAAGGGATGGGGGGGGTAGCACCTTGTGATTCCCCTATTCAGTGGCTGCAGGGGCTGGTGCAGACCTTGGCATAGGCTTGAGAAGTCGTGAGGTTCAGCCAGAGTTGCATCCCTGGTTCAGCAGCCCCCTGTGTGACTTTGCCAGGGGGCAGAATGTCAGAGGCACAGTTTTACCCTGGCCACACCCCTTTATTCCTGCTCCACCCCTGCCTCCTCTGCCCTGTCCTTGTCAACTCCACTCCATTCTGAGCCCACTCAGGAACACTCTTTGTGCCTGCAGCTGCTGTGCAGGAAGCACAGGAGGCTCCTGTGGTGGGGGGATTCCTCTGGATTTACACCTTCCCTGCAGCTCATGGGCCTACATGAGCTGGCATTGCGGGCTGTCATAAATATAAAGGGAAGGGTAACCACCTTTCTGTATACAGTGCTATAAAATCCCTCCTGGCCAGAGGCAAAATCCTTTCACCTGTAAAAGGTTAAGAAGCTAAGGTAACCCCGTTGGCACCTGACCCAAAATGGCCAATGAGGGGACAAGATTATTTCAAATCTGGAGGGGGGGGGAGACAAAGGGTTTGGTCTGTCTGTGTGATGCTTTTGCCGGGAACAGATCAGGAACGCAGCCTCACAACTCCTGTTAAATTAGTAAGTAATCTAGCTAGAAATGCATTAGATTTCCTTTTGTTTAATGGCTGGTAAAATAAGCTGTGCTGCATGGAATGTACATGCCTGTTTTTGTGTCTTTTTGCAACTTAAGGTTTTGCCTAGAGGGATTCTCTATGTTTTGAATCTGATTACCCTGTAAGGTATTTACCATCCTGATTTTACAGAGGTGATTCTTTTACCTTTTCTTTAATTAAAATTCTTCTTTTGAGAATCTGATTGCTTTTTCATTGTTCTTAAGATCCAAGGTGTGTTCTCCTGTACAAGTTGATGAGGATTCTTATCAAGCCCTCCCCAGGAAAGGGGGTGTAGGGCTTGGGAGGATATTTTGGGGGAAGATGTCTCCAAGTGGGCTCTTTCCCTGTTCTTTGTTTAAACGCTTGGTGGTGGCAGTACAGGGTTTAAGGACAAAGCAAAGTTTGTAGCTTGGGGAAGTTTTTAACCTAAGCTGGTAAGAATAAGCTTAGGGGGTCTTTCATGCAGGTCCCCACATCTGTACCCTAGAGTTCAGAGTGGGGAAGGAACCTTGACAGGGACAGAGCACAAGGATGGGCTGGGTCCACATTTCAAAAGTGCCCCTTAATTTAGGGTGTAAATTTTGGGTACCGATCTTTAGGCACCTGAGCATGGATCTCCTTGGCACAGGGCACCTGCAGCTCCTATTGACTCCAGCTGCAGCTGTGGATGCTACATAGCTCTGGAGCACATGCCCTACAGTTCTCTAGTTGGGAAAGAGAAACCGAGGTACCCCACATTTTGCTATATTTTTATCTTAATTATTGTACCAAAGCTCATAGAGCGAATAAGTGTGAGACATTCTGGCACCTGGGCCCCTGCTACCACTGCTCAGTTTGTCAGTTTTCCACTTTTCATTACATTGATACATAACCTACTGACAGACCAACTGGCCAGAGTCCATCTCCTCCCACAGTCTCTGAGACACGCCCTCATTTCCTCTCCTAGATCCCTTCTCAGTACCTGTGAACTTCCTCAGAGTCTCCATAAGAGCAATATTTTTCCGGGAGAAATCACTGAGTCTGTTTTCCAGTTCAGGAGAAATCTCCACGGGCTGCTGAAACTTCCCTATCGCACACCTGGAAAGAGAGAATTTCACATTATTACATTTCATTTGCTAACTCATTATAATTCCTTGCTAGAGGAAGTTTTTGCTCTAAGGGGCCCAGAGTTAGAATTCCTCTACTTCTCCCAGCTTTAGAGCAGGCAGCACAGGCCATGGCCAAGCAACTTTCCCCTAAAAGCCCTGTTAATATTCTTCAACTCTGGCCTGGACAGAGCAGATCTGTCCATCAAAGGGGAACCAAGTCTTCATGGCCAATTCACCCCTTTATCTCCCTGCACTAATACTGGTATGTTCCCATGTTTCTTGTGTGTGTAGTGTTATGTGATCTTTCTTCCAGGAACTTGACTGAGACCTTCACTCCTCCCACACCAGCTCATTCCACACAAGTCTCCAAACAGTCCTCAATTGTGAAAGACGCTCAGTTACTGCTGAACAGGGCACAATTGTAACCAGTGCCCTAGGGGTGAAAGACCCATATTGTGCCCCCAGAATCCTGAGGCAGCCAGTCCCCCAGGGATGTCAGATCTCCAGGAAATACTTTAGGTCACTATTGAATAGATCATTCCAGAGTCTTATATTAAAGGATGAGAACCTCAGGATTAAGTTCATCAGAGTGATTTGTATCCAAAATGTGACTCTGCCCCACACATTTTGCTGTAGATCCCAGGGGAGATATGGTCTTAACATACTCTCCCAGCCCCTTCACAGCATAGAGAAACATGGTGGGGGTGAGAGAGAGCCACATACCTGCTCAAGGTGCTTCTGAAATCCTAGAGGGTGAAAGAGACAGAAAAACAACCTTAGTCCCACATGCCATGATGCCACACACTGGGGATCCCAGGGAAGGGATTTTGCAGATATGGGGAATAGAGGCCCTGCCCTGGCCATGGATCTGCTGAGTTAATGTCATCCCTGGCATAAATGAGTCCGTAACTTTTCAAAGAGCAAGAATAATTCCCAGCAATGCACTCACTGAGCTACACTGTGATCTCTGACTGCAGAACTCCAGTGCCCATGATTCAGGTGCTGTCCTGTCCCTTTGCTGGGATCTGGAATTTTTCTAACTCAGTCTCACCTGCAGGAACTCATTTGCTGGCTTCTGACACTTCCCCTCCATTTCACTGATCAAGTCGCAGAAACAGGAAATCTTCTCACAGAGTTTAGTGACATTGTCATTCTGTATCTTCAAAATCTTCTTTTCCAGCTGTTTCAGCTGGGCCAACAGGAGTCGCTCTTGTTCCTCCAGACCTTGTCACACTTGCTGAATTTCCTACACAATCTTCTGCCTCTTGGTTTGTGTCTTTTTCTGTAAAATAATAGGGAAAGGGCTAGTCAGGGACATGTATGGACCCTGGGGTCCTTTCATGAAGTGCTGAGTGTGCAGGAGGGAGAATTCTTTTTTGCAAATTCTAAGACATCTAACTCTTGACTATACCCTGTGGTTACTAGGGAGAGGATTTTCTAAGACCTTCCCATTTGGTCCCAGTATCTCTTCATGTGACGTTTCCATGTATGACATGGTCAGCACACTGTGTTATCAGAGGCCTATCCTGATCCAGAGCAGCAGCAGGCAGGACTCGGCAGCACATTGACAGAGGCACCAGGGGAGAAAAAAGAATTAAACAACCCCAGAAATGCCTGCAGACCTGGGCAGACAGTACTGCATGGGATATAGTCTGCTCACCTTGGGAGGAGTTTTGTGAAAGTCACAAGGGCTAGGAATTAACTCATGGAAGCTTAGATTCTGCAGAAGATGATGTAGTCCTGCTCCTGGGGGAGGATTTCTCTCACACACACAAATTTAAGACAGCAATTCATGATCACAGAAAAACACAAAAAACATAGAAACCCACATTCCCCTAGGCCACAGAGGAATCCGTCTACAAACAGATGTCCCACTGCAAGTCCCTGCAGACTAATAACGATGGGCACCTACCAGGTACGCCTGGCTTTTCCCCTCTCCAGTCACTTTAAATCTCAGGAGCTTGTCTCTCTCTTCCCTCAGAGTCTTCTGTAAGGACTCACAGGTCGTGCCCAATCTTTGCCCCTTATGGTCCCTGGGGGGAACCCCCTTCAGTGTGACAGCCCTTCTCGGGGTCCACTCTCTCTCAGGGGGTTAAGTCCCTCCATCTCCTGGAACAGTAACTCTCTGAGCCTTTAGCATGCCTGTCTCTCGCCGTGGGCCCCCTCAGGGAGTCCACTCACTCTGGACCCCTGGGACCTCCACTCCCAGAGGGAATAATGCAACCCTGTTCTCTAGGCTAGAGCGACTCTCAGCCAGTGTAAAACAGAAGGGTTTATTGAGCGTCTGAACACAGCATAGGAAACTCTCAGGGCCCTCAGCACAGTACATCTAAGTCTCCCCTGCATCCAGGTGGGCTCTGCCTGCTCTCTCTCTCTCCAGTCCAGAGACCCTGTGCTTTCCAGCTGGACATCCAATATCACTTGCCCCCAAACCCTGCCTCTCTCCTTTGTCTTCTGTCCAGGTAAACAGCGTCGCCTGGGCCTCCTCTCCTCTCAGCCGTCCTTTGTTCCCCACTGCTGGAACTGGCTGGGCAGGTCACTGAGGTCCTCTCTCCACAGTCCATTGTCCTCCACCGGCCAGAACTGGCTGTGATTCCCAAGCTGGGCCTCCTGGTCACCAGGTCACCAGTCGCTGGGGTATCCATTCTCCCGGCCATTGGCTGGGGTCCCGAGTTCTGCTGCTGGTCATCTGTAACAACAAACTCCCTCTCCAGTATCAGGGGGTAGCCGTGTTAGTCTGTATCCACAAAAATAACAAGGAGTCTGCTGGCACCTTAAATACTAACATATTTATTTGGGCATAAGCTTTCATGGGTAAAAGACCCACTTCTTCAGATGCATGGAGTGAAAATTATAGATATAGGCATAAATATACTGACACATGAAGAGAAGGGAGTTACCTCACAAGTGGAGAACCAGTATTGACAGGGCCAATTTGATCAGGGTGGATTTAGTCCACTCCCAGTAATTGATGAGGAGGTGTCAATTCCACGAAAGGCAAAGCTGCTTTTGCAGTGAGCCAGCCACTCCCAGTCCCTATTCAAGCCCAAATTAATGGTGTTAAATTTGCAAATGAATTTTAGTTCTGCAGTTTCTCTTTCAAGTCTGTTTCTGAAGTTTTTTTGTTCAAGTATGGCTACTTTTAAATCTGTTATAGAATGTCCAGGAAGATTGAAGTGTTCTCCTACTGGCTTTTGTATGTTACCGTTCCTGATGTCCAATTTGTGTCCATTTATTCTTTTACATAGAGACTGTCCAGTTTGGCCAATGTACATGGCAGAGGGGCATTGCTGGCACATGATGGCATATATAACATTAGTAGATGTGCAGGTGAATGAGTCCCTGATGGTGTGGCTGATGTGGTTGGGTCCTCTGATGCTGTCGCTACAATAGATATGGGGACAGAGTAGGCAACAGGGTTTGTTACAGGGATTGGTTCCTGGGTTAGTGTTTCTGTGGTGTGGTGTATAGTTGCTGGTGAGTATTTGCCTCAGGTTGGGGGGCTGCCTGTAAGCGAGGACTGGCCTGCCTCCCAAGGTCTGTGAGAGTGAGGGATCGTTTTCCAGGATAGACTGTAGATCGTTGATGATGTGCTGGAGAGGTCTTAGCTGGGGGCTGTATGTGATGGCAAGTAGTGTTCTATTATTTTCCTTGTTCAGCCTGTCCTGTAGTAGGTGACTTCTGGGTACCCGTCTCGCTCTGTCAATTTGTTTCCTCACTTCCCCGGTGGGTACTGTAGTTTTAAAAATCCTTGATAAAGATCTTGTAGGTGTTTGTCTCTGTCTGAGGGATTGGAGCAAATTTGGTTGTATCTTAGGGCTTGGCTGTAGACAATGGATCATGTGATGTGTCCTGGATGGAAGCTGGAGGCATGTAGGTAAGTATGGCGGTCAGTACGTGCCTGGTATAGGGTGGTGTTCATGTGACCATCACTTATTTGCACTACCGTGTCCAGGAAGTGGATCTCTTGTGTGGACTGGTAAAGCTGAGGTTGACGGTGGGGTGAAAATTGTTGAAGTCCTGGTGGAATTCCTCAAGGGCCTCCTTCCCGTGGGCCCATATGATGAAGATGTCATCAATGTAGTGCAAGTAGAGAAGGGGCGCTAGGGGACGAGAGCTGAGGAAGCGTTGTTCTAAGTCAGCCATAAAATTGTTGGCGTACTGTGGGGCCATGTGGGTACCCATAGAAGTGCCACTGACTTGAAGGTATAAGTTGTCACCAAATCTGAAATGGTTGTGGGTGAGGACAAAGTCACAAAGTTCAGCTACCAGGTGTGCTGTGGCCTCATCAGGGATATTGTTCTTGACAGCTTGTAGTCCATCCTCATGTGGAACATTGGTGTAAAGGGCTTCTACATCCATGGTGACCAGGATGGTGTTCTCCATCCATGGTGGCCAGGATGATGACCCACGGGAAGGAGGCACCTGTGAACACCAGGAAGGGTTTGTTAAAATCTGGGTTTACCAGCACTGGGCTTTGGATGAGTGCCTCCTTCAGTGCACAGAGATCCCTCTGGCTGCTCGGTCCAGACCACACTGTCTGGCTTGCCCTTCCTACAAAACTCCATCAGGGGAGATGCCAGGGAGCTAGAGTGTGGCACAAACCTCTGGTAGTACCCCGCCATCCCAATGAAAGCCTGGACCTGTTTTTTAGTCTGGGGAGCGGGCCATTCCTTGATTGCCTCCACTTTGGCCAGCTCTGGCTTCAGATGGCCGCTCCCCAACTTGTGGCCCAGGTATGACACCTCTGCCATCCCCACCTTGCACTTTCCAGCTTTTATAGTCAGTCCTGCATCCCGGAGGCAACCCAGCACCCTCTTCACCTGGGACACTCCCAGGTCTGGCTGAATACACAGATATCATCAATGTTAGAGCAAAGTCCTCCATCCCACTTAGTAACTGATTCATCAGGCACTGGAAGGTGGCAGGTGCCCTCTTGAGGCCAAAAGGCTGGACCAGGAACTTGAAGATCCCTATTGAGGTGGTGAAGGCAGACTTCACCCCGGCCTCTGGGTTCAAAGGCACCTGCCAGTAGCCTTTGGTGAGACCCATGGTAGTGAGGTACCCGGCAGTCCCTAACTTATCTAGGATCTCGTCGGTCCTAGGCATGGAATAGGCATCAAACACGGTGATGGCACTGAGCTTCCGATAGTCCACCCAGAACCGGATCGACCCATCCTTTTTTGGGACCAGCACCACGGGAGAGGCCCCAGGACTGGAGGATGGCTGGATCACCCCTAAAGCCAGCATGTCTCTGACCTCTCTCTCCAGGTCCTGGGCTGCTTTACCAGTGACCCTGAATGGGGAACACCTGATGAGAGAGTTGGCTCCTGTTGTGAGCCCCTGTCAGTTGGAAAACAGCTGCCGGTATGAATGCAGCATTCCTCTGATCTCAGCCTGCTGGGCAGAGGTTAGCTGGTCTGAGAGGTGAATTGATTCCAGTGAGGGGTCAGCCCCAACCTCAGGGAGGAGACCCACCAGGGGATCCTCTCCCTTCTACCACTGCCCACACACAGCCTGCACCAACTTTTCCCTGTCCCAGTATGGCTTCATCATGTTGACATGGTACACCTGGTGGTAGTGTGCCCGGTTGGACAGTTCCACTACATAGTTCACCTCATTTACCGGTCTGATGACTTTGAATGGGCCGTCCCAGGCAGCCTGCAGCTTGTTCTTCCTCATGGGGATGAGAAGAATCACCTGGTCCCTGGTAACATAGGAGCGGGCGCATGCTGAGTGGTCATACCAGACCTTCTGCTTCCTTTGTGCCCTGGCTATGTTTTCCCTGGCCAAGCCCATGAGCTCAGTGAGCTTTTTCCGGAAGGCCAGTACATACTCCACCACTGATTCTCCATTGGGAGAGGTCTTACTCTCCCACTCGTCCCTCATCAAGTCCAGGGGTCCCCTCATTCTCTTCCCATACAGCAACTCGAATGGGGAAAACCCTGTGGATTCCTGTGGCACTTCCCTGTATGCAAGCAGCAGGTGGGGTAAATACTTGTCCCACTCCTGCGGGTGCTGGTCCATAAATGTTTTCAGCATCATCTTTAGGGTCCCATTGAACCTCTCCACCAGCCCGTTGGACTGAGGGTGATACACCGAAGCCCAGGTGTGTCGGACCCCACACTTCTCCCACAAGCACTGGAGCAGGGTTGACATGAAGTTGGGCCCCTGGTCTGTAAGGACCTCCTTGGGGAACCCCACTCTGCTTAAAATGGTCAGAAGTGCATCTGCCACGGTGTCTGCCTCAATAGATGACAAGGCCACCGCCTTGGGGTTGCGTATAGTGAAATCCACCACCACCAGAATGTATTTCTTCCCTGACCAAGTCGTCCTGCTGAGGGGCTCCACTATGTCTATAGCCACCTTCTGGAAAGGCTCCTCTATGATGGGCAAAGGTCTTAGAGCTGCTTTACACTTATCCCAGGCCTTGCCCACCATCTGGCAGGAGTCACAGGACCTGCAATACTATTAGACAGCATCATAGAATCATAGAATATCAGGGTTGGAAGGGACCTCAGGAGGTCATCTAGTCCAACTCCCTGCTCAAAGCAGGACCAATCCCCAATTAAATCATCCCAGCCAGAGCTTTGTCAAGCCTGACCTTAAAAACTTCTAAGGAAGGAGATTCTACCACCTCCCTAGGTAACGCATTCCAGTGTTTCACCACTCTCCTAGTGAAAAAGCTTTTCCTAATATCCAACCTAAACCTCCCCCACTGCAACTTGAGACCATTACTGCTTGTCCTGTCATCTTCTACCACTGAGAATAGTCTAGAACCATCCTCTTTGGAACCACCTCTAAGGTAGCTGAAAGCAGCTATCAAATCCCCCCTCATTCTTCTCTTCTGCAGACTAAACAATCCCAGTTCCCTCAGCCTCTCCTCATAAGTCATGTGTTCCAGACCCCTAATCATTTTTGTTGCCCTTTGCTGGATTCTCTCCAATTTATCCACGTCCTTCTTGTAGTGCGGGGCCCAAAACTGGACACAGTGCTCCAGATGAGGCCTCACCAATGTTGAATAGAGGGGAACAATCATGTCCCTCGATCTGCTGGCTATGCCCCTATTTATACATCCCAAAATGCCATTGGCCTTCTTGGCAACAAGGGCACACTGTTGACTCATATCCAACTTCTTGTCCACTGTCACCCCTAGGTCCTTTTCCGCAGAACTGCTGCCTAGCCATTCGGTCCCTAGTCTGTAGCGGTGCATTGGATTCTTCCATCCTAAGTGCAGGACCCTGCACTTGTCCTTGTTGAACCTCATCAGATTTCTTTTGGCCCAATCCTCCAATTTGTCTAGGGCCCTCTGTATCCTATCCCTACCTGCCACCGTATCTACCACTCCTCCCAGTTTAGTATCATCCGCAAATTTGCTGAGAGTGCAATCCACACCATCCTCCAGATCATTTATGAAGATATTGAACAAAACCGGCCCAGGACCGACCCTTGATACCGGCACTCCACTTGATACCGGCTGCCAGCTAGACATGGAGCCATTGATCACTACCCATTGAACCCGACAATCTAGCCAACTTTCTACCCACCTTATAGAGCATTCATCCAGCCCATACTTCTTTAACTTGCTGACAAGAATACTGTGGGAGACCGTGTCGAAAGCTTTGCTAAAGTCAAGAAACAATACATCCACTGCTTTCCCTTCATCCACAGAACCAGTAATCTCATCATAGAAGGCGATTAGATTAGTCAGGCATGACCTTCCCTTGGTGAATCCATGCTGACTGTTCCTGATCACTTTCCTCTCGTGTAAGTGCTTCAGAATTGATTCCTTGAGGACCTGCTCCATGATTTTTCCAGGGACTGAGGTGAGGCTGACTGGCCTGTAGTTCCCAGGATCCTCCTCCTTCCCTTTTTTAAAGATTGGCACTACATTAGCCTTTTCCAGTCATCCGGGACTTCCCCCGTTCGCCATAAGTTTTCAAAGATAATGGCCAATGGCTCTGCAATCACAGCCGCCAATTCCTTTAGCACTCTCGGATGCAACGCATGCGGCCCCATGGACTTGTGCTCGTCCAGCTTTTCTAAATAGTCCCTAACCACCTCTTTCTCCACAGAGGGCTGGCCACCTACTCCCCATGCTGTGTTGCGCAGCGCAGCAATCCGGGAGCTGACCTTGTTCGTGAAGACAGAGGCAAAGAAAGCATTGAGTAAATTACCTTTTTCCACATCCTCTGTCACTAGGTTGCCGCCCTCATTCAGTAAGGGACCCACACTTTCCTTGACTTTCTTCTTGTTGCTAACATACCTGAAGAAACCCTTCTTGTTACTCTTAACATCTCTTGCTAGCTGCAGCTCCAGGTGCGATTTGGCCCTCCTGATTTCATTCCTACATGCCCGAGCAACATTTTTATACTCTTCCCCGGTCATCTGTCCAATCTTCCACTTCTTGTAAGCTTCTTTTTTATGTTTAAGATCCGCAAGGATTTCACCATTAAGCCAAGCTGGTCTCCTGCCATATTTACTATTCTTTCGACACATCGGGATGGTTTGTCCCTGTAACCTCAATAGGGATTCCTTCAAATACTGCCAGCTCTCCTGGACTCCTTTCCCCCTCATGTTATTCCCCCAGGGGATCCTACCCATGAGTTCCCTGAGGGAGTCGAAGTCTGCTTTCCTGAAGTCCAGGGTCCGTATTCTGCTACCTACCTTTCTTCCATCAAAGACCCCGGATCAGTAAAAGTTCTGCAGCAACCTTCTGCCTGGTGCGCCGGATGCCCTGATGCCCTGAAGAGGGAATATCAAGGGCCGAATACAACAGTCTGTGGCGGTACCTCTGGTGAATCACCAACTGCCTCCTGGCTTTCCAAGGTTCAGTTTGCCCCGAACCAGCCCTTTCCCGGTACAGGAATCCCTTCTCCCACAGGAATCTCTCCCGGCTGAGATCTCTCTCCTGGGATCTTGCACCGCTGTGGGCAGCAAGGGCTCTCAGCTTCTCTAAGGAGCTGGAATTCAGCTGCTAGGTATGAGGGTACAGCCCTGGTTGGTGGTGCCTCAGTTTTCCCACCTTGGGACGGAGGCTCCGACCCAGTCCTGTCCAGCCCTACCCTCGGTGCTTTGGTCCCCCCACTTCAGGAGGTCCCACATCTCCCACTGGCTCTGGCTCCGGGTAAGGACCAGGGTGCTCTGAGTGCCACTTGGCCAGTCCTCCAAGTCATTACCCATTAGCACCTTGGTAGGTGGGTGGTCGTGCATCCCAACCTCTTTGGGTCCCTCTTTAGCCCCCTATTTCAGGTGTATCCTCGCTACAGGCACCTTGACGGGTGGCCCAAACACTCCCCTCAGGGTCATGTATGCACTGGGCACTAGCTGGTCTGGGTCCACCACCTCAGGCCGCATCAGTGTCACCTCTGCGCCCATGTTCCAGAACCCCTGGACGCTCCTTCCCCCGCCCCACCACCTCAATGGTCTGTCACACGCTCACCTGGTGGATTGAGTACTGGTGCTCTGAACCTGGAGCTCCACCTTCCCCTGCTGGCCTGGCCTGGCGGTCCCCTCCCCCTGGCACAGCTGGGTCAACTGAACCCCCATGGACTGTTGGTGGCTCCTCAGGGTGGGCTCGTACCCAGTTGATACTCTGCGGGTTCTGCTTGGCTGCCATTTCCTTCATCTTCAGGCATTGTGCCACCTTGTGTCCTTTTTGGCTACAGTAATTACATTTTAGGTTCCACCCGGCCTTCACAGGCACCCCTGAGTTGGACTTCCTGGAGTCCCACCTTTGAGAGGTCTCTGGATCCTTCTGAGTCCCCAGTGTGGGTCTCCCTCCTCCCCTGATCTGCTGTCCACAAACTCATCCGCCAGTGCCCCCGCACGGGGAAGATCTTTAGGCTTCGGGTCCACTAACCACATCATAAGGTCTGGAGGGCAGATGTCATACAGCTGCTCCAACCCCACCAGGTGATACTCGTCCTTGACAGTAGTGGCCCCTGCACCCTTCCCCCACTTACGGAGATATTCCCCCAGAAGGTTGGTGACCTCCTTGTAGATGACACCTGAGGTCTTGCATATACCCCAGAATCGTTTCCTGTACACCTCGGGGATCAGTTCAAACTTCAGCAGCAAACCCTGTTTGACCAGGTCATAGTCCCCCATCTCAATACCATCCATTTGGCTGAATGCCTCTATGGCAGGGGTGGGCAAACTATGGCCCGCAGGCCAGATCCGGCCCGTCAGGGTTTTGGATCCAGCCCACGGGATTGACACCCCCATGGCGCCACGTACCCCGCGCCGCTCCCGGAAGCAGCCAGCACCATGTCCTTGTGGCCCCTAGGGGCGGTGGGGGGGCGAAGGTGCCACATGCTGCCCTTGCCTATAGGCATCGCCCCCACAACTCCCTGGGAATGGGGAAGCGCAGCCAATGGGAGCTTCAGGGGAGGTACTAGGTACATAATATAAGAACTAGGGACCACCAAATGAAATTAATGGGTAGCAGGTTTAAAACAAATAAAAGGAAGTTCTTCACTCAGAGCACAGGCAACCTGTAGAACTCTTGCCTGAGGAGGTTGTGAAGGCTAGGACTATAACAGGGTTTAAAAGAGAACTGGATAAATTCATGGAAGTTAAGTCCATTCATGGCTATTAGCCAGGATGGGTAAGGAATGATGTCCCTAGCTTCTGTTTGTCAGAGGGTGGAGCTGGATGGCAGGAGAGAGATCACTTGATCATTACCTGTTAGGTTCAGTCCCTCTGGGGCACCTGGCATTGGCCACTGTCGGTAGACAGGATACTGGGCTGGGTGGACCTTTGGTCTGACCCAGTATGGCCATTCTTATGTTCTTATGTAGTTGCAGGCGAGGGCAGCGCGTGAAGCCCTCTGCCCTCCCCCTCCCCCAGGGGCCACAGGGACACAGTGCCGGCCGCTTCCGGGAGTGGCACTGGGCCAGGGCAGGCAGGGAGCACACCTTAGCCCTGCTGCGCTCCGCTGCCACCCCAGATCTGCTCCAGGTAAGCAGCACCAGGCCACAGCCCACACCCTGAACCTGTCCTGCACCCCAACCCCCTGCCCTGAGCCCCCTGCTGCACCCTGCACTCCTCTTGCACCCCAACGCCTTGCCCTGAGCCCCTTCCTGCACACCGCACCCCCTCCCACACCCACACTCCCTCCTGTACCCCAACCTCCTGCTCCAGCCTTACTTTCATAGCCCTGCATGCAATTTCCCCACCCAGATGTGGCCCTCAGGCCAAAAAGTTTGCCCACCCCTGCTCCATGGCCTTGGGACCCAGCAGGGGGATTAGACAGCAGAGTCTGTCTGCGGTGTCAATCTGGTTCAGATCACAAGCCTTCTCAAAGGCTGTGAGGTAGGCATCAATATCCCTCCCCCCTCCTTAAACTGGGGCAGCAGTTTGGTGTCTAGATTCCCCACAGGACGGGCATCTTGGAGCCCTTCCCCACTCACTCCCACGGCAGGCCCTCTTGAACTGCCTCTCCTCCAACTCTAACTTGTGCTTTCACTTTTCTCCAGCTCCTTCGCTTTCAGCTCCAGCTCCAGTCTCTGCAACTCCTCCAAGGAGAAACCTGACTGGGGGCCTGCACTGCCGACTTGGGAGTTGGGTCTGATAGACTCCCAGCTGCTTCACAGACTGCCCCCATGATTACTCCCCGGCTCTCCGGGCATCCTGGGAGCCCCCCTAGGATCTGCAGCCTGTTCCTCAGACTGGTCATTCTCTACAAGCTGAGCCATCAGCTGCTACTTAGTGAGCCTCCCGACGCTCAGCCCTCCCTCTTACGGAGCTGCTTATAGGCCATTTCTATGTTGGTTCCTTCAATTCCCTCATTTTATCCCTGGCAGCCACTCACTGCAAAGCACCTGCACTCGTAGCCAACTGTCTACAGGGTACATCCACGAACCATCCTCTGCTACCATGTTGTCATGGACTCACAGGTTGTGCCCACTCTTGGCCCCGTACAGTCCCTGGGGGGAACCCCCTTCAGTGTGACAGCCCTTCTTGGGGGTCCACTCTCTCTCTGGGGGGGGGTAAGCTCCTCCGCCTCCTAGAACAGCACCTCTCTGAGCCTTTAGCACACCTGTTTCTTGCCATGGGTCCCCTCAGGGAGTCCACTCGCTTTGGACCCCCGGGGCTTCCACTCCTAGAGGGAATAATGCAACCCTGTTCTCTAGGCCAGAGCAACTCTCAGCCAGTGTAAAACAGGAGAGTTTATTGAGCGTCTGAACAAAGCATAGAAAACTCTCAGGGCCCTCAGGCCTGGCCTCCTTCAGCACAGTCCATCTAAGTCTCCCCTTCATCCAGGTGGGCTCTGTCTGCTCTCTCTCTCCAGTCCAGAGACCCCGTGCTTTCCAGCTGGCCATCCGATATCACCGGCACCCAAGCCCCACCTCTCTCCTTTGTCTTCTGTCCAGATAAAAAGGGTCGCCTGGGCCTCCTTTCCCCCCAGCTGTCCTTTGTTCCTCTCTGACTGGAACAGGCTGATCAGGTCACCGAGGTCCTCTCTCCACAGTCCATTGCCCTCCCACTGGCCAGAACCGGCTATGATTCCCGAGCTGGGCCTCCTGGTCACCAGGTCACCAGTCGCTGGGGTATCCATTCTCCCGGCCATTGGCTGGGGTCCCAAGTTCTATTGCTGGTCCTCTGTAATAACAAACTCCCTCCCCCATCACCTTGTTAAACCAGTAATACTCAGGGAAACTGAGTCCCACCCCCTCAACATGCAAACCATTTAAAAAAACAAGAAAAAAAACAAGAAAATCTCCCACTTCATCACATCTTCAAATGGGCCTGGATCTTTTCCTGAAGAAACAGAAATTATTTGAGTGGTTTGATTTAAGGGTGAGAGTGGGGAATCAATTAACCTATTTTTGTGAAAGTTTAATTTACAAAGTGATACAAATCCCTGAAGCCACCAGGCCTGAAAATATGGGCTGGGAATCTCAAAGGGGTCCATCTCCCATTGAACTTTAGCCTTAGGTAGTTTTCTGAACTGGATTAAACCCTGGGGAAAACTCCATTAGAGGTGCTGATTTGTGTTCGGAATGATTAAGGTTTGACCAAGTGCTATCCTAAACTCTTTCAGTGGCAATGCCTCTGTGTAGCTACCCCACAGTTCCTAGCAAAGCTTCCAGGAGCAGTGAATTTGGGGAGCTTCCAAAGGCTGCATGGTAGGACTAATAGATCCACGTTGGCTGGTCCTTGCCCACATACACACTAGAACAGTTCACATTTACATAGGTCAGCACCGTCCAGAGGTTAGTTTTGCTGCAATCCAGTCTAATCCCTCATGTCTTTGGCATGGACCTGTGCTGTCTGGAGCCCTTTTATGTGTGACTCAAGATGTCTTGCAGTGATCTCCTCTAGTGCAGGCTGGCATCAGATTTTAATCCCTCATGGAGCAACATGGGAATTCAGAATCCCATGGGAAACCTCATCTTCCTGCTGGGTCTGGGATCCTTACCACGGAGTCTTTCCCTCCTAATGTCCTTACTTCATCAGGGCAAGGTGCTGCTGGGGAAGGAGCATGGCCTAGTGCAGCGGTTCTAACAACAAATATTTTGGTGGCCTCAGAATGCAGCCACCAGCTCTTGTTGGTGGCCACTCTGACAATTTTTCTTAAAATATTTAATTACTTTTCGGGAAAACAAATAAATATGCACATATACATGTCCAAATCATTGTAATTTATTTATGGAGTGGGTTTTTTTTGCAGACTCAATAATAAAAATACAAAAGTACATTATTATAACGTAAAAGTAATGTAATGTGATGTCTCTATTCTTTACTGAACCTAAACACAATAGAAACACAAATAAAATGTTTTGCATGTGTAAGCAGAGTTTGAATGAGCTCTCCCCTGATGTCTAGTGATGAGCAGTGGAAGAGGACTTCAGAAGCTGATCTCATTTGCATGGTCACACCCACCCTGCCTAGGGGCTCAGCATGATGGGATTGCTTGCCCAAATGATCACTTTTAGCTGGTGCTGGATCCCCAGTCTCCTTGTTATTGGGGAAGGAGTAATAAAGTGTTGTTATTCTTGTTGTGTGAATCAAGGGCAGCAGAACTGTACTTGGCATATCTCAGTTGAGGGACTCACTCTCAACTAAACAACACTCACTAGGCAGGAGACAAGCCCAGTGAGGCAGGAAAGGTGGGGATAGGTATTTGTACTTGATGGTGTGGGTTTTAGATACCATTTGGTCCTTTTTCCAATGTGTAATAACAGAGCTAATTTAGGCTCAACTGAGAGTCTTGTTAGTTACCACAGAGCTGAAATCAGCGATACCTAAGTCTCAGTGTTAGACCTGCTTTGGGACAGTGTGTCTAATATAAGAGACTGCCCATTGTGCACCAGCAGTGAGGCTCCCTCACTAACAGTTGACATTGGCAGTAATTGGCCAGCAGGGAGGCATGGTGCAGTGCTTGGCTAGCAGGGCAAGTGGTGAAGAGGAGTGGAGCTCTGATTGGCTGGTGAAGAGGAGTGGAGTGCTGAGCAGGGCAGCTGGAAAAGGGTAGCAGCAAGTGAGTGCCTGGGCAGTGAAGCGAGTAAAGGGCCGTCTTCCCCCCCTCCCCAACCCCGCTCCACCCAGGGTAGGAGGTGAACTTTGCAGATGCCATTCTGGACTCTGAGTCTGCAGTGACCAAGGACAACAACTGTGAGTAGGGTGCAGAGAAGGGATGGGCACGTTAAAAGTACTTTTGGTTGCTGGCCTTAAGAACCTGAGGAAAAAGGACACTACCCAACTTACCTGGAAGTGGGTCTTTTGCTCATTGTTTATGTTATGAACCCTTTTGCGGTGTTTTCCCAAATTAATGCCGAGTTACTTCCCTCTTTTTATTAAAAGTTTCTTTTCTACATTCAGACTCTGCTTGCGAGAGGGGAAGTATTGCCTCTTAGAGGTATCCAAAGGGTGGTATGTAATTGTCCCAGGTTACTGGGTGGTTTTGTGTTGTATTGTTGAAGAGAAACCCCTAGATATTGAACTCGGCCCTTGTTGCTGCCAATTCCAACAGGCAGAAGGCTTACACGTATTCTTGTCTTTTTTATAGTTGTTTCTTTTGCTTTTGTGGTAAAAGGTGGATGTCTGTACAACAATTCTGAATTAATTTAAAAATGCTTTTTCATAATAAATGTCCAAATAATAATGAAAAAACATATATGGAAATATATTCAAAATTTATTTCTCATTCACAAACATAGAAAAAAAAATCAGTCCAAAGAAGTAATAACAATGACAATAGTATCATCTGATCTGCTTTCTTCCAAAAATCTCTGAGTCATCTCTGTTGTCTTTCGAGTTCGTTTTTTGCATCACGTAACAGTTTTTGCCTCTGAAACTCACCATGGGAATTCTGTTCCACTTCCCCTGCATGAGTGCTATAGTGATGTTGTGTTACGTAAATTTTAATTTGATGAATTTCTTTCTTACACAGAGGGCACACTGCAACTTGCTCAGAAATGGAATCAGATGGCTTCAGAAACACAAGAAACTGAGTTTCCCACTGATCCTGCAATGTTTGTTTTTCTCTCTTCCATGTTCTGCTTTTCTTAGCAGCAAGTGGCTCCTCCGGAACCATCTCTGTATCACATTCAGGGTCATTTTCTGGCACTGATTTTTTCAAAAAATTTCAGATATCCATTTGCACTTTTAACTCTTTCACTTTCTGCCATGAACAATCTAAACTTACCCAAACATCACCCAGTGATCTTGTCGACTGACATTGGCCAACAGCTGCTTATGGAGCTACAGTGGCATGAGATGTAAACATACTGATTAGCTAATGAATACGCTTTGTGACTTGAAAGAAAACTATGCTTATGTAGCTCAACTCTGCCTGTATGTACCATAATATTTAGAAGGGTTTGTATAGGTATGTTAGCAACAACAAGAAGGTCAGGGAAAGTGTGGGACCCTTACTGAATGGGGGAGACAACCTATTGACAGATGATGTGGAAATAGCTGAAGTTTTTTTTGCCTCAGTCTTCACAGACAAGGTCAGCTCCCAGACTACTGCACTGGGCAGCACAGTATGGGGAGGAGGTGAGCAGCCCTCAGTGGTGAAAGAACAGGCTATGGGCTATTTAGAAAAGCTGGACATGCACAAGTCCATGGGTCCAGATCTAATGCATCCTAGGGTGCTGAGAGAGTTGGCTGATGTGATTGCAGAGCTATTGGCCATTATCTTTGAAAACCCATGGTGAGCAGGAGAGGTCCCTGACAATTGGAAAAAGGCAAACAGAGTGCCCATCTTTAAAAAGAGGAAGAAGGAGATTTGGGGGAACTACAGACCGGTCAGCCTCACCTCAGTCCCTGGAAAAATCATGGAGCAGGTCCTCAAGGAATCCATTTTGAAGCACTTGGAGGAGAGGAAGGTGATCAGGAACAATCAACATGGATTCACCAAGGGTAAGTCATGCCTGACCAACCTGACTGCCTTCTATGATGAGATAACTGGCTCTGTGGATATGGCGAAAGCTGTGGGTATGATATATCTTGACTTTAGCAAAGCTTTTGATATAGACTCCCACAGTATTCTTGCCAGCAAGTTAAAAAAGTATGGATTGGATGAATGAATAGAAAGATGGCTAGATCGTCGGGCTTAATGGGTAGTGACCAATGGCTCGATGTCTAGTTGGCAGCCAGTATCAAGCAGAGGGCCCCAGGGATCAGTCCTGGGGCCAATTTTGTTCAACATCTTCATTAATGATCTCAATGATGGGATGGATTGCAACTCAGAAAGTTTGTGGATTACACTAAGCTGGGGGGAGAGGTAGATATGCTGGAAGGTCCAGAGCAACCTAGACAAATTGGAGGACTGGGCCAAAAGAAATCTGATGAGGTTCAACAAGGACAAGTGCAGAGTCCTGCACTTAGGACGGAAGAATCCCATGCACTGCTACAGGCTGGGGACTGACTGGCTAAGAGGCAGTTCCGCAGAAAAGGACCTGCGGATAACAGTGGACGAAAAACTGGATATGAGTCAACAGTGTGCCAAGGCTAACAGCATATTGGGCTGCATTAGTGGGAGCATTACCAGCAGATCGAGGGAAGTGATTATTCCCCTCTGTTCAGCACTGGTGATGCCACATCTGGAGTATTGTTTCCAGTTTTGGGCCCCCCACTACAGAAAGAATGTGGACAAATTGGAGAGAGTCCAGCGGACAGCAACAAAAATGATTCGGGGGCTGGGGCACATGACTTATGAGGAGAGGATGAGGGAGCTGGGCTTATTTACTCTGCAGAAAAGATGAGTGAGGGGGGATTTGATAGCAGCCTTCAACTACCTGAAGTGGGGTTCCAAAGAGTGTGGATCTCAGCTGTTCTCAGTGGTGGCAGATGACAGAACAAGGAGCAATGGTCTCAAGTTGCCGTGGGGGAGGTCTAGGCTGGATATTAGGAAACACTATTTCACTAGGAGGGTGGTGAAGCACTAGAATGGGTTCCTTCGGAAGGTGGTGGAATCTCCATCCTTCGAGGTTTTTAAGGCCTGGCTTGATAAAGCCTTGGCTGGGATGATTTAGTTGGGGCTGGTCCTGCTCTGAGCAGGGGATTGGACTAGATGACCTCCTGAGGTCTCTTCCAACCCTAATATTCTATGATGCTATGATTCTATGTACTAGATTGGGATGTATCTGTAATATGGGTGCCGACTGCGTGGGTGGTCCAGGGCTGGAGAACCCATGGGAAAAAATGGTGGATGCCTCTCCCTCCTCTCAGTGCCTCCTGCCTGCCCCCGGGGCCTGCCAATCAGCGCCTCCCCCTCCTTCCAATTGTCTCCTGCCTGCTGCGTAGCAACTGTTTCATGGTGTCAGGAGGCGTTGGGGGGAAGAGGGGAGGAGGGGAGGAGCGAGAGTGCAGCGCGCTCGAGGGAGGGGGCGGAACTCTGCGGGGAAGAGGTGGGGCGGGGGGGGGGGAAGATGCAGGGTGGGGATGGGGATTTGGGGGAAGGGGTGGAGTGGGACGAGGCCTGGACAGAGCCGGGGGGAGCACCCTCCAGCAGATTAGAAACTTGGCACCTATGCTCTATAATAACTGGAATATATTCACATCAATTTCTAGTGCCTAGTACACTAGCAACAACTTTACCAAGTTCATATACAGTACTGGGCAGTGAACTTGTGATAATAAAGGGAGAAGAGAATTTTGATATTTCCAGTTGGCATTTTAACCATGCCATCTATCTTTATTAATTAAAAATAGCAATAGAAGACAAACACAAACAGCCAAAGCCCAGTGCAATTGATCTCACTAGGACCAAGGAGGCGCGGGGTGGAGCGATCCTGGGGGTCACTAAGGCCTGGCAGCAGAAAGTGAATTGCAGTCGCTGCAGTGACTCTGTTGCTGTGCAATCCAAGTTAGGCTGTATTAGTAGGAACATTGCCATCCCTGGCTGGGATGATTTAGTTGGTGTTGGTCCTACTTTGAGCAGGGGTTGGATTAGATGAACTCCTGAGGTCTCTTCCAACCCTAATATTCTATGATCCCTCTCTTTCTCCTACCCTCTGGCTCTCCCTTCCCCAGCCTGGGGTTGGATTAGATGAACTCCTGAGGTCTCTTCCAACCCTAATATTCTATGATCCCTCTCTTTCTCCTACCCTCTGGCTCTCCCTTCCCCAGCCAGTCTCTGCTTGCTCTCATATTCTCCCTCCAGCCTCCCCACAGTCCCCTCTCCCCACATCCCCCCTTTCCTTCTCTTTATCCCCCCACTCAGAGTTTCCCTCTATTCCAGCTCTGTTCCCCTGAGCCCCGGAATTCTCCCCCCGCTCCCTGATTTCTATGTATTCCCTCAGCCTCCCTTCAGCAGATCCACATCCCCATGGCCCCATCTCATCCCCTCCATCCCTGTTCACCCCCTCACACATGTGTGCTTGATTGGTTGTTTGAAAAGGGCGGGAACTGGGTGTGCTTTTTTCCAGGTGAGCCTTAAGTGGGCCTGACTGTATAAAAAGCCAGTCAGTTGTGAACCAGCAGAGCAGCGAACAAAAGGAGTTTGCCTGGGGAGAGCCCACTGAGGCTTGCATCTTGCCGGATTCTCTGAGTAATTACTACAACTCCTGAGGAAGCTCGTAGAAGGAAGGTAATATGGATGGGGGTTGTTCAGCTGTTGTGACCTGCACTGGATGTGCTATGTTTGTCTTTCTTCCACAGGACAGATGCGACTTTGTCTGTACAAAGTGCAAGCTGGTCTCCATATTGGAAGAGAAGGTTCAAGGTCTGGAGCAACAGGTATCGACCCTGCGTTGCATAAGAGAAACTGAAGATTTCCTGGACGGATGTCAGGATAGGCTTCTACTGGCACAAAGTTCTGAAGATTCAGAGCAGGCTGCACATCGGGGACAGAAGGATGGTGAAGAAATTTGGCATCATGTGACCTCCAGAAGAAAAAAGGGGAACGTCCATGTACCAGCAGGGCAGATACAGGTAAGTAACCGTTTTCATGTTCTCCCCACAGGTACCAATGCGGAGAGTGGACCAGATGATACATCTGAGGGAAGAGAGCAGAGGGAGACTCTGCCGATTGGAAGGCATGGGATGCACTGTCCTAGGGTTGGAGGTTCCACGACCACCACTCCCAAGAGAAGGAGGCGGGTGGTGGTGGTTGGGGACTCTCTGCTCAGGGGGACTGTCGTCGTCTATCTGCCGCCCCAACCGGGAAAACCGAGAAGTCTGCTGCTTGCCAGGAGCTAAGATTCGCGATGTGACGGAGAGAATGCCGAGACTCATCAAGCCCTCGGATCGCTACCCCTTCCTGCTTCTTCACGTGGGCACCAATGATACTGCCAAGAATGACCTTGAGCGGATCACTGCAGACTACGTTGCTCTGGGAAGAAGGATAAAGGAGTTTGAGGTGCAAGTGGTGTTCTCGTTCATCCTCCCTGTGGAAGGAAAAGGCCTGGGTAGAGACAGTCGAATCGTGGAAGTCAACGAATGGCTACACAGGTGGTGTCAGAGAGAAGGCTTTGGATTCTTTGACCATGGGATGGTGTTCCAAGAAGGAGGAGTGCTAGGCAGAGACGGGCTCCACCTAATGAAGAGAGGGAAGAGCATCTTCACAAGCAGGCTGGCTAACCTAGTGAGGAGGGCTTTAAACTAGGTTCACCAGGGGAAGGAGACCAAAGCCCTGAGTTAAGTGGGGAAGTGGGATACCGGGAGGAGGCACAAGCAGGAGCACGTGAGAGGGGAGGGCTCCTGCCTCATACTGAGAAAGAGGGGAGATCAGCAGGTTACCTCAAGTGCCTATAAACAAATGCACGAAGCCTGGGAAACAAGCAGGGAGAACTGGAAGTCCTGGCACAGTCAAGGAATTATGATGTGATTGGAATAACAGAGACTTGGTGGGATAACTCACATGACTGGAGTACTGTCATGGATGGATATAAGCTGTTCAGGAAGGTCAGAAAAGGTGGGGAAGTTGCACTGTATGTAAGAGAGCAGTATGACTGCTCAGAGCTCAAGTATGAAATGGCAGAAAAACCTGAGAGTCTCTGGATTAAGTTTAGAAGTGTGAGCAACAAGGGTGATGTCGTGGTGGGAGTCTATTATAGACCACCAAACCAGGGGGATGAGGTGGACGAGGCTTTCTTTCGGCAACTTTCAGAAGTTACCAGATCGCAGGCCCTGGTTCTCATGGGACACTTCAATCACCCTGATATCTGCTGGGAGAGCAATACAGCGGTGCACAGGCAATCCAAGAAGTTATTGGAAAATGTAGGGGACAATTTCCTGGTGCAAGTGCTGGAGGAACCAACTAGGGGCAGAGCTCTTCTTGACCTGCTGCTCACAAACCGGGAAGAATTAGTAGGGGAAGCAAAAGCGGATGGGAACCTGGGAGGCAGTGACCATGAAATGGTCGAGTTCAGGATCCTAACACAAGGAAGAAAGGAGAGCAGCAGAATACAGACCCTGGATTTCAGAAAAGCAGACTTTGACTCCCTCCGGGAACTGATGGGCAAGATCCCCTGGGAGAATAACATGAGGGGGAAAGGAGTCCAGGAGAGCTGGCTGTATTTTAAAGAATCCTTATTGGGGTTACAGGGACAAACCATCCCGATGTGTAGAAAGAATAGTAAATATGGCAGGCGACCAGCTTGGCTTAACAGTGAAATCCTTGCTGCTCTTAAATACAAAAAAGAAGCTTACAAGAAATGGAAGATTGGACAAATGACCAGGGATGAGTATAAAAATATTGCTCGGGCTTGCAGGAGTGAAATCAGGAAGGCCAAATCACACCTGGAGTTGCAGCTAGCAAGAGATGTTAAGAGTAACAAGAAGAGTTTCTTCAGGTATGTTAGCAACAAGAAGAAAGTCAAGGAAAGTGTGGGCCACTTACTGAATGAGGGCGGCAACCTAGTGACAGAGGATGTGGAAAAAGCTAATGTACTCCATGCTTTTTTTGCCTCTGTTTCACGAACAAGGTCAGCTCCCAGACTACTGCACTGAGCAGCACAGCATGGGGAGAAGGTGACCAGCCCTCTGTGGAGAAAGAAGTGGTTTGGGACTATTTAGAAAAGCTGGACGATCACAAGTCCATGGGGCCGGATGCGCTGCATCCGAGAGTGCTAAAGGAGTTGGTGGCTGTGATTGCAGAGCCATTGGCCATTATCTTTGAAAACTCATGGCGATCGGGGGAGGTCCCAGATGACTGGAAAAAGGCTAATGTAGAGCCCATCTTTAAAAAAGGGAAGAAGGAGGATCCTGGGAACTACAGGCCAGTCAGCCTCACCTCAGTCCCTGGAAAAATCATGGAGCAGGTCCTCAAGGAATCAATTCTGAAGCACTTAGAGGAGAGGAAATTGATCAGGAACAGTCAGCATGGATTCACCAAGGGCAAGTCATGCCTGACTAATCTAATTGCCTTCTATGATGAGATAACTGGTTCTGTGGATGAAGGGAAAGCAGTGGACGTGTTGTTCCTTGACTTTAGCAAAGCTTTTGACACGGTCTCCCACAGTATTCTTGCCAGCAAGTTAAAG
This sequence comes from Chelonia mydas, assembly GCF_015237465.2. Taxonomy (NCBI): domain Eukaryota; kingdom Metazoa; phylum Chordata; order Testudines; family Cheloniidae; genus Chelonia; species Chelonia mydas. Next base: position 51,382,537 of record NC_057853.1, read on the forward strand.
AAGTATGGGCTGGATGAATGGACTATAAAGGTGGATAGAAAGCTGGCTAGATTGTCGGGCTCAACGGGTAGTGATCAATGGCTCCATGTCTAGTTGGCAGCCGGTATCAAGTGGAGTGCCCCAGGGGTCGGTCCTGGAGCCGGTTTTGTTCAATATCTTCATAAATGATCTGGAGGATGGTGTGGATTGCACCCTCAGCAAGTTTGCAGATGACACTAAACTGGGAGGAGTGGTAGATACACTGGAGGGCAGGGATAGGATACAGAGGGCCCTAGACAAATTGGAGGATTGGGCCAAAAGAAATCTGATGAGGTTCAACAAGGACAAGTGCAGAGTCCCGCACTTAGGACGGAAGAATCCAATGCACTGCTATAGACTAGGGACCGAATGGCTCGGCAGCAGTTCTGCAGAAAAGAACCTAGGGGTTACAGTGGACGAGAAGTTGGATATGAGTCAACAGTGTGCCCTGGTTGCCAAGAAGGCCAATGGCATTTTGGGATGTATAAGTAGGGGCATTGCCAGCAGATCGAGGGATGTGATCGTTCCCCTCTATTCGACATTGGTGAGGCCTTATCTGGAGTACTGTGTCCAGTTTTGGGCCCCACACTACAAGAAAGATGTGGAAAAATTGGAAAGAGTCCAGCGGAGGGCAACAAAAATGATTAGGGGACTGGAACACATGACTTATGAGGAGAGGCTGAGGAACTGGGGATGTTTAGTCTTCAGAAGAGAAGAATGAGGGGGGATTTGATAGCTGCTTTCAACTACCTGAAAGGGGGTTCCAAAGAGGATGGATCTAGACTGTTCTCAGTGGTAGCAGATGACAGAACAAGGAGTAATGGTCTCAAGTCGCAGTGGGGGAGATTTCGGTTGGATATTAGGAAAAACTTTTTCACTAGGAGGGTGGTGAAACACTGGAATCTCCTTCCCTAGAAGTTTCTAAGGTCAGTCTTGACAAAGCCCTGGCTGGGATGATTTAGTCGGGGATCGGTCCTGCTTTGAGCAGGGGTTTGGACTAGATGACCTCCTGAGGTCCCTTCCAACCCTGATTCTATGATTCTGTGATCCCTGTTCACCCCCTTCTGCCCCTCACACATCCCTGTTCTCCCCTCACTGCCCTCTGGCTCTCAGAGCCCCATGCCCCCTTTAGCCCTCTTCCGGGTCCCACCCCCCTCTCTCTACCCAGGTGTTGCTGTCCCACCCACAATCCCTCACACTTACTGCAAACCATGGGAGCTCGCAGCCAGCTTCCCTCTTCCCAATGCAGGGAATTGCAGCCAGCCCAGCTGGGAGCAGCCTGGGGCATCCCCCTGCCCCTGCCCATAGGCTGCAACAGGGAGCATCGTTCCCTGGGGAGAGGGATGGCGGCAGGTCTCACTGTCTCTGCATGTGTGCCACTCCCTGGGAGCAGAGCTCTGGTTCCTAGTAACAGGGGGAAGGGGAGACAGTCTGGGATCTCTGTACTCATAGGTGCCGACTGTGTGGGTGCTCCGGGGTTGGAGCATTCATGGGGAAAAATTCTGACAGTGGGAATTGATATCTAGGATCAGGGTGTGTGTATATGTGTGTGTACATATATATGAGAAAGTTATCAGTTCGGACAGATATTTTTTGCCCCATTTTTTCATTGAAGCTAGTAAGGATTCAGTAAAGTGAGAAGAGAATTTTGATATTTCCAGTTGGCATTTTAACCATGCCATCTATCTTTATTAATTAAAAAAAAAAGGGAGATAACTGATAAGGTAGCCTGGGTGGGGTTGGAGAGGAGGGAAGGACAAGGGCACATTGCTTATTGTAGCCACACTACAAATCAAAACTGTTTGAATGACAGCCTTCTGTTGCTTGGGCCATCCTCTGGAGTGGAGTGGCTAGAGCTCCGCCCCGTGTTCTTAGGCATCTGGGTGAGGAGGAGGGCAAGCAGTTGTACAGTGGATGCAGTGGCGGTCTGTGCTCTTGTTGGCTTTCCTGCAGTTCCACCAGATGCCTGAGCATGTCCATTTACTCCCCCATTAGCCTCAGCATTGCACCCTGCCTCTTCTCATCGTGCTCACTTAATGCTTTCCTGGACTCTGCCACTGAATGCCTCCATGCATTCAGCTGTGCCCTATCAGTGCAGGAGGACTGCATGAGCTTGGAAAACATGTCATTGTGAGTGCATTTTTTTGCCTTCTAATCTGCGATAACCTCAGGGACGGAGATGATAGGAGGAGCATAGAAACATTTGCCCCTGCAGGGGGATAAAAAGGGAGAATAAAATTTAAGATGATACATTCCTGAGAACAAAAGGGAGACTCTTTCACAGTGAATCAAGCAATTCACAGTAGACAGCACATGTGCTTTAGGTATAAGGTCGCATTTTGCCTTTTATATTGAGCGCCTGCCAGTATGGTGGCACATCACACACGGCTGGGCAACAGAATTCGGTTTCCAGGCAGCCATGGTAAGCCAAAGGATACGTGGGTTGGGCTTCTAATGCCTTCATAACATGTGGGAATGTTTTCAAACTGCAGCGTCCTCCTTTCCCATAGCAAGCAATGCTGGTTGGATTTGCCATTTAAAAGGAGTGGCTGCGGTTTTCAGGTGGATGTGCAGCACACCCCTCCGCCCACCCCTCCACGTGGCTATTTGGGATGATCCCTTCACCCCTCCCCCCCGCCACGTGGCTATGGGATGATCCCTTTTAGCCAAGCGCAAACAGCCCAGCGTGAATGGGGTCCTTTTATTGTTCTCTTACAAAAATTCCCCTATTTCAAGCAGGTGACCATGAATGATATCACTCTACTGAGGCTAACACAGAAAGATAAAGACTGAATGTTGCTTGAATGTGACCAAAACCCAGGACCATTTGCTGCCATGCTTTGTGCTGCAATGATTCCAGACTACTTGCTACTGGCTTAGCGTGGTAAAGTGTCCTACCGTGGAGTACGAAATAAGGTAGCCCTCCCCAGAAACCTTCTGCAAAGGCTTTGGGAGTACCTCCAGGAGAGCTTCATGGAGATGTCCCTAGAGGATTCCCGCTCCATCCCCAAACTTGTTAACAGACTTTTCCAGTAGCTGTTCTGACCGCAAATGCATCCCAATTCTTCAGGGCAAATCAAACATTAAACACAATTGCTTTTAACCCCTGTACTGTAGTTACAAATGTGCACTCACCAGAGGTGCCTTCTCCACCTTCAGGGTCGGGGATCCCGCCTTGGGAGGGTGTTGGCTCCAGGGTGATGAAAACGTCCTGGCTGCTGGGGAGAACAGATTCACCACTTGCCTGCTGCGCATCCTCCTCCTCCTCAAAATCCTCCTCCATGTTGTGTGAGATTCCCCCCACTACCCTTCCATGGACAGTGGTGGGGTAGTGGTAGGGTCCCCCCCCTAGAATGCCATGCAGCTGATCATAGAAGTGGCATGTATGTGGCTCTGACCCAGAGCGACCGTTTGCCTCCTTTGTCTTTTGGTAGGCTTGCCTGAGCTCCTTGGCTTTCACGCGGCACTGCTGCGTGTCCCTGTTATAGCCTCTCTCCAACATGCCCTGTGAGATTTTGGCATATATATCAGCATTTCTTCTTTCTGATCAGAGTTCTGCCTGCACAGATTCTTCTCCCCATACAGCAATCAGATCTAGTGTCTCCCGTTCGCTCCATGCTGGAGCTCATTTGTGATTCTGGGGGGACTGCATGGTCAGCTGTGCTGCTGAGCTCGCCACGCTGACCAAACAGGAAATGAAATTCAAAAGTTTCCGGGGCTTTTCCTGTGTACCTGGCTAGTGCATTGGAGTTCAAAGTGCTGGCCAGAGCAGTCACATTCGAGCACTCTGGGATAACTCCCGGAGGCCAATAACATCGATTTGCATCCACACTATCCCACATTCGACCCAGCAAGGTCAATTTTAGCGCTACTCCCCTCGCCGGGGACGAGTACAGAAGTCGATTTTAAGAGCCCTTTAGGTCAACAGAACAGGGTTGCTTGTGTAGACGCATTCATTATAAAATTGACCTAACGGGGCTAAATTCGCCCTAACCCTGTAGTGTAGACCAGGGCCCAGACTCACACTCCTGTTAGCAGTGGCAGTAGCTATTGGAGAGGAAACGTTCACAGGAATAGCAGGACAGTAACCAGTTCTTCCATGCAGAAGGGAGAGAGTAGAGACTGGAAGAGGCAGGAGGAGCAATAAAAGTGTCCCGATGGGAGGGGTCAGGTCTGTGTTGTAATAACATCACTGAGGGTTTTCCCGGCATGGCAGACTCTGGAGTGTCTGTCTGCAGGGAAAGAGCCTGGAGGGAATCAGGGTGTGAAATGGACTAACGCTAATTCAGAAACTTCCCCGATTGCTCTTCTCACTCTGACAGGCTGCAGAATAACGACCACGTTTTCCTCCAGATCATCCCATCTTCCTAGGGGATGGGCAAGGGAAATGGCTGTGGTGGATCCAGCTCAGGTAGAGGATTTTGGTTGGAGCTGCCGGAGAAGGTTGCTGTAGAAGAGGAGGAGCAGGAAATACACAGGGTGATGCATGGAGGGGGACAGAGTGTGATTAACCCGCTGGGACATGCCGAGGGCCTGATTTATGAACAGGCCCATTGAGGAGGGAGGTGAACATTCCCCCATTTCTGAAAGAGGAAACAACCCCCCTGGACAGGGCTGGGAAAACAGACCAGACTGCTGGAGCCTGAACCCACTAGGCAGAGACTGCAGTGAAATACAAAGGGAAGGTGCTGGGATTCCTGTCCTTGTTTCCTTTTGCAGAGCTCTGCTTCCCATATCAGCCTGTGCCTACTAGTTGGGTGGTACATGAGAAGACCCTGCCCTCCTCTGTCTTCTCTCTGTTCCCTGGAACAGAGCAGGATGGGATTCTGTTCCTCTGGCCCTCCCAGAGCTGTCCTATTTTTGTGCTTCTTCCCCCCATGAATAGTGGGATTGTGGCTGGGGCAGCAGTCACTGAGTGGGGAACACCCGTTTCAGATGCCAGTGACCTTTGAGGAGGTGGCTATGTATTCACTGAGGGGCAGGGGGCTCTGCTGGACCCCGGTCAGAGAGCCCTCTACAGGGACATCATGCAGGAGAATTATGAGACTGTGACCTCTCTGGGTAAGGATTCCTGACCCCTCAGCTGTTTGAAGCCATAGGGCCTTCATTTCTGCATCTGGTCAGGTTCTTCCCTGGTCAGTTAGATTAGAGGGGAAATGGGTCTCATTTTCCACAGCTCCAGTGTGAGAGCCGTTCACCTCCATACATTGTTCAATGGGAGAGGGGAGTCATGGACCGAATGGACATGCTAATTCAACCCCATCCCTCCAGCTTTCACCGGGGCAGAAGCAGTGTATTATCCTCTCTGCATTAATTCTCACTCAGACAGGATCTTTGTGCACCTCCCTTCATGGGACTAGCGCCATCTGTGAGGAGGGCTCTGGAGGTTTAGACATAGGCAGGGGTTTAACACTAGAGCTGTGTGTGCTTCAGCAAGTTCCCCAGAGCCCACAGATCCTGGAAACTCCTAGTGAGGGTGTGACAACTCCCCCTGTCCAGTCATTGGCCTCTCCCAAGGGGGCTCAGTGACCATGTTCCCAGCTGGGTCAGTTTAAACTCAAGATGTGCCCATTGTGACAAATACTCCACCAATCCTCAGTGCACTCTGATCATGCCCGATTTCACCCCTGAGCAGTACTCCCCATTCCAAAACCTGACCTGACCTCCCGGCTGGAAGGAGGGGAAGAGCTGTGGATCCTGGTGTTACACCCCAAGGTCCCCTCTCTCAGGGAGTCCCCTGGGAAAGAGATCAGCATTGTATATTGCTAACGCTGTTGCTACCATTGCAAAGCATTTTGGGGAGGGTCAAAGGTGTGTGAGTGGGGAACGGAAGATTCCTTTGCAGGAGTACGAGAGGCCGAGAGAGGGGGAGAAGAAAGAAGAAAGCAGAGAACGGGTTAACTCAATAGTGCAACTAACAAGCTCAGTCCGAAGATAAGACGCTAACTCCAGCTAGCTCAAGGCCACAGCACACATCTGACTCTCTGCTGCCGGCCAAGAAAGAGGGGGGCCTGGAATCCACAGACCAATTGTGAGAAAGGAAGATTCAACTGAACAGACACAGACCTGTAAAGCCAGCCCATAACAAGCGAGGCAAGTGAAGACCAGCACAGAGGAATCATAGAATCATAGAATATCAGGGTTGGAAGGGACCTCAGGAGGTCATCTAGTCCAACCCCCTGCTCAAAGCAGGACCAACACCAACTAAATCATCCCAGCCAGGGCTTTGTCAAGACTGACCTTAAAAATATCTAAGGAAGGAGATTCCACCACCTCCCTAGGTAACGCATTCCAGTGTTTCACCACCCTCCTAGTGAAAAAGTTTTTCCTAATATCCAACCTAAATCTCCCCCACTGCAACTTGAGACCATTACTCCTTGTTCTGTCATCTGCTACCACTGAGAACAGTCTAGAGCCATCCTCTTTGGAACCCCCTTTCAGGTAGTTGAAAGCAGCTATCAAATCCCCCCTCATTCTTCTCTTCTAAAGACTAAACATCCCCAGTTCCGTCAGCCTCTCCTCATAACTCATGTGTTCCAGTCCCCTAATCATTTTTGTTGCCACAACAAAGTCTAGCTGGTGTGTTTTGGAGAAAGTCAAGGAGACCACAGAAAGCCAGTTTGGACTGGCACAAAGAGCACTAGGAACAGAGGGCGCGGAATGGAACACCCCCAAAGGAGCCCAGGGCTTAAAACCTTCCTGAGAGCTGGAACAATTTGGAGAGCACAGCAGATCCTTGGACGGCCTGGGCCCAGGACAGCACTCCTGTCCACCTTTCCCCACCATTTCTTCTAACTTCACACTCAGACTTGGCCAGTCTGCGTTGTATGTGGGCGAGTATGAAAGTAGGTTAGGGCTTTGGGCATTACTGCTTTCTGCTGTTATTTTATTATTTTATCAATAAAGCTTTAAAATTTAGACACTTGGTGTGCCTTGTCATCTCCTCCCCAAAAAAAGATCCTGTGGCCCCAGCCTGATCAACTGTGGCCCCAGGCAGACTGGTAGCAAAAATCTGTCACACAGGATCTCCAGGCCTCTGAGGAAAGGAAGATCCCAAAAAGCACCCGCACAGGTGAAGAGTCAGTGACACTGACACAAACTATATGGCAAATGACGGAAAAAACTGAAAATCCCCAAAATGTGGTGTGAGCACCCTCAGTTCTGCCTCATCCCACCCAGGTCAGGCTGTGGTCAGCAGGTGTCATGTCACCATGGCAGATATCGCTCATGGCTTCCCACCCACCCTTTTAGCTCTCAGGAGTTTTCTCCCTGATGCAACTTCCCTGTGAGCATTAGGATGGGATGTGGAGGCAGAATCCAATTTCTCAGTCTTCCAACAGTTATTGTGTTGTGTTTTTCCTCTGTGCTATTCCCCTTTCTGTCCTTTTCACCAGCCCAGGCAATGACTCCTGCCTCGATTCTCTCTTTCTCCCCCAGTAGATAATGAGACAGTGAGTGAGAACAAGGAGGGGAATCCACAGCAGCAAGGTCCTGAGCAAGTGGAATTGCATGGCACCATTTTGAGAACAGCTGAAGGGAATTTTTCCCCAGTGCTTGGAACAGAGAAAAATCTGGAGTAATTGGCACAGTTCAGAGAGAAAGCTGGGAAACTTCCCAAGAAAGAAAGTGGATGAATCCACTGAATGTTGGGATGGAGGCAAGGATCCCAAGGAAACCACATCCCAGCAGACAAATCACAAAGGAAAGAAACCATATAAATGCTTGGACAGCGGGAAAAGCTTCAGCCAGTGCTCAGTCCTTATTAGCCATGAGAGAATCCACACTGGACACAGACCATATAAATGCCTTCAGTGTGGGAAAAGTTTCACTGACTCATCAACGCTTATTGTATATCGGAGAAGCCACATGGGAGAGAAACCCTGTAAATGTTTGGACTGTGGGAAAAGCTTCAGTCAGCGCACAGACCTTATTAAGCATGGGAGAACCCACAAGGGGGAGAAACTGTGAAAATGCATCCACTGTGGGAAAAGTGTCAGTCAGAACTCACATCTCATTAGACATCAGACAATTCACACAAGAGAGAAACCCCATAAATGCTTGGATGGTGGGAAAAAAGCTTTAATCCCAGGTCATCAGAGAATTGACATGGTACGGAATCTATAAATACCTCAACAGTGGAAAAAGTTTCATTTGAAGATCAAACCTTGCTTCACATTAGACCAGGGGTGGGCAACTTTTTGGCCCGAGGGCCACATCGGGGTTCCGAAACTGTATGGAGGGCAGGTGTAGTGTATTAAATTGCTCCCCATAGGAATGTGCTACTTACGGCTGCCAGTCGTGGTGCTCTGAGTGGCATGGTAAGGGCATGGGGAGCAGCGGGGTTGGATAAGGGGCACGGAGTCCCAGGGGGCAGTCAGGGGCCAGGGGAGGTTGGATAGATGGTGGGGTCCCGGGGGAAAGTTGGGGCGGGGTTGGATGGGTCTGAGCCAGTAAGGAGCGGGAAGTGGGAGGCAGTGGATGGGGGCAGGGGCCAGGCTGTTTGGGGAGGCACAGCTTTTTCCCTACTTGGGTGTTGTGTATTAAATTGCTCCCTGTAGGAATGTGCTATTTATAGTGTACTATTTATGGCTGTCAGTCCTGGTGCTCCGTAAGTAGCACGTTCCTACAGGGAACAATTTAATACACTATACTTGGTGGCTCTTGCACCCGCGCTGCCCAGCAGGAGGTTGCAGCCCCACTTCCCAGAGCACTGACGGCACGGCGAACTGAGGCTGTGTGGGAGGGGCCGGGGGCTAGCCGCCATGGCCGGGAGCTCAAGGGCCAGGCAGGACAGTCCCACGGGCTGGATGTGGCCCGCGGGCCATAGTTTGCCCACCTCTGCATTAGACAGTCCACACAAGAGAGAGAACCCATAAATGCTTGGATTGTGGGAAAAGCTTCAATAACTGCAGGAAAAAATTCAGTCTGAACTCATACATTATTCCGCATTGGATAATTCACAGAAGAAAGAGCTTGAATGTGGGGGTATCTTCATTTGGTGCTCTCATGGCATCAAGCAGCAGCAAATACACACAGGAAAGAGCCCTTTCAGATATCCTTCGCATGGAAAATGCTTCAGTTGGAGCTAACACCACATTGGACATCAGAGACTCCTTCACACAGGAGAGAAATTCTCTCAGTGTCCTCATTACTTGGTTGTGTCATTTACAAAAGTTTTAGCAGCGTCATAATGCAAGAAAGAAACAAACAAACAAAAACAAACCAAAGCCAAAATATGCCCATGTCCAAATGTTCTGGACTTGGCTGGAAAAAGTCCAGAAGCCATTTTACCAATAGATGGAAACAGGGATTTAAATTCAGAAAGCTCAAACAGAGCTTTGGGGTTCATTTATTTCCCCCTCCAGATCTGGGACACTTTCATCTTAGAATCATAGAATATTAGGGTTTCCACCACCTCCCAAGGTAACCCATTCCAGTGCTTCACCACCCTCCTAGTGAAATAGTGTTTCCTAATATTCAACCTAGGCCCCCCCACTGCAACTTGAGACCATTGCTTCTTGTTCTGTCATCTGCCACCACCGAGAACAGCCTAGCTCCATCCTCTTTGGACCCCCACTTCAGGTAATTGAAGGCTGCTGTCAAATCCCCCCCTCACGCTTCTCTTCTGCAGACTAAATAACCCCAGTTAAGAACATAAGAATTTCCATCCTGGGTCAGACCAAAGGTCCATCCAGCCCAGTATCCTGTCTGCCGGCAGTGGCCAATGTCAGGTGCCCCAGAGGGAGTGAACCTAACAGGTAATGATCAAGTGATCTCTCTCCTGCCATCCATCTCCACCCTCTGACAAACAGAGGCTAGGAGCACCATTCCTTACCCATCTTGGCTAATAGCCATTAATGGACTTAACCTCCATGAATTTATCTAGTTCTCTTTTAAACCTTGTTATAGTCCTAGCCTTCACAACCTCCTCAGGCAAGGAGTTCCACAAGTTGACTGTGTGAAGAAGAACTTCCTTTTATTTGTTTTAAACCGGCTGCCTTCAGCCTCTCCTCATAAGTCATCTCTGTCCCTCAGGAGTCTGAGTCACGGTCAAAGAAATCAAAGTGTGATTCCTAAGCATGGAGAGCAAGAAATATTGTGGCAAGTGCCATGCTGGGAGGAGGGGGTAGAATGGGGAGACGATAAACTCTCCAAGCCTCAGACATAGACTGCTGTGTTGGGGTGGAGCGTGACAGTGAAGGGGGGGGAAGAGGAAATCCCTCCATCTCACCCCATCGCCCTCAAATAACACAGAACCCCAAACACCTCATTTTACTATCTGTGCTCCAGCACTTTTAGAATCTATTTAATTCTGGTCTCTAAGGGAGTCAATGTACAAAAAACAAATGTTTTTTGGTTTAACCTGGAGCAATGTGAGACTTTGTGGGAACGAGACACTCTCTCCCCAAAGGGGGAACTCAGTGATTCTAGCAATCACTCTGCTAATGGGAGGATCAGAATATATAAAATGTTTGGGGTCAGTCTAGATTAGGAAAAGTGGGGGAGGGTCAGAGGAGATTTGCTAGCTAATCCCAATCACTTTTCCCACCACAGACAGACCCTCAGAGGCTGATGCTGTAGAAGTAGAGGTGGGATCCAGAGGCCTTTAGACCTCCCACAAAAGACCCTGTGAAAATCAGTCCCTCTCAGTGGTGCTTTCTGAATTCAGAATTGGCAGGGAAAAGGGACAGGAGGGGGTGAGTGATAAGAGGCAGCACTTCTCTCCCCTGTACTCTCCTCTCTTATCCCATGATCCCCAATATTTGATTTCCCCAGTACCCTCCGCTTCCCACATCTAGCAGACCCAACCACTCAATCCCCCAGTTTCCTCTCCAAAACCCATCCGTCCTGGTCTCTGCACATTTGATCCCCTGGAACCCAGCACTCGAGGAGGTTTAGGGAGGGAAAGAGTACTGAGTACAGTAGGTTTAGCCAGTTCAGAAGAAAATGGATTAATTTATTTTCCTTCTTTTGGGAGTGTGACAGGGTGCTGGTCAAAGTGTAGGCCTGAGACCTGATCAAACCCCCTGTCATAAATATAAAGCGAAGGGTAACCACCTTTCTGTATACAGTGCTATAAAATGCCTCCTGGCCAGAGGCAACATCCTGTTACCTGTAAAGGGTTAAGAAGCTCAGCTAACCTGGCTGGCACCTGACCCAAAGGACCAATAAGGGAACAAGATACTTTCAAATCTTGGGGGGGAAAGGCTTTTGTTTGCACTCTTTGTTTACGTGTTTGTTCTCTTTTGGGACTGAGAGAGGCCAGACAGAAATCCATCTTCTCCAACCCATCCTAATCCAAGTCTCCAATATTGCAACCAGTATAGGTAAACCAGGCAAGGGCGATTAGTTTATCTTTTGTTTTATGTGAATTTTCCCTGTGTTAAGAGGGAGGTTTATTCCTGTTTTCTGTAACTTTAAGCTTTTGCCCAGAGGGATCCTCTGTGTTTTGAATCTGAATATCCTGTAAAGTATTTTCCATCCTGATGTTACAAAGGTGATTCTTTTACCTTTTCTTTAATTAAAATCCTTCTTTTAAGAACCTGATTGATTTTTCATTGTTCTTAAGATCCAAGGGTTTGGGTCTGTGTTCACCTGTACAAATTGGTGAGGATTATCATCAAGCCTTCCCCAGGAAAGGGGGTGTAGGGCTTGGGGGTCTCTTTCCCTCTTCTTTGTTTAACACGCTTGGTGGTGGCAGCATACTGTTCAAGGCCAAGGCAAAGTTTGTACCCTGGGGAAGTTTTTAACCTAAGCTGGTAAGAATAAGCTTGGGGATCTTTCATACGGGTACCCACATCTGTACCCTACAGTTCAGAGTGGGGAAGGAATCCTGACACCCCACTTCCCCCCATTAAACCAGCCTTGGATGAAACTCAGGGAGTTCATCATTAAAATTGAAAAAAGGAATGTTCTGCTGCTGATAAAGCACCCCCACCTCAGGAATGTCCCTAACGAGTTATAACCACCGAGGCTGTAAAGACGCTGGGAAATTAGGGAGGATACAGAAAGAGACTCAACAAATGGTAAGATAAGCTCTGACCAGCATTTTATGCTGACTATCTGCATAAACAGAAAAGGTCACAACTTAGTTACAATTTGGGCATAAAGATAAAATGTAAAGACCTTGGGAAGGAAGGAAGACATGTAGGTGCCAGTGTGTAATTGGTTACAATTTTTGTGATTTAGGAGTGTGAGATAATGTGATAGGTTTAGTAAATTTGAAGGAGGGAGCTAGTTTTACCTATATAATGTAAATGAAAAACAAAGCTCTCTGGGAACCATTTCCGGACTTCAGTTCATCATCAAGCTGCTGGAACTCTGACCCCTCTGCACGACCATGATGTGCAGAGGCATTGCTAGGAACCCCCAGATGAATGAATCCTGACTGGCCATTGGGTGAAATTTGTCTGTATATTGAGAGTGGTGAGCAAAAGAGATTTGCTTGGTATACGTATTCCGTGTGTGGTGCTAATAAATAAATGTTTTGCGCACAACTGTGTAAGGCTCTTTCACTGGGTAAGGATAGGTGCCTTACACCCTGAGCCCTCACAAGGGAAAGTGTGGGGGTGCCTAAATTGATTGGGCCAGGCCTTGAGCTCTCAGTAGGGTATAGGCAGCGTACCCTACATGCTCTACTTATAGCATTTAAAGTACTCAACCAGGAGGTGGGAGACCAGGGTTCAATTTCCCCCTCTCTCTCTCATGGGGAGAAGAATCTGAATAAAAGTCTCACATATCTCAGGAGAGCTCTAACCACTGAGCTAGGAATAGGCTTGGTAAAAGTCAATTGTTACTTTTTAAATAGTTTTGATGGATAATATTGATGTTTATTTTTAAGAGGGTTTTTATTATTTTTTGTCAATGTAAATCTTCACCATTGCCCATAAATATGGATTTTGAGTGGTTTTTAATCTATTTAAATTTTCACAGTTGTGGAAAATTCTGGGGGGTTGTCAGACAATTCTCACCCCCACACACATTATTTCATGTCATTAGACACCGAGATTCCAAATGTAAAAGCTTAATAACAGTGAAAACTCAAATGTCACCATCCCATGTCTCAGACTCATAGACTTTAAGGGCAGAGGGACCATCATGATCATCTAGTTTGACTGCCCCAGCATGCACCTCAAACTAAGTTTTCCCTTCCTTATCTCGCATGTGGCAGCCCCACTGTCTACTCAGGTTTGTCCCTGGCCCATGCCCCATTTTGGAAGGGTCGCAAGGCCAAAATTGGTGCTGTGACCCACATGGCACAATGCTACTCATTCAATTTTGGCCCCAGAGGGCCCACCAACCCCCACTGTCATAATGGGGGTGGGACACTGGGGCCTATCCTGAGTGGGCAGAGTTCCAGTCCCAGAACTAGACCAGTTGGTGCTTCACCATTTACATCCAGACTCGGCATGGGGGGTTGCTGCTGTCAGTGCCCACATGGGGGAGCCAGCCAGGAGAGGGAAAGAGGGAAACTGGGCGGGGGAGCAGACATGAGGGAGATTTGCTTAGAGCCCAGTGATGGGTTAATCCAGCCTTACAAATAACCAGAGGAATCTGGTGGCAAAGCACTGACAGCTACATGGCCTGAGTTAGGGGAGCAGAACTTGTAGCTCCAGCCCAGGTCTAGTATCCAGGGAGCCTGGTGTGGAGACAAGAGACCATCTCTGACAAATTGCTCCCTGTGCCAATCTCTCACCAGAGGGAATCACACACAGAGCCAGTGTCACCCCAGCCCCCCTTTCCCCATGTTCCCTCCCCCTAACCGCTGCTTCCGCTCCTGCCGCCGAGGACCCCTTGGATTCTTCCATCTGCCCAGCCACAGGTGGCACCCCGCTGACGGCCGCCGAGCCTACTGAGGCGACAGCCAGTGTCTCGCGGCCGGGACCCGAGTCACCAGGAGCATCCCTCATTGGTGGGGGGCAACCGACCTCCTTCCTGGACGGGGGCCTCACCAAAGGTCGTCCACCTCCTGATGCCGTGGCTGTCACACCCACCAAAGAGCCTGAGCCCGGCATCACAGAAGGCCCCCTTCCCAACTCCCCAGACCCCTGAACCCGACCGAGAGGGGCCACCTCCCAGTGGCCTGGCTACTGGGGCCCAGGATCCCGCCTCTGCCCCTCTCCCTGACCCTGTCCCTGACCCCTGCCCTGCCCCTACTCCTGACCCCTGCCCTGCCCCTGATAACAACCCTGTCCTTATCCCCTTCACTTCCCGTGACGCCATTGCCACCCCTGGGGCCATCTCCTTCCCTCTTCCAGAGGATGACCCCTGGGAAGCGGCCTTCATGTTCCCCTGTCCTGACCCATTAGGGGCTGCTATCTTCCCTCTGCGCCCCCCATTGAGCCGGGGTCTGAGGTGGGCCATGTGGTGCCAGCCTATCAGGCGCCATGTCAGGGGTCTGCCCTTTGCCTGCCTGTCTCAGTGGGCCATGGGGCTGTGCCAGAGGCCCCGCTGGAGGATTGCCAGGGTCCAGTGATCCCACCCCCCCATACGCTGTGAAAGGAGCTGCGGGAGTTTCTGGAAGACATCCGTGGCTCCTGCAACAAGGTGCAGCTTGCTCTCCAGTGATGGGGGGGGATTTTCATCAAATCCTCCTGGCTGCAAGAGCCCTTATCAGGGAGGGTAAAAGGACCAGGAAGTAGGCCGCCATGGCCTACCAGCAGGTCCGCAGCTTCCGTGATGCCTTGCTCACCTACGGAGTAGGTCACTGTTTGATGCGCAGCCCAATGGGGACCGTGAGAGTCCCTGCCGGCGAGGATCCCCCCCCCAGCCCTCCTCATGGCACCCATCATCTTTGCAACATTGAATACCCGAGGCTGTAAGATGGGTCTCCGCAGGTGCCAGATGCTCTCCTTCCTTCGGGAGGGGGGTACTCTGTGGTTTTCCTGCAGGAGACCCATACGGATCCAGTCACCGAAGATAGCTGCTGGTTGGAGTGGGGGGACAGGGTCTACTTTAGCTATCTCACAGTTCATACAGCTGGAGTGACAACCCTGTTCTCCCCTGACCTACGGCCCGAGGTGCTGGGGGTGGGCAAGGCTGTGCCGGGCTGCCTGCTGTACCTCCAGGTCCACAAGGAGGGGCTCGTGGTCAACCTCGTTAACGTCCATGTCCCGACATCAGACCCGGAGCGGCTGCATTTCTATCAGCAGACGTCCGCCTGCCTTGGCTCCTTGGAGCCTCCCGAGTGCCTGGTCCTGGGCGGGGACTTTAACGCCACCCTCGAGGAGTGGGACCGCTCGGGAACTGAGCAGATCCCGGCCGCC
Organism: Chelonia mydas; assembly: GCF_015237465.2. Taxonomy (NCBI): domain Eukaryota; kingdom Metazoa; phylum Chordata; order Testudines; family Cheloniidae; genus Chelonia; species Chelonia mydas. Next base: position 51,397,821 of record NC_057853.1, read on the forward strand.
GTGGACGTCCTCCAGAAGATTGTCGAACATCACTCCCTGGTGGACGTCTGGCGCGACCACCACCTGGACGACATCTCGACGTTCACCTTTGTCCTGGTGGAGGCCCATTGGTCGTGCCACTCCCGGTATGACCACATCTATTTGTCATGCTTCCACCTTTCACAGGCCCACTCCTCCAGCATCCGGCAGGCCCCATTTTTGGATCACTATCTGGCCACTGTGACGGCCTCTCTCTATGCGGAGAGGCCAGGGCTGGCCTATTGGCATTTTAACAACAGCTTGTTGGAGGATGTGGGCTTCGTGGTGTCCTTCCAGGAGTTCTGGCTGGCCTGGTGAGGGCAGAGGGGCACCTTCCCCTCAGCGTGGCGGTGGTGGGATGTGCGGAAGGTGCGCGCCCGGCTCTTCTGCCACAATTACACCCGGGGCACCAGCCGACGGAGGGATGTGGCAATAGAGCAGTTGGAATGGGAGGTCTTAGAGCAGGAGAGGTGTCTGGCCGCCAGCCCTGAGGATCCATCCCTCTGCAGAGCGTGCCGGGAGAAGCGGGAGGAGCTCCGGGCCCTCGAAGACCATCGGTCCCAGGGTGCCTTTGTTTGATCCCGCATCCACCTCTTTCAGGAGATGGATCACAGCTCCTACTTCTTCTACACCCTGGAGAAAAAGAGGGGGCCCAAGAAACACGTCACCTGCCTTCTGACAGAGGATGGCAACCCCCTCACAGATCCGGTGGAGATGTGCGAGAGAGCCAGGACCTTCTACACAGGCCTCTTCTCCCTGGATCTGACTGATCCTAACACTTGCAGAGTGCTCTGGGACGACCTCCCTACGGTCAGCGTGGGTGACCGAGACCGGCTAGAGCTGCCTCTCACTCTAGCCGAGTTCTCAGAAGCCCTCTGCAGCATGCCCACCAAATTTCCGGTCATGGACGGGCTGACTGTGGAGTTCTACCGTGTGTTCTGGGACATCCTCGGCCTAGACCTAGTCACTGTATGGGCTGAGTCTTTGGAGAGCGGGGTCCTCCCTCTCTCATGCAGGTGAGTCATGCTCACCTTATTGCCGAAGAAAGGGGACCTCTGCAACTTACAGAATTGGAGACCCATCTCGCTCCTCAGCACGGACTACAAAGTCATAGCGAAGGCCATCTTGCTGCGGCTGGGGTCTGTGCTGGTGGACGTGGTCTACCCAGACCAGACCTACACCGTCCCAGGCCGTACTATCTTTGATAACCTGTGTCTAGTCCGGGATCTCCTGAAGCTTGGGTGTAGGATGGTCTGTCGTTCTCCCTCCTGTCCCTGGATCAGGAGAAGGCATTCGACAGTGGACCATGGGTATCTCCTGGGCACTCTGAGAGCGTTTGGCTTCAGACCCCATGTCAAGGTTCCTCCCCCACTCTGAACTCTAGGGTACAGATGTGGGGACCTGCATGAAAAACCTCCTAAGCTTATCTTTACCAGCTTAGGTCAAAACTTCCCCAAGGTACAAAATATTCCACCTTTTGTCCTTGGATTGGCCGCTACCACCACCAAACAAATACTGGTTACTGGGGAAGAGCTGTTTGGACACGTCTTTCCTCCCAAAATACTTCCCAAAACCTTGCACCCCCACTTCCTGGACAAGGTTTGGATAAAAAGCCTCACCAATTTGCATAGGTGACCACAGACCCAAACCCTTGGATCTGAGAACAATGAAAAAGCATTCAGTTTTCTTACAAGAAGACTTTTAATAGAAATAGAAGTAATTAGAAATAAGAAATCCCCCCTGTAAAATCAGGATGGTAGATACCTTACAGGGTAATTAGATTCAAAACATAGAGAACCCCTCTAGGCAAAACCTTAAGTTACAAAAAAGATACACAGACAGAAATAGTTATTCTATTCAGCACAATTCTTTTCTCAGCCATTTAAACAAATCATAATCTAACACGTACCTAGCTAGATTACTTACTAAAAGTTCTAAGGCTTCATTCCTGGTCTATCCCCGGCAAAGACAAAATATAGACAGACCCACATACACTTTGTTTCTCTCACTCCTCCCAGCTTTTGAAAGTATCTTGTCTCCTCATTGGTCATTTTGGTCAGGTGCCAGCGAGGTTACCTTTAGCTTCTTAACCCTTTACAGGTGAGAGGAGATTTCCTCTGGCCAGGAGGGATTTTACAGGGGTTTACCCTTCCCTTTATATTTATGACACCCCAGTATGTGAGTTTTCTCCAGGTGCTGTATGCCTCCGCAGAGTGTCTGGTCAGGCTCAAATGGACCCTGACCGAACCGGTCAGCTTCGGGCAGGGAGTACGGCAGGGGTGCCTCCTCTTGGGCCAGCTGTATGTTCTAGCGATTGAGCCCTTCCTCTCTCTCCTCCATTGGAGATTGATGGGGTTGGTGCTGCAAGAGCTGGAGCTGTGGCTGGTCCTGTCAGTGTACGCCGACGATGTGCACCTCATGGTTCAGGACCCAGGCGACTTGGCGCAGGTGGAGGCTTGCCAGGCCGTCTACTCGGCAGCATCCTCCACCTGGGTCAACTGGGTCAAGAGCTCTGGCCTGGTGGTCAGGGATGGCTGGCAGGTGAGCTCCCTCCCACCCGCGCTTCAGGCCATCCGCTGGAGCACGGGTCCGCTGCTCTATCTCAGCATTTACCTTTCTGCCACGCATCCGTCTCCGCCAGAGAACTGGCACGGTTTAGAGGGAAGGGTGATAGAGCGGCTCCAGATATGGACAGGACTACTCCGGTGCCTCTCCCTTCGAGGGAGGGCACTGGTCCTCAATCACCTAGTCTTGTCCATGCTCTGTTACCGGCTGAACACCCTGGTCCCAGCCCCAGGTTTCCTGGCGAAGCTCCAGAGGGCGATTCTGGAGTTCTTTTGGCCAAGGATGCACTGGGTCTCTGCAGGGATCGTCCACCTGCCCCTGGAGGAGGGAGGGCAGGACCTGAAGTGCCTATGCACTCAGGTCCATGTCTTCTGCCTCCAGGCCCTGCAGAGGCTCCTTTATGGTGCAGGTAGTGGGGGGAGTACTGGCGCACGCCTTCCTGAGCCATTTCCGAGGGCTCCAATATGACCAGCAGCTCCTTATCTCCATCCGAGAGGTCTTCCACGAGACCTCTCCAGGCTGCCGATCTTCTACCAGGACCTCCTCCAGACTTGGAAACTGTTCTCGGCAACCAGGTCAGTGGTGGCCACCGAGGGGGCAGATCTCCTTGCGGAGCCCCTACTACACAACCCCCAGCTCTGTGTGCAGGTGGCAGAGTCCCGCTCGGTGTGCCAGAGGTTGGTCCTGGCAGAAGCCACCAGAGTCAGAGACCTCCTGGACTACGACCGGGGAGACTGGCTGGATCCCCTGATGCTCACTCGGTGCATGGGGCTCTCCAGACCTCGTACTCCCCGGCACGTAGTTCAGGAGGTGAGGGCTACTTAACCGCCTGCTGCTCGGGCCTACCTCAACCAGGTCCTGGGAGAGGGCACACCCCGCCCACCCTCCACCCCAGGCCCTCTGGACCTTTTCTTAGGGACCCTGTCCCATGAACCCAACCGCCCTGCCCCCATCCCTTCACCGTGAGCTGGCTGCACGACTTGCAGCCGGTTCATTTCCAGACCACGCCAAGGAAACATCTATACACGCTCGTGCTACACACCCTTCACTTCCTCACCCTTGCGATATGCCCCGACACAAAGTGGCAGGACATCCTGCCACCTCTAGAGGGTGAGGAGCCCCGGTGGGCCAGCCTATACTCCACCCTGGTCCTGAAGCCCTCCGGGAATATCAGTTGGCGGCTCCTTCATGGGCTGTGAGCACGGGCATGTACTTGGCATGGTTTACCCCTGTCCCAGACACCTGCCCCTTCTGTTTACTTGGACTGCACCAGGTTGCAGCCCCTATTCCGGCTCCTCACAAATATTTTGTTAAGTTCCCCTCACCTCCTTATCTATGCACTCCCTATCCGAGGCCCTACAAAGCCATGGGACCTCCTGGTCAACCTCCTCCTGGCCCTGGCTAAAATGGCCATCTATAAAACCAGGGAGAGGAGGTTGGCCGATGGAGTCTCCTGTGACTGTAAAGCCAATTTCTGATCCTCCGTCCATTCACGCATCCGGGCAGAGTTCCTCTGCGTGGCGTCCACTGACTCCCTTAACGCTTTCGAGGAGCAGTGGGTGCTGTCCAGGGTTCTCTGCTCGGTGTCCCTGTCAGGTTCCCTTTGTTTGACCCTTTGACCACACTCCTGTTTCTGTTATTTTATTAGTTGTCCCCCAAAATCACTTGGCTTCCAGGTCCTGTGGATCCCCCTGTTAGGCTGGTGGGGGGATCCTTTAGCAGTGAGCAAGCTTTCGCCCGACCACTTCCTGGATCCCAATAGGAACACTCTCCTGTAGTCATCTGGCCTTACCCTGTCACAGTGGATAGAAAGCTGGCTAGGTTGTCGGGCTCATTGGGTAGTGATTAATGGCTCGATGTCTAGTTGGGAGCCGGTATCAAGCGGAGTGCCCCAGGGGTCAGTCCTGGGGCTGGTTTTGTTCAACATCTTTATTAATGATCTGGATGATGGGATTAATTGCACCCTCAGCAAGTTCACAGATGACACTTAGCTGTGGGGAGAGGTAGATATGCTGGAGGGTAGTGATAGGGTCCAGAGTGACCTAGATAATTTGGATGATTGGGCCAAAAGAAATCTGATGAGGTTCAACAAGGACAAGTGCAGAGTTCTGCACTTAGGAAGGAAGAATCCCATGCACCGCTACAGGCTGGGGACCGTCTGGCTAAGCAGTAGTTCTGCAGAAAAGAACCTGGAGATTACAGTGGACAAGAAGCTGGATATGAGTCAGCAGTGTGCCCTTGTTGCCAAGAAGGCCAATGGCATTTTGGGCTGTATTAGTGGGAGCATTGCCAGCAGACCAAGGGAAGTGATTTTTCCTCTCTATTCAGCACTGGTGAGGCCACATCTGGAGTATTGCTTCCAGTTTTGGTACCCCCTGCCACTGCAGAAGGGATGTGAGCAAATTGGAGTCCAGCGGAGGGCTGTAAAAATGATTAGGGGGCTGGGGCACATGACTTACGAGGAGAGGCTGAGGGAACTGGGGTTATTTAGTCTGCAGAAGAGAAGAGTGAGGGGGGATTTGATAGCAGCCTTCGATTACCTGAAGTGGGGTTCCAAAGAGGATGGAGCTAGGCTGTTCTCAGTGGTGGCAGATTACAGAATAAGAAGCAATGGTCTCAAGTTGCAGTGGGGGAGGTCTAGGTTGGATATGAGTAAAGACTATTTCACTAGGAGGGTGGTGAAGCACTGGAATGCATTACCTAGGGAGGTGGTGGAATCTCCATCCTTAGAGGTTTTAAGGTCAGGCTTGACAAAAGCCTTGGCTGGGATGATTTAGTTGGGGTTGATCCTGCTTTGAGTAGGGGGTTGGACTAGATGACCTCCTGAGGTCTCTTCCAACCCTGATATTCTATGAAAAGCTGCACCAGCTCCCATTGTTTGCAGGGCATGTGAAGCCAGCTCGTGCCATGTGAAGAGGTGGGACAGTGAGACCTGGGGGAACAGAGGGGAGTGGGAGCTGTTGTGTAGTGTAACACACTCGCATGATCTGAGCATGCTCCGTAACATCTGCTGAAGCCAATGCCCTTACCTGGCATCAGATTCTACTGAGTGCTTTTAACAGGGGTTAAAAAGGGGCAAAGGGGGCAAATGGGAGGAGGTGGTGGCCAGGGTCTGAGTGGGGGGTGGAAATTGAATGGCCAGGGCTTCAGGCAGCTAGAGGCAGGGTAAGGATAGGGGGTGAGGGGCAAAATCAGGGACAGGGTGGGGGAGAGAGGAGCCAGGGTTAGGCCCAGGGTTAGATGGTGACAGAGGGCAAAATTCTGGCACAGGCAGGGGCAGAGGGGGTAACAGTTACCCCGGTGGACTGAGACATGAGTGCTTGCAAAAATAGGGTGGGGGGGCAGAAGGACTTTTTTATTTCCCACAGGACGGGCTTCCCATACTCTCAGCATGCGCTGGGCTTCCCAGGGTTGGGTTCTTAAAGGCACAGGCATCCCAATGCCAAATCACCGCAGCTCCTCTCTGTCTGATACCTACTGAGATGCTAGAGGAGACTTGATTCAGTGAAATGGCTCATCCGTAAGGCTGTGATTTTGTCATGGGTATTTTTAGTAAAAGTCATGGACAGGTCACGGGCAATAAACAAAAAATCATGGAAGCTGTAACCTGTCCCTGACTTTTTCTAAAAACATCCCTGACAAAATGGGGAAGGAGGAGGATCCAGCACCCTGCCCTCTCCCCCTGCCTGCAGTAGCTAGGAGCTGCAGGGTCCCCATTGACCTGCAGGGCTGGAGCTGGGGCAGGGGGGCTGCCGGCTGTTGGGGAGCTGTGGGTGGCCCCTTCCAAAAGCTGCTGAGCAGCTCTGGGGTCCCTCTGCCACCGTCGGAGGCGCCTGGGAGATGCTGGGGCATGGGGGGCGGCTGCTTTCAGAGACTAAGCAGCTGCCGGGGGGGGGGGTCCTGCTGGTGGTGGTGGCTGGAGAGCTCAGGAGTCCCCACCGGTGTCAGTGGCCAGTCAGTTGCAGGGTGTCCAACCGCCTGCAGGTCCACCATGGCCTGCAGAGGCTGGGCTGCTGCAGAAGTCCCCCACTGCTGGCTTCAGCATATGTTACTGAGCATGCTCAATTTGTGTGAGCATACTCAGTACACCTTATGTAGCAAATTTAGCAGATAGCAGTTTTTCACTCTACAGGTTGGCTGGTCAGCTGCGGGGGTCCCCATTGTCATGGAGGTCATTGGAAGCAATGGATTCTGTGACTTTCGTGACATAATCATAGCGCTTACTCATCTGCATTTGGCAGAGCACATGATGGAATTGGGGGTTGTCAGGGTTCCCTCCCCACTCTGAACTCTATGGTATAGATGTGGGGACCCACATGAAAGACCCCCTAAGCTCATTTTTACCACCTTAGGTTAAAAACTTCCCCAAGGCACAAACTTTGCCTTGTTCTTGAACAGTATGCTGCCACCACCAAGTGATTTAGACAAAGAACAGGGAAGGGACCACTTGGAGTTCTTATTTCCCCATAATATCCCCCCAAGCCCTTACACACCCTTTCCTGGGGAGGCTTGAGAATAAACAAGATAAGCACAAACCAGCCTTGGATTTTAAGACCCCAAAAATCCAATCAGATTCTTAAAAATCAGAACTTTATTAGAAGAACAAAAAAAGAAAAGAGAACAACTCTGTAAGATCAGAATGGAAGATAATCTTACAGGCAGTCAGATTCAAAACATAGAGAATCCCTCTAGGCAAAACCTTAAGTTACAAAAAGACACAAAAACAGGAATACACATTTCCTTCAGCACAGCAAATTTCACAAGCCAAAACAAAGAAAACCTAATGCATTTTCTAGCTAGATTACTTACTAACTTTACAGGGGTTGGAGGGCTTGCATCCTTGATCTGTTCTGGACAAAGGTATCACAAAGACAGAGAAAAGCCTTTTCCCCCTCCTCCAGATTTGAAAGTATCTTGTCCCCTCATTGGTCATTTTGGGTCAGGTGCCAGCCAGGCTAACTGAGCTTCTTAACCCTTTACAGGCAAAAGGGCTTTGCCTCTGGCCAGGAGGGATTTTATAGCACTGTATACAGAAAGGTGGTTACCCTTCCCTTTATATTTATAACAGGGGCCTAATAATGAGAGCTTTGTAAATGAAGCTGCATAATAAATGATGTTTACATGACCTCACTCTGTGAAGAGGTGATTGATACATATGTACACCAGGCAGGGTTGTTTGGAAGCTGAAGGCTTTATGCTTCCATCACACAACAGTGTCAAGTTTTTTCTTTAGACACACTTTGTTGCATATAAAGGAGAGTTAGTTCAGCCCGTTATGGCCAAAGTAGAGCCCATGGGCCAAATGCAATCCATAGAGTCCTACAAGGTGAGAGGTAGCAACTTTATGACAGGTGCCCCATCTGTCACAATATACTACCCCTGTACCAGAAACCGGGAAAGGTGAGATGTAGCAAATTGTGATAGATGTAATTCCCCCATTGGTCACAATTAGCTGTCCCTGGACCAGGTGATGCTAAAGGTGAGAGGTAGCAAATTAGGACAAATCCACAAATAACAACCTTATGTATCAGTAACTGCTACTGGTAGCAAATTATGCCTCAGCAGAAGTTCCTATCTAGGTTGCATTGAGCATGCTCACATGAACTGAGCATGCTCAGTAACATCTGCTGAAGTTGTTGCCCTCATTCTGCCCTTACTTGGACTCGGACTCTGCTGCCTGCTCTTTAGAGGGCTTAAAAAGGGGCAAAGGGAGCAAATCGGAGTGGGGGATGGTCAGGGTCAGAGCAGGGGGTGGAAATTTAGTGGCCTTAGGGGTCAAGCAGCTGTAGGTAGCGGCAGGCAGGGGCGGTAGGTTTGTATAATTTTTGATGCCTGCTATTAAAATTTCTCTTTCCTGTATTGCTTGTATTACTGGTATTATGCTGTGCAGTATCATGTGTTAGAGACCTTTTGCAGAAATTAATAAGTCATTCTCTTCAGGGCTATCACAAAGTGCTTATGCAAAGTCCTATTATAAAAAAATAAGTAGCCCAAATAAAAAAACTCAAAGCCAAGGTTGTTAAGTGTTCTCAAAGGGGGAAGTTGTTGGGGACACTGGGGCATGGCCACTGGGTAACTCGAGGGGATGGAAGACCACGAGTGTCGATGAAGCCCCCTTGCACTAGGCCCAGGTGTCCTTGCCCCCCCCGCCTGGAGGCACTCGCAGCAGCTCTGCGTACTAGGCCCAAGTGTCCTTGGCCCCCCCGCCTGGAGGCACACACAGCAGTTATGCTGAGAATCTGCAACACTATGTTGCAGAGTCAGACTGCCTAAAACTAAGCAAGGCCACACAGAAAAAATAAAAAAAAAACAATGCTGAATAAAGCAGCTTTATGTATAGTTTAACAAATAATACAAAAAACCAGGAAACTAGCTGGGAACTGGATTGGCTAGCTATATGGATACTTAGGGCAGCTTGCTATTGAATAAGTATGCTAAAAAAAAGAATGTATAAAAGCCTGTGTAACTTCCTGCTCTGGGTATAGGATTTGAGATTCAAATCTCCCTGTACCTTTTTGAAGCTTCAAATAAACTTTTCTGCTTTTCCACCCCGTTGTGATTATTGGGTGTAGCACACCGGGTAGCGAACCAACTCAAGCTGTTGTTCAGCCTCTCTGCACTGGGTGCCGGCAACAATTGCATTGTAATTTCTCTGCTGGACAATGGCTGTTGATGTCTGTTTAGCACCCACCCAGGTGTTGGTTACCTCCCTTGTCATTCTCTCTGGGAGCTAGTATCTGGGAGCCTCCCAAGCCCACAGTATATTTTAATGACAACCATACAACACATTCTCATAACTTCATATGCATTAATGATATACATATTTAAATAGAAAAATAACTTTCAGCAGATCATAACCTTTCCCCTCATACCTCACACGGCCTGCTTTATATGCAATATCACAATTATATATAAATGAGGAATATGGGGGTTACAGGATGCTCCCCCAAGGTATAGCATGTCAGAGGGGGTTCTGAACCTTTTTCTTTCTGAGGCACCCCCCAACATGCTATAAAATCTCCAAGGCCCAGCGGGAGCGAGGGGCCTCAGGGCAAGGCCCTTGGGCATAGTCATAGTTTTACTTCTATTTTGGGGGGGCAGGGGCCTGCAGGGCTCTAGCCAGCTCTGCACGGCAGGGTCCAGGGAGGGAGTGCCACCTCCACCCCCTGACTCACTCAGGAGGCCACACAGCCTGTCTTGGTTAGGGGGGAGGCACAACCAAAAATTATAACTCAAAGGTGGGGGGGCTCAACTCAAAAAGGTTGAAAACAGCTCAGAGTGCAGGCAGGAGTTTAGCTAGGGGCTATGCATGGGCAGGGGGTAGCTCAGGTTGTAGGGAGGAGGTAGCTAGGGGCTGTGTGTGGACAGGGAAATAGCTCAGGGTGCAGGGAGGGGGTAGCACAGGGTGTAGGGAGGGGGCTACTAGGGCTGTAGTGCAGAGAGAAACTGCTACCTGTAGGAATTTGCTACTTAGGGTGTACTGAGCATGCTCACAAGAACTGAGTATGTTCAATAACATCTGCTGAAGCCACTGCCCTTCACCTTGCCCTTACTAGGCATAAAATTCTGCTGACTTCTTTTTACACGGATTAAAAAGGGGCAAAGGGGGCAAATCAGAGGAGAAGTGTGGCCAGGGTCTGAGCGGGGGGAGAGGGGGAATTGATTGGCCTTGGGGGTGAAGCAGCTGGAGGCAGGTTTAGGCTAGGGGCTGAGGGGCAAAATCAGGAATTGTGGGGGGAAGGAGCTTGAGTTAAGCCTAGGGGCGAGGCGCTGCCAGAGGGCAAAACCCTGGCACAGGCAGGGGCAGAGGGGGTAACAGTTACCCCTGTGGCCTGAGACACCAGTGTTTGCAAAAGATTGTGGGTGGGGTGAGGGAGGCAGAGGAGCTTTTTTATTTCCCCTCTCACAGACAGCACCTCTCAGCATGGCCTTCCCAGGGCTGGGTTCTTAAAGGCACAGGCATCCCAGTGCCTAGCCACTGCAGCTCCTCTTTGTCTGATGTAACCTACTGAGATGCTACACGAGACTTAACTCAGTGAAATATTTTACATATACCCCCTCAGAAACAAAGAATCTCTTATCAGTGTATCTGACTGCATAAAGTCTCATAGCAGTTCACAAATTTGTCGTATCTGCTGCTAGAATTCCCTGAATTCCCTCATTCCCTGAATTACTTTTAGCACTTCATCATTTAGCTTTGTTATTGTGCAGCTGCATGTCATTGTGCTATTTAATTTATATTTTAACAGCAAATACTCATTGACAATACATATAAGTAAGTAGTTTTAGCTAGTAGTTTTAGCAATGACATCTGCGTTTCTCATATTGTACTTGCTATGTTTTTTACTGTGATTTCAAATTTGGAATTTTTAATTCAAACTTTTTCTTCTTATTTTTAGAGCAGAAGTTTATTCTGTTGGATCATCTGACTTCCAGACTGACTGAATTTCTGGCCTGGTCTCAAAACTTTGTTTTCATTCAATCCACCAATGGTGATTGCCTTTTGCAACTGTTATTTTGCCTCTCAATCCAATCCTTAGTGTTTTTCCGCGTGCCATTGTGTAGAACTTGATTCTCAAGTATTCAATAAAGGCAGTATACTATCTCATGTAACATCCTTCTCAAAGGCAAAAATCTATTGTAATTTTTTTGAACATTAGAACTGCCATAGCGGGTCAGACCAATAGTCCGTCTAGTCCAGTATCCTGCCTTCTGACAGAGGCCAGTTCCAGGTCCTTCAGAGTGAATGAACAGAACAGCAATCACTTAGTGAACCATCCCACTGTCCACTCTCCAAGCCTTCAAAACATAATGAATACACATCTGCAGCCCCAAGATAGCTTGACAACCACAAGAATTCTAAAAACATGAGTCATACACCCTGAAGTCAATAAATTTTAATAGATACATGATATTTTGTTCTTATGTGCCTCTTTGTTCCTGAGCCTTTAGGATGCAGTAAGGCCAGTTCCACAAAAGCTGGAGCCTAAACACCTGAATGAATCTTTTGGTCTACCCTAATACTTTTCCTGTTACCTCTCCCAAACATTTCACATATCTAAGGCTATATCTACACTACAAGCTTACATTAACTCAAGTTATGTCAGCATAGGCTCTCTACGGTTACTGTATCACTTGTGCGCATGCCTAACTGGACTCCTTGTCTTGGCAGTGAGGGTACTCACCAGAAGCACTTGTATTGATTCAGAGTGAGGTGCACCATGAATAGATATCCACTGTGCAATTCATCACTGTCCACTGCACTATATTTTGTGAAGCTTTGGTTTGACATTGTATGCTGGGGCCCAAACAGATCGCACAGGGGTGATTGTGATCCTGGGATCAACTTCCTATAATGCATTGTTAACCATCCCCTAATTTTATATGTATACCATATATAAACTTATACATAACTTTGCATGTTCTTTTCTAAACCCACAAAGCTGCCTGGCCCGTCTCACTGTCTGCCATCTCACACAGAAATATGCTATATTTCATACAAAGAATGTCAGGATCTGCTGAAACCCATTGTTCTGTCAGAGTATGTGTATCATTAGTGCGTATGAAGTTGTTAGAATATAGATATTCAGGCCTGTCTGTAAAGGCTTATAATTTAAAAATTTAGGTGTATTTTTATCACTTAGCTAGTTATAGAGGTATAAAACAAAGAATCAAAATCACAAGTCCGCTTGTGTATGGGCCTTCTCTCACTAGGATAGTCTGAGGCCTGGTTCTCAGGCTAAGGCCTTTGGCCAAGCAGCAGGGGCAGCCATAAGCTGGGAAGCGTATGGTCACATCCTCACATCCAAAACCAGTCACATTGAAATAAGGTGGTATTGGGCTGCTAGGAAGACGATCCTGTCCTGATAGTGCCCATCACCACCAGCTAAAGAAACAGATCTTAAGATGGTTAAAGAAAACTTAGTTTGATAGCATCCTATCTGGCAAGAAATCACTTATCTATGGTTGTGGTTGTGAAACCCTCATTTCTGTATTGTTTTATCTTTATGGCCCCCACTTTTCTATTGTTAATCTGTTTGGTTCTCTAATTGTTTCTGTCTGCTGTATAATTAATTTTTCTAGGTGTAAGTTAATTAGGGTAGTGGGATATAATTGGTTAGAGAATTATGTTACAATATGTTAGGAATGGTTAGTTAAATTTCAGTTAAATGATTGGTTACGGTATAGCTGAGAATATTACTATATAAACTGGGGTCAAACTGGAAGTGGAAGGGAAATTGGAATCATGCTTGCTAAGCTGGGGAGAGGGGATGGGAACAGTGAATAGGGAACAGGGACACAGGCAAGGCTCTGCGGCGTCAGAGCTGGGAATGGAACACTGAGGAACAGACTATACTGGCATATAGAGATAAGCCTGACGGGCTTCAGAATATGCTTGCTTGGAAACTGTCGCAAAGTGGGAGGTTTTCTTGTTTTTTTCAATGGTTTGCATGCAGAGGACGTGGGACTGTTTCCCTGGTACTGGTTTAACGAGGTGATGGGAGAGGGAGTTTGTTGTTACAGAGGACCAGCGAGGGAACTTGGGACCCCAGCCAATGGCCTGGAGAATGGATACCCCAGCGACTGGTGACCTGGTGACCAGGAGGCTCAGCTTGGGAGTCACAGCCGGTTCTGGCCAGTGGAAAGACAATGTGCTGTGGAGAGAGGATCCCGGTGACCTGACTAGCTGGTTCCAGCCAGAGGGGGTCAGAGGGCAGCTGAGAGGAGAGAAGGCCCAGGCGACCCTGTTGTGACAGAAACTAACCCCAATAAACATCGCATTGTCTGCGCTTCAGACTTCTGGTCTTTTGCTGCTTACTGTCTGCATGACAAAAATCAGGGAAGTGAGAGGGTGAAGGGAAAGCCCTCTAACAGAAGTTATGAAATTTTGCTGCATGGTTGTTACTGAAATATGGTTGTTACTGAAGTAAATTTGGGAATTGCTCTCCAGTGACAACAAAAGAGGAAATGTACAGATGGGTGGGCACTGAATGATCATTGCCAGCCATTACTTGTCAATGGGAGTTGTAATCAGTGGATTTCCAATTCAATGACAGACCGTACCAGGGGTATTTATGAATAATTTCACTCTGCAAATCCAATCAGCACCTGTCTGGGCAAGTATTTTCCAAGCATATGTACTTAAGCTCATGCATTTCCTCAATATCTTCACCCACCTTTGCTGGAAGCAACCTGGACACTGGGAAGACAAACATTTCAGATCAGAAGGGTAGCCATGTTAGTCTAGATCTGTAAAAGCATCAAAGAGTCCTGTGGCACCTTATATACTAACAGATGTATTGGAGCATAAGCTTTCGTGGGTGAATACCCACTTCGTCGGATGCATGTAGGAGAAATTTCCAGAGGCAGGTGTAAATATGCAAGCAAGAATCAGGCTAGGGATAACGAGGTTAGTTCAATCAGGAAGGATGAGGCCCTCTTCTAGCAGTTGAGGTGTGAACACCAAGGGAGGAGAAGCTGCTTTTCATAGAATCATAGAATCATAGAATATCAGGGTTGGAAGGGACCTCAGGAGGTCATCTAGTCCAACCCCCTGCTCAAAGCAGGACCAATCCCCAATCAAATCATCCCAGCCAAGGCTTTGTCAAGCCTGACCTTAAAACTTCCAAGGAAGGAGATTCTACCACCTCCCTAGGTAACGCATTCCAGTGTTTCACCACCCTCCTAGTGAAAAAGTTTTTCCTAATATCCAACCTAAACCTCCCCCACTGCAACTTGAGACCATTACTCCTTGTCCTGTCCTCTTCTACCACTGAGAATAGTCTAGAACCATCCTCTCTGGAACCACCTCTCAGGTAGTTGAAAGCAGCTATCAAATCCCCCCTCATTCTTCTCTTCTGCAGACTAAACAATCCCAGTTCCCTCAGCCTCTCCTCATAAGTCATGTGTTCCAGACCCCTAATCATTTTTGTTGGCCTTCGCTGGACTCTCTCCAATTTATCCACATCCTTCTTGTAGTGTGGGGCCCAAAACTGGACACAGTACTCCAGATGAGGCCTCACCAATGTCGAATAGAGGGGAACGATCACGTCTGCTCGCTATGCCCCTACTTATACATCCCAAAATGCCATTGGCCTTCTTGGCAACAAGGGCACACTGCTGACTCATATCCAGCTTCTTGTCCACTGTAACCCCTAGGTCCTTTTCCGCAGAACTGCTGCCTAGCCATTCGGTCCCTAGTCTGTAGCTGTGCATTGGGTTCTTCCGTCCTAAGTGCAGGACCCTGCACTTATCCTTATTGAACCGCATCAGGTTTCTTTTGGCCCAATCCTCCAATTTGTCTAGGTCCCTCTGTATCCTATCCCTGCCCTCCAGCGTATCTACCACTCCTCCCAGTTTAGTATCATCTGCAAATTTGCTGAGAGTGCAATCCACACCATCCTCCAGATCATTTATGAAGATATTGAATAAAACCGGCCCCAGGACTGACCCCTGGGGCACTCCACTTGACACCGACTGCCAACTAGACATGGAGCCATTGATCACTACCCGTTGAGCCCGACAATCTAGCCAACTTTCTACCCACCTTATAGTGCATTCATCCAGCCCATACTTCTTTAACTTGCTGACAAGAATACTGTGGGAGACCGTGTCAAAAGCTTTGCTAAAGTCAAGAAACAATACATCCGCTGCTTTCCCTTCATCCACAGAATCAGTAATCTCATCATAGAAGGCTATTAGATTAGTCAGGCATGACCTACCCTTGGTGAATCCATGCTGACTGTTCCTGATCACTTTCCTCTCGTGTAAGTGCTTCAGGATTGATTCCTTGAGGACCTGCTCCATGATTTTTCCAGGGACTGAGGTGAGGCTGACTGGCCTGTAGTTCCCAGGATCCTCCTTCTTCCCTTTTTTAAAGATTGGCACTACATTTTTTGTAGTTGGCTAGCCATTCGCAGTCTTCGTTTAATCCTGAGCTGATGGTGTCAAATTTGCAAATGAACAGAAGCTCAGCAGTTTCTCTTTGAAGTCTGGTTCTGAAGTTTTTTTGCTGCAGGATGGCTACCTTTAAATCTGCTATTGTGTGTCCAGGGACGTTGAAGTGTTCTCCAACAGGTTTTTGTATATTGCCATTCCTAATATCTGATTTGTGTCCATTTATCCTTTTACATAGGGACTTTCCAGTTTGGCCAATGTACATAGCAGAGGGGCATTGCTGGCACATGATGGCGTATATTACATTGGTGGACGTGCAGGTGAATGAACCGGTGATGGTGTAGCTGATCTGGTTAGATCCTGTGATGGTGTCGCTGGTGTAGATATGTGCGCAGAGTTGGCATCGAGGTTTGTGGCATGGATTGGTTCCTGAGTTAGAGTTACTATGGTTCGGTGTGTAGTTGCTGGTGAGAATATGCTTCAGGTTGGCGGGTTGTCTGTGGGCGAGGACTGGCCTGCCTCCCAAGGCCTGTGAAAGTGAGGAATCGTTGTCCAGGATGGGTTGTAGATCACTGATGATGCGTTGGAGAAGTTTTAGCTGAGGACTGTATGTGATGGCCAGTGGAGTTCTGTTGGTTTCTTTGTTGGGCTTGTCTTGCAGCAGGACATTTCTGGGTACACATCTGACTCTGTTGATCTGTTTCCTTATTTCCTCGTGTGGGTATCGTAGTTTTGAGAATGCTTGGTGAAGATCTTGTAGGTATTGTTCTCTGTCTGAGGGGTTGGAGCAAATGAGATTGTACCTCAGCACTTGGCTGTAGACAATGGATCGTGTGGTGTGTCCGGGATGGAAGTTGGAGGCATGAAGGTAGGCATAGCGGTCGGTGGGTTTTTGGTATAGGATGGTGTTAATGTGACCGTCACTTATTGGCACTGTGGTGTCTAGGAAATGGACCTCCCGTGCCAAGGCTGAGGTTCATGGTGAGGTGGAAGCTATTGAAATCGTGGTGGAATTCTTCCAGGGTTTCCTTCCCATGGGTCCAGATGATGAAGATGTCATCAATGTAGTGTAGGTAGAGAAGGGGCGTGAGTGGACAAGAGCTGAGGAAGCGTTGTTCCAGGTCAGCCATAAAAATGTTGGTATATGGTGGGGCCATGCGGGTGCCCATAGCGGTGTCACTGGACTGGAGGTATATATTGTCACCAAATTTGAAATAATTGTGTGTGAGGATGAAGTCACAGAGCTCAGCAACCAGTTGTGCTGTGGCATCATCAGGGATACTGTTCCTGACAGCTTGTATTCCATCTGTGTAGGATGTTTGTGTAGAGAGCCTCTAAATCCATGGTGGCTAGGATGGTGTTTTCTGGAAGATCACCAATGCATTGTAGTTTTCTCAGGAAATCAGTGGTGTCACGGAGATAGCTGGGAGTGCTGGTGGTGTAAGGTCTGAGTAGAGAGTCCACATATCCAGACAGTCCTTCAGTGAGAGTGCCAATGCCCGAGATGATGGGGCATCCAGGATTTCCGGGTTTGTGGATCTTGGGTAGTTGATAGAATAACCCCGGTCGGGGTTCTAAGGGTATGTTGATTTGTTCCTGTGTTAGTGTAGAGAGTGTCCTGAGTAAATGGTGCAGTTTCTTAGTGTATTCCTCAGTGGGATCTGAGGAAAGTGGCCTGTAGAATTTGGTATTGGAGAGTTGTCTGGCAGCCTCCTTTTGGTTTTCAGACCTGTTCATAATGACAACAGCACCTCCTTTATCAGCCTCTTTGATTATAATGTCAGGGTTGTTTCTGAGGCCGTGGATGGCATTGCGTTCTTCATGACTTAGGTTATGAGGCAAGCGATGTTTTTCCACAATTTCTGCCTGTGCACATCGGCAGAAGCATCCTATGTATAGGTCCAGACTGTCGTTTCGACCCTCAGGAGGAGGCCATGTGGAGTTCTTCTTGTGCTGTTGGTGGGAGGGTATCTGTGTATCAGTGTGCTGTTCAGTGTTATCTTGAAAGTATTCTTTGAGTCAGGTGAAAGTGGGCTTCCAGATCACTGCAGAACTGTATCATCTTTGTGGGGGTGGCGGGGCAGAAAGAGAGTCCCCAAGATAGGACAGACTCTTCTGCCGGGCTGAGTGTGTAGCTGGATAGATTGACGATATTGCTGGGTGAGTTAGGGGTACCACTGTTGTGATACAGATCAGGATACTGAGAAGGAGAAGGATCTGACATTATCAATCACTGAAGAATCCAGGTATGTACAGTATATGTTATGTCTACATTATGTAGACATAGGCCTTTTCCTCACTGATAAAAAACTAATGAAAACAAGACAAGAGAAATTAAGTTTTAACAGTGAGGGAAAAGGCTCAAGAAAATGCCTCAAAAATTAAATCAGACAGCAGTGAGGCAGCATGTGAGCACCAGGGTTCTGAGTGTAATTTTTATGATGCTACCTTGTTGCTCCATATATGTGTAACAGTGGCAAAAGTGGAAGTCTGTATAAAACACAATGGCAGATTTTCTGCCTATAAGCTTGCTTTCAAAAGGAATTCATAAGTATTTCAAGTACTATTTATAATGCTTTTCACTACTCTCAATGTTTTGTGTGCATTCAATTTTTCTTTACTAATAGACTATGACTTACTATGCAGTGGAAAGGGACTAATAAAAGATTTCTTTTTAAATGCTCAGACTTTCATTAAGGGTTTTTCATGCCATAGCTATGAAATTCCACTTGCAAAATGCGTTTTAAACAGTCAAGTGTTGTCTAATAGGTACTGTGAGAATGTTGCCTAAGCATCTTCTTATACAGATAAAGTGTCACTTATGATTTCTTGAGTAATAAACATCATGCACATAAGGCTGTGACACTCTGATCCTCAACCTCCCTGTCAAGGTTCCTTCCCCACTCTGAACTCTAGGGTACAGATGTGGGGACCTGCATGAAAACCTCCTAAGCTTACTTTTACCAGCTTAGGTTAAAACTTCCCCAAGGTACAAACTATTTTACCCTTTGCCCTTGGACTTCCACTGCTACCACCAAACGTTTATCTGGGTTTATTTATTAGGAAAGTATTGTTTGGAAACGTCTTTCCCCCCAAAATCATCCCAACCCTTGCACCCCACTTCCTGGGGAAGGTTTGGTAAAAATCCTCACCAATTTGCATAGGTGACCACAGACCCAAACCGTTGGATCTTAAGAACAATGAAAAAGCATTCAGTTTCTGAAAAGAAGGATTTTAATAGAAGTAAAAAGTAAAAAAGAATCACCTCTGTAAAATCAGGATGGTAAATACCTTACAGGGTAATTAGATTCAAAACATAAAGAATCCCTCTAGGCAAAACCTTAAGTTACAAAAAGAAACACAAACAGGAATATCCATTCTATTCAGCACAGCTAATTACTCAGCCATTGAAAGAAATCATAATCTAACGCATATCTAGCTAGATTACTTACTAAATTCTAAGACTCCATTCCTGTTCTGTCCCCGCAAAAGCATCACACAGACAGACAGAGACACTTTATTTTTCTCCCTCCTCCCAGCTTTTGAAAGTATCTTGTCTCCTCATTGGTCATTTTGGTCAGGTGCCAGTGAGGTTATCCTAGCTTCTTAACCCTTTACAGGTGAAAGGATTTTTCCTCTGGCCAGGAGGGATTTTAAAGGTGTTTACCCTTTCCTTTATATTTATGACACCCCCTAATTAAGAATTTATGACACTCCCTAATTAAGAATTGAGATTTTTTTGTACAAATGCTTACTTTTGCTTTTTAAAGGTTTTTCATGCCTGTTATCATCACGATACATAGATGTGTGTGTTATAGGAAAGAAACTCCCTGTAATAAACATCAGTATGCCATATAAGGCGGGTAAGAAGAGGGTTTCCATATACATATTCTGTTGATTTCTGAACATATTAAACAGTGTCTGCAAACACCCCTGCTTGTGCTTTTTTTTAAATTCACATTCTTGTGCAGTTATATTTCTTATCCTGAGTTACTATGATTTTACTTTGTTAAAATGTTACAGGTGATCTCATTATTTCAAATGAAATGTGATTTCCATGGATCAAATACTGCCAGACTTTGTAAGCCAGAAATACTTGGAACTTATGCATATTGCTCAAATGTATTTATTTAGCCCTTGTGATTGGCCGATGAATGATTCTGCATTGTGGAGTTTGGCTTTCCCTGCTTATATGTCTGCAATTTTCATGTCATACCTACAACATAAACGCTGATTATTATAAGCATAGATATTTTATGTCTGTAATTTTGTGAATGTTAACAGTGTGTAAAGTTCTCTTCTGTGATCAATGCTTAGTGAAATCTTTTGAGGAAAAAATTGCAAAGGTCTGACATATAAGAGGAGCAACACATATCCTGAAGGAATGAATAAAGCAGGCAGACTTAACCTGAGTTGATTTGCTGCCAACTTTTCTTTGGAAGGTAAGCAATTCTTTTTCTCACGTAATAAAGACACAGAACACAATGGAATCTTCAGCATATACATGATGATCCTGATCACCCAACACTGGGATTATTTTAAGTGTTAAATTTACCTTCACTGGGACCAGGATTAGTTTTCTTCACATTTCCAAGAAAACCTCCTTTGCCTACATATGTAGGCACTGTAACAATGTATTTCTCAGTTACATGACAAAAGAGTATGAACTATAAATATTATCAAAAAAGCGTAACATTTATCTTTATTTCTCAAGTACATTATCCACTGTATCCTACAAACAACAACAGTCCTTGAGCAATGACTTCTAGTTTATTTTATTTTTTTTAACATCTACTTAGAGTCATATATTGAACCCTTCCCTTCTCCCTCCCCCTTACCAAAGGCTGGACGACCCATTCTGTATTCAGATATCTTGTAAACATGTATGCCTTATAATGAATCTATGACTTTGAAAATATTTGATAATTGCTTAAGCACAACAGTTGATGTCATCACCACATCTCCATCTTCTCTGATTATCAGAGGGGACACTTTTCCATTCTGCGCTTTTCCATTCTGCCAAAGGAAGAAAGGTTGTCGTTGTGCACACCATGAAACAAGCCCTATAATTCTTTGAACAATACCATGACAGTCCATGGGGTGGACATCAAGGAATAATCAAAAGTCCCACTCCCTGAGCTCCTTTGTGGGTGGGGGGCAAATTCGTCAACTTTCTGGCCAAGCCACTTGACACATCCTATCGTGTTCCAATTTAGGCAGGCTTGGACGCCATTTTGAGGCTAACCCAACGAAAGACCAGTATGTCGCCAACAAAATGGGCAAAGTATGGAAAAATACAGAAAGGCATGGGAAAAAGAAATGGGGGGATTTGGGCTCATCATGCAGACTTTATGCAGCACGCAGGAACCGACAAACCTTAAAGAAATACAACGCCATTTTCTTCTATGCACCTGACAGATGTTGGTTTTACAGTACCGAAACCGTCAATCATGATGCACCAAGTGGAGCTAAAACTGGCCTGCTACATTGCCTGCCACTCAGCGGTTAGTTCCGTGAATCACCTCGGGGAAATTCTTGGATCAGCTTTCAAGAGAGCTGTAAGTCTGCATCACACAAAATACACAGCATTAATAAACAATCTTAGTGCTCCCTGCATGTTCTCTGACCTCATCAAAGACATTTGTGAGTCTCAGTATTCACTGGTTATAGATGAAAGCACAGATGTTGCTGCAGTAAAGCAGCATTGCGCTACTTCAGCTCCTCCTTAAAGAAAATCGAGTCTACATTTTTGGGACTAGTCATTTTGGAAAGTGAAACAGCAGAAGCAATTGCTACAGCACTGATTCAGTTTCTTGACAGTGTTGGTTTGTATTTCAGCAAGTGTATTGAGATTGGGACTGATGGCTGTAACATCATGGTCGGGAAGGAAAATTCCATCTACATACATCTCCTCCAAAGGAATGAGAATCTTAGGCTGATCAAATGTGTATCTCACACAAACCAGGTGTGTGCCAGTAAAGCTGTAGAAACACTGTCATGCAATCTAGAGCTTTTAACCTCCCATTCCTAAAGCTGTTTTTTTCACAGGCCTCTGAGACAGCGTGAATATGCAAAGATAAATCACAGTAACATGCCACTGAAGCTCGTTCAGCTATCAGCCACTAGATGGCTCTCCATTTATGATTGTCATGTGCACATACTAGATCAGTGTTTTTCAACATTCAGGTTACGACTCAATACTCGGTCACTGCATGTAAGGCACTGGGTCGCTCTGGTCAACACCGCTGACTGGGACGTTAAAAGTCCCGTTGTCGGTGCTGCCCAGCTAAGGCAGGCTAGTGCCTACCTGCTCCGACACCGTGCTGCGCCCCGTAAGCGGCCAGCAGCAGGTCCAGCTTCTAGGCAGGGAGGCCACGAGGCTCCACGCACTGCTCCTGCCCTGAGGACCGGCTCTGCACTCTGAAGGTGGTGCCTGCGGGCAAGAGCTGTGCAGAGGTGCTTGCTTGCCTCTGCCTAGGAGCTGGACCTGGTGCTGGCCACTTCTGGGGCACAGCATGGTCTGTGGTGCCAGGACAGGCGGGAAGCCTGCCTCTGCACCCCAGCTGTGCCACTGACCAGGAGCCATGGGAGGTAAGTTGGTACCCCAACCCTGCAACCCAATCCCCTGCCCTAGCCCTGAGCCCCTCCCAAACCCAGAACCCCTTCCTGCACCCCACATCTCTCAGCCCCACCCTCACCCCAGAGCCTGCATCCCCAGCCCAGAGCCCTGACCCCCTCCCACACCCCAACCCTCTGCCCCAGCCCTGAGTCCCCCACCCCCAACCTGAAGTCCTTCCTGCATCCCACACCCCTCATCTCTGGCCCCAGCCCAGAGCCCTGACCCCCTCCTGCACCCCAACCCCTTGCCCCAGCCCAGAGCCCCCTCCTACATCCTGAAACCCTCATTCCTGGCCCCGCTCCACAGCCCTCACCGCCGTACCCCAACCCTCTGCCCCAGCCCTGAGCCCCTCCCACACCTCAAACCCCGCATCCCCAGCTTCGTTGGGTCATGGGCATCAACAATTTTCTTCAGCTGGGTCCCTAGAAAAAAAGGTTGAAAACCACTGTACTAGATCATTGGGACAAGTTAAAGTTGCATTTTCAAGTGAACAAAGATGAACAACAATGCTATGATGCAGAAGTTCTGTATTGTGACCCTGCTTATAAACTGTTAGTTTCTAACACCAGTTCTGCAGAAATTTGCCAGAATCAATAAACTGTTCCAACTTGAATCTGGTGGTAACACCTTCAAAATGCTGGACTGCCTCCAGTCTTTCTTTCGTACTCTTACATCAAGAGTGTCACTTTCAGAAAGGATCCCTTTAGCTGATGGTAAACTCCTTGAAGTCAATTTGTGTGACCCATGGAGCCACTTGCCACTGTGTGCTGTTAATTTTGGCATACTGTTTACTGTTGCTTTAGGAGATGCAAAGCTTGACAATGTTGTTGAAGCTAATCTAAAGAATAGATGCCGAGACTTCCTTCTTGAAGCTGCTAAACAAGTGCAGTCAAGATTTTCAGCAAATATTAATCTGTGGAAATCTAGGTCAGTGTTCAGTCCGTCAGCTATTCTCTCTCAGCTAATGACCATCTCCATGCTGAAAATTTTCAAAGGTGACTTGGGGGCCTTGGATGCACAGTATCAAGCCATCAACTTCCGGTAATGGAAGAGCATGGATGACAAAAATGCAGAGCAGTTCTGGGTGGAAGTACACAAATTTCAAGACAGTAGCGGTGAACGGTTCTTTAAAGAACTAGCCCACTTTCCCTACTCGCCATGCCTCTGAGTAATGCTGATGTGGAACAAGTGTTCTCTCAGATGAACAATGTGAAGTCCAAGCACTGGAAAAGGGTGGATCACCAGACTCTGAGCAGTTTACTGCATGTTTGCTATGGGTTAAGAAGACTGGGAATTTGTTGTAAGGATTTTGTCCTGCACAGAGAGAAGCTTCATTAGGGGAAAAAGAAAAGGAGTACTTGTGGCACCTTAGAGACTAACAAATTTATTTGAGTGTAAGCTTTCGTGAGCTACAGCTCACTTCCATCTGATGAAGTGAGCTGTAGCTCACAAAAGCTTATGCTCAAATAAATTTGTTAGTCTCTAAGGTGCCACTAGTACTCCTTTTCTTTTTGCGAATACAGACTAATACGGCTGCTACTCTGAAACCTTTCAGTAGGGGAATGTACCACACTGAGGCTACCAAGACCATGGAGAATGGGGAGAGCAAGGATGACCTTTTTTGTTCTAGTTCTAGTTTTTGCTGCACACAACATTTAGCTACATATTAAAAATATGAAAATAATACATTTGTGCATACTTACATTATTACTAAAAAAATGGAATTTGTATCAACACCCCCACTCCACTCCCTGTGGAAAGGGCTGGGCTTGTTTTTGGCTTGCTTGAAAGGGGTTGGGCTTGTTCTGGGCTAATTTTGAAAGGCACTGCCATTTTTTATTCTCGTGAGACTTGGCAACATTTCCTTTGAGTGCACCCATTGACATGTTGGCTTCAATGCACAATTCCCCCTTAATGCTGAGAGAAGCTGCCCGTGCCCAGGGGACTTGGGGCCCCCAGGAGGCAGGGTCTGGGGCAGAGGGCTGCAGTGCAACCAGTTGATCGCTGGGACCCAGGAGCAACTGGGATGTGGCTCTGGGAGCAATGGCTGGGGTCACTCAGTCCCAGCAGCAGGAAGTCAGTCTCATTCCCTGCAGTGTCTGTGGGATGCTGTGGGGATGTCATATTTCTTGCAAGATCCCCGAGTCCCGGGGGCTGCTGCTGGGGATCCTGAAGCCCTGGCTGCTGCCGGGAGTGGTGAATCTCGAGCAGTAACATTCCCGCTGCTTCAGTGCAGAGACCCCAGCCTGGCCAAGATGCCCCTTCCTGGGCCCCAGCCCCTGCTCCTTGGAAGGCCACTGCTTGGAAAAAGGGAAGAGAGACCTTTCCATTCCCTCACCCCCGAGCGGTGCCTCCCTGGCTGCAGGGGGAGGGTTTGGCTGGCTTGGCCGGCTGCTCCCAGCTGAGCTGGTGGCAATTCCCTGCCCTGTACCCAGGAAAGCTGCCGCCAGCTCCCATTCTTTGCAGGGCATGTGAAGCCAGCCTGCACGAGCCACCCCACACACTAATCAACCCATGCACCCTCCACCACCAGTACACCATTTCACCTTTCCCCACTCATACACAAATACACCCTTCTCCCCTCCCCAACCTATCCATACATCCATCTTCTCCACACATTGACCCATCCAACCTCTCCACACATTCACATATTTACCCAGCCCCACACATACACCCATAGACCCTCACCCACCTATCCACCTTCCCTCACTCATCCACCCATCCGCCAATCCAACTTCCCCATCCATCCACCCTCCCTGACACATCCATCCATCCATCCACCCATGCATCCTTCCACACCCATCCACTCCTCCACCAATTTACCCTCCCCAAGTCATACTACCATACACCCTCCCTCACCCACCCCCCAATACACCTTCCCCCACCCATACAGCCATGGAGCCTCCTCCGCCCATTACATTCATCCACCATCGCCATACATCCACCCATCCACCTATCCCCCACCATTCACCCTCCTCAATACACATACACCTTGCCCCAACCATCATCACCCACCCTCCCCCACATCCCAATACACATTCCTCACCAATCCTCCCAGCCCCATACACTCTTCCCCATGAATACACCCGCCCACACCCATACACCACCCCATACACCCTCCCTCATTATCCCATCAGTCCCCATCAACCCTCTTCCACTCATCCTCCCATTCCCAATACACCCTTCCCCACCCAGCCACCCTGCTCCTTACACCATCCCTGATGTATGTACCTTCCCCTTCCACCCATCAATCAATCCCCATACACCCTATCAAACCCATCCACTCTTCCACCTAGCCACCTTCTCCCACCATCCATCCATATACCCATCGACCCAAAGATCCTCATCCACCCATGCACCAATATTCTCTCCCACAACCATACACCCTCCCCTTCCCATACACACTCCCTCACCTATCCACATCTCCTCCCACCCACCCATCTACTCATACACCAATAAAGCCATCAAAATATACACCCTCCCCCACCCATCTACCAACCCATCAATCCATGCTCCCTCACCCATTGACCTACCCACCAACTCCCAACGCAACCATCCATCCACCCTTCCCCACCCGTCCACTTAGTCACCTATGCATACTCCGCACCCTTTCACCCAGCCACCCTCACCCAGCCATCCACACATCCACCAGCACCAATATGTACCCACCCATGCATGCTCTGCTACCCATCTACCCACCTTCCCCAGGCGTACACCCATAACCCCTCCCCCACCCATCCACTCATCCGCATCCATCCACCCTCCCCACTGATCCCCCAAACCACCCTTCCCCATCAATCCACCCAACCACTCATCCGCAATCCCCAACCCTTACCCTCATACTCAGATTTTCCATTTGTCATCCTAAACTATCAGTAGTGCTTGGTTGAAGTAAAGAATTTTGAAGAGAGATCACCCCTGAATAGTCAGGAGAGATTCCTAACTGATTTGCAACGTAGGTTCGCTGAGGACTTTTTGGCCATCAATGGTTGCTTGGTTGCAATGAAGAACTTTCATGAACCAATATCCACTGAAATATCAGGAGAGCATCTTAATGCTTTGCAATAAAGATTGAGAGCATTTCAAATGGGTGATCACCAGCGAAAGATTGCTTGGTTGCAATGAAGAACTTTCATTACAGACATCATCTGAATTGTCAGGAGAGATTCCTAATTGCTTTGCAATGAGTTCTCTTAGAACTTTGCTGCCCTGAAGGATCAGCAGGGATTTCTTTTTTGTTTTTAATGAAGAATTTTCACGAATTGATCATGTCTGTATTGTCAGGAGAGATGGCTAAGTAATTTCCAATGATGAACATCTGAGAAATTTGTCCCCCTGACAATCAGGAGTGACTTGTGGCTTGGTTATAATGAAGCATTTTCATGAACTGGTGGTGAAGGGATAAATGGAAATATGGCTGGATGGGTAGATGAGGGTGAATGGGTAAAAGTGGAGAAGGTGTATTGGTGGATGAGGGAAGCGGCCTTCATGTAACCCATGTATCAACATGTATCAACATGGGTTGAAGTGAGCTGTAGCCCACGAAAGCTTATGCTCAAATAAATTTGTTAGTCTCTAAGGTGCCACAAGTCCTCCTTTTCTTATAACTCAGAAAGGGTATTGTGACATCAGTCAACAGAAAATGAGACTATTGCTTCTTGTCTCATCTCTTGCTCTAAAAGGCTGTTCTGTAGCTGAGCAATAGCATCGAAACTTTCAAAAGTAGCTTTTAATTTTGAGTGTCTGCGTTTCTGGGTTCCCCTGTAAGACGTCTTGAGCCTTGTTTTCAGAAATGTGCAGCTGCATCCATCATTCCCATTGGAATTATGGATGTTTCATATTTTTGAAAAGCATGTCCAAGGTGGGTGTCTCAGATGAGGCTCAGAATTAGAAAATGTATCCTTCAGCTTCCCAACCTTTTCACCCTGTTCCTATTTGTCTCTCTTAAAAATGCTATGATCAAATGTATTCCATAATAGTGATGCTTTTATTAAGCTCCTTACGTTTGCATCCTAGGATGGGGAAATACACAGTATGTTGCAGGGAATAAATATATTTATTGCTGAAAATGTAGGAATATATTTCATATAACATCATAACAAAAGAGTGATAATTCATTTTATAAAAACTATACATAAAGTCATTTAAGTGTAAAAATACCAGTTCATGATACTGTTTATCATAACACGTATGGCTCAATTCTGCCTGGAGTCAATGAGATTACAGAGGCTGTAAATTAATGTAGGATTTGGCCCACTGCATTAATGAAGACACAATGATTATTCACAGAATAATCAAGATAAAACCTCCCCAGCTCTGGATAAAGCTGGCAGGACATACACTGACTAACTGAAAACCAGAGTGGCAGCCGAGTTTGTTGCTGAAAGATCTATCAGAGCACCTTTTTTTGGGTGCTTTCATTTCTGGATGCTCAATCTGAGACAGTTTGGGCCCAATTTTCAGAGGTACTGAGCTTCCCATAGCTTCATATGAGTTCCTTTGGAGTTGTAGGTGCTCAGCACCTTTGAAGGTGTCTCAAGATGCTCCTCTCCCCCCACCCACCCAAATTAGAGAACATTCTTGGTATTTTTGGCCTGTATGTCCAAAGAGGTTCTGATAAATAACGGCTGTTTCACCTCAGGTCATTGTCTGTCATGAGAACAAAATCCTTTATAAAATATTCTCAAGTGTTTGTATTAGAAATGGGCCAAAACCAGCCAAAAATGTGGAGGGGTTCTAAAGCTGCCTGGATTTAACATCCTCTTCCTCCCCAAGTCTGGATCCTGCTCTGACTTTTGCAGTTTGGGTCAGCTGTAGCTTGGCTAGCCTACTTTATTTACACTCTTGGCTCTGCACTTGGGCAGCAATGGGCCAAAACCAGCCAAAAATGTGGAGGGGTTCTAAAGCTGCCTGGATTTAACATCCTCTTCCTCCCCAAGTCTGGATCCTGCTCTGACTTTTGCAGTTTGGGTCAGCTGTAGCTTGGCTAGCCTACTTTATTTACACTCTTGGCTCTGCACTTGGGCAGCAATACTGGCAGTATCCTGAGAGATCCTGTCCTCCAGAGAGTTCTAACCCAGTTCTGTAGAACCAATAGGTTCCTGATAGCCCAGATGAGCAGAGGAAATTCACTTAAGGTTTTGGAGAGTTATTCAAACTCTGAATCTTTTGAAGTTTGCCTGTTAGTTTCTGAGAGTGTCCTACGGTTCCGGATATATGTGAAGTTAAGGCTTTAGTCAGCAGTAACTTGAGTCTGTGGACTTTGTTAGCTAAACAGCTCAGCTGTCTCATTCCAATATAGCAGACAGAATTCCCTTCCCCCAATAGGCAAAGGCTAGTTTTCACTCCATGTGGGTGAGTCCTTGGATTCTGAGCTTGTAGCAAAAAAAAAAAAAAAAAAAAAAAAAAAAGAAGTGGGGTTATAGCACATGCACAGAGATGCTGCTGTAGTCATGGCTTCAGTGGGACCTTTTTAACCATGGTCTGTGTCCTCTCAATCTGTTAAAGGTGGGCAATGGATGAGTGGCAACAGTGCAGCCTCCAAACAGCTGGGCATAGCTTTAAAGCTATCTAGTAGATAACAGAGGGCAGGCCTATAGACCTTAGCTGGAAAAAGAACTACCCTGGCTTGTAATAAAGACTTAAAACTTTCCTTTCCATCCCCAATCTCCCTATTATTTTAACTTTCCCAGCAGAGGGAGCCCCAATCCAGCACTTGATCCACAGCCATAGGTTTAAGTTCATCTGGCTTTTTTGCCTCTTAAATCCTATGGCACATGGTGATGGACAGGCAGCCAAACAGCAGACCAGGAGCCTTCACCCAACGTTGCCATAAACTTTAAAAACAGGAGCCTGCGTTTGGCTCCTAATAAAGTGGCCTGGCTTCCAAAGTCCTGAGTGCCCGGTGAAACCAAGGACCTGGGTGGGCAGCTCACTCAGCACTTTTAAAAATCAGGCCCCTTATTAGGTGCTGAACAGCTGAAGGCCCCAGTGTCCTGCAATAATCTCTGCATGGCTATAACCCTCTGTCTGCATGGGGACCCACTGAGGTCAGTGAAGCTACAGATGGGCAAAGGGGGACAACCACACAAGACTGGGACCTAACCATGCACTTACAAATCCAGCTTTAGAAAATCTTGGCTGGTGGCTTTGATTAGCTGGGGGGAGGGATAGCTCAGTGGTTTGAGCATTGGCCTGCTAAACCCAGGGTTGTGAGTTCAATCCTTGAGGGGGCCATTTAGGGATCTGAGCCAAAAATTGGGGATTGGTCCTGCTTTGAGCAGGGAGTTGGACTAGATGACCTCCTGAGGTCCCTTCAAACCCTGATATTCTATGACTTGGCCATTGCATGGGAGCTCAGTAAAACTCCCCAGCCAGGCACTGGTGGGTGGAGACACCTTCAAAATGTGCAGACTTGTTTGTAATACCCACAAGTGGAGATATAAAAAATCCTTTGAGTCTTGCACTGCTGCCTACACCCAGCAGTGTCTACTACATGTAGTCTTCCAGTCTTTGTTTTTCATTAAGGCACTGGTGTTCCTTTAGGGTCTAGCCTATTTCTGCTGAATAAAGCCCGGGAGATCAATAATACTTCACAAGCAGGAGGACTTAAGGTAGCTTGTTTATGAAATTGTATCAAACCTGCTTGGTTATTATTGCTGAGATGGTAACTATATTCCTGGTATACAGCAGTATTTTAAGTTCACTTTTACATTCATGTCAAAAGTAAACTCTAGTACAGGTGAGCACCCCACCCTTCAGCAAATCTTTCTTTTACCTCTCCTCCCTCCCCACTGCCTTGATGTTGATCCTGCTGTAGAGCGTAGTCTGCACAATGTAGCCTCATGGTTTTCAATTTCATGTCCAGGAGCGCCCCAGCTCATTTATCTCTGAAACAAGAACGTAGGCTGTGGAATGTAGCAGCTCATGGGGTAGAACAGAAAGGGAGGCACTCTTCTCCCTTACACAGTCAATTGCTTTTCCATCACAGACCTACCTAGAGGATGGGCTGAATCTGTTTCTATTCAGATTTGATTACGGGGATGCTCTCAAGTGCTGAGGGATGGGGTGGATTCTCCATCATTTGGAATCTTTCAAGCAAGACCGGATGTCACTCTAAAATATATGCTCCAGTTCAATGGCAAGTTAGTGCACTTAATGCAGGGATTGCTGGGTGAGTATCTCAGGCCTGAGTTGTACAGGAGGGCAGACAATATGATCAGAATGTTCATAGAATCATAGAAGATTAGGGTTGGAAGAGACCTCAGGAGGTCATCTAGTCCAACCCCCTGCTCAAAGCAGGACCAACCCCAACTAAATCATCCCAGCCAGGGCTTTGTCAAACCAGGCCTTAAAAACCTCTAAGGATGGAGATTCCACCACCTTCCCAGGTAACCCATTCTAGTGCTTCACCACCCTCCTAGTGAAATACTGTTTCCTAATATCCAGCCTAGACCTCCCCCACTGCAACTTGAGACCATTGCTCCTTGTTCTGTCATCTGCCACCACTGAGAACAGCCAAGCTCCATCTTCTTTGGAACTCCCCTTCAGGTAGTTGAAGGCTGCTCTCAAATTCCCCCTCACTCTTCTCTTCTGCAGACTAAATAAGTAAAGTTCCCTCAGCCTCTCCTCATAAGTCATGTGTCCCAGCACCCTAACCATTTTTGTTGCCCTCTGCTGGACTCTCTCCAATTTGTCCACATTCTTTCTGTAGTGGGGGGCCCAAAATTGGACACAATACTCCAGATGTGGCCTCATCAGTACCAAATAGAGGGGAATAATCACTTCCCTTAGTCTCCTGGCAAAGCTCCTACTAATGCAGCCCAGTATGCTGTTAGCCTTCTTGGCAACAAGGGCACACTGTTGACTCATATCCAGCTTCTCGTCCACTGTAATTCCCAGGTCCTGTTCTTCAGAACTGCCGCTTAGCCAGTTGGTCCCCAGCCTGTAGCAGTGCATGGGATTCTTCTGTCCTAAGTGCAGGACTCTGCACTTGTCCTTGTTGAACCTCATAAGATTTCTTTTAGCCCAGTCCTCCAATTTGTCTAGGTCGCTCTGGACCCTATCCCTATCCTCCAGCAAATCTACCTCTCCTCACAGCTTAGTTTTATCTGTAAACTTGCTGAGGTGCAATCCATCCCATCATCCAGATCATTAATGAAGATGTTGAACAAAACTGTCCCTAGGACCGATCCCTAGGGCACTCCACTTGATACCGGCTGCCAACTAGACATTGAGGCGTTGATCACTACCTGTTGTTTCTTTCTGGCCTTAAAAATCTAGGTAGTTTTACCCCAAATTAGTCTTCATTTTAAAATAAATATACATGGGCCAGATCCTCAGCTCTTGTAAATGACAGTAGTTCTGTGGGCTTAGTTACTGGGGCTACTTACAGCAATCAGACCTTACCCAAGTCTTTGCCCATGGAAACATAGCTTGGTAATGGGATGCAAAATCACTTCCCTGCTGGAGGAAGGAAAAACCTCCTCCCTGATAAGTCTTTTACCTTGGTCCATTGGATTCAGATGCTCAGAAAGACCAGATTTTTTCATTCTTTGTGCTTTGTCCCAGAACAATCATGGAGTTCCTCTCCGTCTTCCTCTGCTCCGAAGTCATAACATCTGGCCTAAACCAATGGGAAAATGCTATCAATGTTTATAGGACTCAGAACACAGGTTGTGTTTTTGCACATATTTCACTGGGCCTGCATGCACACATCTGAGCTGCATCCAGATCTGTTATTTTCTCCAGCTCCAGCCTAAATTTCCAAAACATATGCCGTCAAAATATTTGTGGCAGCATCCAAAAATGGAGGCTATAAAACATTTTTGCTTGGCAGTGAGTCCCAGCATAACAAACAGGCTGGCACACATACCATCTGCAGGAAAATATGCAGTATGTCCCCACATGGGGGGTGGGGAATGACAGACAGAAAATATCAAATCAACCCTATTACTGGGAAGTTTCACCTTTAAAAATCCAGTTCTTTTGGTGGGCAGAAAAATACTGTTTGGATGAGTCTTGGCTTCAGATTTTTTGATGTGTGTACAGCCTGATTGAAGGGCCCATTGAAGTCACCATAAAGATTCCCATTGATTTTGGTGGGCTTTGGATCAGGCACAGTGGGCTGGTGAAAGATCGAAGCTGAGCCAGCTGAAATTTTTTGAACTTTTTTTAAAGCCTTTTTTGGAAATTGAAAATGTTCATGAAATTTTTTGACATAAATATGACTTTTTAACTCAGAATAATTATCAAAGTGGTTATAGACATTTTTTGTTACCCAAAGCCACCATTTTGGTACAATTTTGCTTTAAAATGATGAACAGTTATGTAAAATGAATCAGTTTCAAACTCTTCAAAATGAAAGCAATGGAATCTCTTCCCAAATGTGGGTATTTTTAATGTAGTAACCAATTGCTGTTCTGAGGCATGGAGGATATGCCTGTAGTGCAGTCATGGGGTGTGCTCATGCAGACATCCCTGAGCTACTTTTAATCCTGCTATCTTGGGTCCTAGAGCAGAGAAGCTGTGGCAGCTTAAGCTGTATAAACCCACCCAACCCCCTGAAGTCACACAGCTAACCCATGCTGAAGTGCCTGCAGCTGCAGCTTCGCTGCTCCAGTACTAAAGCTAGCTGAAGTATGTCTGCCTGAGCTCCAGTCGTACTCTGTGACAGCAGCATAGACATACCCTCCCAGAACAGTACCACATGAGCAGCAGCATAGATCCTGCTCTGCGGGCAAAAAGGTTCTGGCTCCAGGGCTCTTTCTATCCTTGGGCTTTGTGTCAACACAGGCCCCAGTTAGAAGAGTTGCTTTTGTGATGTGGTCACCCATTTATTAGGAACTGAACTGATACCAGGCCCCCCAACAAATCCCATTGGCCACAGAACAGCTATCAAGTAGTAGCAACTTTCAGTTGCTATCAACCTGCGCTGAATTCAGACTGACACCCTAGCAATGAAAGAAGGCCTAACAACCCCCTGGACAGCTTACTCCTACCCAACTCCATTAATGCTACCTTTCTATATGTACATAGACAGAAAAATCAATAGTGAGTGGGGTCCCATCCCTCCCCGAAACATCACAGCTCAGATCCAGCTCTAGACAGGATTAGTGAGGAGTGCACCTCTAAAGGCTTGTGGGCTTGCTTCAGAAAAACTTGGATGCCCCTGAAAATAGCTAGGAGGATTCCATTGCTTTCAATTTTCATGGCTGCTTCTGGGCTCTAACCCTGAGAGAAGCTGCTCTTGCTGTATTTGTAGCTCTCCCAGAAGCAGGAAGTATTGGCGATGCTGTGAGAGCCTATTCTGCCACTCTGCCTATCCTCAGTGGGCTAAGAAAGAGCAGGATAGAAAGCAGTCGTGCTATGGAATCATACTTGCCCCTGGAGTGGGGGAAGAGGTTAGGGTGACCAGATGTCCTGATTTTGTCAGAACAATCCAGATATTCGGGGCTTTGTCTTATATAGGTGCCTATTATCTCCCACCCCCTGTCCCCATATTTCACACTTGCTGTCTGGTCACCCTAGAAGAGGTGACTATTCAGATCAGATCATAGACTACTCCTACGGGCTTTATGGTATTATATGGTGCTCAGATACCTTGGTGATGGGTGCAGTAAAAATACCAAGGCAGATTTCCAGTCCAGCTTTCCACGCCTAAGATTGGATTCTCCCCATAATGTTGGAAGAAGCACCAATGTTTAGCTATTTGTCTGGAGCAAATATTTGACTGTGTGAAGTTCACACATTACTTTAGAACATCTTGGACATATGACCAGGGAAGAGTATAAAAATATTGCTTGGGCATGTAGGAAAGATATCAGGAGGGCCAAATCGCACCTGGAGCTGCAGCTAGCAAGAGATGTCAAGAGTAACAAGAAGGGTTTCTTCAGGTATGTTGGCAACAAGAAGAAAGCCAAGGAAAGTGTGGGCCCCTTACTGAATGAGGGAGGCAACCTAGTGACAGACGATGTGGAAAAAGCTAATGTACTCAATGCTTTTTTTGCCTCCGTTTTCACTAACAAGGTCAGCTCCCAGACTGCTGTGCTGGGCATCACAAAATGGGGAAGAGATGGCCAGCCCTCTGTAGAGATAGAGGTGGTTAGGGACTATTTAGAAAAGCTGGACGTGCACAAGTCCATGGGGCCGGACGAATTGCATCCGAGAGTGCTGAAGGAATTGGCGGCTGTGATTGCAGAGCCCTTGGCCATTATCTTTGAAAACTCGTGGCGAACGGGGGAAGTCCCGGATGACTGGAAAAAGGCTAATGTAGTGCCCATCTTTAAAAAAGGGAAGAAGGAGGATCCTGGGAACTACAGGCCAGTCAGCCTCACCTCAGTCCCTGGAAAAATCATGGAGCAGGTCCTCAAAGAATCAATCCTGAAGCACTTAGAGGAGAGGAAAGTGATCAGGAACAGTCAGCATGGATTCACCAAGGGAAGGTCATGCCTGACTAATCTAATCGCCTTTTATGATGAGATTACTGGTTCTGTGGATGAAGGGAAAGCAGTGGATGTATTGTTTCTTGACTTTAGCAAAGCTTTTGACACGGTCTCCCACAGCATTCTTGTCAGCAAGTTAAGGAAGTATGGGCTGGATGAATGCACTATAAGGTGGGTAGAAAGCTGGCTAGATTGTCGGGCTCAACGGGTAGTGATCAATGGCTCCATGTCTAGTTGGCAGCCGGTGTCAAGTGGAGTGCCCCAGGGGTCGGTCCTGGGGCCCGTTTTGTTCAATATCTTCATAAATGATCTGGAGGATGGTGTGGATTGCACTCTCAGCAAATTTGCGGATGATACTAAACTGGGAGGAGTGGTAGATACGCTGGAGGGGAGGGATAGGATACAGAAGGACCTAGACAAATTGGAGGATTGGGCCAAAAGAAATCTAATGAGGTTCAATAAGGATAAGTGCAGGGTCCTGCACTTAGGATGGAAGAATCCAATGCACCGCTACAGACTAGGGACCGAATGGCTAGGCAGCAGTTCTGCGGAAAAGGACCTAGGGGTGACAGTGGACGAGAAGCTGGATATGAGTCAGCAGTGTGCCCTTGTTGCCAAGAAGGCCAATGGCATTTTGGGATGTATAAGTAGGGGCATAGCGAGCAGATCGAGGGACGTGATCGTTCCCCTCTATTCGACATTGGTGAGGCCTCATCTGGAGTACTGTGTCCAGTTTTGGGCCCCACACTACAAGAAGGATGTGGATAAATTGGAAAGAGTCCAGCGAAGGGCAACAAAAATGATTAGGGGTCTAGAGCACATGACTTATGAGGAGAGGCTGAGGGAGCTGGGATTGTTTAGTCTGCAGAAGAGAAGAATGAGGGGGGATTTGATAGCTGCTTTCAACTACCTGAAAGGGGGTTCCAAAGAGGATGGCTCTAGACTGTTCTCAATGGTAGCAGATGACAGAACGAGGAGTAATGGTCTCAAGTTGCAATGGGGGAGGTTTAGATTGGATATTAGGAAAAACTTTTTCACTAAGAGGGTGGTGAAACACTGGAATGCGTTACCTAGGGAGGTGGTAGAATCTCCTTCCTTAGAGGTTTTTAAGGTCAGGCTTGACAAAGCCCTGGCTGGGATGATTTAACTGGGACTTGGTCCTGCTTTGAGCAGGGGGTTGGACTAGATGACCTTCTGGGGTCCCTTCCAACCCTGATATTCTATGATTCTATGATTCTATGATCTTAAATCCAATAAACCAGCCAAAAAGAAAGGGATGAGGAAGGATCTCTCCTCTCAGGGGGCACCTGGGCTTGAATAAGTTGCTCTCCTTGACTGGATGGACCACTAAGTTATCCCTTCATTCCTTTGCTGAGGACCAGACCCAGGTCTGTGCACCACTTGAGTTCCCTAGTGACGGATAGGCTATGTGCACAGGGGGGAATTTTGCCCTTTGTGAGTAAAGAATCAATATGAGAACTGCAAATTCAAAAATTAGTCTGTTTTGGACATTTTGAGGCACACCACATTGCTCGTGGCCATGGGAGCCCATCTCTTGCTATGTAAAGCAAGGTTCCTTTTCTAATAGGAGAATTCTTCTGTGGATGTGAAAACACCTCAGAGCAGATCATACATCATAACCAGAATGGGCCCATGAAAGTGGATTTGCTTTGACCTAGGTGGAAAAACAAAAACAAAGCGACTTTTCCTATTTGCCTGAATAACTCAAGTGTGAGTATGTGTAAAAAGCTACCAGTCTTCACTTCCCTGGGAGCTATCTGTTAGTAGAGGAAATTAAGGTCTAGCTCACTTCAGTTCAATATCACATGGGACCTGACCCTATTTCAGATGCTGGGGAAGTTAGGATAAGTGAAGATTAGATCATCACAGTTTCACATATTTACAGATGGAATAACGGTCTAATGCTCCATTTCCCATAGTTGTGGTCCCAGTGGAGACTGGGTTGGGGCCGAACCCCAGGCATTTGTAAAAGAGCCATTGCCCCCAGATTTTAAAAATATAAAAAGACTTGTGTTGTTCGTAAATGCTGGTCAGGCATAACCCCTGTACTTCCACCAGCAGGGGGTGCT
This sequence comes from Chelonia mydas, assembly GCF_015237465.2. Lineage (NCBI taxonomy): Eukaryota > Metazoa > Chordata > Testudines > Cheloniidae > Chelonia > Chelonia mydas. The sequence goes on from NC_057853.1 coordinate 51,434,453, forward strand.
CTACCTTTGCTGCTGAATCTAGCCAAGTCATCTCTTCTTGCTGTGCCATGTCATCACCTCCATCAGTGGCTACAGGGAGTGCATCCCCAAAGAGCACAGGAGAGCTGTGTGAGTACGGTGAGGGGAGGTGGGGGGTGAAGGCCTGAGAGTGGAGGGGGAGCTGGAAATGGGGAGGAAAGGGGTCGACAGTGGGCTTGGAGTGGGGAGAGGGATTTAATGGAAGGAAAGTCAAAAAGGGTTACAAGGTTTGGGAACAGGAGTGGAAAATCAACATATTTCTGGTGCTTCCCTGTTCCATCCAGATGAGACGTACTGTCTGTTCTTGGGGTATCCCAGCATTTCCACTGGGTACCAGCTGGGACCAGTAAGTACAGCAGTGATAAAACAATTGTATAAAGAGCTATGGGACCTAGTCCTCAGCTGGTCCCCTTGCCTTCAATGGAGCTATGCTGATGTACCCCAGCATAATTCTTATTTATGGAGCACTGGTGATATTCTCAGCACTACACAGAGCAGGGCAAAAAGACCAGGTAGGATTTTACAGTCAGAAAGAGACAGATGTAGCCAGAAGTCTTTTGAACCCTAAATGCAGTTTGGGTCCAATTCAAGCTTGGAGCGAAGGTTCAGGATGGGTTGTGTTTTCTCCCTGGCTGATTTGCCCATGCCACATACTGTAGCAAAAGCTCTTTGATCTCTTTCTGCTTTGTATTTGTTTCAGTTTCCCAAACAATAGCAGGAAGCTTGCCTGTTGCGTGGATTTGGTCCCACACCAAGTTTTTTCCAGCTGGGAAAGCCATTCTGTGAACCATTAGAGGATTTTCCAGCTGTAACTACATGGAGCCTAATTCAAATGTATTTGAGCATAAGCTTTCGTGAGCTACAGCTCACTTCATCGGATGCATACTGTGGAAAGTGTAGAAGATCTTTTTATATACACACAAAGCATGAAAAAATACCTCCTCCCACCCCACTCTCCTGCTGGTAATATCTTATCTAAAGCTATTACCAGCAGGAGAGTGGGGTGAGAGGAGGTATTTTTTCATGCTCTGTGTGTATATAAAAAGATCTTCTACACTTTCCACAGTATACATCCGATGAAGTGAGCTGTAGCTCACGAAAGCTTATGCTCAAATAAATTGGTTAGTCTCTAAGGTGCCACAAGTACGCCTTTTCTTTTTGCGAATACAGACTAAGACGGCTGTTACTCTGAAACCTGAAATAATTCAAATGTGTCTTCGTAATGTAGGTGCACCCTACCTCCCGGAACACTGGGACATTCCTGAATTAAACAGCTGTTCTACCGGCTGAAAATTGAAAATAGCCTGCATTCTTTGCAGCAATTGCTGTCAATACTACTGAGTCCCCAGCTGAAAAAACACGGGAGGGTTGCACAGTGCCATGTAATCCTCCCGCTCTTATGAGTAAGATATCCAGGCTTTTCCTGTTACCCAGTTACATACACAAATCAACAGAGATTTGTTGGAACAGATGAGAGAGCTTGGAAAACTAAAGGAATATCCATGCAGGGGATGACTGGCACTGGTGTCATTGTATTTGACTCACCCATATAACATGATGATATGTAGAGATAGACCATGCAATATAAATGTGTTATTAGTGCCCATCCAAGTAACCAGCAAAGGTTATCTAGCAGAGGTGGGATGCTCTGCTTTCTGCTCAATTACCCAACCATAACAATAGAAACCATCCAAGTACACACACAATCAGCAAATGATTTTCTGCATCTCAGTTGAATGGAAATCTTTACACCAATTCTGATTTTTCCACCCTGCATCTCCAAACTAGATTGGGTACAACATGGGGTTACCATTCCCCTTGAAGGGAAACGCATCGGGGGATTGACGGAAGCATATAGCTCAAAAGGATTTGGAATAAAAATTGGTATATGGGCTGGATTTGAATTGGCCATGGCTAGTTACACGCTGTATGTCTCGGGTGAACTGTCCAGAAGTCTGAAGGTTCCTCTGCCATGCTAGGAAAAAGGATCTGTTTTACAGCACTTCAGTGTTATCCAATGGCATTCACCCAGCACAGCAGGAAATCTTTACAGGCCAGGTGGAAACTTAAATCGACTGGACAAGAGAAGACACAAATAGCTTGTACTTTTACCAGAACTAGCAGCAAACTGCAATGGCTAGAGATGAGGAGGGAGTTGTCTGGTTCAGAAAAGTACTCTCCTGCCAGAGCAGTCATAGAGAAATATTAATTAAGCCCCCTCACTGCATCCTCTCAATTACAAACCAAAGACTCCCATGAACATCCCAGTCCTGGCAGGTATTACCTGTAGAGTTGTGGACAGGACCTCTTCAGAGCTGCCGATGACAGCCCCAACTTGCTTTGGTTCCTCAGCCTGGTCTTCTTCATGAGATCCCTCATTCTGCCCCAAGCGTGGCTTTCACCCTGGGCAGTACAAACCAAGCCACAACTTAGGCTGATACCGAGAGAAAATTCCCTGTCCAGTGGGAAGTACTAAAGAGTGCTTCCAGGACGACTGATTTATAGGGGAGATTTCTGCTTAAAATACTAACTTAGCCAGAACATCAGAGTTATTGTCCCTCTTGGTGCCAATACAGGACTGTTCTTTCTTCAAAAAAATTAGTTGTCTAGTTTCAGGTCAAACAAATTGATTATAATAGTCCTTGGGAGATTATTCCACAGACTTTATAGTTAGCAATTTCTCCCCACCCTTGGTATTCAGTCTGCAGTTATGACCATTATGTAGTGTGGCTTGAACATGACATGGAAGTAGAGGTTCCTGTAGCCTCCAATAAATTTCTACTACTGCCATTTTCCCCCAGTTACATTGCTGTGCCCATGATAGAGCTTTCCAAGTTAATGTTTTAGAGAGTGAAAGGTATTTGGTGGTTGGTGGGTCGTGCTGGGGAGCTGCCTTAGGGCACATTTCACCTCATTGTTTAACTCTATGAAGGACAAAATTAGTTCAACTGATTTGGTTCCTTGCCCACTTACACCTACCCAGGGAGGCTTTACAAAAAAATCATCCTAAAAATCACAGCCTGATTCCTGTATCATTTACACTAGTGTTGGTTACACTGGTGTAACTCAACTGGTTTCAGTAGAGCTGCTCTTGGTTTATCCTGATGTAAATGAGATGAGAATCAGGCCCAGATTTTTTTCCTTTCATATCAGCAACCAACACCAATTCAAAACTTCATTTCTAAATGCTAATTACAATCTGTTTTTATTTTTAACACATCAAGGCCTCTTGTTAACAGTTTTCTAATGTTCTGTCTGGGGCTGAACTTCTCCTAAGTTCATATGGGGTACTGCTTTTGTTATTCCAGTTTCAAAAGCCTTGATATCCAACACCACCTTGTTATAAAATTCCCAGAGCCATTGCTGGGAAACCTTTGGAACCGAAGAAAAATGTCTCCCATGTTAATTGAAAGGCTCCTGAAGTGCTTTAATATGCTACGTAATTGAGTGAAGAAAGCACTGAATTGCAGCCACCTCTGGAGTGGAATCAGACAACTATTCACCAGCACATCCCAGTGCTGCACAATAAGTTCAAGAGAGGAGACTTTATCACTGTTAATCTTATTCAGGGCCTACTAAGTTTCATACCATCTGTTGTAGGCTCAGATGAAGACTGAAATATTAATTTCACTGATACCAAATTAACTTTCCTTAAGTGAGGCCAGGATAATAGCTAAAATAGAAAATCACCATATTTATTATTATTTATTTATATTGCAGTAGGGTCTGAAGGCCTCAGCTAGGTTGGGGCCCATTGTGTCAGGCGCTGTGCAAACATAGAGTATATGACAGACTCTGCTCAGAAAAGCTTAAACTGTCTACATTAAAGAAAGTCCCAATACAAATTGTTCAATCTCTTTCCTTGTGAAGGATGCGTTGCACAATTGGGTTATCTGTAGTGAAGATGGAGGACAGCTGAGGCAACTCCAGTGAAGAACACTCAGAAGGGGTAACAATCAGCAGATGGGACTGTGGTACTATTGGCTCTATTACTAGGTTGTAAACTTTTGGGGACAAGATCATCTTTTTTGTTCCGTGTGTGTACGGCACCTAGCACCATGGGCTCCTGGGCCATGACTGAGGCTGGTAGGCACTATGACTGATAACACACATAAATAGTATGTGGAAGGGAAATGCATGTAACGACGTCATTACTTACCGGGATACTCTTACCGAGGTCAGCCCCCTGAAAACAAAGGCAAAAGAAAAATCAGAATTAGCCGGAGTGAGGGCTGATCTTGTGGAAAGGGCACTAATCTGGGCTCAGTTCCCCAGCTCTGCCACACACTCCCTGCTTCACCATGGTCAAGTCAATCCATCTCTCTGTCCTCCATCAGTAAAATGGGGATCATACACCTTCCTTACTCCCACCCTTTGTCTTTCATGTCTATTAGGACTGTAAACTCACGTATACAGCGCCTAGCACATCTTGGTTGGCTCCACCAGGCCCTGCTGACATAACTACACTAATGTAAGTGTATCCTAGCTTGGATTTTTTGCTTTACTTTCACTTAGATTGAGGATGAAGTACTGACTGACTGACAAAGATCAGCATTTACCATCTTCAGTTACATTTAATGCTGCATTTCCTATTCTGATTGCTGGGTATCCCATGGAGACCATAGAAAGGTGAAATGCGATGGTGTGGAAAATGCTGATTGTGTTCTAATGGCATCCACATGTCAATAATAGAAGGATCTCCAAACAGTTCTGTTTCAATAGGCACCTAAATTGTGAGAGCTTGATCCTGCAGCCCACTGAAATCACAAGGGCTATTCGTGTGCTTAATGTTAAGGTTGTGCTTAAATGCTTTGCTGGGTCAGGGCCAGAGCGCACAGTACCTTTCAGGATCAAGCCTTGAATGTGTCTCTGAAGCTCATGCAAACAATCTGAACCACTTAGGTGTGCAACATTGGCTGGAAACTTCCTACAGGCAGACTTTCCTGTAAGATTTCCACTGCTTCCTTTCTCCTGTGAAGCTGTAACACTGCGATTACAGCCTCTCGCCCAGCATCCCAGCACTTCTGATCCCCACTGGAACCTGAAAGTGCAGAGATGCTGTAAACAATGGAAAAGTGCTGGAGAGGAAAAACACCCACCCAGAGTTTCTTTGGCTTCACAAGGGCTTCACGTCAGCATGGGTTGGATTTGCATTTGGGCTGGAGGCTTGTTGTTACACCACCACATTCCAAGCCTCACATCAAGTGTATTGATTTCAGGCCTGGCGCTGAGCACCCGGCCACAGCTCTTATTGACTCCCATTTCTCAGCAGATTTTTCTCGGTCCCTAATTTTGTAGTCTCCAAAACCCCACTTTGATCCCCTTGCATTTGGCTGATGGTTGCTCCCCTTGCTGTCTCAGCACTGTCATCACAGCTTTGTCAGTCTCTCTAAGTGTTAGCTTATCAGTCACCTTTTTCGTCGTTGGGTCCTTTAGCAGGAAAGCTTGGCCATCAGTCAGATTATAGGCATCTCTGAGGTCATTCTCCTCATTGCTCCTTTTACGCCAGGTCTTCCTGAGCCCCAGCACCAGCTGTCTATCTCCTGATTCCAGGTGTGTGTCACTTCCTGCAATTCAATGGTCAGATTTATTCACACAAATGGCCCAGTAGGGTCCCTATGGGCAGTGTTATCAGCAGGCTGTGAACTACAAGCCTTGGAAAGAGAACGCTGGAGAAATTCTTTCCCTCTTTAAGTGCCTGAGTTCCTTGTCTTACAAGAAACAAGAAATGTCCAAGCTTTGCTGCTGCAGCCCCCTATGGAACAAGGTACTGTTCTAAGGTAGAATAGATCTGGATAGCTCCTCCCCACCCTCAGAGGATTTTGGAATTCACTTGGATATAAGGCATGAAATCCTGGCCCTGTTTAAATCAATGACAAAGCTCCCATTGACTTCAGTGGTCAGAAACCACAAGTGTGTGTGTGGGAGGGAGGGAGGGAAATACTGGAGCATTTCAGAACCTTAAAACTGGAGATGGGCCGGACCAAAACCCCAGATAAAACATCCCCTGGATCCACATGTTCTGTCTCGGGCCCATCCTGGCTTCAGAATGTTGGGTTCAAGTTTCGTTCTAGAAATAAGTCAGGGTTTGGGAGATTTCTCAGTTGTTTCCAAACTGATTCAAACCCCTGTGGTGTTAATCTAGACAAGCATCCTTCCAAACCAGGGGAGCAGAGCAGAGCTTGCTTAAAAGGGCTCTCTCCTCTCTGTCTGAATACATCTGAGAAGGCTCATGTCTGTTGTGTGCAGGGGATGACTGGCAGTGGTGTCATAGTCTGAGAGATGGGCCTGAGCCCAAACTTCACAGTGAAACCAAACAGCCTCAGAATTTGGGTTAGTTCAGATCCTCCTATGGATCCAAACTTCCCAGCTGGCTGTGTTCTTCATAACAGGCTGAGCCCAGTCCCTCCAAACCTGTGGGAAAGTTTGCATTGGAATCCAAATTGCACAGGTAGGGCTTAGCTCTGTCTCAGCTAGCATGTGCTCTGTGCCTGTTTGAGATGGTAGGATGCTCATAACTGGGGCATGGGGCTAAGGCTTCCCACATTAGGTCAAATCACATCTTGTTTTGGGTCTTAAGGTGCCAGTGAAGAACTATCCTAACACACGGGCTAAGGAATGTTGAGTTCCTTGAAAGGACAGTTTAGTGAGTGCACTTCCCTTACCTTCTCTCACCATGTCTACAGGTTAGCTAACCCATATTAAAATCCTAGTGTAGACAAGGCAATTGTTTTAAAACATGTTAGCTGGTCAAGGTAACATCCTGGGTTACCCCATAGGATTGACCCCAACCACCTAATATGGTAAAACTACACCGGGCCTTGTGTACACTAGGAGAGTGGTTCCCAAAGTGGGTTCCCCGGCCCCTGGGGATCTGCCAGGGGCTATGGGGTGGGGGGTCTGTCCAGTGATGAGCTGCCAAAATCTTAACAACCGGTTCCCTCCTCACCCTACGAGGGGGTCGTGGCCCGCCCCCGGGGACTCCTGCCCCATCCAACCCCCCGCGTTACTTGATGCCACCCCGCCCCATCCACCCCCCTCCCCTGTCCCCTGACTGCCCCTGGAACCAGGCAGAAGGGTCTCGTGGGGCACTGTAGTGGCCAGAGGGACCTGCTGGGGGGCGAGGTGGGGAGTCCCTGCGGAACTTACCTGAGGCAGCTCCCAGGAAGGATCCAGCAGGTCCTTCAGGCTCCTAGGGGTGGGGTATCGAAGCTGGGGGGGAGCAGGGGGAGCAACCAACTCCATGGGTGCTCCGGGGCTGGAGCGCCCACGGGGAAAATTTGGTGGGTGCAGCGCACCCACCGGCAGCTCCCCGCCTGGCCCCAGCTCACCTCACCTCCGCTCCGCCCCCGCCTCCTCCCCTGAACGCGCTGCCCCGCTCTGCTTCTCTGTCCCCCACCCCCCGGCTTCCCGCGAATCAGCTGTTTGCCGGGAAGCCGGGGAGGGCTGAGAAGCAAGCGGCAGCTTCGCGCTCAGGCCCAGGGAGGCGGAGGTGAGCTGGGGCGGGGAGCGGTTCCCCTGCGCGCTTCCCCCACCCCCCACCCCCCCCCGGGTTACCTGCTGCGGCGTGGGCGGCCCTCCTCGCGCCCCCCCCCCCCCCCCGCCCCAGCTCCCCTCCGCCTCCCTGGGCCTGAGCGCAAAGCCACCGCTTGCTTCTCAGCCCTTCCAGGCTTCCCGCGCGAACAGCTCATTCGCCGGAAGCCAGGGGGGCAGAGAAGCAGAGCGGGGCAGCGCGTTCAGGGGAGGAGGCGGAGCGGAGGTGAGGTGAGCTGGGGCGGGGCAGGGAGCTGCTGGTGGGTGCTCTGCACCCACCAAATTTTCCCCGTGGGTGTTCCACCCCCGGAGTCAGCGCCTAAGGCGCCACTTTTGGCCCGTTGTTAAATTTAGAAGTCCTTTTAGAACCGGTTGTCCCACGAGGGACAACCAGTTCTAAAAGGGCTTCTAAATTTAACAACTGGTTCCAGTGAACTGGTGTGAACCGGCTCCAGCTTACCACTGGGTCTGTCCCTTGAGCCAGGGCCAGAACATGTCAGAACAATGTTCTGGCACTTTTGCCCCATGGAGGCTCCATTTTGTTCTCAAAATGGCATCCTACATGCAGTGTGACTTCACATGTACTAGATGTAAGAGGTCAAGCTGGTAAGGGTATTCCCACATTGGCATGGGCATTCGGGTAGTACCAGAACTTGCCTATTCAAGACTACACGCTCTCTGTGAGGGGTTAGAAGGTGTCAAGACTCACAACACTTCTACAAGATAGGAAAGTAATGCCCCCTTTTAGGAAAAAACAGAAGTACAGATAGTGACTAATAGAATAATAGTAACATGAAACTTGTTGGAGTCTGGGCCAATAAGTTAGATGCCAAAGGGGTCCTTGGCAGTAAAAGGTTTGGGAAGCACTGAACTAGGATTTTAATGTGGGATAACACAGGTAAAAATTACACCATTTTGCCTAGTGAAAATAAAGCCACAGATTCAGGAACCTCTAACTTCTATAAATTTCAGATAATCCCACTTGAGCATGAAGGCAGGATTGAGCCCTTTGGGCCTGATTCTCCATTGTCTTGTGCAGTCATTTACACCTGTGCAAAAGCAGTGCAAAACCCCACTCACCTGATTTAGTAGCATTTTACCCCCACTTGGCACAGGTGTAGATGACAACACAAGTTGCAGGGTGGGAGTGAATCAGGGCTATGAGACATCAACACCAATACCGAAACCCACCTCTTTCTGGGATGATTGAAAGGTCAGACTGGTTTCCACTCTGAACCAAGAGACTGTGCGGTCTGCTCCTCCCAGTAAAAAATTTCTTCACCTCCTGGTACGAGTTGAGCAAGATGCTGGCAGCTCCACAGGAACAGTGCTGCAGAAAATACTCCTACACCAGACAAAGAGAAGGTATGCAGGCTGTTACAAGATAACTGGGGCAGGGAGATATTGCGGACAAATTGTAAGGATTCCAAACTAGAGATGTCCAGGATTATTCCATGTTTTCTCTAGCAGCTGATTCCTAAAGATTCTGAGTGCTTTGGAAATAGTGCTTTGTACTAAGGGCCTGACAGGTGTAAGCGTAGTTGTTAGCGATTAATATTTTGATCCCTGCATCAGCATCCTGCTGCAAACTTATAGACATTGACTGATAGTCAACATATTTAAACATCTCTTCCAAAAAGAAACTGAATTCACATTTCCAAATTCACAGCTGCTCAACCAAGACACTGTGTGTGTAAATAAACACATCCCACTATAAAAGTGACTCACAATTTAAGATAATATTATTTCTGTAGGAAAATGCACAAACAATAGTATCTTGTGTTTTTATAGCCGGGATGCCAGAGTCAGATAAAATGTTGCTAAACAAATATGCTGTAGGTGGTATTCAGTTACTTGCCAAAGCAGTGATATCTTGATTGCTTGTAACTGACTCTGTGAAGAAGTTTCATGTATCAGCGTAAGGCCGTTTTGCACCTAAGTGAACTGTGATTTTAAATTCAATATCGTTTTCTCCATAATTTGTAGATTAATCTTGTCACATGTGTGGAATGCGGTGGTTGTTTAACAACGCCCAGGAATGCTACACAAGAGTTTAGGACAGGACATGAAGAGTGCTTTATCTATTTGCAACTGCAGGGGAATGTAACTAGGTAGAAGTAGATCCTTACTGATGTTGGCATTTGACCAGGACACCAGGGTAAGCTCCTTTTAAGAACCACAAACAGTCAAGTTAACCCTAAGTTAACCCTCTCGTCTGAAAGCTGTTTACTCAACAGCATAGTGCTCTATAATGCCTCCAGGCTGGGATGCTGCTTTGCAGAGCAGAGGGAAGAGTGCCACCTTCTTAGACTGGGATTTTTCACTGGGGCTTAAAGGAATCCCTTGCGAGTCAGTGGGAGTTGGGTGCCTAATTCCCTTAGCCCCCTTTGGAAATCCCAGCTCAAACAGCACCCCTGCGGCATCTGCTGTGGATATTCCTTGGACACATCTCCCCCAAGCACTGTTTGTGGCTACTCAGCTGAAGAGATCTGCTAGGATCCTAGGAGAAGGTGGTGCAGGTAGCATTCTGCCGCCCTATGATACTGCACTGGGAGATACAGCTCTCTTTCTCCAGGAGTCCATGTGTCCTCTAACTGATGTGTTGCTTTTTCATCTCTTGGTACTTTCCAAATGATTAAAGGACTCTCTGTGGAGGAAGAGCTTAGAAGCCTTATGATAAAAAGGGGGCTTTCCTGTCAGATCTCTTGTGCACTTAGGATCCAATGCTGTGAGCTGCTGAGCACCCTCAACTCCCAGCAGAACCTAATAAATCAGCAGAGTTCTGTTGACTTCAATAGGACATAGATTCCTAAATCACTTGGGTGCTTTTGAAAATGTTACCCTTAGTCTCCCTGGCCCAGATCCTCAAAGGGATGGGAGTTAGGCGTCTAAATACCTTTGAGGAGCTGGTCCTTTTGCAGTTGGGGATAACAGTATTTCCTACATCACAGAAGGGTTGTGAGGATTAATACATTGAGGATGGTGAGATGTTATGGTGTTGGGGAGGTCTCTTAAATACCAAGGGCAGGTAATTAGTTAGTGTTTGTAAAGTGCTTTGAAAATGCAAAGAGCATATTACTACTGTGAACTAGATACCCCAGTGGTGGGTGCATTACATTTGCAGATAGGGAGATTCTGCCAAGGGATCTTTAAAAATACAAAATGCATGTAGGTTAAAAATGTAGGGCCAGATCCGCAGCTGGTATAAATCGAGGTAGCTCCTTTAATGTCAATGGAGAGGATATGCTGAAGATTTGGCCCTGGTAATACAGATGGTAAGGGTTGCTGCAAACAGTGATTCACAATTGTTAAGCTTTCAGGAAATGTGCTAACAATTCCCAGGCCCTGTGTAGGAGGCAGCATTGCTCTGAGGGAGAGAGCTGGGCACAAGCAGATTACTGGATGTGCCGTTTTGCTGACTCACAATGCCACATTGGCTTTGTTTCTGAAAGGGGGCAAGTCACCTATTCCAGTTGCACCCCAAGCAGGTGGGTGAGAAGCACGGGGTGTGTGTGTGTGTGGGAGAATGTAGTCAAAAGAACAAAGGAATCCTCCTCCTCCCCTGCTCACCCCCCCCCCCCCCAAAAAACCAAATTGCTAAGTGCTGAGTCTGACAAACCTCTGCTATTGAGTTGATGGTGATAGGTTAAAAAAAAAACGTGGAAGGATGATTGTATGGCTAAAGCATGAGACTGGAAGTCAGCGGATCTGGGGTCTGTTCCCAGTTCTGATGCCACCTTCTTGTGAGACCCTGGACAGGTCATGTCATCTCTGTACCTCAGTTTCCCTCTATTTAAAGTGGGGAAGATAATGCTAGTCTGCCTCACAGGGGAGTTGTGAAGCTTAATTTATTACCATTTGTAAATCACACTGAGATTCTCAGAGAGAAGCATCCAGTGATACAGCTGGTTGTGAAATAATGCTTCAACCCCCACCCCCTGGCCAAACAAACTGATGAAAAAGAACATGTTTCATTTTTGTTTGGCAGCCAAACACCAAAAAAATCTTCAGTTTTCAGCAACTAAAAACAAAATGATTAGGTTTAAAACCAAACATTTGGGAGTAGTAGGAGGGGTGTTTTTGGGGTGGGGGCGGGGGTTGGATGATAACCCTAATATTTCTGACAAAAACAGAAATGTTTTCCAATTTCCACTAAGTCAAAAAACCATACGTGCCACCCAAAAATAAAAGTTTCAACAAAATAATAATAATATTATATAATATTAATAATATTATTATCCTGAAGTAAATAAGGAAAAACCCCGGTAACTGCAGTTGGAATGCGGGGGCTATAAATCCTGCTTTGGGGTTTTGTACCCTCATGCTAGGGCTGAGGTTGGCAGCATTTTCCCATAACCCAGAGAGCACCTAATTACCTGTTCTTACCTCCTTTATCTGGCTCATCTTCCGCTCCTTCTGCAAACCACACACTTGCTTTTGGAGTCGCAGATTGTGTTCCTGCAGCTGTCCGATTTTCTCTATCAGCTGACAGATGTGTTCCAGATACCCAAGGCCAGAGCTGAGAGCCTTGGTGTTCCCTTGGTTCACCTGCAATCACAAAGCCATTCAGAGCACAGACCAACAGTGGCAAAATCATTCCGAGCAGCTATTGCCCTACCTCCCCTGTTACAGTTTCACAGGCCACCAAAAATACACCGGGTGAGCAGTGTGGTTAAAATGAGAACTGGCCCAGGCCTTTATCCCAACCCCAAACCTTATCTTTGAGGTTAGAAAAAGTCTGTTTCGTTCACTTTTTTCAGCCCACACTGCACCCCCATCTGTCTCCAGTCAGAACCAGCAGTGCTAAGGTTTTCAGTGCAACCTAAGGAGTCCCAGTAAAATGAAATTTCACCTTATGATAACCCCAAGATGCACCAATGTCTTACGGCATTGCTGCATGAACTGGAAGAGCAGGGAGAGAGGCTACTTCCAGCCCAACCCTTCAGGCTCAAGATTCAGATGGAGCAGATTCCAGTGGGCAGCCAAACTACTAGGTGCTCATCTCCATATATTTCATTTACACCCACAGCTATCCTTCCAGAGTGGTGTAAAAGTCCCATAGCATAAGTGAGAATCTGGGCCTAGAACGTATGCAGTCACACTCCTGGGTCCAAATTCATCCCTGATGTAGCTCCACTGAAATCAATGGAGCTGCACCCTGGAGGAATTTAGCCCATTGACATCAATGTGAGTTGCATCTGTCTGCATCAGGGCTGATTTTGGGCCCCTCCAAATGTCTGATCATAGAATCATAGAATATTAGGGTTGGAAGAGACCTCAGGAGGTCATCTAGTCCAACCCCCTGCTCAAAGCAGGACCAATCCCCAACTAAATCATCCCAGCCAGGGCTTTGTCAAGCCGGGCCTTAAAAACCTCTAAGGATGGAGATTCCACCACCTTCCTAGGTTACCCATTCCAGTGCTTCACCACCCTCCTAGTGCAATAGTGTTTCCTAATATCCAACCTAGATCTCCCACACTGCAACTTGAGACCATTGCTCCTTGTTCTGTCACCTGCCACCACTGAGAACAGCTGAGCTCCATCCTCTTTGAAACCCCCTTCAGGTAATTGAAGGCTGCTATCAAATCCCCCCTCACTCTTCTCTTCTGCAGACTAAATAAGCCCAGTTCCCTCAGCCTCTGCTCGTAAGGCATGTGCCCCAGCCCCCTGATCATTTTCGTTGCCCTCCGCTGGACTCTCTCCAGTTTGTCCACATTCTTTCTGTAGAGGGGGGCCCAAAAGTGGATGCAGTACTCCAGATGTGGCCTTACCAGTGCTGAATAGAAGGGAATAATCATTTCCCTCAATCTGCTGGCAATGCTCTTAGTAATGCAGCCCAATATGCCGTTAGCCTTCTTGGCAACAAGGGCACACTGCTGACTCATATCCAGCTTCTCAACCACTGTAATCCCCAGGTCCTTTTCTGCAGAACTACTGCTTAGCCAGTGCAAGCTACAGTGCTTTGCCACTCTGGGACTAACCTAGTCTGGGGGAAAAGATCTCTGCTGCCTTTGCACCTTGCAGAGTCATTTGCAGCTATGCAGAGTGGGTGGAAGACGCTACCCCAGTGTAAGTGAGTAGGGAAGTCTGATTGGGTAGCATGGCATAGGTGTATGTACACAATGACACAAGGACACAATGTTGAAGGCGACAGAGAACCAGGCTCTAGGTGTGTAACCTATGTCAACATCTACATCACTGCTGATTTAGCCTCATGTCACCAGTTAGGCAGTGAACTTCATTCTGGGCCTAACCCAAGCCACTGAAGTCAACGGGAGTCTTTCCATTGGCTCCAGCAGGCTTTGGATCAGGTCCCCTGAGCTCCTTACCCAGGTGGCGATGGGTGTTTGTCTTGAGGAAAGTATGCAGGATTAGGCCCCCTATATGGTTATGGCAAGAATTAGATGAGTCTATTCCACTGTCACAGGGTGACTGGCCCGTTTAATGGGGGTTGGAGGCAGTGCATCTGTGACTAATTACCTGCCACCCAACTGGGCTTAAGGGAAGGCACCTTGGCCTCATGAAGGGAAAGACAGCAGCTGTGGGAGCTGCTGAAGAGGGCTCCTGAAGGAAGCTGCTGGAGGAGTGGCTGAGAGTCCAGAAACACTGGCCCAAAGAGTCCTGTGCAACACCCTGACTGCAAAGAGGAGAGACTACAGTCTGGGAATGGATGCATCTAGGGTACGTTGAGGGATAGAGCCCTGAGATGACTCAAAAGTGTGCCTGGAGGAGAGACTTGGAGCCAGCCAGACCTCAGGGAGAGGAAGGGGCTGTGCCCAGTGGGAGACTGTGAAAGGAATAGATGGAAGAGACTTTGCTTTGGGTTTACTTTGCTTTATGTGTTAACAAACCAGTCCCCAGGAAAGAGGTTTGTTATTGTATATAAATCTCTGTGGATTATTTCTGGGACTTTGAAAGAGAAACTGAGCAATGGGCTGCAGCGCCACATTTGGCCAATAGGGGGTCACTGCAGAGGAGGCACACCTTTGACATACACATAGACTTACATGTTCCATTTCTTAGCATGAGAGTAAATGTTCAGACTTTGGAAGAAATACTGTATTGTTGTTAGGTTTTGTTTTGCTGTTGTCCTTTGGGAGACACCACGACCAATAGCAAAGGTTTGCCCTCTGCTTTATTCTCTATATTTGATGGCAATTCTTGGGACAGAGCAACTTGAAGCAAGCGTTGGTGGGTGAGCTGTAACTTCTGGAAGAGGGGATTGCCTGCATGCTGTTTGTGACTGCCTCTATTCCACACTATGTAGCAAAATAGACTCAGACTATAACCTGATTCTGCATTACTGATTTCTCTTCCACTGGGAAGCTGACTTGGAAGGCCCCACAATTCCACTGTCACTCAGCAGAGGGGCCACTCTGGTGCCAGCGTGAGAAGCTGGTGTCAGAAGAAAGGCAACAATTTTGTCCAGTTGCATTTTCTGCATCTGGCTGCCTTGTCTGGCAAACGCATTAGTCTTCTTTATTGTAATAATCTGTTGAACATCCCACTAACAAATACACACAGAAGCTCATTTACACATTGGCTCTGCCTGTCGATGGGCACGTGATATCAGTAAGTAAAATAAACCCAGATTTTTACAAAAGCCTCTGCTCTAAAGTTTATCTTACGTCAGAAAGTTAGTTGCCTCTACAAAAGTGGGAAGCTCACTCTGTGTCCTTTCTCACAGCAGTACACATTTTGGGGGGAAATACAAACCTCGGGTCTCTTCCTGTCTTTCCATTATGTCAAAAAGTTCTTGGTGGGTTCAAAAACTAATCAGCATCAGGATTATTTTTAAATAAACAATGATACAATGTTATTTATAATATCTGTTCTTATGTTCAAATGGTTTTAGGTCTGAGTCCGTGACGTAAATCCTGTGAAATCGTATTAAATAATGTGACACTGCATAAATCAGGAATATTAGCTCACTTTCCTTATGATTGGTTGCACTCTTTTGTGGGCAGAACTATTAAAAAAGGAGTCAGGATGGATTTTGATCTAATATAAAAAATGTATGTTTAAAACATCAGTGTAGCAGAAGGGAGACAGGGATCCAGGAGCATTCAGAGAACAGAGAATCAATGTGTTCCTTTTAGAAAAAAAGAAAAAACCCTGTGTTCTATGAACTCTAGCCACAATTTTCAAAAATGACTAGTGATTTTTGGGTGCCCAACTTGAGACACCCAATTTTCAGAAAGTTCTGAGCACTCACCCTCTGAAATCAGGCCCCTTTAAGCTGCCTCAAGATGGGCTCCTCAAAATTGCTGGGCACTAGACCTGTTTGACACTTGAAATTTGTAGTTTGCACAAAATTTTGACATTCTGAAAACAGGTTTTGGTCTGAATCAGGACAAAACCAAATATCACTGAAATTTCCTGCAAATTGGAATTTCTGAAAAACTTCTTTGACTTTCCCCCCATTTTTATATTTATTTCCTACCATATCAGTAGTAGTGCATAATATGTCAGTTGAAATATTCTATTGTTTTTTGTTTTGTTTGTAAAATCATTAAGGGAAAAAAACAGGAAAGAAAACCCTGATGCTCACATACTGTGTGCTTGGGGCAGGAAGGGATCAGGAGTCATCTGGCTTAGATTCTCAGCTGGGGTAAACTGCCCTACCTCCATTGACCTACAGGGGTGTGGCTGGAGCACACTGCACTACAGCTATTCTCTCCTTTCCTGGGCTCACGGCAAGCTGTGCATTTGTGCTCCTTATGCTATGGGGCAGCCAGGGGCCTACCTGGCCCTCAGTGCAAGTCAGACCAACTGTCCCAGGGTGATTGCACCCCTTTAAGGGAGAGGATCTCAGTCCTTCTGTGAATGAGCAGTTGTGCCCTGGCTAGGCCCAATTAGCAGGCAGGGTAGCACCTCGGCTCAAGAGTAGGTCTGCCAACTTTGGTTGGACGAATTCCTGGAGATTTCATCACATGACATAATCTTTAAGTAAAGATTAATCTTTAATTCCTGATGACTCCAGGACAATCCTGGAGTGTTTGCAACCCTACTCAAGAGATAGATAAAGGGTCTTGGGAGCCAAGAAGGAGGAGAGTAGGCCAGGTGAAGGGAGGCCTGGATGATTGTCAGTGCCAGAGGAATGCCCAGGGAAATGGGGAGATATCCCAGGAGGGTTGTGATAACAACAATAAGCACAGGGTGGGTGGACGTTATTTATGTGGATCCTTCCTTTGGCCCATTTGAACTCTAGCAGGGGCTTCTGGGGCTGAGCCCTCCAGGCTGAAGGATGATTGAGACTCATGAAGAACCTGGAGTCACAGAAAGGGGAGGAGCCAGAATCTTTTGAGTTATGGCATTGAACTTTATTTTGTGATCTGAGATCTGCATATTAGTAGGTTTTCTTAGCCTAATGGAGCACTGGTAATGGGGAAGCCAAAGGGTGGGGGGCGCTCTGAGATGGTGACCTTATGGCAGCACCCTTAGGGTGCTAAAACTAACGCTCTGCTGCCTATGAGCCCTCATTGGCCCTCGGAAGGAGAGAATACCTGCAGTGCAGTGTGCTCTAGCCATGCCCGAGAGGTCCATGGAGTTAGGGTGATAACCCAGCTGAGGATCTAAATCAGATTAAAGATCAGATCTAACTGGGCTGGCATGCTGGCCACTCAGATTCCCAAACAATTCTTCAGAGTGCAGGTAATCTGAGTTATCCTCTTGGGTAATCTTCAATTTAAGTGATTAGCATCATCCTTAAGTGATTAGCATCAGTGTGCCCTTGTTGCCAAGAAGGCCAATGGCATTTTGGGATGTATAAGTAGGGGCATAGCGAGCAGATCGAGGGACGTGATCGTTCCCCTCTATTCGACATTGGTGAGGCCTCATCTGGAGTACTGTGTCCAGTTTTGGGCCCCACACTACAAGAAGGATGTGGATAAATTGGAGAGAGTCCAGCGAAGGGCAACAAAAATGATTAGGGGTCTAGAGCACAAGACTTATGAGGAGAGGCTGAGGGAGCTGGGGTTGTTTAGTCTGCAGAAGAGAAGAATGAGGGGGGATTTGATAGCTGCTTTCAAACTACCTGAAAGGGGGTTCCAAGAGGATGGCTCTAGACTGTTCTCAGTGGTAGCAGATGACAGAACGAGGAGTAATGGTCTCAAGTTGCAATGGGGGGAGGTTTTAGATTGGATATTAGGAAAAACTTTTTCACTAAGAGGGTGGTCGAAACACTGGAATGCGTTACCTAGGGAGGTGGTAGAATCTCCTTCCTTAGAGGTTTTTAAGGTCAGGCTTGACAAAGCCCTGCTGGGATGATTTAACTGGGAATTGGTCCTGCTTCGAGCAGGGGGTTGGACTAGATGACCTTCTGGGGTCCCTTCCAACCCTGATATTCTATGATTCTATGATTCTATGATCCTATAGCTATCCTAGCAAATGCAAATGAAGAAAAGATGATTTATCTAACACCCTAGTACACAGGGCCTGCCGCTCCCGCCAGCAAAAATTAAACATTCTGCTTTTATGGGTATTTAAGGTCTGAGCCAAAGCCCTTTGAAATCATTAGAAGGCTTTCTTTAAGGGGCTTTGAACAGGCCTTTACTTTTCAGTGCCTCTCTTTGCTAATAGCTCCCAGAGCTCCAAAACATTTGTTCATCATACTAGAGGAGAAAATGAGGACTGAAGGATTTTAAGCATCAGGCAAGTCCTAAAATGTACTGCAACTGCCCTGCAGTTACAATGCAAGTTCACTGCCTCTGTCCTTCAGCAGTGGGGGATATACCTGGAAATGGGTGCCTTCGCTGCACTGCTGTGCAATACACCTGATTTGGATTAGGGTTATGTCTCAGTTAATTTTTGATGTGCCTGAAACTGACAGAGCTGATGTCAAGCACAGAAAGTTTTTGATTCGGTAATAGAGCAAATTGCCTCCCTAATGATTGCTCAGCAAGAGACGCCATGTGGCCTTTCCAGGAATTTCTTTCAATAGACTGGAAATATTTAAGCAGTACTCCCTAAATATCATCATCTGGCTCGTGCAGCATGCTGCTCGGAACCTGCTGTACGACATCCTGGGGTCAATCTTTCTAAAGGCTAGAGAGAGAGCTAGGCTAGCTTGCTGTTGTGCCACTGTACAATTACAAAACAGATTCCATTGCAAGTCCCACTCCTTCCAATTCCATATGACTGTAGCTTCCTTGAAATGTTCACATCAGAAATGAAATTTTCCATTATTCCTACCTGAAGGTGATTATTTTTTAATAATGTTTGAGCAAAAGCCATTTTTGACATCGTGATAAATATATAGCAGTAAAAAAATATATCCACTGCTGTTCTGGGGTGAGGAGACAGGGATGGACAGACAAGGGGCAAAATAAAAAACAGCTGAGTTTTGGGAATTTAGGGGGGATGAGATCCTGCTGTCAGATCCATTGGCTTAAATACTGAGTGGGCCAGATCCTATGCTGGTGTAAATCAACATGGCTCCATTGACTTCAGCAGAGCTATGCTGATTTACACCAGCTGAAGATCCAACCCAGCAACTCTACCGTGAATTCAAGGCATTACTCCAGATTGATGTAACTGAGAACAGAAGCTGGCCTAGACCTCCTCACCGACCGAGCCCTAAACATTTGGGTGCCTGATCCTCAGCTAGTGTGAATCAGCATAGCCCTTTGGACCTGGCCCTTGTTTTTAAAATTATAAATATCTGAAAATGCAGGGCTGAGCATCCACAGGGGAAACGTTTAAAATTATAGCTACAGTCTCTGGGCAAGGTCTTCAGCGGGTTGGGTGCAGCTAGCTCTTTGGACATTGGTGGAGCTACACTAGCTGCAAATCTGTCCCTCAGTCTCTAGCTATTTGCCTACCACCTGTGGCTGGTATATAGGTGCTGCAAGAGGTTTAAGTGCAGTTGGTGCTGCCAGGGGACAAGGACCTCCCTTGCCTAATCTAAGTGTAATCAGGACTCGTGATTGTGAGCGTCTCATCAATGCTCTGTCCTGCTCTGGGCTCAACCATGGGCTGTTAGTTTGGTGCATACCCTGGGATTTTCTTCCATTATGGCTCTTTGGAGAGTGCTGTGGGGAAGAGCTGGATCTTATGGCATGATCTGAAGTTGGCGTGGGGAGGCTTTTCCTGGTCTCCAATGGGAGGATGTTCTGGAGTCCTGAGCCAGCTATTATAAAGGTCACACAAGGCTTAGGCTTATTAAAAGCTTCCCAGAAAAGGTGCTGAGTGCCCCGAGAGGCTTGGACCCCTTCACCCACTCACCTCCGAACTCCCACTGAAATCAGGATCAGACTATAATCTTGTAAACTTTGCACAGTGTGTTGTGTGTTAGGACGAATGTGAGTGAAGGATGCATTCATGGATGCACACATGGATGCAAGCAAAGTCAAGTGCTAGGCACCATCCACTGGAGTGAGCAGTAGTGCTTCTGCTCTCTTATTTCCCAGAGAACAGAGTCAAATATGTGGGTGTGTCTGAAGATAGTAAAACCAATGAGTTTGTAGCCCTCTGGGAAAGCAGTTTGGGTACAGCATATAGGGCGTTGAACTGCACGGGGAGTCAGGACACTTGGATTCTAATCCTGGCTCTGCCACCCATTGCCGTTCTTGTCTTTTGGGACTGTAAGCTCTTTGGGTATGGAATGTCCATCCTTGGGATTTGTACAGCACACAGTACAGTAGGGCCCCAATCAAGCTCAGGGTCATGAGATACTAACGTAATAATAGGTGTCGTCTTGCTCCTACTCTCAGGCAGGATTAGCTTGGAGGCTGTGCTCTTACTACAGGCTTTGGTTCTCCTCTGCACCTTGCTCGGCTCACCCCTTTCTATTGCATGTGGCTCTTTTACCCACAGCGCTCCAGGATCCCAAAGAATGTGCAAGGCAACATTTCAACAGCCCTGGAATGTTATTGCAAACAGCACATCCTGGGCTTGGAATACTCAATTAGTGATGTCATAGGCTAAGTGGAAAACACTTGTCAGTGGAAGCTGACGGCTTTGTTAAGACTCCTGAATAACAGGAAACAGAGGACTCATTCTGTACTTTTCTAATCTTCCCCACCCTGTATTTTACGTTGCTTTCCAGGAACAGCCATGCTCACTGATAGCCTGCAGCTTCCTCTGCGTGGCACACCCACGCTATGGAAGTGGTACTTGACTGTGATGGCCTCCTGTGGCTTTCTCCTTCTGTCCTGTACCATACCAGTGTCTAAAGAGAAATATTCCAAGGGACTGGGTTGAGTCAGGGGATTGGTAACAATGTAATCAGCTTGAGTTGATGAGATGAATCCAGCCAAAGTCAAAATTTATCACCATCTGATATGGCTGTTTGATGGCTTGCGGCTCACTTCTCAGTGGACAAGTGTCCACGTCACAAACACTGCCACCACAGCTACACCCTATGTTGGCAGTTGCAGTAGAAAGGCCATGAATGAACAGGCCATGGAGACAGGTGGCCCCTCCAAGCAAGATTTGCAGAAGAGAGGACGCTTGGGCTGCTGCTACCCAGACTATGCTTGTCCTGTAGCTACATGGAGGTGCAGGACTGTCATCCTGGCACTTTTCACCAGCATGAAATGGAAAAACCAAACCAAACCCCCCCATTCTATTTAGAATTGGCTGGACAATAGGGGGCTCACTTTGCCAAGCTAGCCAAACAGATCAGGATAGAAAGATACCACTAGGGGGCATTCCAGTGTAACAAGGAGATTGCATTTAAAGGACATTTGGGCCCTTAAGGTGAGTCTGGATCTAGAGTGGAGTTTGGATCCTGAGCTCCATGTTGTATCCAGGCGCCTTGATCAACAAAACAGAGGTCGGGAGCCACAAGCTCAGTTGTTGTAAATATAATCACTTCAATGGGAGTATGTTACTTACAGCAGCTGAACATCTGGGCCACAGCTTTTAAAAGGTTTTCAATCCATCCTCCATTTGTTGTACAAAACCTTCCTTATGGCCTAACATAGAGTCTTTATCTTGCATCATGCTAGTTCTAGTAGCTGCTGTTCTTGACATGCTGCATTATTTATCTACTCCATTAATATGCACTGTACCCTCTTCTAGCATAAATCACTGCTGCATTAGTACAGCTACAAAAAAATTAGCTTCTTGGCATTGACTTAGAGCTTCACCATTCAGCCAGTGAGGATATTAAAAAGGAAGAACAAGCCACAGAGGCAGCTTCATTTCCTCTTAAGCCTCTTTAGAATTTACTCTTGGGTTTATGTCAATGCTCCCTTTAGTGGGAAACTGAGGCTCCATTTCACAAAGTATTTAAAGTACTTTTCAGGCAATTAATGTGGCTGTCTGATGGGGTCACCACCCCAGTTTCTGCAGAACTCTCCTGCTCTTGGAGCCGCCCCTCAACTCCTTGCCCCCAAGCTGGCCTGTGCCAGCCCCTTTTGAAAGGTCCACCCAACCAGTAGGCCTCTGTTACTTTAGAAAATATTGCTTAATGTGTTTTTATATTGGTGGCTTGTCAGAGAAGGCAGTTAGCTACAGGGAGCAAGGGGCTGTTCAGTCCTACAACATGGCATGTTTGCTGTGTACATCAAAGAGGAGAACCTGTCTTGTATTGAGGACTGTTGAAATTGCAAGTTGTCACTTTAAAAGTGGGCAGGGGTGGGGCGCTGTTTCCTGATTTACCTGCCAGCTAGGGAGCTGAAGCAAGCAGGCAGTCAGCCTAGAATAAGATGGGGAGAGCTGTGCCTCTCTGCCTCAGGAAGCATCTAGCTTTGTTTCTCTGCTTTCGATTACTGTGTGTTGTTCTTCTGGATTCTCAAAAAAATTCTCAGTGCAACTTCCCAGCAGCAGTATTTGATATTTTTATTTGACTTCCCTGCAAGTATGCCATGAACATAGCTGGATCCTGTGGGTCAGTCTGTTATGAACTTCCTCAATGTTCAGGACTGTCTGGCTCATTATGGAGACAGGAGATAGCTAGGAGGTTTGAGTACAGATCTTAGCGATCGACAGACAATATCTTTATGAGGGTTCCAAATAAAGTGTGTTTATGATGTATGAGTACAGCGTGGTGGGGAAAGTGCGGGTGTAAGCTAAGGCCATGATCCATCACTACCTTTCATTTTAAATGTAGTCTGTTTATTGGAGGCCCCCTTGTGCTAGGTTCTGCACACACACATCATGAGAAGACTGCCCCAAAGACCTCACAATCTAAGTTTAAAGACTAAGATTCCCTCAAATTGGTTAGTGATTTAGGGTGCCCAACATGGGACACCTCCTGGGGCTGAATTTTGATAGAGTGGGTGCACAGCACTTTCTGTCTCAATTTGAACCCCCCAAAAATGGAGGCACCCAGAACCACTAGTCACACTTGAAAATCTTGGTGTGGGTGCTTAAACCCAGATCTCAAAGGGATTTAGAGACCCAACCCTCACTAGAATCAATGAGAATTAGGCAAATGGCAGGCCTTCGCACTGCTCTGGTGCTTGTCTAAGGCCACGTCTACACTATAAAATTGTCTACCTCACTTACAGCCACCGCAGTTATTAAATCACTTGTGTGTGTACACTTTGGCTTCTTGTGTTGGCGGTGCACGTCCTCACCAGGAACGCTTTTATCGATTGTATTGTCAATGTGGGACATTGTGGGACAGCTCCTGAAAGCTAGTAACAAGTCGATGTACAAAACACAGTGTGTACACTGACACTGCATTGACCTAACTACATAAACTGTGACTCTAAGCCGCTCGGGGAGGTGGTATTACTAAATCAGCGAGAGAGGCACGTAAGTCAGCAAGAGCCAAATTCAAGCGAAGACACTTCCACGGCTAGGTTGGCACAAGGCAGCATACATCAACCTAACCACGTAGTGTAGACCAGGCATAATAGATGAGCTGTTGTCGGGGGAGAAGGGCATCAGTAGAAGAGTTTCACCATTGTGCATCTTTCAGCATGTTCAGTGTGTTTGCAGGATTATTGTTTGACAAGGCCGTATAGCTCCTTCCTTTTGATCACAGTACACTTTGGTCTCTCTCTCAAGAATTAATTACTTGATTATATTTTCTCATTGCTGGATCTTGAAAGCAGATGCACAAGGTAGCAAGTCAGTAGTTTGTCAGCACATGAAACAAAGCACTAGAGCAAACTCTTGCCAACAAAGAGCAGCAGCAGAAAAAGTCTTCTTATACTCAGTGACTGAAACACTTTTCTAGCTGCATTTCAAACTCAGCAGGTGCACATTCTACGCTGGGATGGAGAAGCAAATAAGTCCGTAAAACTGGCCAAGCTTTCAAGGAGGAGAATGCTCTATGCATATGCAGCACCTTCCACCTGCTGATCTCAAAGCACTTAGGTTTCTGCTGCTCTTGTGTGATATTTGCTACGTAAAATGGGATCTTTGTCTTAAAGCATGAATGCAAGCAGCCCTGCAGTATTCCTCTCATGCATTTAGCCCGTGTTCACTCACTATACACTGTTTCCAGTAATAGGGATGTCCTGGCCCTGAAGGTGCACTGTATTATCAAATTTCTAGGCCTGTGACCTCCACCTCATAGTAACCCAGGTGGTTACTATACCATGAGATGGGCTAGCATGCTCACCACTCCACCCCCCTTCAAAATGTGTGTGGTTTTAATAGCAGCAGCAACTCTACCCTTCAGCACAAGACTCTCTGAGCCAGAGCCTCAGCTGGTGTAAATTGGCCTAGCGCTATTCACTCTGTGTTGATCTTCACCAGCTGAGGCTCTGGCCCTTATGCTCATAAGTTCCTCAAAAATGTCATTTCATGTAAATTACAGGCCCTTAAAATCAACTGCAGTTCTCCGCAGACCATAATACTTTAGAGTGGGGGTTTACAAAGCACTCAGAGTTGGCCTAACTCTGCTCCCATTGAAGTCAATGGGATTTTTACCTATGCAGCTTAGACTAATTTGAAAATCCCACCTGTAGCATTCCAACTTGCATGTCTGGTTTCTTACCTCACTTAATCGACAGCACTCATCCATGTACTCATCCAGGCTGTCGCTTGTGGGATATTTTTTGAGCTGATGTCCATGGAGCTGAAGATCTTGCATGCTCCCAAAGGTCTCTTTGTAATGGTTGGTAGTTGGCCTTTGCTTTTCTATGGGGGCAGCAGCTGGAGGAGTGACTTTAATGGAAAGGTCTATCTCTTTCCTGGGTTTCTCTTCCAAATATTGTCCTTCACTTTGGCCAAAAAGTTTATTAGGACTTTCTCCCTCCTGACAGTCCCTGAAGTCTTCCAGGGAAGCTGTAGGGATCTGCACCATGTCTACTGCCTGGCTGTAATATTCAACTTGCTTTTCACTCTCTGAAGCACACTGGCTGACTTCTCTGATGTCTTTACACTTTCTCATTGTGACATGGTCAGTTCCCGGAGAAGAAGAGGTGCTAAGCACTCCGGAGTCACAAGATGAGTCTCTGGTGTGAAGCACAAAGCTCTTCTCGGAGCCCGTTGGTGTAGACGGAGAATTAGCTCCACTCGGCAATTCAACCCCAGAATCCTCTGATTCAAATTTGGAGAATCTGTGAAGCTGGCACTTAGACTCTAAGGTGCTGAGGTCAGACAGGGTGGCCACATATTCTGGTTTTGCAGAGGTGTCTCTTGTGCCCAGATTTCCCTGGCATTCTAATAGGATGTCGACTTTGGGAAGCCTGGATTCTGCTGCAAAGTCCATGGCTGCAGGTGGCTCTCGTGTCAGCCCCTGGGTTTGACTCCCTTCGTTGCTCAGTATCTTCATGTTGGTCAGCACTACCTTGCCCTTGGATGGTGGGTTCATCTTGCCTGCTAAAACACAAGCAAGCTGACAGTCACAAAGAATTGCAAAATTCAGTCTGCTCCATAAAGCTTCCACTGTGGGGAAGAAATGGCAAATCATCTCCTTACACTCCTTACATTCAAAACAAATCAATCGTGGGCAACACTTATCTGGAAGTTACAGCTTCAGAATGTGGCACAGCTGCTTGTTACATTCATGGCTTGTGCAGACATTAGACAAACTTCAGGTGCCTGAGAGTAAGTTCCAATAGAGAGAGAGAGAGAGAGAGAGAGAGTGTGTGTGTGTGTGTGTGTGAGGGAGGGAAGGAGGCAGCCTTTTCCCAGCAAATTCTATTATATGCAGAGAGAAAATGTCTCCTGCCACGAATACAGGTTATTAGTATGCAACGCGAAGGCTCTCCACAGCAACGCAGTATTAGGGGCAGCACAGGTCTGTGTACCTAGATCCTATAAGCAAGCCTCTAATAGACCTAGTACATCAGCAGTCTTGTGTTTTATGGACACAATATCCTTCAGGGAGAGTCATAATTGCACATAATGTTCCCGAATGCTGAATTTTTCATGTGGGTATAGGACTTAGCTGACAGTTGTGAAAAAAAGACATGTAATCAGACAACCCCTTAGTGATTATACACATGCAGATGATGAAGAGCCCAAGTAATTTAAGGTAAGATCAGCATTAACTTAAACTCAGAATTTTTCCTCCTATTCACCTGTCTTTGTCACGCCCTAAAAGCAGGAATGAGCACAACCAAATCTGGTTCTTCTGGCCACTCACATGTATTTTGGGTTAAAATGAATAATTTGCATGCCATTTGGGTTGCAGTATGGATAGCCATAGTAACAGGCAGTGACTTGGAATATGAACCATGCACTTTGGGTGCTTGCTACTCTCTGTATGGTTTAGGTATGAAGTTCTCCCCAGGAGTGAGAGTAGTTCATTTAAAGAGAAATGACATGGGAGCAGACTTGACCATCAGTGTTTGCATATGAATGAAGAAGCTTTGCTTTCATGGAGAATGTTTCATAGAGTGAGAACATCCTAGCAGCAGGATTTATTGGATTGTGGAACTGTCTCCTGAGGGCCATGCTGGAAACCCATCACAGGAGTCATTTCAAAATAGACCAGGCCAAATGCTAGGAAATATATTGAAGAACCCTATGCCAGTTTAGGCTCCCTTACATTCAGTAAAACCCATTTGTTCACATAAGGGATCCTAACTTTACATGCTTTTATATCCTCTCTGGGCATTGCACTGAAGCATGAACAGGTAAATGATTGCCAGCTATGTCTAGGGCAGTTTTCCAACCTCTCCAATGGCAGACCAGAAGTATTAACCCTTGGAGGATACTCAGAAGGATCCAGATAGAAATAGAAGGAGGGATCTTTGAGCAAGTGGGAATAGGTCACTGCCTTAGGGCAATTTTCATTGGTGTGAGGGCCCGCAGGCTGTGGAGGAGAACGTGTAATCTCCTCCCACATGAGGGGACAGGGTAAGGGAAAGCCACAAAACCCATGGTTCATGCATCCAGTGCCACATAAAGAGCACCTTCAGATCAGAGCCCCCAACATTGCCCTTGGAAGTGAGGGAAGTTGTTCCCAGACATGGGGTCAGGTTGTGATACTTCCATGTACACTGCATTGGACCACACATCACAAATTGCTTTTCTAATCAGTGTTGGGGTATCACAGTGTCCTTGGTGAATGGCCTCTGGCAATTGGCAATATCCATTTGCCTTTGATACCAGTTGCTGTTTTACAGTGGGAACAATACCTCTTAATGCCAGTCAGTGACATTCAGGGCCTGATTCTCCTCTCACTTTGCTCCAGATTTACATCACTGTAAATGAGAAGGCAGTCAGGTCCCAAGTGTGTAATGAAGAGGTCACTAAGATAGTCCCTGCACCAAAGAGCTGACAATCTTTTATTCTGTGTTTGTACAGGGCCGAGAGCAATGGGATCTTGGGCCATGACTGGGGCTCCTTGTAGTACAATACCAATAATAAACAGTGATAGCTATAGCAAACAGTGGCTGGAGGAGAAAATGAAATGTTTGTCACAGTCTAGAATTCGCTCACTTTTCACTTCCCCTCTGCACCAGGCCCCCGCTGGTGCAAATTGACATCGCTTTCCTGGGAGCCGGGCTGACATGCACCAGCTGAGGATCTGAACCTCCATTTCTTTTGTGTCTTTCCAGCTAACGTTTTACAACCCAAAATGCCCATTTCAATCCAAGATGGATGCAAACTAAAGCCCCGGTCCAATCCCTGGTGAACTCTGCAAAAGCCCAGATCCTGCATCTGTCACTGAACTTTGCCTCTTGGGGCCATCACTCATTGAAATATAATGTTTAGGTCACTGTGACACAGCACAGAGAGGGGCTACAATACCCCAGGCCACACATATGTACACCTGACATTTTACATCCTGTTTCATTTCCTTCCATTCCCTGTACTCTCTTCCTTCCTTTTTTCACAAACTATCAGCCACGTCAGACTGCTTTTCCTGATGATGTGATGGTTCTTCACTAGGAAGGAAGGGAAGAAAAAACTACAGCTAGAAGGAGGGGAGTTCAGTAGCATAGACACGTCTCAGAATAACCCAGAGACCCGTCTCAGCACCCTGCTCTCGTTCGTTCCTCCTCCTGCTGCTTTGCCCCATTGCTCCAGCTTTCCTTGCTAACAGAGTCACTGGGCCTCAATAAGGCCAAGCTGGAAATTACAAAAACTTTTTTCAGTTTAACTGATGTGCCTTCCATCAGGATTCCCTGCTCCAGTTTAATAACATCATCTGATATTGTATATATAGTAGCAGGTTCGGTCACTTCAGACTGAGATTTTCAAAGGTGTTTTAGGGAGTATGGGGTCCAAAACCCATTGACATTCAGGAGAAATTGGGTACTTAACTCTAGTCCTCTATGAAGATGTCGGTATTATCAACAAAGGAACTGAACCTATACCCATTGAAGGCAATGGAGGTTTTGCCACTTGTCCCTGTCTTTACAGGAATTTCTCTCACTTGCCACTGAAATGCAGCTAGCTCTGGGATGGAGCCTGGCACCTATGCAGCAATGTACAGCAACACTACACAGTGATTTAGGACAAGAGGAATGCCATATCCTATTGAAACTCCAGGGGAAACTTAGCTAGGGAGCTACCTGAGCTGGGCTAACACCCTTACTCTTGTCACAAATGCCCCAAGAATGTAATTGACCACAAGGGATCAGGAACTAAGTTTTATATTTCACTCAAATAAAAGCACTTCCAGCAACTGAGTGCCTCACACCGCTGAGCTGGGGAAGGTTGATTCACTGCTGAGTCGGAAGCATGCCACCTTCTCAACCACAACCTCCTCTTTACTGACCCAATGACATTGCACCATTCTCGCATGTGGAATAAAAGGATAGTGGGCATAATTGATCACATAATTGATCACGAATGGCACCTTAAACCCCATATAAAAACCAAGTTAGAATCAGGAAGAGAGGAAAGTTAGTGCTTGGTTTTATTTTTAAGAACAAATTATGCAGCCATCATCTTTCCACCAGAGAGAAAGAGTAATTATGGACAATAACATTCCTTTCCAATAGGCTTCTGAATTGCATCTGACTGTTAATCAGGCCATGATTTGCTTCACTGGAAAGTCCCTCATGGTCTTTCAATGTGTTCCTTATTTCTTGCTGAACTTTCCCCCTAGTCTACGCACAAACATTTTTGTCGGAAATGGGGAAGCGCCATAATAAATTGAGATCTCCCTTGATACCAAAGTTGCTGTCAGATGAGCTGATTCGTAATGTTAGATGACTCTAAAAACACTGTGTAGTGTAGACAGGCTGGTGGTGGCAGAAGCAAATGAACAAATACAGAAGATGAAATCTGACCATCTAGGGTGCTTATGGGGCTCCTGTCACCATAGAAGCTGAGCCTGAGCTCCTCAAAATCTCGAATGGATTTTCCTTCAATACCCCTCAGAGCTAGGAAGGTGCTATCCCCATTTTACAGATGCAGGACAGAGACTCAGGCTATAGCTACAGGACAGAGCTTACAGCGGCGCAGCTGCAGCACTGCTAGTGCAGATGCTCTACACTGACGAGAGAGAGCTCTTCCGTTGACTTAATTACTCCAGACCCCGTGAGCAGCAGTAGCTATGTCAGCGGGAGAAGGAATCTGCTAACATAGCACTGTCCACACCAGCGCTTAGGTTTGTGTAACTTACGACACGCATGAAGATTGCTTATTCTCATCCCTGAGCAATATAACTTATACCGCCGTAAGTTGTGGTGTGTACATAGCCTCGGTAACATGCCCAAGGTCCTACAGGAAATCCCTCCATAGAGGCAGGAATTTACCCCAAGTCTCGTGTATTCCAGGCTAGCACCTCAATCACAAGATCATCCTGTTTCTCCTTTCTGGAGGAACAATTTCTTTTTCATTTTCACTTAATGGTTCTGAGCCTGAAAACCTCATCCTTCCAAGGAGCCACTCCAATTTGCCAAAAGAGTGAAGAGAGCCATGCAGACTTTTCTGCTTCTCAGAGCTTTTAAGCAATGACTACAAGAGTGGTACAATCACAGCTCATATGTCTGAATATTAGCAAAGGGCCAGATCTTCAGCTGGTGTAAATTAACATCATTCTACTGAAGTCAATGGAGCTGTGGTAGTTAACACCAGCTGATAATCTGGCCCACTACAACTCCAAAGTCAAGTAGAGAAGATGGATCATTACCTACCTCTGTAGCAATGCACCTCTGGGACAGAATAAAGCAACCACACTGCACAAAGGTTTTTAAACACAGACGTGAGGCATAACTTCTCCAGTTAGTGCTACAAAGCAAATTAACAGTGGTAGAACATGTTTACCCCTGTTGGATTTGGCCAGGCTACCACGATCAACACTCCCTGTGAAAGCTGCCAAGAGGTCTTGGTTTCAGATCCCACCTGAGAGATGGCTTTGCCAGACTCACACAGCCTTCTACCAGGAGGCTGTGGCATTGATTCGACACTGCTAGAGAGAATCCAACCAATAATGACAGAATATTGTCTGTACCTAGTTAGTTACTGATACCACTTCTTACAGTGATGACTTTCCTTGGGGAGCTCCTAGCCAAGTATTGTCTCAGTCTAACTTGTGCTATCTCTCAGATAGACTATAGTGCCAGAGGCAGTATGGTCTAGTGAATAAAGCATGGTGCTGGGACATATGAACTCCTGAGTTCTGATACTGTGTCTGCTATGGATACATATGACCTTGGGCAACTCCCTGAAATGTCTGCATCTGCAAAATAAATGGGGGTAATGATACCTACCTCCCAGGGCTATTAAGAGGGTTGATTAGTTAATAATTGAAGCTATTAAGCATTACAGGCTCTGTGCAAACTGCAGTGAAAGGAACAGATACCTCTCAGGTGATTCACTAACTCTTTACCCCTTGCTGTCCGTTTCAAATAACTAAGTAGGATACCTACCTGTGGGCTGTCAGTTTGTAAACCCCTGGAAGATGATGTTAAGGCCTTTCAGTGTAGAGATCCTCATTACAACTCCAGCTTCAAGGCTTCTCCCTCCATTAGGCCTTGTCTACACTACAGAGTTTTGTCAACAAAGCGCAACTTTTGTTGGCAAAACAGTGAATGTGTACACACTCCGAGGCGACTTTTGGCGGCAAAAATGCCCTGTTTTGGCGACAAAATAAAACCACCCCAATGAAAGACATAAAGCTTTTTCCTCTAAATTTTTGTTGATAAAGTGCCAGTGTAGCCACCACGCTTGATTTTATCACTTTAATTGGCCTCCAGGAGGTGTCCCTCAATGTCCATCGTGACCACTTTGGTCAGCAGTTTGAACTCCATTGCCCTGCAGCCAAATAAACCACCATCCACCCCTCCCCCTTAGAAGCCCCGGGAATTTTTAAAATTCCATTTCCTGTTTGCTCAGCATGGAGAGGTCTCATAGCATCTTCCCAGGTGACCATGGCAGGTTATCACACCAAAAACTCTCCTGCTTGGACCTACGGAGCTGCTGGATCTGCTCAGTATTTGGAGAGAGAAGGCTGTGCCGTCCCAGCAGCACTTGAGCCATAGGAATTTTGATACCTACAGGCAGATTTCTCAAGGCTTGTGTAAAAAGGGCTATGATTGAGACACACTACAGTCCAGAACAAAGATAAAGGAGCTGAGGCAGGTGAGGGAGGCAAACTGTCATTTCGGTGCTGCACCTAAGACCTGCCAGTTCTACAAGGAGCTGGACGCTATCCTTGGAGGCGACTCCATCTCCACCGCCAAGAGCCCCGTGGATACTTTGGCGGGCTTGGAGGTGGTGGAAAGAGCACCTAACCTGGAGGATGAAGAATTGATTAAAAAGTGGAGTTAGATGACAGTGTGGAGCTCTTGCGGGGGGTCGTCCGGTGGGGCAGGCAGCCAGGAACTGTTCAGCACTCCAGAGGTGTCTAGCCAGTCTCAGCAGTTGCTCTCCGGCAAGCAAGAAGTAGGAGAGGAGACCCCTGGTAAGTGGCTGTGGTTTGTGTAGAGCAGAGGTGAGTTCAGGGTATAGAAATGTAGAGGCTGGCTATGTTTCTGTGTGCTGGACATTTCCCTGTGTAGCTAATTAGTACCGCAGAACAGGTGTTGATGTGTGCCGAGGTCTCACAGGAATCCTCCAGAGAGATCTCTAGGAAAGTCTCCTGGAGGTACTCAGCAACCCTCTGCTGAAGGTTCCTTGGCAGAGCAGCTTTGTTCTTCACCCCATTGTAGAAAACTTTCCCGCGCAGGGACCAAAGTGGCACACAGGTGAGCAGCATAGAGAGCAGGGAGGAAGCCACAAACGTAGTAGATTTACCCTCGCTTCCCTGCTTACCCTTAGCAGTGAGATGTCTGCTAAAATGACCCCCACCTGTGGAAAAGTGGGGATAATTTTAGATTTTTTTCACTAGTCGGCTCACCACAACCCTATCAGAGTGCTCTCTACCCCATGTGGAATGCCCCTCCCCCACATCAACACTCACCATGCTTCGGGCGTAGCCAGAGATGTGTGCCTGCCAAGGTCAGTGACAAAGTGATTGTTATGTTGCAAAAGGTGTATTTTACTGAAATGTTTCAATGCTGTGTATGAATTTAACAATCCCACTTCTGTGCATTGTCCCCTGTGCTTCGGCAGATGTGGCCTTCAGGAACACCCCCCCCCACACCAGCCAACCATCTCCGCTAGATAAGAAAGCTCCCAAGATGGAGCAACGAAGACATGTTCCGGGAGGTA
Source organism: Chelonia mydas (assembly GCF_015237465.2). Classification (NCBI taxonomy): domain Eukaryota; kingdom Metazoa; phylum Chordata; order Testudines; family Cheloniidae; genus Chelonia; species Chelonia mydas. The sequence continues at coordinate 51,466,970 of NC_057853.1, forward strand.
CTGCACTTCTCCAATGCTGAGAAAAGGGAATGCAAGGAGTGGTGGGAAGCTGAAACACAGGACAGAAAAGAAAATCAGGAGTTTAAGGATGCTACTGAGCAGATAATTAAAGTAATGGAGGAGCAAACACAGATACTGAAATCCTTAATAATGCTGCAGACTGAGCAGATCCATGCCTGCCCTCCCCTACAGCACATTCAGAACTGTTGGTGATGGGTATCGTAGGCAAGGGGAGGCTTTGCCTCCCCAAACAGCCTACTGTAGCCCCGCCTCCCAGCCAGCATGCCTCCTGAAGGGACTCGGGGCTGCCGGGGTGGCTGGTGCTGGGCTGCACTGCCTGCCTGGCACTCCAGAGCTGGCTGCCTGAGCACTGAGGCTGGGGGGCACGGTGGCCACACCGCCCAGGGGCTGTGGGCACTGAGGCTGTGGTGGGCTGGGGCCTCGCCCCCCTTCCCCTGACCATCCGGCGCTGGGGTTGGGGGGCCACAGTGGGGGTGATTTGGGCTCCTGTTGGGGGGGGAAGGGGAGGGGCAGGGTCTCGGGCAGAAGGGGAGCGGGCAGGGGCTAGCCTCCCCAGGCGGCCAGGTCACAGGCCACCCATGTTCAGAACTCTTTTCCGTGCCTCTCCCTCAACTCCACCCACACAGTCCTTTCCACTTTCTGGGAATTCTCAGTTTCCCCTTCACTCCACCCCCTTGGACAACTTTCAAAATAATAAATGGACCTTGTGGCAGGGCAGAGGTAAAACCCCTTGAATGCCCTGCCAAAATGCTGGCTAAGCCCTGCTTTCTGGTAGCGAAGCCAAGTGCAGGGGCCCAGGCAGCCAGCAGAGAGTCCAGCTGCAGCTCACAGCAATGACTTGAGCTAAGTAGCAGCAGCGGGGCTGAGGAAGGGAAGGGCTATAAAAGTCCTGGAGAAAGCTCAATCAGGAGGCTAGGCGGGGATAGGAGGTTTATAGCTCTGTTGCCTCACCAAAGGCAAGGAGCCTCACGGGCCAGGGGACCCTAGGAAGGATCTGAATGGGGATAGCTGTTGGGGGAATAAAAGGGACTACACAGTTGCACTATAAATAAAGACACAAGGGTGAAGCACCAAAGAAGGTGTTGGGACTCTTTATTTGGCCGGCCAACATAGGGCACAGGTACGAGAAGGTCGAAGCCTGTGTGTACCTTGTGACAGACCTACACATAGCTCTGAAAATCTGCCCTTCCCTGGTACCTCCTTACCTACAAACCATCTCTGTGTGTGTTGTTTCTTGTGCAATAAAAGCAAAGTTTTTGAATGGTAACTCATCTTCATTTGTTTCCTACAAATTCAGATAGCCGGTACTACCAATACATACACAGGCAGTTTAATAATTTGCTTACTGGAATGTAAGGCCCCAAATGTCACCATTACTTCTTAGGAAAACTACATGTAATATAACATTGCAGCACCAATCACAGAGATATACATTACTGGTTCTCATTTTCAAAGTGGTGTCTCAAAGCCTCTCTGATTCAAATTACCCCCTTCTGGGCTCCTGTAATAGCCCTGGTATCTGGCTGCTGAAAATCAGCAGCCAAGAGGTCTGCCTCAACACTCCACCCCTGAGCAAACCTTTCACCCTTAGCTTCACAAATATTATGCAACATACAACACACAGCTATGACCATGGGATTATTATCCTCATTAAGGTCTAACCTGCCATAAAGGCATCACCAGCGCACCTTTAATCTGCCAAAGGCGTATTCCACTGTCATCTGTCACCTACTCAGGCTGTTGTTGAACCGCTCCTTACTGCTGTCCAGATTTCCCGTGTAAGGTTTCATGAGCCATGGCTGTAAGGAGTACACAGGGTCTCCCAGGCTCACTATGGGCATTTCAACATCTCCCACTGAAATCTTCTGGTTTGGAAAGGAAGTCCCCGCTTCTAGCTTTCTATATAGGCCAGTGTTCCTGAAGATGCGTGCACCATGCACCTTCCCAGACCACCCTGCGTTGATGTTAGTAAAACACCCACGGTCATCCACATGCGCCTGGAACACCATGGAGAAGTATCCCTTCCTATTGATGTACTCAGTCACAAGGTGATCTGGTGCCAAAATTGGAATATGTGTGCCACCTATTGACCCTCCACAGTTAGGGAAACTCATTTTTGCAAAGTCATCCACTATTTCACGCGCGATCCTTCGTAGCGGGATGCAATTAATTTCCCTGCACACTTTCATTAACGCATCCCCAGCAGTCTACTTCCCAACTCCAAATTGATTTGCGACCAACCAGTGGCAGTCTGGAGTCACCAGCTTCCAAACAGCAATCACCACATGCTTCTACACCAATAGGGCAGCTCTCATTCTGGTGTCCTTGCACCGCAGTGCTGGGGCGAGCTCCACACACAGTTCCAGGAAGGTGGCTTTCCGCATCTGAAAGTTCTGTAGCTACTGCTCATCATCCCACACCTGCATGTGGATACGATCCCACCATTCTGTGCTTGTTTCCTGAGCCCAAAAGCGACGGTCCACCATATACACCTGCTCTGTGAATGCCAAAAGCAATCTAAAGTTGCTCCTATCCGGATCACACAGAATGTCAGGCACCTGGGAGTCTTCTTTAGTTAGGAACTTTGCGATTAACTGCACTGCCATCCGCAATGTCTTCATGAGAGTTAACAGAGCATAGGGGAGCAGGGCTGGATCCATCCCTTCACACAGAGATGCCAGGGTGCACAGGAAAGAAGGGCCATTGAAAAATGCCACAAAAGAAAGCCGGAAACCCATGGAGTGCTGGGACAGAAAGCAATGCAGCGTGGGACATTGAGCCTGGTTCCAAGATGCGCCATGTACCACTCCACCTTCCCACAACACCTACCGACAGAAGGTGTTGAGCTGGACTGTGGGATGGGTAACCACAGTGCATTGCTCACACTGTCAATGATAGTGCCCCAACTGTGGACACAGTCTGCTGACAGAGGGAGCAAGTGTGAACATGACATTCTGATTTTTATTATGCCAATTTTTATGTGTCGACATCACTTTTGTCGACAAAACTTGATAGAGTAGACAAGACCTTAGTCTCCTTTTCCAAGCACATTTTTCCCTCTGAAACAATAACTAGTGACAGTTGGGGCAGAGCCAAACCCAAGTGCATTGGGTGCACTCTGAGCAAAGGAACAATGATATTCCTACACGTCTAAGTAGGCAATCGCTATCAAGCTGTTTTCTTTGTTTCTTCAAATCTAGGGGGAAATGACTCCTGGGCCTGAACACCCTGCTCCTCCCCCTCCCTCCCCACCTCTCACCCCCAGTCTGCTGGCACCAAGGCACTCAGAATCCACATCCAGATCCAACTCTTGCAAATGGCCTCCAGCTTTATTCTGGGCCAAGCCAGAACCCACATTGAAATCCACAAACTTGGGAGTGTTCATAAACCAGATCCAAAGTGTACACCTTCAGTTTGTCTCTAGAGGAAAAAAAATAAAGGCCAAATTCTGCGCCCAGTTACACCAGTGCAACCCCAGTGAAGCTAATGGGGTTCCACTAGGGGAGCTGAGAACAATATTTGGCCCCTGATGCAAAAACTCAGAGCTTATCTCACAAACTATAAAATCCCTCCACTATTTTTAAATGTCTGGATAGAGCAGGCATCTGTGTAGGGCTGGGGTCACCACATTAGAATCCATACACTTCAGCTTGATTTGGGTACTTCTTCTTTGGGACCCCATTATTTTTACCTTCCTTTAAGGTTCTGTTCTTCCTTAAATGTTGCCATCCTATATATGTAGAAATGACAGTACCGGAGTCTCACAGAGCTGAGTGTTCAGCACTCCACTTGGTATAGGTGTGCATTCCGCCCTGGCGAAAGGTGCCCGACGGGCAGTCTGATAAGTACCATAAGCAGTGGTGGCAGCACACCAGTGGGTAGCCAACTGGTGTGCTGTGACTTGTGTTCATAATCATCTCCCTTGTGTCTTGTGCGCACCCCACCTGTTTGCTGTGTCCATCCGCTGTCTCTCATTACACCGCATGTAACTGCTTTGGGACAGGGACCAGCTTTTCCTTGTGTGTGTACAGTGGCTAGCGCTCTAGGGGACCCAATCCCTGACTGGGTCCTGCAGGTGTTACCGTAATACAACTAAATAAATAGCACTAATAATCACCGCCCTAGAGTGACGCACTCATCTTAGCTACAGAGCAAGGACAGCATTGCAAGCTTCCCACGTGCTGTCCTACTGTATGCCTCATACCTTTCCCGGAGGCACCTACCCTAGGAGTGAGGGGCTGCTTCAGTCCTTGGCCATGATGCTGATGCTGCCATCAAAGGCACATCCTGTGATGTGGCTGTTGCCTACTAAGACCCCTTAACTCCATCTATCACATCCAGTAGCACCCCCCAGCAGCCCCCGACCCCATCCCCAGCAGAAGCCCCCAGGTGGGAGAAGCCCCAGAGCCCCCACCCATTCAAGACAGAAGCCACGGGGTGGAAGGGGAAGCCCCCATGCCCAACCCCACTTGCCAGCAGAAACACTGCAGAGGCAGGGCAGGAAAAGCCCCAGCCCCCGACCCTGGTCCTCCGCAGAAGTGGAGGGAGCAGGGGAAGCCTCAACACCTGGACCCCTGCTGCGGCCCTGGGACTGGAGGAGCTCTCACTTCCTGCTGTGTCCCAGGTCAAAACTCAGGGACAGAGCTTCTCCAGTCTTGGGGCTGCAGTTTGGGTGGGAGAACGGAGCAAAAGGGGTTGTGGGGCTGGGATGGGGGGACCCTGGGTGGAACAGGGGCAGGCCCCAAGGAAGGGGCAGTGCCACAGGCAGAAAGTGACCCCCCACTTGCTCTGGCCCAGGACCCCAGGAAACCTTAATCTGCCTCTGATCACATCCCAGGTACCACAGTAAATAAATAATAATCAAACCTAGCTTCCCCCTCAGCAGATCTCAAACCACTTCACAGAGGACCTCAGTATTAGTATCTCCATTTTACAAATAAGGATCCTGCAATACTAAGAGAGAAAATGATCCAGCAAAGTGGTGGCAGGGCTAAGACTAGAACCCTGGTCTCCCAAGTCCCCATCCAGGGTGCTCTTCACTAGGCCACACTGCCTCACTTGTGCACAGCTGTCTGCAGATGATAAGGATGTTAAGTCACTAGTGACTTAGATTCAGGCAGATGACCTAGAGGTGAAAGTTTCCATTTCCCATTCTCTCACCCATCCATTTCCCTTTCCTTTTAAACACACTTTATCCTTAGCTTCTTGTTCCCTGTCATGTGTTAGGTTTTCTTTAATTTCTCTGTCAGGATTTGGCACAGGTGGCATTTCCCTTCATTAAAAGCCCTTTCATCAGAAAAAAGGTGGAATCCCCACCCCCACCCCACCCCGGCCCCCAAACAATGAGATTTGCATTTCCTAGAATTTTTTTTAAAAGGGTCACTTCCTTTCTGAACCAAAAGGCATTTTTGGCCTCTGACTGCCTTTGCTGTATGTGCTGAGACAGGGAGCAGGTTTGAGAACCACTGTCCTAATAATGGTGTTTACTGCCACAGTGCATTTTAACCACATAGTGTAGTATGTGTGCAGGATGCAAATTACAGATTCATAATTGTGAACATTTACACCAGAAACCTGAGTGTGAGAGTTAGCTCATCTAATCAGGAAACCGAGATATACCAGGTGACTGGTGTCCAGTCAAATCAGCTCAAACTTCAAATTCAGAATAAATCATTTTGAGAAGATGGTGACTGATTTATGGACCAGAGGTGAAGGATGAAATTCACTAAATGATTAATTCAGAGTGAATTTCAGATGAAATTCAGAGTGTTACAAGTTGGTCTCTCAGCAAAGGTAACAAAGCACTTTGGGGTGAAAGATGATCTCTGAACTGCAGATATCATTTCTTGTAGGTCCAGGGACATAATGATGCCGCTTGGTTCACAACAGAGACACACTCGGGGGACAGTGTTAAACTCAGTGTAAAATGAACATTGATAAATTAGAGGGGGAAACAGGGATTTCCCTACACTGCCCCTGAATTTCCCCAACAGCCTCCCAGTGGTCAACTAACTACCTTTACAGTGTTGCCAATTTAGTCATTGGTTGGAAATTTGAATTGAAATTGAAACATTAATACACACTTTAAAAGCATGTACAGTATATGATAAAATACTTGTACTTGAAAAAGCATAACAGGTTTGAAAAGTATGAACAAAGACTAGCTTCCTCACACAGCAGGGGTTTTTTTATGACAATGTCGGTGCATTCGTTTTGGTGATGTTGACCAACCTAAGAATTTCAAATTATGATTTGTAAGCAAGGTCTGAATGAGCTCTCTCCTGACAGTAAGTAATGACCCGGGGGGGGAGGAGGGAGAGGTTTCAGGACCAGACTGTATTTAGATGAACATATCTATCTTGCCTTGGTATCCAGCAGACAGAGATGTGTTGCCCAAGAGATCAGTTTTGCCTGGTGTTGGGTTACAAATCACTTTAGTACTGAATGCAGGGGTAATGAAATGTTGTTACTGTATGAGTAAAGGGCAGCAGAACTGTACTTAGCATGTCCTGGTTGAGGGGGTCACCTTCAGTGCTTAATTTGTGCCAAGTCTGAGCCCTGGCACATCTAGGCTTGGTGTTCATAGCCCCAGGACCTCTGGACTTGCCACATCAGTTATAAAAGTAAAAAATTTGCTTGAGCCCTGGCACCTCTTTCATTACAAATTAAGCATTGATCATGCTCAATTGAACTGCACTCCCTGCTCAAGGGTTTTGGATGGCGGGGAGAGAGAGAGAGAGAGAGAGAGAGAGAGAGTGGAGACAGATGTTTTTCTTGGTGGTGTGGGCTCTGCCTAAGAGTCACAGGCACTATTTGACCTGCCCCCATCCTTTGTTTAAAATTACAGATGATTAGGCACCATAAAGAGTCTTTTGTTTTTGAAGTGACCACTGGAGCTGAAATCACTGATAATCATCAGGTCGATGCTTAGACCTGCTGTGTGACAACATTTCTGTGGAAGACTCTGCCCAGCCTGCACTAGCAGTGAGGTTCCCCCACTGAGAGCTGAAATCACTGAAAGCTGGGTAGAACCTCAATAGACCGACTCACCAAGGTCACAGTGGCAGGTGGCAGCAGAAGGTGATGGCACAGGGCCATCAGCGATGGAGCAGTGGAGTGAATGGTGGCATGATGAACAGCGGCCAGAGCAAGAGGCCAGAGTGAGTGGCAAGCAGCGAGTGGCTGGAGGAACAAGCAAGGTGCCTTCATCCCTCCCTTTCCCCTCCCAGGGTGGGAGATGAACTCACGTGAAAGCACCTCTGAATTCTGGTCTTCACTGACCCAGGACACCAACTATGAGTGGGGTGGGGTGGAGGGAGAAGGATAGGCATATTAAAGGAACATTTCATTGTTGGACTATGTTTTAGTGACTTTGGTCTAGAATGCTAGATTTGTGACTAGGAAACTTATATAAATGTACATTCCTAGTGGGCCAAGATTTTTAAAATGTATTATTTGCCAAGATCATTATCTCACATTGTCGCTATCTTGAGAGGTCACTATCTTGGGGAGTTTCTGTACTAAACATTTTTATTATATTATAATTACTTTTTACATAAGAACATAAGAATGGCCATACTGGGTCAGACCAAACGTCCATCTAGCCCAGGATCCTGTCTTCTGACAGTGGCCAATGCCAGGTACTTCAAAGGGAATGAACAGAATAGGGCAATTATCAAGTGATCCATCCCCCGTTGTCCACTCCCAGCTTCTGGCAAACAGAGGCTATGGGCACTCAGAGTATTGCATTCCTGCCCATCCTGCTAATAGCCATTAATGGACCTATCCTCCATGAATTTATCTAGTTCTTTTTTGAACCCTGTTATAGTTTTGGCCTTCACAACATCTTCTGGCAATGAGTTCCACAGGTTGACTGTGTGTTGTGTGAAGAAGTACTTCCTTTTGTTTGTTTTAAACTTGCTGCCTATTAATTTCATTGCATGACCCCTAGTCCTTGTGTTATCTGAAGGAATAAATAAGTAAATAACACTTCCTTATTCACCTTCTCCACCTCTATAATATCCCCTCTTAGTTGTCTCTTTTCCAAGCTGAAAAGTCCCAGTCTTTTTAATCTCTCCTCATATTGAAGCTGTTCCATACCCCTAATCATTTTAGTTGCCCTTCTCTGTGTACCAATTCCAATATATCTTTTTTGAGATGGGGCAATCAGAACTGCACACAGTATTCAAGATGTGGGCATACCATGGATTTATATAATAAAAGTGGAGGAGTTTGGTTTGCCAGACTGATCAGCAAACCAATGCTGAAAACCAGTGAAAAGGCTGCAACACACCAAACCTTTGGACTGCATCAACATGCAGAAAACTTTATAAGCCAGTTACTGTCAAAGCCAATTTTAGAGGTACTTAGTGAGGCTGTTAAGAATTCTAGAGACAAAACACAGTTTATGCAAACAAACATGGCTGTCACATCATACTTTCTATTTAAGCAAGAGATACCACATACTACAAACTGGAGGTCAATGTTAAGTGCCTTGTCACTTGTTAATCCTGAAGTTGGACACTGGTTCTGACCAAGACCGGCAAATGCTCACTATCTTTCTGCGAGAAACTCAACTGACTGGTTAGAAGCGTATGGTGCAACAGTGAAAGACTCAGCAGTTTAAAAAGTGAAGAACTCTCTCACTGCATTCAGAAAATTTGCGTACATGGCCAACGAATGCACCAATGTAAATGGGCATCAAGTATTAAGTCATTGTGTATGTTATCTTGATGTCAGTGGTAGGCCAGTAGATGCATTTCTAGATGTTCAGGTTATAGAAGACACATCGGCTGCATCTGTGACAACCCACATCTTAGAAGAGTTAAATGTTTGTAGACTGAACCCTAAAGAGATGGCTGCTTGTGCATTTGATGAAGTTGCAAACCTCTCTGGAAGGCAGTGGAGTACAAGCTTTGCTCAGAGAAAAGTGTAACCCTAATCTCTCCTATATGCACTGCAGAGGCCATCTATTCCATCTAGTACTAGCACGAGCTGCAGAATCTTCAAAAGACATTTTAAAAGCCATAAATGTCATTTCTTCATTATAGTCTTTTTTTCAGCAAGAGTCCAAAAGGGCTCAACATCTTAAAGTTCAAATGAGTCCAACCTGGGAAAAGCCGCTGGCTTTCTCATAAACGACCCATGGCTGTTGTCTTAAAAATTACTGCAACCATTATTATTGGCTTTCGAAAGGATCTACCTAGATCGGATGGATCTAAGTAGTAATGCTGGTGGACTACTTTTGCTACTACATTCAGAGAAGACTATTGCCATTCTCTCTCTTGTAAGTCTACTGCTGAAACCACTTGGGTCATTAAACAATGCCGTCCAGGCATCTGCTACAACAGTAGTAGATCTTTGTCCAGCAATAGAAGCTACACTTGGATCAAACAGAGAGATAGCCATTGAAAATGTACTGGAAGAAGCAAGGATTTCAGTTCAGAAGTTGACTAATTAAGGCACTTTAATATTGACTCCTTAAGTGAAGAGAACAAATGCTACTTGTCAAGCCAGCTGAAAAAGTACACAGATTTGATTCTTACAAATCTACAACAGCAATTTTTGGATTCTACTCAACCTTTACATAGCTTTTACAGATGCCTGTCTTATAAAACACCGACAGTTGAGTGGAGAATGAGGCACTACCAGCAATGGGGCTGCTATGTGATCAGGACAGCCGTCACCCCTTCAGTATATTCAAACACCCCTCTATATTCAAACACCCCCCTAATTTCAGTTCCTGGGGAAAACACTGGAGGAGAGCGGGGGTTAGTGAAGGATGACAAAAATGATAAGGGGATTTTACATATGAGGTGTTAAGTTAACAACATGTACAGCTTACAAGAGACTGAGAGAGTGAGCACTGTATACAAAAACTTGAGAGGCAGTGACACTGGGGAAAGGGAAATGAAAAGTTTATAGGCATAGATAGATAGTGGAATAAAAGAGGAAATGGCTTCCTGAGTGGAAAACCTACTTGAGGTTTTTCAGCTGGCCAACTAGTTTCTTGGAGCAGGGCAATGGGTCTGTTGAGTTACTGACCCTCTAGCTGAAGCCATCAGTGCACACAGGAACCAACACTGCTCAGCTAGATTATCCTATTTATTACTGGAATAAATCCGAATTTATTGATTAATAGAGTCATCGCTTTTAAAGTCAGAAAGGCCTAGTCCGATCATCTAATCTGACCTCCACCATAGAACCTCACCCAATAACTTCTGCATCAAGCCCATCACTCATTTATTTATTTAGATCTAAATAATAATGGAAAAGACTCCTAGGTGCCCTAGCACATTGTTATCCCATACATGGAAATGCCAGCATCATGACAGCTTCAACCAGGGGCTCAGCCAACCAGCCAGTCACAAAAATTCCTTTCTTCCCATTCACTGTGGTGGGAAGCACGTACACAGACCTCTCCAACCATGGAGCCTAGTGGAATTTTCACTGGGGAGGGTTTGCTAATTTAAACAAAGGAAATGGGTAGAATGGACTGGGGGTGGGGACAGGGATTGTGATGCACAATGCAAAGTAATGCACATTGGAAAACGTAATAATAACTATACATATAAAATGATGGGGTCTAAATGAACTTTTATCACTCAAGAAAGAGATCTTGGAGTCATTGTGGATAGTTCTCTGAAAACATCCACTCAATGTGCAGCGGCAGTCAAAAAAGTGAACAGAATGTTGGGAATCATTAAAAAAGGGATAGATAATAAGACAGAAAATTTCATCTTGCCTCCATAGAAATCCATGGTACGCCCACATCTTGAATACTGCATACAGATGTTGTCACCCCATCTCAAAAAAGATATATTGGAATTGGAGAAGGGCAATTAAAATGATTAGGAGTATGGAACAGCTGCCATATGAGGAGAGATTAATAAGACTGGGACTCTTCAGCTTGGAAAAGAGACGACTAAGGGGGGATATGATAAAGGTCTATAAAATCATGACTGGCGTGGAGAAAGTAAATAAGGAAGTGTTATTAACTCCTCATAACACAAGAACTAGGGGTCACCCAATGAAATTAATAGGTAGCAGGTTTAAAACAAACAAAAGGAAGTATTTTTTCACACAACATACAGTCAACCTGGGGAACTCCTTGCCAGAGGATATTGTGAAGGCCAAGACTATAACAGGGTTCAAAAAAGCACTAGATAAATTCATGGAGGATAGGTCCATCAATGGCTATTAGCCAGGATGGGTAGCGATGGTGTCCCTAACCTCTGTTTGCCAGAAGCTGAAAATGGGCAACAGGGGATGGATCACTTGATGATTACCTGTTCATTCCCTCTGGGGCACCTGGCATTGGCCACTGTCAGATGACAGGATACTGGGCTAAATGGAACTTTGGTCTGATCCAGTATGGCCACTCTTAATTTCTTATGATGGGGGGGCACTGGAATAATCTGCCCAGAGAGGTGGGTGAGGCACCATTGCTAGAGGAAGGTAGAGGGAGCACAAGAAGGACTAAGACAGATAAAACTCTTACTCTGTGCTTGGTGCCAGGGCTAGACAATCTGGAAGGTCTTTCTGATTTCCAGTCTTGTATGACTAGAGCTTCCTGAATTCACCATAAAATGAGAGAGGGGAGCAGGGGCCTTTTCAAGGTAAAGAAATAGGAAATCAGTGCAAGCACACGTTCTGTCTCCTTAACTGGGCATGTCACAGGAACCCTACAACTCCCTCCTCACAGGGTCATGGTTGCTCTACTTAAACATGCAGGTTAGCCATTAATGGACTCTGAAACTCCATCTCCTATTACTCACAAACCTTGCTGTGCAGCGAAATCAGCCTTGTGTGTATGATGGACTAGACCTGTGGCAGGGCCATTTGGAGTTTGGCTTCAGGTCAAGGAAGCACCAAAAAGTTTGAATGTGATTATACTGAGGTAAGTTAGTATAGACCGAACCTCAGCGTGGTGTCTTACTGCAGAGAAGAGACAGACCCTCAGCTGTCATGAGTACAAAGGGGATTGTTGCCTGAGGCTATTGGACACCTCCCTCACCTTGTCTCTTAATATCCTGGGACGACACAGCTACGTCATCACCACAAATTGTCTTAAACTGCCTTCTGAGGGGGGTACCACCAGTATCACTACTGCCACCCCGCCTGCTTCCCTGGGTCTGTTCCTGAAAAGGGATGGTTGTGATGATGACTGAGAGTGAGACTGGTGTATGCTGGAGAGTAGCTGGATCTGTCCATGCTTTTCTTCATAGCTTTAAGGAGTTTGAGAGCTTAAGGCAGGGTGAGTCAGCAGGACTGCGGCCAAATCCAGACCTCCACATGCTTTTGAATGGACCCCAAAATCTTTTTATTTACTTATTATTATCATTATTGTTATTATTTTTTTATTATTTTCACTGGAGTCCGGACCTTGACTATACCTTGACCAAGAAATCTGGATCTTGATCAAAACTAACTGACTATCCCTGGCTTAAGCCTTTTACCTTCCTCCCTTCACTGTCATTCTCTGCTCCTCACACACCCGTTCACTTTTCTCTCCAAGTTCCATGCTCACTTTCTCTTACCCAGCAGCATCTAGCTGCTGACAGGTGCACTAGACATGCAGAGATGACACCAGCAGGCAGCAAAGGAGAGGTTTGGATTTCATTCTCTCTCCAAAGCTGCGCTCATAGATGTGGCTTTATAGCCCTGCCACAGAACTTCCAAGAAACACAGCAAATTCTTAGCTGCTCTTGGCAGAGATGGGGCCCAAATCAGGGCACTGAATCTAAATCACCACTATCCCCCAAGCCTTAGGGAAATTCACCCTGGGTGTGAGCTCCACACCTCAGGCCCCATCTGTAGCTCACAGAAATTCTGACCAGGTTTCTCTTTCAATGCCCTGTGTGAGGTGTCTGTTTTCCTCCCAGGATCTCCCCCCACTCATGCACTGGTGTCCATGTGGTGAGTGGCACTTCTTTGGGGATTAGTAATATTCTCTTCCTGCAGACTTTGCTGTTACGGTCACACTATAGTTTGGGGAAAGAAAATCTGGTTTATGGCCAAATTACCCCCAGTCAAAAAAGTACAGCAAAAAAGACAGCACTGTAAGTGGCAACAATTCACACATTTTTCAGGTTTCTGCGTGGGACTTGGATCCCTCTCCCAGCAGCAACACCAGCATTTGCTCTAGAAGTTCTTCAAGACAGCTTTCTCTACCTCTGGGTAAACACATTCACATGCCTAGCAATGTGCTCCAGCAATCCTAGCTAGCAGAATTGCTCTAGGGAACTATTATCCGCCAGTGCTTATTAGAGCAGCAGTCCTGACCACCCATTGGGGTTCTAACTTGCATTAGGGTTGGAGAGGAATGGAGCCAGCTCTCAGAGAGTGTAAATCAGCCTGGGACTAGAGGTCACACTAGACTTACTAACCTGCAAGTGCTTTTGTGCAACATATACTTAAATGCAGGTAACCTATCTCCACAGCCACCTCTGCTTTTTCCACTTCCTCAAACAATTTCATTATCTTTCATCTTTATTTTTAACAAGAGGTGGCTTTTGGTGCTGGTGAAAAGCACCCAATGGGTGGGACTAAAGAAGTGTTGCCTTATCAGTGAAATAGGTCAGTTACTATCTGCCCAAACTATTGACTTCAATGGAGCTATGCAGGTTTAGCCCAGGGTTTCCTGGTAAATGAGGCTGGAATAAGAAAAGGAGTACTTGTGGCATCTTAGAGACTAACCAATTTATTCTCTAAGGTGCCACAAGTACTCCTTTTCTTTTTGTGAATACAGACTAACACGGCTGTTATTCTGAGGCTGGAATAGTATTTCTGTCCCTGGATCTTACTTGTAGATCTTGAAGATTACAAAATTCAGTAACAAATGTTGGGCAAACTCCATGCCACATCCATCACACCTGGACTCAGCCATGGCCATCTCACCTGAGTCCCAAAGCACTGTGAAATCCAGGTAACTGCACCTTTTTTGTGTGAAGGTGACAGAAAGCAGTGTCATGGTACCACAACTGTCTCCCCCAGATTATGCCTGGCATACACTGAACAGAGGGGCTGAGAGAATAGACTCTTCTGGAATTCCCTGCAAGTATCACACAAGCAATCAGGCAGTGCCGCCCTGGAGAAATAGATAGTGTTAGCGCCCAGTAGAGTAACTGGGGCCAGATTCTGATCAGAGTTACATTGCCACAAAATGGTGGTAAGTCAATATAGTTACACCAGTGTAAATCCAGAGGAAGACAGTTTTGGATTCTAGTCCTTTATTTTTATCCCCCTAGGCTGCTGTTTGTTTGGGGTGGGGGTTCTTTAGTCAGCGGGAGTGATATAACCACCTTAATCACTTACTGCATTTTAGTTTTAACATTAGTTGCAAAACCCTTCCAGAGACAGAAAGTTATTTCAATTTGAGCTGCAAAGCGTCTGAACTCAACCATTTGCTTTTTTCTTTCTCCCCCCTGCTCCCTTGCTGTCCTACAATGGCCAATGGTTTTGGTTTTTTCCTGGGGAGGGGGAAAGGGGTGTCCACCAATTTTGTTCCGCAAGTTATTTTGTAAAGAAAAAAACTTCCCTCTAGTGCCGGCTCGTGTCCGGCCAGGGTTCACGAGCTCACGTTCCTACGATTGCGTTGGAAACCCCTGAGCAAATGTTTGTCATGCAGGTGGTGCTGCGGCACCGGCCCATGCTTCACCTAGGCTGGGCCAAAGCCAGTCGCAAAGCCGCCGCCAGTGCAGCGTTTAATGGGGAAGCCAGAAGGTTTATTGTCATCAGCCACTAGCGGGCCGGGATCCTCTTTGTCACGACACGACTCTGTAGAAATGTGAGTGAAAGGCTGGTGCTGACTCTGGCAGTCAGCCTGACCCAACCCCCAGTGCAGTCAATGGCCAGGTTCGCGCTGGCCCCAGGGGCTGGTGCAAGCTCTGCGGGGAAGGGGCGGCTGGGGCGGGATGGGCGCCTCTGGACCCGCTCTCTGACTCAAGGACACGCGTGGAGTTCGCTTCTTTTCCGACCCAATCCGGCCAGGTGCTGAGCGCAATTGACCCGTGGGGCTCGCAGGCGCTCAGACCCGCTCCCCAATCTGTCTTTCACTGCCGCGTCGCCAGGCTAGACAGCCGCTGTCTCCGACACAACAACCCCAGCCGGGCGCGCCCCGATCGGCTTTTCCTCCGACCTCCGGGGGCTGGTGCGGGCCAGACCTGGACTCACCTTTTCTCCAGGGAGCTCCCAGGGTGAAGCTCTTGTGCCAGCTGAACATCGCGGCCGCAGGAAGCTTCGCTCCTTCACTGACAGCGGCGGGGAGCCGGGGCGCCAGCCCGGGGCATCCTGCCAGCGCTCTCGCCTCGCGTGGAGTCTCCACGGCTTGCTTTCAATTAAACCGGCCCCGCGCTGGCCCTGACTCCCATCGCTGGGGCTGGGGCTGGCGCAGGAACCCCCTCGGGAGGGAGGGAGTGAGCGAAGAAACCCCTCCCCTTTGCAGAGCTCTGCAGGCTGCAGCTGAGCCCAGAGGAAATAACTCGAGTGGCAGCCGCAGCAGCAGCCAGGGGCTGTTCTCGCCGAGGCTGCTGAACTGTAAATGGGCGCGCAGCCAGCAGGGCCTGACATTCCACAGGCTGCTCCCTTTCCATCTCCCCGGGCTGATAAGCCAGTGCCTGGAGGGGTTGATACCTTCACTATCCCAGAGCACCCCCGGGAAAGAAATGCCTGAGCCCTTGCATAAGGGCAACAAACAACTCACATCTCCGGTGGGTTCCGAAGAGGAGAGCAGGGAGGGAAAGCATGGAATGTGATTTGGTTTTTTTCTCCACAGTAAGTGTGTTCCTGAGTTATACAAATCCCTGCCTTGATTTAACATGGCTACAGGACACTATTAAAGGGGCAGAGGCAGCAAGAGCTAAATTAATTCCAGTTCCACTGGCTTTGATTGGAGAGTTCAGTGCAAACCTCAATGGTTTGGAATGGTTATAAAACTCCAAGCAGAGCTGAAGGGCTCAGGCCATAACCAAACAGTTACAGTGCTGACCTACAGCTTTCCTGGAGAACTGCATAGCTGGGAGCAGGGCCCTGTGATTTGTACCCAACCAAAGCTATATGTACAGGCCTGCTGTTGTCCATGTACATGCCCTCAGAAACCGGGTTAAGACAGTGCATAACAAACCACAAAGAAAGGAAACCCTAAAACCCACCTCAATCCAAACAAAGCCTCTCCTGTATATTTGCTAAGAGATTGCCCCAATCCACATCCCTCTCCGGCCAAACTCGT
This sequence comes from Chelonia mydas, assembly GCF_015237465.2. Taxonomy (NCBI): domain Eukaryota; kingdom Metazoa; phylum Chordata; order Testudines; family Cheloniidae; genus Chelonia; species Chelonia mydas. The sequence continues at coordinate 51,483,219 of NC_057853.1, forward strand.
ATTGACTTCAAAGCCTTTGGGATGTATTCTGCCATTACACCAGTGTCAAACCGTAGCAACTCTACTGCTTCCATGGGTGTTTTGCCTGAATGAAAATTGCTGGGGCCAGACCCAGACAAGATCTGTTGCTAGGTGTCATGTTTTTCCAGTTGCTGAATTTGGGGTGGGTGTGGTTGGGGGGCCTCAGATGAATTAATAGTTGCAAATGAGTGGAAAAAAATCAAATAGGTGGGGAGGTGTTGGAAAAGATCCAGTCCAGCTTTCCCCCTTCTCCTTCCCAGGTGCCAGATTAGTCCAGCTTCCCCCAGCTCTCATGCCCCTCTCCTCCAGATGCCTTTCTTTATCCCTTTCCTTTGAAATAAACATCATGGGCCAGATCCTCTGCTAGTGGAAATCAGCTTATCTCCATTGAAATCAGTGGAGCTGTGTTGATTACACCAGCTACATTTTTGAAGAGGGCATTACATGAAAGCAAAAATTGCTTTCCGTTGCAGAGACCAAAGAAAGTCTCATTTTAGTATTATTATTGCTCTGAAATCAATGTCACAGCTCCATTAATCAGCACCACCTTCTTCCTCACCCAGGTACCAGGTTAGCCTCTCAGACCCGACTGCAGGGGGTCACTGGGAGCACTCGGCTAACACCAGGCCCTTTTAAAATCTGTGGCAACAAGATCTGTGCTCCATGGGATGGAAGGCAAGTGGGGTAGGTGCACCCAGCACTAATGGGCACATTCTCTTCTCATAACTATGGGAACATTCTACATAGGCGGGAGGGAAAGGGAGCAAATAACCTAGGCACAAGTTGTAGGCTATGTCTACACTGTGCAGCTTACAGTGCTACAGCTGTGCTACTAAAGCCTTGCCAGGGTAAGGCACACAGTGTAGCAGCTCTTTGTCAGTAGGGAAAAGCTCTCTTGCCAACAAAATACCCACCCACCTCAGTGAGGGGTGGTAGCTTTGTTGGCAGGAGTCGCTCTCCCTCTGACAAAGCGCTGTCCACACCGGTGCTTTTTGTCATTAAAACTTTTGATGGTCAGGGGTGTGTTTTTTCACACCCCTGACCAACAAAAGTTTTAACAACAAAAGTGCAGTATAGGCATAGCCTAGAGATTAGTTACAACAGTAAAGAATTTCCATGATCTGCACCTAAGGCAGCTCAAACAGAGCTAGGCTTGTCCCTTGGGCTCCTTCACTCTGTCTCTTAAGAATATAAGGATAGCCATATTGGATCAGACCAATGGTCCATCCAGCTCAGTATCATAATCTTCCAATAGGGGCTAGTGCCAGGCGCTTCAGAGGGAATGAACAGAACAGGGCAACTATTGAATGATCCATCCCCTGTCATCCAGTCCCAGCTCCTGGAAGTCAGAGGTTTAGGGACACCCAGAGCACAGGGTTGCATCCCTGACAATCATGGCTAATTGCCATTGATGGACCTACCCTCCATGAACTTAGCTAATTCTTTTTTGAACCTGATTATAGTTTCGGCCTTCACAACATCCCCTGGCAACGAGTTCAACAGGTTGACTTCGCGTTGTGTGAAGAAGTACTAACTTATGTTTGTTTTAAACCTGTTGCCTGTTAACTTCATCTGGTGATCCCTGGTTCTTGTGTTATGTGAATGGGTAAATAACACTTCCCTATTCACTTTCTAGAACATAAGAACGGCCATACTGGTCAGACCAAAGGTCCATCTAGCCCAGTATCCTGTCTTCCGACAGTGGCCAATGCCAAGTGCCCCAGAGGGAATGAACAGAACAGGTAATCATCAAGTGATCCTTTTTCTCCATATCATTCATGATTTTATAGACCTCGATCATAGTCCTCTCTTTTCTAAGCTGAACAGTCCTCTTAGTCTCTTCCCATACAGAAGCCTTTCCATACCCCTAATCATTTTTGTTGCCCTTTTCTGCACTTGTTCTAATTCTAATATATCTTTTGTGAGATGGGATGACCAGAACTGCATGCAGTATTCAAGATGCTGGCGTACCATAGATTTATGTAGTGGCTTTATGATATTTTCTGTCTTATTTTTCTCTCCCTTTCCTAAAGATTCCTAATATTCTGTTGGCTTTTTTGACTGCTTCTGCACATTGAGTGGATTTTTTCAGAGAACTATCCACAATGAGTGGTACCAGCTAATTTAGATCCCATCCATATGCGCGGGAAGTAGAGGTGTGGGGGCTGCTGCAGCATCTCCACGTTTAATTCGGGGTCCTGACTGCCGGCCCCGCACCCAGGGCTCCGCTCCTGGCCCTACGCCCGCTCCCAGCTGTGGCCCCAGCCTCGGCCCCCGTACCTCTGTCTGGGTCCCTCCCTACCAGAAACACGGCCCTGCTCCTGGCCCCAGCTTGGGAGGGGTGGGGGGTGGAGGGAGGGACAAAGGGGCTGGCTTTCAGCACCCCCACTATTAAAAATGTTTCAGTGCCACTGATCCCATCATTTTATATGTATAGTTGGGATTATGTTTTCCAACGTGCATTACTTTGCATTTATCAACATTGAATTTCATCTGCCATTTTGTTGCCCAGTCACCCAGTTTTGTGAGAGCCCTTTGTAACTCTTCACAGTCTGCTTTGGACTTAACTATCTTGAGTAATTTTGTATCATCTACAAATGTTGCCTCTTCACTGTTTACCCCTTTTTCTAGCTCACTTATGAATATGTTGAACAGCCCTGGTCCCAGTACAGATACTCGCTATTTACCTCTCTCTACTGTGAAAACTGACCATTTATTCCTGTGCTTTGTTTCCTAACTTTTAACCAGTTACCAATCCATGAGAGGACCTTCTCTCTTATCCCATGACAACTTACTTTGCTTAATAGTCTTTGGTGAGGGACCTTGTCAAAGACTTTCTGCCAGTCCAAGTACACTATATCCACCGTATCACCCTTGTCCACAGGCCTTCTGACCTCCTCAAAGAATGCTAATAGATTGGTGACTCATCACGTCCCTTTACAAAAGACATCTCAAAGCTGCCTCCTTGGGGACCATCCCGCTCTGGTCGGTTGGGAGAATGTTAGGCCCTCAATCCCACAAGTGTACCCTCAGGTGTCATAGTGGTTGACTGGGGCCCGCTCTGTGTTGTCTCCCTGTTGCCTTGCTCTGCTGTTAGTGCAGCCTCCCTCTTTGGACAGCTTCCCTTCCTCTGGGCGACAGGCTACACAGCCCTACAGAGTCTTTGGGGGAGACTCCTCCCACAAACTGCTGGGATCTGCTGCCCATCCCATCCCTCCTGTTGACCTGCTTCTCATGAGGCGTATTTCTCCACTGCATTGTAAACCCAGCGCTGAGGACCCAGGCTTGTGGACTAGGTGTTTACAAGCCACGCTTGAGCATCCACACTGCATCATAAACCTGGGCTCACAATTGCTGGGCCCAGGTCTCACAGCCATGCTAACATGTCCACACTGCACTACACAGGCTTTCTGACTAGGGTCTGCATCCACACTACAAAATGACAGGGCTTGGACCTGAGTCACAGTGGGACTCAGGCTCTGACCCACCCCAAAGTAGGTCCTAGGACCTGGGACTGGAGTGTTGTTGACCCGAGTTACACTGGTTTGTGTGTGGACAGAAGTGGGGCTTGGCCTCAAACCTGTATCAGAGCCCTCACTGGATATGTCTACCCTGCAGTGTAAGCCCAAGGTTAGTAGAACTTGAGTTAGCAGACCCTGGGTTTGTTAACCAAGGGCTTGCGTGTCTACACTCATTTGTAGCCCCAGCTTAGAAACTGATGAACCCTGGGTCCCAACCTGGGACTCTATCATCTACACCACATTATGCAGGCCCAAGTTCAACCACCCATATCCCAAACTTTCTAATGTCCTCCCCAAATGTGGCCACTCTAGCCCTTTGTTTGTGGTGCAGTGTGGGAAAACTTGACTGGCAAACAAATTTGACTGGCCAGAGGACAAAGAAAGTTGGCTTGTGGAATAATTTTGGCAGACTCCCAGAGCATGATGAGTCCAGTGGGGCTGCATCTACACTGCAAAGCAACAGGGCTTGAATTCTAGTCCTAGCTTGACTCAGGATTGGACCCTCCATCCCTGTGGGTCCTGGGATCATGGGTCTGAGCCCTAGGTTAGCACAATTTGTGTGTAGACATAAGGGGGGGAGTAGGCTTGAGCCTGAGTTTGAACCCTGGGCGTACATTGCAGTGTACACACCCACAGGCCCCCTGCTAGAGTGGCTTGGAAAGTTTTGATGAAAACATTTTTTTAACAAAAAATTGTTTTTGTCAAAATCCAAACATATCCATCTGGATGAAAATTTGTTTAGAACTCCTTCCCATCCCCCCGTCCCCAGAAATGAGGTATTTTGATCATGTCAGAATGCCCCATTTGGGCATTTTTGAAATGGAATGTCTTGATTTTTCATTTTGCAATGACAGTTTGAAATAAAATTTATTATTTTTATATTACAATTTTTTAAAATGTTAAAAGTTCAAAATTGGAACAAATTGTACCGAACTGAAATGTTTTGATAAGCCCAAAATGAAACTTTTTTTAAAATTGTGTTTCCTGGGAAAATTAGATTTTTTTTTTTGGTTCTGTTTTGAAATGAAAACATTTTTGAAATCCCAGACTTTTCCACAAAACAGTAATCCGCTCCCCTCCCCTCACATCTATTCCTGACCTTCTCCCAACACAACATGTGAATGCAGAGCTGCCTCTCTACTGAGCTGCTCACCTTGTTCTATGTCTGCCTCAGTACAGGGGCTGCTCCTCTTGACCCCAGCTCTTCTGGGTGCTCTCTGAGGCTGACCTTGGGCACAAACATGACCCAATGATCTGTGATTTGGCCGTTGCTGATGGTTCTCTGGAGGGGTGCAGGAGGGCTGGGTGTGGGGCTCAGTAATTTTCCTCTATTCCTGCAAGGATCACATAATGCAGGTAAGTGTTGTTAGAATTGCCTGAGCAGTGAGTAGAGGTTATAATTTACCAAGCCAGATCCTCAGCTGGTGCAAATCAGCAGAGCTCAGCCAACATTGATGGAGCTACCCGGATTATGCCAGCTGAGGATCTGGCCCACTGGATCCAGATGGAAGTTCGCAAGGGAGAACTTAGAAATAAACAAAAAGAAAAGGAGTACTTGTGGCACCTTAGAGACTAACCAATTTATTTGAGCATAAGCTTTCGTGAGCTACAGCTCACTTCATCGGATGCATACTGTGGAAAGTGTAGAAGATCTTTTTATACACACAAAGCATGAAAAAATACCTCCTCCCACCCCACTCTCCTGCTGTGTGTATAAAAGATCTTCTACACTTTCCACAGTATGCATCCAGTGAAGTGAGCTGTAGCTCACGAAAGCTTATGCTCAAATAAATTGGTTAGTCTCTAAGGTGCCACAAGTACTCCTTTTCTTTTTGCGAATACAGAGTAACACGGCTGTTACTCTGAAACCTTAGAAATAAACAGTGGCTTATATGTGTTTTAAAAACTGGCCTGTGCTTTAATACATTACTAGCCAGCTTTCTGAAGGTTGTTCTCTGGCTCCAGACATGTTATGTTGATGCCAGACCTTCAGAATGGCACAGAGGGTTTCGAATGGTGCAGCCTACTGGGAACTCCATTGAGTAAGATGATGTATCTCTTCCGGGGGCAGCAGGGGGAGGGGAGGAGGGAAAGAAATGGTGGAATAGTGAGTTGTCTGAGCAGCTGAATGCTCATTCGCAGATACCTGAGAATGACATCACCAGCATTGTTTACTGCCAGCCAAGTTTCGGAAACAAAGACCCCCCATCACGGCACATAGCTCCCCTTTCCTCAACTCACTCACTCACTCTGTTTATAGCTTCATAAAGCTCATTTGTTTCCTCCACAATGTGAACACCCTCGGGGCCTATTTTCAAAGTAATTAGCTTGAAAAACGAGCCGCAGTGCTGACGTCTATTTGTGATTTTGATTCAAAGGGCTATGGGCAATAAGCACAGCAGGTGATTATGGTTCCACACCCTGGCATGGCATATTGCCTTTTTAATAATATTTAGGCTTGGTCTATGCTACCAACTTATGTCAGTACGTCACTCAGTGGCATGGAAAGTCACCCCCCTGAGTGACATACTTGTACCAACCTAACCCCCGGTTTACACACACAGCTGTGTCAATGGGAGGGCTTCTCCCATCAACATAGCTACCCCTCTGGGTGAGGTGGAGTACCTGCACTGATGGGAAAGACTCTGCTTCACTGCATCGCTGTAAGTGAAGACAAGCCCATAGGCTTTTCATCCCTTGCAAATGTTCTCCAAGCCACATCCAGACCTTCTTAAAGAGACACTCTTTCAGGTCACATTTAGCCCCAAATTCAAGGCCAAATTGGAGAGGTGCTAAGAACCTCAGCCAAGATCCAAAAGTGACTCATGATTTGGGTGTCACAGTTGTTGGGTGCCCAGTTTGAGACCAATGTTCCTGATTGGCAGAGGGCAGGTGCTCAGCACTTTGTGGAAATCAGGCTCCTTTCAGATGTCTCAGGTTGGGAACCCAAAATCCCTAATCATCTTTGAAAATCTTGGCTTGGATGATTTGCCCCTTATGTCTAAGAAACTCATCACAACCAAGGGAAATTATTCCATTTTTTTCTAAATTCCAGTGGCACTAAGTTTTAAAAACCAAAACAACAATAAATATTTCTCTGCAGTGCTGACCACCCACACAATTCAGCATTAACCTAGTGCATAAGAACCTGAAAGTGAAAATGCGTAGACACTATCAGGAATGTTTTATATCCAAGGTCCATGCACAGTAGAACCTCACAGGTAGAAACACCTCGGGAATGGAGGTTGTTTGTAACTCTGAACAAAACGTTACGGTTGTTCTTTCAAAAGTTTACAACTGAAGATCGACTTAATACAGCTTTGAAACTTTACTAGGCAGAAGAAAAATGCTGCTTTCCCTTTATTTTTTTAGTAGTTTACGTTTAACACAGTACAGTACTGTATTTGCTTTTTATGATTATTTTTTCTCTGCTGCTGCCTGATTGTGCATTTCCAGTTCCAAATGAGGTGTGTGGTTGACTGGTCAGTTTGTAACTCTGGTATTCATAACTCTGAGTCCTACTGTATGTGTAAATGAAGATCTTTAATATAAATAGCACCATCTATTGGCACATACTGTGCAACATTGGTCAAAGTAGGAGGGTGATTTTTTTTCTGGCATAGTTATACCTATAATAGACCTAATATAGTCATGGTTATACCAGTATAAAGGAGCTTTAAACTGATATAGCTACTTTTGGTTCCCAAACCAGAATAATCTATACCATTCTAAGCTTTATACTGGCATGACTGCATCCACACTAGGTTTAACCATGCTGGTACAACCAAAACTTTTAAGTGTAGAAGACAAGTCCTGAGTCCAGCTCTTAACTAAACAGCCTACAAACAAACCTGAAGGTGACTTGCCTCTTTTCAAAGTTGAGTAAAGTGCAAAAAAGAAAGATTATTAAAAATTCTTTCATTTTTAATCATTGTGGGTGTCCTTGACTTTGGGAAAGGTGCTTTCTGGTTTGTAATAAAATATATGGGGCCAGATTGTTGCTCAGTCTTTGCAAGGGAGTGGGAGGTGTGGTCCAACAACCTTGCAAAGATAGTATTGCCGAGTCCCACAATTTTTTATGACTTTTGCAATAATTGCTTGTTTTCTTAAAGCACAAGCTGCCAGACTCAAGAGATTGCATGAGAATCTGTTTTCATTTTTTTTAAAAGGCAAGTTTTGAGCCCTCCTGGCTGCAGAGAAAAGCTGGAAATGTTGAAGCATATACAGGTGGTTGAAAAATTTCCATCAAAAAATGTTTTTCAGTAGAAAATTGGGTTTTTTGCAAAGAGTGTCTGCTTTCTGTAAAAAACCAAAAACCCTTCAATATTTCATCCAAAAAGTATCATTATTTGGCTGAAATATTTCACTTTTGGCCAACAAATACTGATGAAAACTCAAAATTTTCCCTGGAAAATGTTGAGGAAATTTTTTAAAAAAAGTTTATTTTCCTGTGGAAAATTTTGACAAGCAATTTTCCAACGAGCACTAGAGACGAGTTCACACTAAAGGCTTAAATCGCAGGAGGCAGATCAAAAGGAAACATTTATTATTTGAATGAAATCTCATAATTTTCAGGGCCTGCCTCATGATTTTCAAACACTTGAGTTTGGCAATACTGTAGAGGGAAGGCATAGTTGCAGTTCTTGCACTCTTCTTAGTCCAGGGCCCACTCCTTCCTACTGCCCCACTGGGTGCTGCTGTCCAATGCAAAAGGACTGGGATAGGTAGAGAAGGAGGTGGAGTCACAACATAACCATGTAGCTAAGTGGGGAAGACAATGTTCACCCCTCTAGGGCTGCAGAGGCACTGCATTTTCCAGGAGCTGGAGAAGTGTGTGTGCCTGAGGCACTGGCGCTGTCCCATAGCTCCCTGTGGGGCAGCTCCACCTCTCCTCCAATCCTAAGAAGCACAGTCTGGTCCATTATTGTTTAGTCTCCCAACAGCATCTCTGTAACCAAACCTCTGATAACACAGATCCACATACAACATAGGGAAAACTTCCCTCTCCAGGAGAGTTCATTCAGCACCTTTAAGGAGCATGTTTAAGAGTTGCAGAAAACAGAGAGCACCTCAGCAATGCACATAATCAAGGCCTTGGAGCCAGTAGGCTAAAATGCCTGGTTCCATCCCCATACTTTGAGGCCACTTCATATAACAGAAGCACATTTCTCAAATGTAAGATAAGCCATGCCATCATAGCTGGGACAAGCTGGTGCTCTGAGTCACATAGTGTCATGATATGTAGAAGTTAAAAAAGTATGAATTGGATGAATGGACTATAAAATGGATAGAAAGCTGGCTAGATTGTCGGGCTCAATGGGCAGTGATCAATGGCTTGATGTCTAGTTGGCAGCCAGTATCAAGCGGAGTGCCCCAGGAGTCGGTCCTGGAGCCGGTTTTGTTTAACATCTTTATTAATGATCTGGATGATGGGATGAATTGCACCCTCAGCAAGTTCGCAGATGACACTAAGCTGGGGGGAGAGGTAGATATGCTGGAGGGTAGGGATAGGGTCCAGAGTGAACTAGAGAAATTGGAGGATTGGGCCAAAAGAAATCTGATGAGGTTCAACAAGGACAAGTGCAGAGTCCTGCACTTAAGAAGGAAGAATCCCATGCACCACTACAGGCTGGGACCAACTGGCTAAGAGGCAGTTCTGCAGAAAAGGACCTGGGGATTACAGTGGACAAGAAGCTGGAAAATGGTCAACAGTGTGCCCTTGTTGCCAAGGCCAACGGCATATTGGGCTCTATTAGTAGGAGGATTGCCAGCAGATGGAGGGAAGTGATTATTCCCCTCTGTTCTGCACTGGTGTGGCCACACCTGGAGTATTGCGTCCAGTTTTGGGCCCCCCACTGCAGAAGGGATGTGGACAAATTGGAGCGAATCCAGTGGAGGGCAACGGAAATGATTAGGAGGCTGGGGCACATGACTTATGAGGAGAGGCTGAGGGAACTGTAGTTATTTAGTCTGCAGAAGAGAAGAGTGAGGGGGGATTTGATAGCAGCCTTCAACTACCTGAAGAGGGGTTCCAAAGAGGATGGAGCTAGGCTGTTCTCAGTGGTGGCAGATGACAGAACAAGAAGCAATGGTCTCAAGTTGCAGTGGGGGAGGTCTAGGTTGTATATTAGTAAAGACTATTTCACTAGGAGGGTAGTGAAGCACTGGAATGGGTTACTAAGGAAGGAGATTCCACCACCTTTTATGAATTTTATGAATCACAGATCTCCTGAAGCTTGAGGTGTTTATTAAGGGATACAGCTACAACTATATACACAAACAGGTTCCCACACGTTTTGAGTCCCAGCTTTGTTTTCTTTGTTGCCCAGGCACCACACTGCGCCTGAAACTCTTCACAACACATAGCGACATCCGGTGGTAGAGTAATACACTGCAAGTAAACTTTACACATTGGTGTGCTAGGGTAAGAGAATGTAATGATTGCTCAAGAAAGAGCAATAAGGGGCACCCAGTTACCTGAGCTGATGGCCCCAAGAGGGTGTCAACTGCTGGCTAAGGAACATGGCCAGGTTTCCAAACACTTAGAGAGCATGCTGCAGTTACTAGAACATACTGGTGAGGAAACTCACTACTGTTTTTTCCCAGATCCCACTCCCAGTGAGCTCCTACTAGGAAGAGCAGGTCTTGAGCCTAAAATATTTTCCTTTCATAACCTCTGGACTGTAGCTGGCGGATGAATTCTGTGAATGCCACAGCAGGCAGGAAATTCACTCTTAGATCTCACAGGATGTAACAGGAAGAGGAAAAACCTTAGTCAGCTCCTGCTGCACTTCTGATGAATGCATCAGTTTCCTCTGCCATGGGAAAGCCCTCCACCCAGAGAGGCCACTGAACACGGAAGATTGTTATGTTCCTGTATCCCCTGTGTATACAGCTGCATCCTCTTGTTCTCTTCACCTTTGTGTGACTTGGGGCAAGTACGGAGCAAGCACAAGAGCAGACATTCCTGAAGTTAAAACTTCCCTACTTAAATAAAACACCCTCTTTGGCAGGGATTCTCAGCCTGTACTCCTTGGAGCATTAGCTGGGGTTCTGCAAAGAGCTGGCAAGTCACATAGACCCAAGGTTTCCAAAGTCGGCTATAATATGGGGTGACTTGGGTTTTGGGTGCCCAGTTTGGAGATTTTGGGCCTCATTTTCAGAGGTGCAGGGAGCACTTGCAGCTTTGGCTGACTTTAATAGGCCTTTTGGGTGCTCAGCACACCTGAAAATCAGACTGTAACGTTATTGACAGAATCTGTAACCGTATAGATCATTGTTGCAACCAAAGTCCTGTAGTGGCACCAAATCTTGTATAAAGTGGGTCAAATAAGGTGTCTAAGACAAGATTATGGTTTTCTGGTTATGATTATGCTATCTGTATATGTGTATCATTTTTGTAGTTGAAGTTATGAATATTGGCTCTCTACCGTCTGTATTTCAAACTTATGCTATGCTTCTGGGTGACACCCCAGACATGTTGGTGTCAGCTCTGCCTAGCCTGCTTGATGGCCCATTAAGGACCATCAGCTATACAACTGACCCATTGAGAGAAGGCAGACACACCTTGTGACTCAGCAAGGTATGCAAGGACATGCCTATGGACAGAACTCTGAGGTTTTTCCAGATGTGATGGACAGCTTGTCCTTGGGACAAAGAAAGCAGAGACTACATGGCAAGAGACTATAAAAAGCTGCTGCAGCTCCTCCATCTTGTCTTCAATCCTGTTTCTTACCTCTGGATGGACTTTGCTACAAAGGGAAGCTCTACACAAAGGATGGATGACCCATCCCATCTGTGGATGTACTCCAGAGACTTGATTTGAACCTGCAGCTTATTCCATCACTGCTACAAGCCTGAACCAAGAACTTTGCCATTACTGTATGTAATTGATTCCATTTAACCAATTTTAGCTCTCATCTATATCTTTTTCCTTTTATGAATAAACCTTTAGATTTTAAATTCTAAAGGATTGGCAACAGCATGATTTGTGGGTAAGATCTGATTTGTATATTGACCTGGATCTGGGGCTTGGTCCTCTGGGATCGAGAGAACCTTTTTTCTTTTACTGGGGTATTGCTTTTCATAACCATTCGTCCCCATAACGAGTGGCACTGGTGGTGATCCTGGGAAACTGGTGTGTCTAAGGGAATTGCTTGTGTGACTTGTGGTTAGCCAGTGGGGTAAAACCAAAGTCCTCTCTGTTTGGCTGGTTTGGTTTGCCTTAGAGGTGGAAAAACCCGAACCTTGGGCAGTAACTGCCCTGCTTTAAGCAATTGGTCCTGAACTGGCACTCTCAGTTGGGTCCCACCAGAACCAGCATTATTACACAGGCCCAAAGGTGGCTCAAGCTGGGCACCCAAAAAATGAAGCATCTAACTTTGGTGTCCACTTTGGAAAATGTAGGCCTTGCTGCAGGTTCCTCCTTATTCCCAGCTCCCACATAGAATCATAGAAGATTAGGATTGGAAGAGTCCTCAGGAGGTCATCTAGTCCAACACTCTGCTCAAAGCAGGACCAATCCCCAACTAAATCATCCCAGCCAGGGCTTTGTCAAGCCGAGTCTTAAAAACCTCTAAGGTTAGAGAGTCCACCACCTCCCATTTCAGTGCTTCATCACCCTCCTAGTGAAATAGTGTTTCCTAATATCCAACCTAGACCGCCCCCACCGCAACTTGAGACCATTGCTTCTTGTTCTGTCATCTGCCACCACTGAGAACAGTCGAGCTCCATCCTCTTTGGAACCCCCTTCAGGTAGTTGAAGGCTGCTTCTCATCCACTGTAATCCCCAGGTCCTTTTCTGCAGAACTGCTGCTTAGCCAGTCGGTCCTCAGCCTGTAGCGGTGCATGGGATTCTTCCGTCCTAAGTGCAAGACTCTGCACTTGTCCTTGTTGAACCTCATCAGATTTCTTTTGGCCTGTAGCGGGGTGGTCACTCTCTCCAGCCCTGACGGGGTTAAAACAGCCCCGGGGACAGGGCTGCCCCGGGGAAGCCAAAGGCTAGGCTGATGGGGAAGGCAGCCACAGCTGGGGCCATGCCCCAATCAGGCCACAAATGGTCTTATAAAAGGCTGTGAGCCAGGAGCTCAGGCAGTCTCTCTCTCTAACTGTGGAGAGAGATGGGCCAGGCTGCTTGGGAGCTCACCAGGGTACCTATAGGGAAGCAGGGCTGGGGAAAGGCCAGAGGAGCTGGGGAGCTCCAGGCTGGAAAACCCCCAGCCTGCAGGCCTTGCTGAAGGCCTAAGGCAGGTACTGGGATTACAGGGGGGCAGCCCAAGATTAGGCAAAGGCAGCAGGTCCAAACTCTCCTTGAAGATGATGAGTGGTACAGACTGCAGTCTGCCCCAGTGTGCGGGGGCTAGATGAGGACTGGCAGTAGCTGCTGAGGCAAGGTGGGCATAGAGGGTGGGGATTCCCTGGGGCGGGGAGACCCAGAAACTGCAGGGGGACTGCAGAGGGCATGTAGGGGCCTGAGGCAAGTGGGACACCGGCCTGGAGAGGGCACTCCAGAGGCTGGAGAGCTAATTCCCAGGACAACCAGCTGGAGGTGCCGCACCGGTGAGTCTCAGCCTTGCTCCATGGCCCAATCCTCCAATTTCTCTAGTTCACTCTGGACCCTATCCCTACCCTCCAGCATATCTACCTCTCCCCCAAGCTTCATGTCATCTGCGAACTTGCTGAAGGTGCAATCCATCCCATTGTCCAGATCATTAATGGCGTTGAACAAAACCGGCCCCAGGACCAACCCCTGGTGCACTCCACTTGATACCGGCTGCCATCTAGACATCGAGCCGTTGATCACGAGCTGTTGATCACTACCCATTGAGCCCGACAATCTAGCCAGCTTTCTATCCACCTTATAGTCCATTCATCCAATCCATACTTTTTAACTTGCTGGCAAGAATACTGTGGGAGACCATACAAAAGCTTTGCTAAAGTCAAGATATATCACGTCCACCACTTTCCCCATATCCACAGAGCCAGTTATCTCATCACAGAAAGCAATCAGGTTGGTCAGGCATGACTTGCCCTTGGTGAATCCATGTTGACTGTTCCTGATCATCTTCCTCTCCTCCAAGTGTTTCAAAATGGATTCCTTGAGGACCTGCTCCATGATTTTGCCGGGGACTGAGGTGAGGCTGACCGGTCTGTAGTTTCCCGGGTTCTCCTTCTTCCCTATTTTAAAGATGGGCACTATATTTGCCTTTTTCCAATAGTCTACACTGCTGGAGGATGGCTAACTATTTCCTGAAGCTTTTCTGTTCAGGCAATTGCTGTTTCCACAGGGCTGTTAGACAGTTGTAAACATGAGGGTGGGTGATCCAGGACAATCTCTGAATTAAAATGTGGTCCACACTTTGAAAAAGCCCCAGGGCCCTGTTGTATGGTAATGGTAGGAAAGTCACACTTATATAGCATTACTAGTGTGGGCTAAGGGCTTCTACCACTGTCGTGCGCTGTGCAAGTCACTTGGACAACTCACGTCACCTCTGCTTGCCACACTTTATCTCGTGGAACTGGATTTATGGGCAGCTTGCACAGCTGTACCCTTCTCTTGGTGGACTTACCACGGGGGGGCCTTAGCACCTGGTTTGTACCTGTGCTGGAGCTGAGCTCTCTTGTGGGTGCCAGAGGATTTAGGCAGAAGCATTCCCCAAGAGCCATTTCTGCTGGTTTTTGTACTCCACCAGCATGTCATAAAGGAGCCTGAACACAATAGACAACCAACCTATAATGGGGTATGCTGGTCCTTTAAGGAAAAGAGGGGTGGGGGTCCAGGCTACCCTATTCCAAGTAGTCTGAGCAGAATGAGGACCCTGGGGACAGCAGGGGTGGGCAGGTGTGGGAGTGAGGAAATGGTCCCAGGGGAAGACTTGTCTCAGGGAGAAGAGACAACCATTTCTTTAAGAGCCAGAAGCCTTTTAGTGTAGGCTGGGACAGAGGGGAGCCTTGCCCATCAATCAATCAATAAAAATCCCTTGGGGGAAAAACAGCACAAAGATTTCCTTGCTCACACTCTGCAAGAAGAGAGGGAAATAGCAAAGGACTGTTTGTCAGTGGGCCCTGGGACCAAAGGGGTGACTGGGAGGCCCCTTCCCAGGCTTCAGCAGAGGAATGGAACACCCCCACTTCCTAGAAGAACACTGGCCGAAAAGACTTTCACTATCAAGATTTCGTGTTTGAAGTAATTTTATTTTGAAAGTTTTGTGGCCAGCCCAGGGGGTGATGGGTCAGAGCAATGTAAAGGTCTGGCTGAGAGAGTGACTCAGAGCAATATGTCTGTCACACAGCCACTCAACTTGTACGTGTGTTCTCACCATTCTGCTCAAAAACCTCTTCCCGAGGAAAGCTGCCTTCTGTATGAGACTGTTAGATTTGGATCAATATGATGCCTGACATGAGAGAAGGCAGAGACAACATCACGTTATGGAGCAACCTGCCACAGGACAGGGAATGGACAGCAGTGGACAGACACGGGAGATCAAACATCGTGTAACTCCATTGTGGGCCAGCTGTACCTGCCTCTGACAAATACCTGATGGGGTCAGTCTCTTTCTTACATGTTGACAACATCTGTACAGTTTGTCATGCCAATAATGGCTCATTGATTTCTGTGGGGAATGCAGTAGTGGCAGGTCATTGAAATCATAGAAATGTAGGAATGGAAGGGAAAGGTCACCTAGTCTAGCCCCCTGCACTGAGGCAGGACCAAGGAACCTGAGACCAACCCTGACTGGTGTTTGTCCAACCTCTTCTTAAAAATGGGGGGTCTTACAACCTCATTTGGAAGCCTGTTCCAGAGCTTAACTACTGTTAGAGTTAGAAAGTTTTTCCTAATACCTAACCTATTGCTCCCTTGCTGCAGATTAAGCCAATTGCTTCTTGTCCTACCTTCAGTGGACATAGAAAACAATTAATCATCCTCAGCCTCATTATAACAGCCCTTAACATATCTGAAGACTATTCTCAGGTCTTCCCTCAGTCTCCTTTTCTCAAGGCTAAAAATACCGGGTTTTTTTTAACCTTCCTCCGAGGTCAAGTTTTCTAACCCTTTTATCATTTTTATTGCTCTCCTTTGGATTCTCTCCAATATGTGCACATCTTTCCTAAAGTGTGGTGTCCAGAACCGACACAGTACTCTGGCTGAGGCCTCACCAGTGCCAAGTAGAGCAGGACAATTACCCTCCATGTCTTACACACAACACTCCTGTTCATATACTCCAGAATTGTATCCGCCTTTTTTCACAACTGCTTCATATTATTGGCTCATATTCAATTTGTGATCCACTATAACCCCAGATTCTTTTCAGCAGTACCATCGTCTAGCCAGTTATTCCTCATTTTGTAACTGTACATTTGATTTTTCCTGCCTAAGTATAATACTTTAAACCTGTCTTTATTTAATTTCAGTGTTGATTTCAAACCACCCTCTCCCAGCTTAGTGTAATCTGCAGATTCTGTAAGCATACTCTACACTCCATTATCCAAGTCATTAATGGAAATATTGAATAGTACCAGAGCCAGCACCAGACCAGACTCCACTAGATATGCCTTTCCAGTTTGACAGTGAAATACTGGTAACTACTCTTTGAGCACATTCAGTGTGAGGCATGTATGATAGATCTAGAGAGGCAGTATAGTCCGATGGATGGAGCACTGAAGTGGGATGCAAAAGACTTTGTTTCATTTGCTTGCTCTGCCACTGAACTGCTGTGTGACCTTGGGCAAGTCTCTTCCCCTCTCTGTGCCCATATCCACTCCACCCTTTGTCTGTCTTGTCTATTTAGATGGTGATCTCTCTGGGGCAGGGACTGTCTCTCGCTATGTGTACGTACAGTGCCCAGTGCAGTGGAGCTGCAATCTCCATTGGGCATCTAGGAAAAAAAGCTCAGGATGACTGTAAATATCTTCAGCTAACAATTGAGCTTGGCAGAGCTGTGACATGTGGCCTCTCTCAAAGATCAACTTCCAAAAAAAATTGTAGAGGAAATAAAATGAGGATTCATTCCTGTAAACAAAAGGTTTCCAGAAGACATTGGTTTCCTGTGGACTAGTTCTCTTGCTAACTTGGCAGTGGCTCACAAGTGTAAAGTATGCCTAGGTGAAGGTTTGTTCTATTACAAACCACTTACAGTGCAAAAAATAGAGCACTGGGATTTCTGTGAGTATCTCAGGTTTGGTAGCTGTAAAGCATTAACCCCTTCATTTCTACATGTCTCAATCAGTGTACGGTGTCTTTTGCTATTTATATAAGGGATCCAAATAACCATTCTTACCAAATATACACAACAGACAAGACTTAACGATAGACACTCACTGCTGCTCTGGCCTGTTTCTGGAACAAAGAACATAGTAAGCACCATTAGAGGGCTCACAAACAACATAGAGTGGAGGTGGGCAAACTATGGCCTGTGGGCTGCATCCGGCCCATCAGAACTTTTAATCCAGCTCTCACGCTCCCACTGGGCAGCGGGGTCAAGGGCTTTCAGCACAGCTCCCGGAAGCAGCGGCATGCCCCCCTCCGGCTCCTATGCATAGGGGCAGCCAGGGGGCTCCGCACGCTGCCCCCTCCCCAAGTGCCACCCCCCACAGCTCCCATTGGCTGGGAACCATGACCAATGGGAGCTGCAGGGCTGGCACCTGTGGACAGGGCAGCGTGCAGAACTGCCTGGCTGGCGCCGCACCTCTGTGTAGGAGCTGGAGGGGGGACATGCTGCTACTTCCAGGAGCTGCTTGAGGTAAGCACCACTTGGAGCCTGCACCCCTGAGCCCGCACCCCAACCACCTACCCCAGCCCTGATCTCCCTCCCCCACTTCGAACCCCTCGGTCCCAGCCCAGAGCACCCTCTCACACCTCAAACCCCTCATCCCCATCCCAGAGCTTGCTTCCCCAGCTGGAGCCCTCAACTCCCCCTACGCCCCAGCCCCCTGCCCCAGCCCTGATCCCCCCTCTCGCCTTCCAAACCCCTCCATCCCAGCCTGGAGCACCTTCCTGCACCCTAAATCCCTCATCCCCAGCCCCGCCCCAGAGCTCACTCCCCCAGCTGGAGCCCTCACCCCCCCACACACCCCAACCCCCAATTTCGTGAGCATTCATGGCCCGCCATACGATTTCTATACCCAGATGTGGCCCTCAGGCCAAAAAGTTTGCCCACCCCTGACTTAGAGCAGTGATTCTCAAACTTTTGTACTGGTGACCCCTTTCACATAGCAAGCCTCTGATTGCGACCCCCCACTTATGAATTAAAAACACTTTTTTATATATTTAACACCATTATAAATGCTGGAGGCAAAGCGGGGTTTGGGGTAGAAGCTGACAGCTCATGACCTCCCCACATAATAACCTCTTGACTCCCTGAGGGGTCCCAACCCCCAGTTTGAGAACCCCTGCTTACAGAAATACTTCCCTATTCCTAGACACTATAATATATTTTGGTGGCGGCGATCCCTCGAGGTCGAGGATGATCTCTTTCACAGGTTTTATTTTTCAGGGGTCCTTTGGTGACTGAAGAGTCCGATCCTTGAGCCAAAGGCTCATTGGCAGACATTGCAGGTGGTGTTGGAAGACAGGGTTGGGCCCCGATTGCTGCATGACCATTGTCTTTTCTTTCTTTTCTGGCATTTTTCTGTGATCAGGGCAAGGCGGTTTTCCTCAAAAGTGGACGTTCCCTCTCTGACAAGTCTTGGCCCGTTATCCCTATGCTGGGCTGCTGTCTCCCGGTGTGCAGTGTCGATGCCACATCTCTCGATGTTTATCCTGAAGGTGTCTTTAAAGCATTTCTTTTGGCCTCCCCGTTTCCTTTCTCCACTGGTGAGTGTTTGTGGTCACAAACATAGGTGTGTGCAGCACATTCCATGAGGATGCGCATCCAGGGAATTTTTTTTTCCAAAGGCGAACATTGATTGAATACTCAGTCATAAAGGGCATTATTTTTATTCATCAAACAAATGAAAGAAACTAAAACTTAACTAAACTTACTTTTTTTTAAATTAACAACTAAACTTTACTAAAAAATACGAACTTAAAAAATGAGACACAAAATACCAAATTTTTGTTGAGTGATAACCAGGCATATACAAAGATACAGTCAATTTTCATGATCTTTATCTTTAACCAGATAATGAGCTAACCCAAATTGACAAAAACAGATTTAGGTTTCTTCATCTTCCTGTCCTAGAGAATGAGACATTGCTCACCAGGTGTTATGGACTTAAATTCCTCAATCACATCATTGTAATTAACTGATGAAGCCAATTCTTGTTCAATGTACAAAATCATGAGTGAGTTGAGGCGCTGTTGGGACATTGTACTTCTTAGTTTGTTTTTTACATGTGCTAGTTTCGAAAAGGCTCTTTCACATGAACAGCTTGTAACAGGTAAGACTGAAAAGCATTGCATAGATTTGTAAAAGGCCTGGAACATGGAAGACTGATCCGATTCCTTTAGCCAATCAAGCCACTCTCTGGTGGTGTTCGTAGTGCTACCTTTAGGAACGGATCCATCATAACCCCGCAGCAATCAGACTTCAGCTTCCAACTCATCCATGGAAACTTTAAATTTGTTGGCAATGATTCTCAGATCGTCCCTGCCAATGTCTAAGCTCAGCAGTTTTCCCATTGCAGTCACAATTTTACAAGTCTCCTGTTCAAATCGCTGGTCAATGCCAGTAATCATTGAGTCTAGGAGTGGTAAAATGAAGTTATTCTCTCCTGCTCCTCTTTTGTATCAAAGTGATGCTGGGACTCAAACGTGTCATCAGTACGAGTGGACGTTTTTCTCTTCTTAACTGGGGAAATCGATATATCATTCGCTACACACATTTTCACACTGTCATTGAAAATAGATTGAAAATATTCTGGGCCACTTCTCATCACAGTCAAAGAATTACACAAGCTTTTCACCCCTGTCATTGCAGTAAGTAAGTTGAGATCTGGAGCTTGAAGAGCCTTACTCACTTTTACCACCATCTGGAGAATAGGGTGCATCATGTGAAGGACAAAGATTAACTTGAATGAATTTAGTTCATGGATAAAGCCCCTGGCTTTTATTTTAGCATCAGCAAGGCGAGTTGTTTTGATAATCTCTTGTAAAGCTTGTAAAATGATGGAATAGTTTTATTTTACAGCAGCCACTGCTTCTGCTCTGCATGCCCATCTTGTGTTTGACAGGGACTTCAAAGTCTTCAGCTGGGATCCTACTTCTTGTGAAATCTTCTCCATTACTTCATGTCGCACAGGACTCCCCTCCATGAAGGCATAAAGAGCCTGAATAACACCAAAAATATCAAAGACGGTTCTGTTTTGTTTACTTGAAGTGCATGCATCTTCTAGGATGAGGTTCAAGCAATGCGCATAGCAGTGTACATAGAGTATTTCACTGTTTCTTTCTTTACATTTCATTTGAACTCCTGCAGTACATCCAGACATAGTAGATGCGCCATCAAAACAGACAGACATCACTGATGACCAGTCAATTTTAAGAACGCCAAGGACATCATTTAACTGGTCAAAAATAGACTGAGCATCAACTGTTAATAGTCTCTGAACAGACACAAAATGTTCAGCTGGACTATGTTTTTCATTGTCAAAATACCGCACCACAATGGACATCTGTTCATGGTGTCCACAGTCAGTAGTGTCGACGGCTGGGATAGTGGTGGCTGAACCCCATAAAATGGCATGCAGCTCATCATAGAAGCGGCATGTTTGGGGCCCTGACCTGGAGCGGCCATTCGCCTCTCTGGTTTTCTGGTAGGCTTCCCTCAGCTCCTTAAGTTTCACGCCGCACTGCTTCGGGTCCCTGTTATGGCCTCTGTCCTTCATGCCCTGGGAGATTTTGACAAAGGTTTTGGCATTTCGAAAACTGGAATGGAGTTCTGATAGCACGGATTCCTCTCCCCATACAGCAATCAGATCCTGTACCTCCCGTTCAGTCCATGCTGGAGCTCTTTTGCGATTCTGGGACTCCACCATGGTCACCTCTGCTGATGAGCTCTGCATGGTCACCTGCAGCTTGCCACACTGGCCAAACAGGAAATGAGATTCAAAAGTTCGCGGTTCTTTTCCTGTCTACCTGGCCAGTGCATCTGAGTTGAGAGTGCTGTCCAGATTGGTCACAATGGAGCACTCTGGGATAGCTCCCGGAGGCCAATACCGTCGAATTGTGTCCACAGTACCCCAAATTCGACCCGGCAAGGCCGATTTAAGTGCTAATCCACTTATCAGGGGTGGAGTAAGGAAATCGATTTTAAGAGCCCTTTAAGTCGAAATAAAGGGCTTCATCGTGTGGACGGGTGCAAGTTTACATCGATGTAATGCTGCTAAATTCGACCTAAAGTCCTAGTGTAGACCAGGGCACAGAGATAAAGTCTGTTTCTGTTGGTCATTACTCAGTTTATTGCACGCACTGGAACTGATGGTGGCATTATCTTCATGTAAGTTCTTAACCTAGGAGTCCGAGGTATTTGCACTACTATCAGCACATTCATTATAATTCAGTTTGTCTGCTCCTTTTCTTATCTTAACAACGAACCAATCCATATTTTAAAATTAAAAGGGGGCATCATATGATTGAATTAAAACGTAAAGCCACGGGCTTGTTATGCTATTTCAGTTGAGTACACACAACAAAGATTACAAACACTGTAGACACTGCGCTGTGCACGCCTGATGCGGCCGCTTATATAGGTCAAAGAATTTTCTAGAGTAGTAGTCAGAGGGGGAGGGGAGGACCAATGGTAATTCAGTGCCGCAGTAGTGGGGACGCATGCTGCGAATGAACGTGGGCTTTCTATACATTTCTACAACTTCTATATTACACAATGTGGCGCTTATTGCATAATACAACAATCCATACTTTAAAACTAAAAGAGCGTATCATGCGATTAAATTAAAACGCAAAGCCACTTTTTTTTTTAGACATATGGGCAGGGTCAGCAACCTTTCAGTAGTGGTGTGCCAAGTCTTCATTTATTCACTTTAATGTAAGGTTTCGCATGCCAGTAATACATTTTAACATTTTGTAGAAGGACTCTTTCTCTAAGTCTATATATTATATAACTAAACTATTGTCGTATGTAAAGTAAACAAGGTTTTCAAAATGTTTAGGAAGCTTCATTTAAAATTAAATTAAAATGCTGATCTTACGCCGCCAGCCCGCTCAGCCCCCTGCCGGTCTGGGGTCCCGGCCCTGCCCACATGGAGTGGGTACCTACCTACATCCTGGTTCTAGCCCATTCTCTTCCTCTCTCTCTGCACTGAGCTGAGGGTGGGAGTGCACTGAGCACAGGGCTGGGGGTGAAGGAGCTGGCTGGGAGTTGGGGTGCAGGGTCTGGCCAGGAACTAGAATGAGAGAGGGGGCTCAGGGTTGGGGCAGGAGGTTTGGGTGTGGAGAGCTTACCTGGGCAGCTCCCATTTGATGCGAGGGGTGCAGGTGGGAATGTGGTGGGGGGGTGCAGGAGCTCCTGTTCGGTGCTCAGAATGGGGGTGGGAATGTGGGGGGTGCAAGAGTCAGGGCATGGGGTGGGGGGGGGCTGGGTATGTGGGGGGGTGCAGGGATCAGGGCAGGAGGCTGGGGTGTGGGGGGATGCAGGGGTCAGGGCAGAGGGCTGAGTGTGTAAGGGGCGTTCAGGGGTCAGGGCAGAGGGCTGGGGGTATGTGAGGGGGGATCAGGGCAAAGGGCTGGGAGTGTGTGGGGGTGCAGGGGTCGGGCGGGGGGCTGGAATGTGTGGGGGGGCATAGGAGTCAGGGCAGAGGGCTGGGGGTGTGGGCTAGGGTCATGGGGGTGCTCCCAGCCCCCTGTCCAGAGTGGCTCATGGCCACTGTTCCCTCTAAGCTGTGTGTGTGTGCACACGCACACAGATCCTAAACCCCATGCACACAACGAAACACAGCACGCACAAAAATTTGCACAGAAGCACAACAATTTGCACAGAAGAAATTTTTTGCGCACACAGCCTGTCAAAAATTAGTGGGAACATTGCTCACGGCAGGGGGCTGGAGGGGATATGCCCTGATTCCACTCCCCTTCCCCAAGGCGCTGTCCCCACCTCTTCTCCGCCTCCTCCCCGGAGCAGCGAGCGTGCTGAGGCTCCGCTTCTCCCCCTCCCTCGCAAAGGCCATCAGCAGATCGGCAGCAGGGAGGGAGAGGAGGAGGGGCAGGAACCCAGCACGCTGGGGGAAGAGGTGGAGGAGGGGGGAGCTTGCCTCCCCTGCAGCAGCAGCCAGCAGGACCAAGCTTCTTCACCCTGCCCCCTTGGGGGAGGGGGAGGCAGAGAAGAGCGGGCTAGGGCGAGCAGGATTTTTAATGGCATGCTGCTGCCTGCCGGAGTCCCAGCCGCAGGCCCCACTCAGCCTGCTGCCAGCCTGGGTTCGGCAGCAGGCTGAGCAGGGCCGGCAGCTGGGACCCAGCAGGCAGGAGCCTGCCATTAAAAATCAGCTCGCATGCCATCTTTGGCACGCGTGCCTTAAGTTGACGACCCCTGCATTAGGGTGTACCTGGGCACACTGGCACACCCCGTACACACACCTATGATCACAAACACAATCTTCAGGCAAAGCAACGAGTACAAAACAACTTGGCAACACCCCTGCTCAAAACAGTGGCACCTCCTAGACTATGTCATTGTGTATATATATGTAAGCAGAGTCTGAATGAGCTTTCCCCTTACATCTAATGATGAACTGTGGAAGAGGACTTCAGGAGCTGATCTCATTTGCATGGGAACACCCACCCTGCCTAGGGACTCAGCAAGGTGGGATTGCTTGCCCAAACGATCACTTTTGGCTGGTGTTGGATCCCCAGCCTCCTTGTTATTTGGCAGGAGCAATAAAGGGTTGTTATCCTTGTTGTGTGAATCCAGGACAGCAGAACTGTACTTGGCATAGCCCAATTGAGGGACTCACCCTCAACTAAATGGCACTCACTAGGCAGGGGATATGGGTTCCAAAGTTGAGAGGGTAGGTACTTGTACTTGGTGGTGTGGGGTCTGTGGTCTGCTTAAGGGCATTAGATGTGATTTGACTCTTTCTTTGTCCAGTGTTTAATAATAGAACTAATTTAGACTCAGTTGAGAGTCTTGTTACACACTACAGAGCTGAAATCCCTGATACCTAGGTACAAGTGTTAGACCTGCTTTGAGACAGTGTCTCTGATACAAGAGATAGCACTGTGTACACCACCAGTAAGGCTCCCCCTACTAACATCTGAAATCACTGAGAGCTGTGTTAAATGGTGGGACCTGAAGATAATCCTAGCAGATTGCTGAGCGGCTAGCAGGGCAGCCAGCAGAGAGGTGTAGAGATTGGATGGTGGAGAGGTGCAGTGGTTGGCTGGCAGGGAGGTGTGATGATTGGCCAGTAGGGCAGTTGGTGAAGAGAAGCGAAGTGCTGATGGGCTAGCAGGGTGGCCGGCGAAGAGGTGTGGAGCACCAATCAGCTGGTGAAGGGGAACAGCAAGTGTGTGCCCAGGCAGTGGAGTGAGTAAAGTGCCTTCTTACCTCCCCCCTCTACCCAGGGTGGGAGGTGAACTCTGCAGATGCCCCTCTGGACTCTGGGTCTGCACTGACCAAGGACAACAACTGTGAGTGGGGTGCAAAGAAGGGACAGGCACATTAAAGGGACTTTTGGTTGCTGGACTTAAGAACCTGAGGAAAAGGACACTGCCCAACTTACTTGGGAGTGGGTCTGTTGCTCATGGTTTGTGTTTATTAACGCTGTTTGCAGTGTTTTCCCAAATTAATGCTGGGTTACTTCCCTCCTTTTATTAAAAGTTTATTTTCTACACTCAGACTTGCTTGCCAGAGGGGATGTATTGCCTCTTAGAGGCATCCAAGGGGTGGTATGTAATTGTCCCAGGTTACCGGCTGGGGGCTGGTTTTGTGTTGAAGAGAAACCCACAGATATTGAACCCGGCCCTTGTTGCTGCCAATTCCAGTGGGCAGAAGGGTTACATATAGAACATCCATTTGAATAAGGGGAAGGTCGCGATGTACCAGGTGCATTTAGATTCCAAGAGAGATACATTTCCTGAACATATCTGATACTTTGAGAAACATGAAAGGGATGAGAATATTATTTGCAGTTACATTAGCTAGGATAAAAACTACAAAGGATCTCCACCAAGATGCTTCAGGGTCCTAGTTGACCACCAAGCTGGGGGTCAGAAAGGAATTTTCCAGCCACATATTACAGTTAGATCCATCATGGGCTGAAGCCTTCTTCTGTAGCCATCAGTACTGGCTATAATTGGAGCCCGTCTGTTTTGTATTTGTGATGTTTATTTCCTCTTGAGTCTAGGACTTTACATTTGTTAGGGCTGAAGTTCCACTCATCTGCCTGTATCCCTTGGCTCTAATCTCCAGATCACTTTGCAGACTAGTTCTGTCCTCCCTGTGCATTTGCCACTCCCAGGCAATTTTAGAGTCATCAGCAAATTTGATCATAGTTGAGTTTTCCAGAATGTTTGACCTGGAAATAAATGCAAGGTACAGAGAAATGCTTGGTTGGTTACATTGGTCAAAAAACCCTGTGGAAGCACTGAAAGAGTCCTAGATTGGGATATAACTTGCTTGAAGACTGAGAGCTGCTTCACGAATGTGGAATAACCAGCTCTATAGACAGCCTTGAAGTGCTCCGTGAAGCATGTTTCTTGGATATTTACAAGAGTCAGTGTAGATGGATCTGAACCTGAAAGTCTTTTCAGTATTAGGGGTTATTCCATCAGTGATTTCCAGTCTGACCCTTGTTAATGTAAGCAGAGTCAGGATGAGCTCCACCCTGACATCTGGTGGTGAGGTGTGGCAAGTTGTGGAAAAGAACTTCAAAGGCCGATCTCATTTGCATGGGCACACCCACCCCGCCTAGAATGAGGCCATAGCTGCCCAAATGGTCACTTTGGCTGCTGTGGGATCCCCAGTGTCTCTGTTATTGGGGCAGGAAGAATAAATTGTTATTACCCTGATTATGAGAACTGTGCTTGGAACTGTACTAGGCCTTTTGTTAGGATGGAGGGACTCACCATCAACTAAGTAGCACTCGCTAGGCAAGGGTCATGGGTTCCAAAAGTCTGTAAATTGAGAGTGACTGGGGACAAGTATTAATACTTAGTGGTATGGGCCCCTTGGTGAGGGCCTTATATGCTAATTGCACTTCCTCCTCTCTCCACTGTGGAATATCAGAGCTAATTTTGATTCCATTAGGAGTCTACTTACAGGCTGCTGAGTTCACTTTGGGCTAATGGTGCACCAGCACTGAGGCTCCCCTACTACAAGCTGAATTTACCTAAGAGCTGAAGTCACTGAGTGTTGTGTTAAGTAGTGGGGGAACCAGAAGATATATTGTGGAGCAGTTTGTGGGATGGCTGGAGTGCCTTGTGGACAAGCTCGTGGAGCAGTTTGTGGGACGGCGGGCGCTGCTGGTGGGACGTGGAGTGGAGCGGTTCGTGGACCGACTGGTGGAGCAGTTTTTGGGATGATGGGAGCTGCTTGTGGGACGCGGAGCTGGTGGAGCCCTATGGAGCTGCGGGGCAGTCAGCTTCAGATCATGTAAGGTGCCCCTTACCTCTCTTCCCCCCATCCCGATCTCCACCCAGGTTGGGAGGTAAAGCTCTGCAGATAAACTTTCGAACTCTGGGGCTGCCCTGACCAGGGACAGAGACTTTTGAGTCGTTGGACTTTTGGGACTTTGGGTGATTTCGGGTTGCTGGACTCAAGAATCAAAGGGAAAGGACACGACCCAATTTGCTTGGGGTGGGTTTTTGCTCATGGGTTGTGTTATGAATCCTGCTGGTGGTGTTTCCCCAACATAATGCCACATTGTTTCTCTCTGTTATTAAAAGGCTTTTTGCCACACTCAGACTCTGTGCTTGCGAGAGGGGAAGTATTGCCTCTTGGAGGTGCCCAGCGGGGGTGGTATATATTTGTCACAGGTCACTGGGTGGGGGCTCGAGCCGGTTTTGCATTGTGTTATTGGAATGGATCCCCTAGATATTGAACCCGGCCCTTGTTGCTGCCAACTCTGACGGGCAGAAGGGTTACATTAAAAAGATCTGCTAAATCCACCTTTTTAAAAGATTCTACCAGAAAAGCCTAATGACAGATCCATCTTAATCAATAGAGAATGGTATGAGCATACATGCATTCCCATGTTGCCATGTGACAGTTTCCATGTCAGATGCCATACTGAACAGCTTTGAGCAATTAAAGAGTTGAAACAAGTTGATTGTAAAACGTGTGTGTTTTCCCTGCCTTGCAAACAGCGGCTTCTGCAGATAGCACCATAATTATGCTCCCTGTGTGCGATTTCTAATGCTCCCAAGTAGCTATCTAGAGCCCTAAGGCCTGATTCTTCACTCCATCCCTCCAGATTTGTACCACTATAACTCCCTAGTGATTGTTACTGGCCTAAAACTGCCATAATAGAGCGGGGGAATGAGGCCTCTAGTCTCTATCTAGAGTCAATGGATGAGGTTTTCAGATGGTGGAGATCAGCAAAGCTCCATTGCCTGCTCTGGGATTAATTTAAAACTGGAGGTTTGTACCCTTCAGATCTGGGAGAACAGTTATTGTTCCTTTGCAATACCTTCTCCCACCGCTGCACTGTACATACACTTTCCTCATCAGTCAAGTCCTCCTTGCATTTTTTCCTTTTGTTCTTCTCCAGGTTTTCACCAATTTCTCAACATGCTTCTGGTATAAAAGAAATGCATGGATTATTGTTCAGCAGGTGCCCTCTGACCCAATCCCTCACCTTCCTTGTCCATGACATGATCTCCTTTCAGAAGAGCACGAATCCTGTCCCTGTTGATGTGGATGGGAGTTCTGC
Organism: Chelonia mydas; assembly: GCF_015237465.2. Taxonomy (NCBI): domain Eukaryota; kingdom Metazoa; phylum Chordata; order Testudines; family Cheloniidae; genus Chelonia; species Chelonia mydas. The sequence continues at coordinate 51,510,584 of NC_057853.1, forward strand.
CATTGAAATCAATGGAATGAGTACTTAAGGCCAGATTTTTAAAGTTACTTAGGCACTTAAAGATGCAGCTAGACATTTATTGGGCTCTTCAAAAGTGCCTGAGACAATGGTGAAATGGTGACATTTTCAGACATCATGTTTTGATTTTTCCTTTTGAAACACCTTTTCGTTTCAAACTGGTTTTACTTTTGTATTCTAACATATAAATGAAGGAGCTGAACTTGAAATGAAATGCTGTTGTTGAAACATTATGATCAACCTGAAACTAATTTTTTTTTCTGGAATTTTCTTTTGCAGAGAATTTAAAAATGTTCAGATTTCATTCATCATTGGAACAAAAATAAATGTCAAACTCTCAAACCCCTCTGTGAAATGGAATGTCTGTTCTCTGCCCCAGCTCTGTTTCTATGAACCCTGAGCTTGATAGCCCTTATAATGCTAACCTCACCGGGGCGACTGCAACTGCTGCTCTTATTCAGACAAGTGTCTACTTTTTTCTTTTAAGCTCTTTACCTTTATGCTTTAGGGTCCTGCCTTCCACAGCTCTAATTATAATGTGTAGCTGTGGTGATGCTCCAGTTTAGCAGGAAATGAGCTGGTCATACTCATTGCCTCGGTCACCGGTAGCTTACTGGTGCATCCAAACAGAACTTAAACAAACAAACAAAGGGACAATAGTCCATCCCTCATAGATATGCTATGCATTTACTCTGTGTGAGCAACTCCAGCCTCCTAGGCCTACACAACAGCTGCCCATTACATCCTAACTTGCCTCCAGCACACCAGTGTGACCACTAAACCCCCAGCCATCTCCCATGACCCTTTTCAGAGACCTCCCCTCCACCCTGCTACTGAGGGTGGACTCTGGGCCTAACACAGGGAGAATTTTCCCTCAAACTGTCCTCTTATTAATCCTCAGGGGTAAATACAGACCAGGCAGCCTGCTAATCCTAGGGAAATCATAACTCCACGGTACTCTGACCAGAGGGATCCTTTGTGCAGGTGACTGTTGAGCCATGGTTATCTCCTGACAGCCAGTATCAGCAGCAAATGTGAAGCACACCAGAGCCCCAGAAACCTTCCTGCTCTGTTCTTAATCCCAGTTAAAGTGTAGTAGCAGCTAACCTAAAAGCAAAACAGGCCTTAAGGCAAGATGAAGCCTAGCCTCTGCAGCTTACAGCTGCAATGTGTACAAGTAGCCCAGGCTGACATTGTAAACCACGGTTTTGTTCTGTGCATTTGGGTTAGACAGACACCTGGTCTGGCAACTTCAGAGCATGGAAGGCTGTGTCTGCACTGCAGTAAAAGCCCCATGGCACAGCTGCGGCTGGCCCAGGGCAGCTGACTCGGGTGCTGAGATGTGGAGCCGCGTGTTTTTATTGCAATGGAGACGTACTGTTACACACCTAATTACCTATCCAAGCTATTTCTGAGGGGTGGCCTGAGTGGGCCTGAGTGGCTGAGTGGGGAGCCTCATACAGTGTTTGTAGGCTGCAAAGGTGGTTTGGGGATAGACTGGGAGCAGTGCAAATTGCCCTGTCAATGTGCTTAAAAAGTGAATTACTGCTGCCCCTGGCACTGAGAGACAGGCGCAGTGTGTGCAAACCACAGCTGGGATTTTCAAAAGGGGCAGCTGGGAGTTGGTGAAGTTCAAGGGCAGCTGAAGACCTCCTTTGAAACACCCCCTCCCGCCTGAAAGAATAAATATGGCTGCCTCTTACATGTCAGGTCTTTGAGAGAAGAGTGATTTGATGCCTGGAATGTACCTATGGAGGGTAGGGAGGAAGGTGCTCAGACACCCTGGTGAGAGCACAGTATAGAACCTCAATAGACAGTGTCATGTGTAAAATAGGAGAAATAATAATAATTCCCCTCTACAGAGCCTTGGCCAGGCCATAATGGAGACACTACATTCACCTCTGTGGCTCAGTGTTATTACCAGGAGGCTGGGATGAGATGGGAAGCCAACGGCATCTGACCGAGATGCTGAAAGGGTCAGAGGATGTGAGGCGAGGGTAAAGGAGCCTGCCATGCCATCACTAGAGAAAAGCTGACAAAGGAACTATAATAACTGTCTAGCAGTACCTGAGAGGAAGGAATTATTTAAAATGACTTGCATAGTGGCAGCTCCCTGATCTACCCACCCCAAAATATCCTCTTCACTCTCCTTTTTATGTTTCCCTCACTGTGAACGTGTTATCACTGTAGCACCTAGAAAAGCACTGGTACTAAGTACTGCACTAATATATATTAATCGACAGCCCCTGCCCCAAAGAGTATATGAGCTAATTCGCAAAGGGTGGGGGAAGGGAAGCAGAGCAGAAGTGACTTGCTCAGGGTCACACTGAGGTCAGTGGCAGAGCCCAGTAATAGAACCCAGGCATCCTAGCCATTAGACTACCCTGCCTGTATAGGGTTAATGTAGTCTTCTGGTTTCTCTCCCATTCTTTAGCTCCACAAATTGTTTTAATGAGGTTGCAGCACTGGTGAAAGGGGATGGGTGGAGTCTGACTTTTACATTTCAATAGATTAGTTGCAATTAGACAGAAGTTGGAGTATATAAGTATCTGGGCACACCCTTTACTTTGCTTTTTACTGCTCGAACATCACAGGCATAGTTTTGTTGGAAATGCCATTTAAGACTTCACGATTTGGCAAACTCTCCCTCAATTGTCCAATTATATATTATGCAGTTTCTGTTTGGGAATCTTCTTTTGCATGTTTCACCATTTGGAGAAGATAGATTAGGTTTGGTACACACAGATATGCTAAAGATGAGCCCATCATCAGAGCATAGCCCAATAAGTAGTACAAATTCCATTGAATGAGCTTGTGGCCAGTTTGCATTGCTATCCCTTGAGCTCATGGACACAGATCAGTAAAACTAAATATTTTTCTTATGTAGCAATTTAACTGGATTTGAGTAAACTAAACATTTCCTGAACATTGGATCGTGATAGCAAGATATTGTCATAGTGATTGTTTAATAACTGATCACCTGAGACTCGGGGTGAAGCCCAAATTAATGACAAAACTCCAATCGACTTCTAATGGGGCTAAGAGTTCACCCTAATTGGACTATTAATTCTCTTACTTTCAGAACTTGTAGAACTACTTACTGTCTCCCACTTAGGGCATATAGTGGTATATATCCACTATTAAAAAAACTAGGAAACAAGGGTTGATAGTGTACAGTAAATACAACAACGTGAGTTGCATTGGGAAACCTGTCACATAACAGTGTAACCAAGGGACCTGGCTAGCTTGTCATCAAGTAACATTATGGCTTCCACCATCTGGGGCTTCTCAGGGGCCAGGTTTAGCTTAGCATTAGCAATGCTGGCCCCTCAATTCAGGCCTGACGCAAAGCTCAGTGAAGCAATGGAAAAACTCCCACTGACTTCAAAGGCTTTAGGATCTGGTCCCGTATGATCTCTCATCTTGATAGTGCTTCCGAACTTCTACTTAGAAAAACAGCGTGCAGTTAGGTTTATAGTTCTATTTCCTGTAGGAATAGTGGGACAGTTTGTGCTATTCTAGTTTAAACTTAATTGTAATTATTAATTTAGGGCTGCCACTCATCCTGATTGTTCTGGGCTCTTCCCAGTTCACTCATGCCAAAAACCCATTTTACATGCACATCTGGTGAGATACTTACCCATCCCAAAAGAACAAGCAGCACTGCACAACGTTGCCTTGTGATACACAAACACAGTGCCACAACACTGTAGCACACAAATAGTCGGTGTGACAGACTGATCCTACAAGGTGACCCAAATTCACTGCCAATAAGATAACTGCTGTGTTCAAGGCAGCCACTTTTCCTGTGTCAACTTAAAAAATAAATAACAAGAAACTGAAATATGTGGTATTTTAAACTGGATTTGCATCAAGACAGCTTCCTTTAGTGCCTTCCAAAACAATTCCTGGCAATGCTTTAATAAAAAAAGGGAGAGAAAATATTGACCTCCAAATAACCCAGCTTTGACTCTCAATGATTTGCAATTGCACTAGTACCGTTTCCTCACTCCCAGTTCTTTGGTTCTAAGGCAAAGGACAGTGAAAGAGAAGATAAATGTAAGTGGGGGAATGGTCCCGAAATTGGGGAACCTTTCTGGCTTATAAATTACCCCAGTGAAATGGGCTAGCGAAAAGATCTCAGTCCTCGCTCCCACTTCCTTTACCCAGAGACCTGCCTGACCTCGAGGGCTCCCCTTCCACTCTCCTGTGTGGCTGAGTCCTCGTAACTCCAACAAGACTGGGTCCAAGATTCCTGGGACGCTCGACCCCAACCTTGTCATGATCACTTCGGACAGGGGCTAAGGTGTCCCCACTCTGGGGTGCTTTCTCCACACTGGACACTTCCCTGACCTACTGATCATTACATACAGTTCAAAGCAAATACAATGTATTCAAGAGCAATCAATTTTTAAAAAAATAAGGAAAAAATGGGAAAGGTTAAAGGAAAACACATATTAAAAACTATAGTAAAGAACAAAATTGTCAGACACATAGATTAATATAATTTGTTGGGGAAGAGTCAACATGGTTTTTGTAAATGGAAATCATGCCTCACCAATTTCAGAGTGGATAAAAATCAATGATTTTTTTTAAAAAATCTGATTTTTTAAATTTAAACCAGATTTTTTTTTATATAATGCTTTTTGAGGAGAAAAACCTATCTAAAGATAGTTTTAATTAAGGTACATTATAGCTCAAAGATATCTCATCATGGAATAGGGATTATAAATTCTAATTCTATAGTATGAGACAAAATATTCATGTAATGTTTAAGAAAAGTTTTGTAAATGAGTTCCAATAATTCATGGATTAGGGACCTAATCTTATGGGGTTCCACAGGCTTCTGTATCGATTATTTAGGTTAATCTTTCTATCTACCCAATTGGACTCAGTGCTCAGTCTAGAAGATACCATCAGAGATGCTTAGTTTTGCAGTTCTCAAACTGTGGATTTGTGTCTCCAGAGGTAACAGAACCACAGAATCATAGACTTTAAGGTCAGAACGGACCATTATGATCGTCTAGTCTGACCTCCTGCACAATGCAGGCCACAGAATCTCACCCACCCACTCCTATGACAAACCCCTGACCTATGTCTGAGCTATTGAAGTCCTCAAATCGTGGTTTAAAGACTTCAAGGTGCAGAGAATACTCCAGCAAGTGACCCGTGCCCCATGCTACAGAGGAAGGCGAAAAACCCCCAGGGCCTCTGCCACTCTGCCCTGGAGGAAAATTCCTTCCCAACCCCAAATATGGCGATCAGCTAAACCCTGAGCATGTGGGGAAGACTCACCAGCCAGACACCCAGGAAAGAATTCTCTGTAGTAACTCAGATCCCACCCTATCTAGCGTCCCATCACAGGCCATTGGGCATATTTACCGCTAATAGTCAAAGATCAATTAATTGCCAAAATTAGGCTATCCCATCATACCATCCCCTCCATAAACTTATCAAGCTTAGTCTTGAAGCCAAATATGCCTTTTGCCTCCATTGCTCCCCTTGGAAGGCTATTCCAGAACTTCACTCCTCTGATGGTTAGAAACCTTCATCTAATTTCAAGTCTAAACTTCCTGATGGCCAGTTTATATCCATTTGTTCTTGTGTCCACATTGGTACTAAGCTTAAATAATTCCTCTCCCTCCCTGGTATTTATCCCTCTGATATATTTATTGAGAGCAATCATATCTCCCCTGAGCCTTCTTTTGGTTAGGCTAAACAAGCCAAGCTCTTTGAGTCTCCTTTCGTAAGACAGGTTTTCCATTCCTCAGGTCATCCTAGTAGCCCTTCTCTGTACCTGTTCCAGTTTGAATTCATCCTTCTTAAACATGGGAGACCAGAACTGCACACAATATTCCAGATGAGGTCTCACCAGTGCCTTGTATAACGGTACTAACATCTCCTTATCTCGACTGGAAATACCTCGCATGATGCATCCCAAGACTGCATTAGCTTTTTTCACAGCCATATCACATTGGCAGCTCATAGTCATCCTGTGATCAACCAATACTCGGAGGTCCTTCTCCTCCTCTGTTACTTCCAAGTGATGCGTCCCCAGTTTATAACAAAAATTCTTGTTATTAATCCCTAAATGCATGACCTTGCACTTTTCACTCTTAAATTTCATCCTATTACTATTACTCCAGTTAACAAGGTCATCCAGATCTTGTAAAATGATATCCCTGTCCCTCTCTGTATTGGCAATATCTCCCAGCTTTGTGTCATCTGCAAACTTTATTAGCACATTCCCACTTTTTGTGCCAAGGTCAGTAATAAAAAGATTAAGTAAGATTGCTCCCAAAACCAATCCCTGAGGAACTCCACTAGTAACCTCCTTCCAGTCTGACAGTTCACCTTTCAGTATAACCCATTGTAGTCTCTCCTTTAACCAGTTCCTTATCCACCTTTCAGTTTTCATATTGATCCCCATCTTTTCCAATTTAGCAATAATTCTCCATGTGGAACCATATCAAATTGAGGTAAATTAGATCCACTGCGTTTCCTTTGTCTAAAAAATCTGTTAACTTCTCAAAGAAGGAGATCAGGTTGGTTTGGCATGATTTACCTTTTGTAAAATCATGTTGTACTTTGTCCCAATTACCATTAACCTCAATGTCCTTAACTACTTTCTCCTTCAAAAATTTTTCCAAGACCTTGCATACTACAGATGTCAAACTAACAGGCCTGTAGTTATCCAGATCACTTTTTTTTCCTTTCTTAAAAATAGGAACTATGTTAGCAATTCTCCAGCCATACGGTACAACCCCTGAGTTTACAGATTCATTAAAAATTCTTGCTAGTGGGCTTACAATTTCATGTGCCAGTTCCTTCAATATTCTTGGATGGGTCCTCCGATCTAGTCGCATTAAGCTGTTCAAATTTGGCTTCTACCTCAGAAGTGGTAATATCTACCTCCATATCCTCATTCTCATTTGTCATCCTACCATTATCGCTAAGCTCCTCATTAGCCTCATTAAAGACTGAGGCAAAGTATTTGTTTAGATATTGGGCCATGCCTAGATTATCCTTAACCTCCACTCCATCCTCAGTGTTTAGCGGTCCCACTTCTTCTTTCCTTATTTTCTTCTTATTTATATGGCTATAGAACCTTGTACTATTGGTTTTAATTCCCTTTGCAAGGTCCAACTCTACATGGCTTTTGGCCTTTCTCACTTTGTCCCTACATGTTCTGACTTCATGCTTGTTAACAGCAAAAAATGTTTTTAAATAAATAAATAATATATAAGAGGTGAGAAATAACAGACCTCAACTCTATTGTCCCTCTGCAAATTTGTGTACCCAGAGTCAATCCCTTACCTTTCTCTAAAAGTGCAAAGTTTCAAAAAGTTCAATGAATAGAAGATTGTTGGGGGCAGAATAGATCGGGACAAGGAGAAGAAGTCTGGAGATAAATGTGAGAGGCGAGGGACATATGCTTGTTTTGTTAAAATATTATATGTTTGCCGTTGAATAAAAAAATCTAAACACTTAACGTTGTTTTAGTTAACTTAATTAAATTAAATTAAATTAAATTAAATTAAAACAATTTAAATGTCTGTCTGGTGATGTTCTCCTCCTAATACAGCATGGCAAGAAAATCTTCCAAATATTAATGATTAACCTGTTCAATTGGAGATAGTTCACCTCTCAATGACTTCATAAATATCTGCTTCAATTACTTTTGGTAAATGAAATAGCCAAACAATCATTCATTTTCTGATATAATTGTAAAACTAATCTGAAAAGTTTTCAGAATAAATCACTGTTTAAAAATGTATAGCATGTACCTTCTAAAAATGAAACCTACATCTATCTCTGAGTTGTGAAGAATATGTATTAAGGTTATAACAACCAACAAGAATGCACTTTTATGTAGAAAACCATGATTAAATCGAGTCTTCCTGATTAGTGATTTAAATCAAATCCACCCTGACCAATCTGCTAGAATTCTTTGAGGGGGTCAACAAGCATGTGGACAAGGGGGATTCAGTGGATATAGTGTACTTAAGACAGGTTTCAGAGTAACAGCCGTGTTAGTCTGTATTTGCAAAAAGAAAAGGAGTACTTGTGGCACCTTAGAGACTAACCAATTTATTTGAGCATGAGCTTTCGTGAGCTATAGCTCACTTCATCGGATGCATACTGTGGAAACTGCAGAAGACATTATATACACAGAGACCATGAAACAATACCTCCTCCCACCCCACTCTCCTGCTGGTAATAGCTTATCTGAAGTGATCATCAAGTTGGGCCATTTCCAGCACAAATCCAGGTTTTCTCACCCTCCGCCCCCCCCCCCCAAACTGACTCTCCTGCTGGTAATAGCCCATCCAAAGTGACCACTCTCTTCACAATGTGTATGATAATCAAGGTGGGCCATTTCCAGCACAAATCCAGGTTCTCTCACCCCCTCCAAAAACCACACACACAAACTCACTCTCCTGCTGGTAATAGCCTATCCAAAGTGACCACTCTCCTTACAACGTGCATGAAAATCAAGGTAGGCCATTTCCAGCACAAATACAGGTTTTCTCAGAGGGGGGGGTGAGAAAACCTGTATTTGTGCTGGAAATGGCCCACCTTGATTTTCATGCACGTTGTAAGGAGAGTGGTCACTTTGGATAGGCTATTACCAGCAGGAGAGTGAGTTTGTGTGTGTGGTTTTTGGAGGGGGGTGAGGGGGTGAGAGAACCTGGATTTGTGCTGGAAATGGCCCACCTTGATTATCATACACATTGTGAAGAGAGTGGTCACTTTGGATGGGCTATTACCAGCAGGAGAGTCAGTTTGTGTGGGGGGTGCGGAGGGTGAGAAAACCTGGATTTGTGCTGGAAATGGCCCAACTTGATGATCACTTTAGATAAGCTATTACCAGCAGGAGAGTGGGGTGGGAGGAGGTATTGTTTCATGGTCTCTGTGTATATAATGTCTTCTGCAGTTTCCACAGTATGCATCCGATGAAGTGAGCCGTAGCTCACGAAAGCTCATGCTCAAATAAATTGGTTAGTCTCTAAGGTGCCACAAGTACTCCTTTTCTTATAGTGTACTTATGTAACCCTTCTGCCAGGCCAAGTTGATAGCAGCAAGGGCCAGTTCAGTACACAGGGGTTCCCTCTCATCAAAGCAAATGCAAAACTGGCTCAAGCCCCCACCCAGTGACCTGGGAAAATCTTACACACCCCCTGGGCGCCTCAAAGAGGCAATATTTCCCCTCTCGCAAGCACAGAGTCTCGGTGTAGCAGAGAATCTTTAATAACATGAGGTAAACAACATCAGCATTAAATTGGGGAAACACCACAACTAGTGTTCATTAACCAAACCATGAGCAAAGACCCACCCCAGCAAATTGGGCCACATTCTTTCCTTCGGGTTCTTGAGTCCCAGAACCCAAACGTCTCTTGAGACCAGCAATCCACAAATCACCCAAAGTCCAAAAAGTCCAGCCCCAGAGTTCAAAAGTTCATCTGCATAGTGTTACTCCCCAGTCTGGCTAAAATGTACCTGTGCGTGGGGAAAAGAGGTAAGGGGCACCTTATGTGTCCTGAAGCTGACTGCCCCACAGGGCTCTGCTCCGCTCCGCTGTCTCACGAACAGCTCTACTCCACCACGACCGGCTCTGCTCTGCTCAGCTCGCCGTCTCACGAACGGCTCCGCTCTGCACAGCTCACCTCACCATCTCTCAAACACTCCTCCAGCCTATCCACGAACAGCACCACTGCACTCTAGATCTTCCAGCTCCCCACTACTTGACACAGTGCTCAGTGATTCTATCTCTCAGTGACTTCAGCTCATAGTAGTGGGAGCCTTAGTGCTCGTGCACCATAAGGCCAAAGTGAATTCAGCACAGTACCTGTAGCAAGACTCTTAATAGACCCAAAATTAGCTCTGACATTCCACAGTAGAGAGAGACAGAGATGCAATTGGTGTTTCAGGCCCTCACAAAGGGGCCCACACCACCAAGCACTAATACCTGTCTCAAGCCTCTCTCAATTCACAGAGTTTTGGAACCCATGTCCCTTGCCTAGCGAGTGCTACTTAGTTGATGGTGAGTCCCTCCATCATAACAAAAGGCCAAGTACAGTTCCAAGCACAGTTCTCATAATCAGGGTAATAACAATTTATTCTTCCCGCCCCAATAACAGAGACACTGGGGATCCCACAACAGCCAAAGTAACCATTTGGGCAGTTATGGCCTCATTCTAGGTGGGGTGGGTGTGCCTATGCAAATGAGATCAGCCCCTGAAATTCTTTTCCACAACTTGCCACACCTCACCACCAGATGTCAGGGTGGAGCTCATCCTGACTCTGCTTACACTTAGATTTTCAGAAAGCCTTTGACAAGGTCCCTCACCAAAGGCTCTTAAGCAAAGTAAGCTGTCATGGGGTAAGAGGGAAGGTCCTCTCATGGATAGGTAACTGGTTAAAAGGTAGGAAACAAGGGGTAGGAATAAATGGTCAGTTTTCAGAATGGAGAGAGGTAAATAGTGTTTTCTCCCAGGGGTCTGTACTGGGACCGGTCCTAGTCAACATATTCATAAATGATCTGGGAAAAGGGGTAAACAGTGAGGTGGCAAAATTTGCAGATGATACAAAACTACTCAAGATAGTTAAGTCCCAGGCAGAGTGCGAAGAGCTACAAAAGGATCTCACAAAACTGGGTGACTGGGCAACAAAATGGCAGATGAAATTCAGTGATGATAAATGCAAAGTAATGCACATTGGAAAACATAATCCCAACTATATACACAAAACGATGGGGTCTATATTAGATGTTATCACTCAAGAAAGAGATCTTGGCATCATTGTGGATAGTTCTCTGAAAACATCCACTCAATGTGCAGCGGCAGTCAAAAAATCGAACAGAATGTTAGGAATTATTAAGAAAGGGGTAGATAATAAGACAGAAAATATCATATTGCCTCTATATAAATCCATGGTACACCCACATCTTGAATACTGTGTGCAGATGCGGTCGCCCCATCTCAAAAAAGGTATATTGGAATTGGAAAAGGTTCAGAAAAGGGCAACAAAAATGATTAGGGGTATGGAACGGCTTCTGTACAAGGAGCGATTAATAAGACTGGGACTTTTCAGCTTGGAAAAGATGACTAAGGGGGGATATGATTGAGGTCTATAAAATCATGACAGGTGTGGAAAAAGTAAATAAGGAAGTGTTATTTAATCCTTCTCATAACACAAGAACTAGGGGTCACCAAATGAAATTAATAGGCAGCAGGTTTAAAACAAACAAAAGGAGGTATTTTTTCACACAACACACATTCAGTATGTGGAACTCTTTGCCAGAGGATTTTGTGAAGGCCAAGACTATAACAGAGTTCAAAAAAGAACTAGATAAGTTAATGGAGGATAGGTCCATCAATGGCTATTAGCCAGGATGGCCGGGATGGTTCCCCTAGCCTCTGTTTGCCAGAAGCTGGGAATGGGCGTCAGGGGATGGATCGCTTGATGATTACCTGCTCTGTTCATTCCCTCTGGGGCACCTGGCACTGGCCACTGCTGGAAGACAGGATACTGGGCTAGATGGACCTTTGGTCTGACCCAGTATGGCCGTTCTTATGTTCTTATAACCCCGCTCTGTGGCATGGGGACATCACAAACAGCTGTCTCTGGAATGTAAGGGCAACTCACAGTCTCTTCCTCACACATCCCAGGCCTCCTCAGGCCGTGGCTGTGCAGCAGGGATGCTGCAGGTCGAACACTTGCTCTGGCAATGGCCACACGCCCTCAGGCTCTAGGTGGCTGGTAGGACACTTCTTCCCAGCGTCAGCCCCTTCCCCCCACCCTCCCAGTTAGGGTTGTGATCCCCCTCCAAATCTTGGTTGGGGCGTCTCACTGTGCTAAGCCCTCTGCCCAGGATCCCTCCCTCGTTCTCCCCAGCTGCTCACTGCACCTGACTCCAGACTGCTCCAGCCCCAGCTCCAGTTCCACTGTGTCTCCACTCTGCCGCTGCTGCTCTGCTCCCAGTGTGGCTCCCTGGGCTACTTCTCTGGCACTTCTGGCTCTGGTTGCTGCAGCTCACATCCCAGCACAGATCTGCTTCCTGGGCTGCTTTTCTGGCTCTCTCTCTCTCGGGCCTAGGGTTTTGCCAACCCACCAGGATTGTCCTGGAGTCTCCAGGAATTAAAGATTAATCTTTAATTAACAATTATGTCATGTGATGAAACCTCCAGGAATATGTCCAACCAAACCTGGCAATCCTACTCAGGCCCCTGCTCTCTCCTTAGCTCAATTCCACTCTGTTTCAGGCAATTCCAGCTCACACAGAGGAGGACGGGACCTCACCCCCCATCCCCTGGACTCCTGACTCCCTCACTAGCCTGCCCGCCCTATCAATCAGGCTGACCTGGAGCACTGGCCTCTCCCCATTGCCCCTGGGGATTGTCAGTCTCAGGGTCCTGATTTCCCATCAACCCTTCCCCTTTCTTTTGGTACTGGGAGCTAGCCAACCAAAAAAAAAACCTCACTGAGTTTTAGTAAGGAGCCAAGGGTCCCCTTACATGAACATGGGTTTGGTTTTTCAAAACTGTGGTTAATTGTGCTTTGGTTTTTCAAAATCAGAATTAGTTTGATTTGAGACTTCATTTTATCCAAACAACCCAAGTTCCTGCAGGTTTAGATGAAGAGACTGCACAAGAAAATAGCTCTAAACAATTAGGGGGCAGATTTTCAAATATTATCAGTTCCCATTTAGGTACCTGCATGAGAGTCAGATTTTCAAAAGTGACAAGCACACAGCAACTCCCGTTATGCTTATGTAGGCCCCCTTTCCTAGAAGGGCCTCACTCTGAACTTTATTGGGAATGTTCCAGTTGGGAAGATCCTGTGTGTTGCAATCTAGCCTTAGAGACCAGAACTCCCATGATATCTTGGGGAAAGAGCAAGAGACTTCCTCTTCCGGGGAGTGGGCTCCATTTTGGGAAACGAGTGAGATTGCTGGTGTGGACCTCTGACTAAGTTCCTCCTACACAAGCATTCAGGTCTTGAGCAGTCCAGGCAAACAACGCACGTTACAACAAAGCTTAAACTTGTTCTTCATAATAATTTTAAAAACAATACTAGCTGCCTATTTAATTTTAAAAACAGAAAAAAATATCCACCTCCCTTTCTATTTCTTATAAGGAGTCTTGAAGTTTAAATCTCCTCAGTGTGATATGCTTGCTTTGATCTGCCTAGCTCTTGGAAATCCAGGGGCTCCAGGCTGCTGGCCCCGTGCTGCCCAGGGTTCCTAGGGACAGCTCTGTCTGCCATTAGAGAATTTTTTCTTGAGAACCCCCTGTAACATTTCGCGAACCCCCAGAGGTTCACAAACCCCAGTTTGGGAACCACTGGTCTAAGGGTATGTCTTCACTACCCACCAAATCGGTGGGCAGCGATCACTCCAGCGGGGATCGATTTATCGCGTCTAGACTAGGGGCGATAAATCGACCCCCGAGCGCTCTCCTGTTGACTCCTGTACTCCAGCGCCCCGAGAGGCGCAGGCAGAGTCGACGGGGGAGCGGCAACAGTCGACTCACCGCAGTGAAGACACCACAGTAAGTCGATCTAAGTACGTCAACTTCAGCTACATTATTCACGTAGCTGAAGTTGCATAACTTAGATCGATTTCCCTCCCCCTCCCACCCAGTGTAGACCAGTGCTTAGATTGACCCCATGCGGTAGTGTAGACAAGCCCCATGTTGCTTTCAAGTGAAGAATCCTGCAGCGCTGAATGCCGTGCTGCAGACTAGCCCCATAAATTAAGCACTTCGCTATGTAAAGAAGCAGCTCAGTTGATTGGTATCACACTTGGAGAGGATGTTTGGCATAATCTAGCTGGGAAAAGACAGCTGGGGTTTCTGCTGTCTTCAGAGAGCTGTGGAGGAAAAGTCTTGTGATTAATGAAACTGGCAAATAAATAACAATACCTAGCTGTTATTTAGCACTTTCCATCAGCAGATCTTCCAGAGGAAGTCAGTGTCATTATTCCCATTTTACAACAGAGGTGAAGTGACTTTCTCACGGTAATCCAGCAGGTCAGTGGCAGAGCTGGGAATGAAACCTGGGTCTCAGTCCAGAGACCTCTCCACTAGGCCGCACTGCCTCAATCATAGACTCCTAATCAAATCAATCATGTTTTCAAGGGTTTGTGGAAAAAATAAAGGTGGTGGTTCAATTATTTCTGCAGATTTTTTGTAGAGGGCAGCATTATATGTATGTACAGTGCCTAGGGCCCAATCACGGACTACCAGAACCCAAATATACTCATACACACAAGTCTGTGAAATTAGGCCAGTTTCTCTGTGGAAATGTGGAGGGTTTTTATTTGTTTATTAATTTATTGATGGGGTGAGAAAACTGACAAGAATTCTCAGCTTTTTGCCTATGGTGGGGAATATTTGGTATTACTCCTACTAATATCTTTAGTTACACAAGATGGATGAGGTAATATCTTTTATTGTAGCTTTTCTTTCGAGCTACACAGAGCTCTTTCTCAGGTTGGGAAAGGTACTCAGAGTGTCACAGCTAACTACAAGGGGGAACAGTTTGTTTAGCATAAGGAGTTAACATATAAGAGGTGAAGTGGGCAGTTAACAACTCTGCAGTCATAGGACAAGGGAGGGTTAGTGGATTACAGGTTGTTGTAATGAGCCATACAACCAGTGTCTCTATTCAGTCCATGATTTTTAGTGTTGTGTAGGTTTCCTTTGTGGATGAGGACTGAGAGGTCAGATATGGAGCGATGGCTTTGGGAAGAGTGTTTGCCTGCGGGTGATAGAGTGTTTTTGTCTTTTATTATTTTCCTGTCTGAGTTCATTCGAGAATGTAGTGATTGTCTGGTTTGTTCACTGGATGGAAATAATTATAACTAGAGCAAAACCAGGTTTTGATTAAATGCAGGGCTGGGCCTGCTTGTCCAGCACCTGCTAGATGTTTGCAGTTCTCTGCCCCCACAAGGAGGAAAATAATAATAAACATTGATATAGTACCTTTCCTAACGAAAGATACTGAACTATATGAAGGCGTTAGTCCATCTACCAGTGAAATGCAGCTGCCTATGGGGTGGAACGCAGCAGCTGTTCAGCAGTGGACAGGGACAGTTTAGCACAGGAAGAATACCACAGTGTAGCTAATTCACATGACTGGGGAAATTTTAGGAAGGCAGAATTTAATTATTCCAAATTATAGTCTGGACAGGGGTCCTGGGTTAACACCTCTATTGTCAGAATTGAGTCAAGAATGAAAATGAACCCAGTGGTATTGTAGGGAGATATGATGCAGTTTAGTTCTGTTGACACTAATCCCAGCTCACATGCACAGGGTTAAAGTGATCACTGAATATGCGACTGAGTGAACATTTTGTCTCTTGGACTATTCAGTGAGCCCTTGAATTTGAGGGAGGAGGGGGGACACGGGGTGGAGGTAGTCCTTTTTCTGGACCTATTGAGCAGAGTGCATTAGGACTAGGAGCTGACGGGCATATCACTTATCATGATAAATTTCCTTTTACTATGGGAACTTTTGTACGATCACAGTGGGAATCTTCTATAGGATCACAGTGGGAACATCTGTGGACCTCAGTCCCTTCTGTCTTCTATTTCTTTGCTTCCGTAGAAATGATGATGTTTTACCTTGGATTGACTGTGTAAATATGGACAAAGCAAATGCTGATACCTTTGCACAGACCGAAACAGCTTCCACTTTGTTGCTACTCGTTTTCTCCAAAGCTTAAAATGAATATAAATGTCACATAAATGTCACTTCCATGCAATATGGGCAATTGCTAGAATAGCCTCTGGCTAGTGTCAGTCTAGCTCAAGATACCTTTCAAGGAACGGCTCAGAGCAGGCAAGAGTTTCATGGCTGAGCCATTGTCAGAGAGGAATCACTGGGGGTTTGTTTTCAGGTTTTTTCTACCCTCTGGGTAAAGCAAAAGCAAAAGTACCATAAAGGAACTATAATAAGTCAGTTGGAGATGTCTTTGCAGCCTCTATCTCCTCCCCAAATTGGAATGTGCCTAAGCTCCTTCTGGTCTGCTTATTTCTGTTCCCTGACAGCCCTGAGGGAAGATACTGAATAACTTCTAACAAACGTTATTTATGGGCTCAGAATTCCAGGAACATGTTTTTACAAATATTCTGTGCACTTCATCCTGAGCCCTCCTGTCTGGCCCCAAACATGTTTCCCTGGTTTCTACTTGAAGCCAAATCTAATTATCTTGTGTTGTTTCCATGTGCACTGAGTGTGTGTTTGTGTGTGTGTGACTGTTCAGTTGTAGATTGGTGCCAGCTAAAGGCAATTCTTCTTCAGCTTCTGGGGTAGTGGTCTGTCCTCCTGGAGCAGGAGGACCTGAGTTCTAGCCTTGCAGTTACTATGTTGCCAGTAGCAGTGCAGTATACCTGTAACTGCAAAATCCTAAATAGCCACAGGTTTGTTATGATATATACACTCAAACATTTAATTTGATCTGTACTAGGGAATCTGTTTTCCATGCTGTAACTCTCCACAGCAAGTTCTGTGCTCAGGCTATGCAAGGGGTTTCTATAGATGCTGTTGGTAGTAAAGCTGGGCAAAATTTTTGACCAAAACATTTTTTCAGTGAAAAATGCAAAGTTGGGTCACCTGAAACACTTCAGAAATGTGTGTCATTTTGCTGAATTGTTTCAGTTGCAAAACAAAAACCCAAACTAATTTAAATGTTTATTTTTGACATTTTAAATGTTTACTTTTTCCTGTTCAAAATGACCTTCCATTTTGAAATGTATTTTAATTTTATTTTTTACAAAATAAAAATGTTAAGAAATGCTCACTGTAAATGAACCATTTTGTTTCGAGTTGAGCAAAACCGTTCATTTGATCCAAAATGATTTTTTCCCAACTTTTCAATTCCCCCAAAATTTTTGAAAAATTACCATTTTCATGTCCACCTGAAATGTGTAGGGGTGTTGTTTGTTTTGTTCCCAGAATTCCCAGTGAATTGAAAAATCCATTATTTGCACAGCTCTAATTGGAAAATAGCTCAATAGAAAAAAGTAGAGAGGAGATATTTTACTCTAGAGACAGTTGTAGATAATATAAAAAAATGTTTCAATAATATAAGACCCAGACCAAAACACTTACCCAAAATGTGAACTAAACCTCAGTTGTTCTTAAAAGCTGAAAAAGCTGAACTTTCCTTTGTTGATGTTTCTGTCCTTTGCAGACCAAGTCAGAAGTGAAAGCACTAAATAACCTGAGAAAAGTGTTTTTTTCTGGCCTCACTAGAAGCAGGAAGTGTTGGGAATCTTGGGAAATTTAGTATCTCACATTTCTGGTGCACCTGTCATCCCCTGCTATCCCAAAGTGCTTTACAAGCCATGCAGCTCTTGGGTCAAAGGCAGCAGCTTTTTAACAGCATATATCAATACCAGTCAATAGATTAGGACAGGAAGGGAAGAACTTTATACAGTATCCAGTTCTCGTCCATCCTCCCTGTTGAAGGAGAAGGCCTAGGTAGGGACCATCGAATTGTGGAGGTAAATGCGTGGTTACGCAGGTGGTGTCAGGGAGAGGGCTTTGGATTCTTTGACCATGGGATGTTGTTCCAGGAAGAAGGATTGCTAGGAAGAGATGGGATCCACCTAAGGAAGACTGGGAAGAGCATCTTCGCAGGCGGGCTTGCTAACCTAGTGAGGAGGTCTTTAAACTAGGTTTGCCGGTGGATGGAGACCTAAGCCCTGAAAAGTGGGGCAGTGGGATACCGGGAGGAAACACAAGGAGAGGGTGCAACATGGGAGGCCTCCTGATTCATGCTGAGAAAGTAGGACAATCAGCTAGTTATCTTAGGTGCCTGTACACAAATGCAAGAAACCTGGGAAACAAGCAGAAAGAATTGGAAGTCCTGGCACAGCCAAGGAACTATGATGTGATTGGAATAACAGAGACTTGGTGGGGTAACTTACATGACTGGAGCACTGTCATGGATGTGTATAAACTGTTCAGGAAGGACAGGCAGAGGAGAAAAGCTGTAGGAGTTGCAGTGTATGTGAGAGAGCAGCATGATTGCTCAGAACTACAGTATGAACTGGAGAAAAGCCTGTTGAGAGTCTTTGGGTTAAGTTTAGAGATGAGAGCAACAAGGGTGGTGTCATGGTGGGCGTCTGCTACAGACCACCAGGATGAGGTAGACAAGGCTTTCTTCGGACAACAGAAGTTTCCAGATCACAGGCCCTGGTTCCCATGAGGAAGTTCAATCACACTGACATCTGCTGGGAGAACAATACAGCAGTGCACAGACAATCCAGGAAGTTTTTGGAGAGTGTTGGGGACAACTTCCTGGTGCAAGTGCTGGAGGAACCAACTAGGGGCTGTGCTCCTCTTGACCTGCTACTCACAAACAGGGAAGAATTGGTAGGGGAAGTAGAAGTGGGTGGCAGCCTAGGCATCAGTGACCATGAGATGGTCGAGTTCAGGATCCTGACAAAAAGAAGAAAGGAGAGCAGCAGAATATGGACCCTGGACTTCAGAGAAGCAGACTTTGACTCTCTCAGGGAACTGATGGGTAGGATCCCCTAGGCGGCTAATCTGAGGGGGAGAGAAGTCCAGGAGAGCCAGGTGTATTTTAAAGAAGCCTTATTGAGGGAGCAGGAACACACCATCCCAATGTGCAGAAAGAATAGCAAACATGGCAGGTGACCAGCTTGGCTTAACAGTAAAATATTCGGTGAGCTTAAACACAAAAAGGAAGCTTACGAGAAGTAGAAACTTGAACAGATGACTAGGGAGGAGTATAAAATATTGCTCAAGCATGCAGGGGTGTAATCAAGAAGGCCAAAGCACAATTGGAGTTGCAGCTAGCAAGGGATGTGAAGGGTAACAAAGGGTTTCTACAGGTATTTTAGCAACAAGAAGAAGGTCAGGGAAAGTGTGGGACCCTTACTGAATGGGGGAGACAACCTAGTGACAGATGATATGAAAAAAGCTGAAGTACTCAATGCTTTTTTTGCCTTGGTCTTCACAGACAAGGTCAGCTCCCAGACTGCTGCACTGGGCAGCACAATATGGGGAGGAGGTGAGCAGCCCTCAGTGGTGAAAGAACAGGTTAAGGACTCTTTAGAAAAACTGGACATGCACAAGTCCATGGGGCTGGATGCAATGCATCCGAGGGTGCTCAGGGTGTTGGCTGATGTGATTGCAGAGCCATGGACCAACATCTTTGAAAACTCATGGCAAACAGGAGATCCCAGATAATTGGAAAAAGACAAATATAGTGTCTATCTTTAAAAAAGGGAAGAAGGAGAATCAGGGGAACTACAGACCATTCAGCTTCACCTCTGTCACTGGAAAAATCATGGAGCAGGTCCTCAAGAAATCCATTTTGAAGCACTTGGAGGAGAGGAAAGTGATCAGGAACAGTCAACATGGATTCACCAAGGGCAAGTCATGCCTGACCAACCTGATTGCCTTCTATGGTGAGATAACTGGCTCTGTGGATATGGGGAAAACGGTGGATGTGATATACCTTGACTTTAGCAAAGCTTTTGATACGGTCTCCCACAGTATTCTTGCCAGCAAGTTAAAGAAGTATGGATTGGATGAATGGACTATAAGGTGGATAGAAAGCTGGCTAGATCATTGGGCTCAATGGCTAGTTTTCAACAAACTCGATGTCTAGTTGGCAGCTGGTATCAAGCAGAGTGCCCCAGGGGTCGGTCCTGGGGCTGGTTTTGTTCAACATTTTCATTAATGATCTGGATAATGGGATGGATTGTACCCTCAGCAAGTTTGTGAATGACACTAAGCTGGGGGGAGAGGTAGATATGCTGGAGGGTAGGGATAAGGTCCAGAGTGAACTAGAGAAATTGGTTTCAGAGTAACAGCCGTGTTAGTCTGTATTCGCAAAAAGAAAAGGAGAACTTGTGGCACCTTAGAGACTAACAAATTTATTTGAGCATAAGCTTTCATGAGCTACAGCTCACTTCATCGGATGCATTCAGTGGAAAATACAATTGGAGGATTGGGCCAAAAGAAATCAGATGTGGTTCAACAAGGACAAGTGCAGAGGACATCCTGCACTTAGGATGGAAGAATCCCATGCACTGCTACAGGCTGGGGACTGACTGGCTAAGCGGCAGTTCTTCAGAAAAGGACCTGGGGATTACAGTGGACAAGAAGCTGGATATGAGTCAGCAGTGTGCCCCTGTTGCCAAGAAGGCTAATGGCATATTGGGCTGCATTAGTAGGAGCATTGCCAGCAGATAGAGGGAAGTGATTATTCCCGTCTATTTGGCAATGGTGAGGCCACATTTGGAATATTGCATCCAGTTTTGGTCCCCCCACTACAGAAAGGATGTGGACAAATTGGAGAGAGTCCAGGAGAGGGTAATGGAAATGATCAGGGGGCTGGGGCACATGATTTATGAGCAGAGGCTGAGGGAATTGGGCTTATTTAGTCTGCAGAAGAGTAGAGTGAGGTGGGATTTGATAGCAGCCTTCAACTACCTGAAAGGGGGTTCCAAAGAGGATGGAGCTCAGCTGTTCTCAGTGGTGGCAGATGACAGAACAAGAAGCAATGGCCTGAAATTGCAGTGGGGGAGGTGTATGTTAAATATTAGGAAAAACTATTTCACTAGGAGGGTGGTGAAGCACTGGAATGGGTTACCTAGGGAAGTAATGAAATCTCCATCCTTAGAGGTTTTTAAGACCCGACTTGACAAAGCCCGGTCTGGGATGATTTAGTTGGGGTTGGTCCTGCTTTGAGCGTGGGGTTGGACTAGATGTCCTCCTGAGGTCTCTTCCAACCCTAATCTTCTATGATTCTATGAAACTGTAAGGCATGTTTAGGAAGGCAGAAGTTAGTAACCTGAGATGGAATTTGGCCAGGATTCCAAGGTTAACATCTCCTCCCTTCCAATAAATATAATCAGATCCTTAATGACTATGCATGTGTTAGGACTTCAGACTTACATTTAAACCCAAGGATGGCACCACCTAGGACAATTAGCTCAACACTGACTTAGATAGAAGAGTGCCACTGAGTTACTACCAGCATCACTTGCTTTAGTACACAGCCTCAGTGGTCTTCCATCCACATCCAACCCATCTCAGTCATGCTTGGTTTGGGCAGTCAGACGGGATCTCAGCAGAAGCTTCCATTACAAAATAGCAGGCCCCAGAGATTGAGATAAATATCTAGGGTGATATCTTGGTCTCCAGTGGGGCCAAGATATCACACCGAAACTTTATAGTGCATGTTATGACTCTATCATGCCCATCATGACTCCTGCACAGCAGCGCTCTTTGTCCAATCCTGAAGGAAGGCTCTCCCATGCATAGCCTCTGAACCCTGGCAGAAAAGGTGGCAGCCCTTGCCTTCAGAGAAGATTCCAAAGCTCTTGGAATTGTTTACACTAGAGTCCTATCCAATAAAGATTTGCTTAAAAAAGAGAGAGAACAAAAACAAATTATCTAGAGACGCTCGCTTGCACTTTTCAGTCACTCCCTCTTTGGTAATTAATCATCTTCCCCTTGGCGCCCAACAGACCAAATATGTTGAATTCCTCATTTGTTATTATTATTAGAAAACAGCTTGCTTTTTTGCATACCATTGTCAGAGTTCAAAGTGCCTTCGTGCTGAGGTGAGTGTGAGGGATGCATGTTTCATTCATCAGAAGATTTTGAAAAAATTTCTATTATGGGCTGGATTCTCCACCCCACCCAACCTCTTCTCAGACACAGTGGAGGGGGCAGCTGCAGGAAGCCAGCTGCAGCTGCCTGATTCCACGCTGCCACTTTAGTGGCACGAAGTGGAATTAGCGGACCAGAGAATTTGGCTCTATTATCTGTGAATTACATTGTTGAATGGAAGTGTATCAAATTATTGTAGCATTGAACCTCCCCCCATTCCCCCCGCCCCCACCCCGGTGAATCACTAGAATGCTAGGGAGGGAGGGATCAAAAGGAATGTAATTTTAAACAAGGTGGTGGCTCGCCTTTATTGGCTTCCTATTTGTGTGAATGAGGTAAATTTTAGGTCCTGTCTACCCTGCCCAAAATCATGTTTATAAACATGGTTGTGGCCAGACTGTGTTAGAACAAGGTTTATCCTTTCCTCTTGGGCCAGAAAAAGCATGTTAGAGAACAAAGTTATAACCTGGGCACCTGATTCTCCTTAAGGCCATTTATGCTGCTCTAGCACTGTGAGTAATGTAAAGAGACCTTAATGTAAATAAGAATCAGTCCCTAGGTATATTTCAGGGTTAAATATTGGTCCTCTAAGGCTCCACAATTTCCAAACATTGACAGCTCTACTGGGAAATGTTTGTAAAAAACATCAATGGGCAAAGAAATATAGAAGATGAGGGTGTATAGATTTACCTTCCATTATATGGCAACAAAATGGCAGATGAAATTCAATGTTGATCAATGCAAAGTAATGCACATTGGAAAACATAATCCCAACTATTCATATAAATTTATGGGATCTAAATTAGCTGTTACCACTCAAGAAAGAGATCTTGGAGTCATTGTGGATAGTTCCCTGAAAACATCCACTCAGTGTGCAGCGGCAGTCAAAAAAACTAACAGAATGTTAGGAACCATTAAGAAAGGGATAGATAATAAGACAGAAAATACCATAATGGCTCTATCTAAATCCATGATACACCCACATTTTGAATACTGTATTGTCTGCAGATCTGGTCTCTCCATCTCAAAAAAGATATACTGGAATTGGAAAAACTACAGAAAAGGGCAACAACAATAATTAGGAGTATGGAACAGCTTCCATATGAGGAGAAATTAATGAGACTGGGACTTTTCAGTTTGGAAAAAAGATGACTAAGGGGGGATATGATAGAGGTCTATAAAATCATGACTGGTGTGGAGAAAGTAAATAAGGAAGTGTTATATACTCCTTCTTATAACACAAGAACTAGGGGGGTCAGCAAATGAAATTAAGAGGCAGCAGATTTAAAACAAACAAAAGGAAGTATTTCTTCACACAATGCGCATTCAACCTGTGGAACTCTTTGCCAGAGGATATTGTGAAAGCCAAGACTATAATATGGTTCAAAAAAGAACTAGATAAGTTCATGGAGCATAGGTCCATCAATGGCTATTAGCCAGGATGGGCAGGGATGGTGTTCCTAGCCTCTGTTTGCCAGAAGTTGGGAATGGACGATAGTGGATGAATCACTTGATTATTACATGTTCTGTTCATTCCCTCTGAAGCACCTGGCAATGGCCACTATTAGAAGACAGGATACTGAGGTAGATGGACCATTGGTCTGACCCCGTATGGCCGTTCTTATGTTCTTATATAATCTAGACACTACTAATTTATTCCCCTTTTGAAGCAACTGCAAAAAGATTTTATTAGTTGATGTAAACCAACTATCCCATGGACTGGCAGGACTGTAATGATTAACAGAAACCTATTGCCCAGGGGACAAATGAAGAGCCTGATCCAAAGCCCATGGCAAGGGTCTCATTGACTTCAATGTGCCTTGGGTCAGATTCCAAGTGTGGGTTGGAGCCAGGATTAGAACTCAATCTCTGGACTCCCAGTCTTATGTTCTGTCCACTAGATTACACAGTTTCAGATGTTTGGTGCATAACTAATATACAGACATAATTGTGTGCGCTCTGGCCTTCTCTGAAATGGTTCCAACTTGGATCAGGTTATAGTTTTCCCACATGCTGGTGGTTGGCCTGAAGTGCCACTACAAGTGAGAGTTTTCAAAGCTCCCACTTTAGTGCCAATAACAAAGGCATTTTTCTGGCAGTAAAGGTCATTAATTCTATTGCTCCTGATGCATGTATGCAGTTTTGATTACAACTCGGAAAGCTGTATGCGTGAGGCCAATAAATTAGCACCTGACTATTGAATTGAACTCATGCAATGCCGCCCTACTCAGGGACAAACTCATCCTTGATTGGTGATTTACTGTGATTGCTGTTTAGGGGCTGGAGGACATGTGTGGGTATATTTCTACCCTCTGCTCTATGGAATCAGACTTGATCCTGGGTTGGTAACTGTCTTGCCCTCTTTTGATGGCTAGAAAAGAAGCGATACTCTCTGATGCTGCTGACAGACTTCCTTCTTCGTCTCAAGTGGTAGAGGCCTGTGGTTTTGGAGCAGAAGTGTATCCCAATAAGTTCTGTTTCCCATACCACAGTTTACAATTCTGTGTTTGTGTGAATATGCAGCCACAAATCATTAGGAAGGCACAATTATGGTCAGAGAAGCTGAAGGTGATTTTGTTACTATGCTCCCTGAACACAGAGCACTAAACTCATGTCTGGTACAATTCCCTTAAAATCAAAGGGTTTACACCAGGAATTAATTTGGACAAGACTCTCCTCATTATGTAGTGCTCATGTTCTCAGGTTTATCAACAAGTACAGTAATACCCAGATCTAGACACAGTGAGAAGAATGACCAATGGAGCAATAAACCAGCTTGAGTAAATAGGGTACTTTGGTTTGCATCAAAGAGTGTCCTAATAATGCCTAATTCTTCTGTTCTGTATTGACCAGGGTGAAAGGAGTGACAGAAAACACGGTGAACTGTTTGCCATTTTCATCGACAAATTTTAATGGAGTATCCAGGGCCCCACATCCCCTAGCGTCACACTCTGAAAGGCCCCAGGATAACAGCCTACCCACTGGAACACAACATCACCTCATCAATCCTGACTCCTGACAGCCTTCATCCAGCCCTGGTCATGTAGGCTGTGTGCTTTGAAAGAACTGGGAAGCTGAAGAAGTGATCTGTGTACCAGGACACATTCAGACATGTTGGGTACTGTTCTTTATTTTGGACAGTAAATAACAATTTGCAGCATCTTCCACCAGAGGAGCTACAGCAACTTTAGAAATATTTAATTAAGCCTCATAAACCCTCCTCTATGTGGTAGGAATTATCCTCATTTTTCAGATGGAGAAATTGAGGCACAGATAGTTAAATCACTTGCTTAAGGTCTCAGTTCATGACAGAGTCAAGGCTAGAACCAGGATCTCCTGATGCCCAATACTGTGCTTTAGCTATAAGTCCATTCTCCTCCCTCATGTATACTGTGGTTTATAAAACATGCAAAGAGAAGGTCTCTCTCGCCCAAAGCACATATAGTCTGACTCAGGCAAATGCAACATATGGGATAAGAGTTCAGGGGCACAAATATCACTGGTGATATTGAAGGCTTTGCAAAAGCAGTGAGTTTTGAGGAAGGATATGAATGGAGAAAAGGAGGGGAACTAATGTCTAGGAAGTGGAAAGCTTCTTCCAGGTTTAGGGGTAGCATAAAAAAGGCACAAAGCTAATGGCTTTGCCTACTTTTGAAATGGTGCAGCTGTGCAGCGGTAGTGCTTCAGTGGAGCCACTACCTACGCCACAGGAGGGGTCCTCCCATTGCTGTAGTAGTTAATCCACGTCCACGAGAGGTGGCAAATAGGTCAACAGAATAATTCTTCTATCCACCTAGCGCTGTCTACGCAGGGATTTATAAACGTCATTCAGGGGTGTGGATTTTTCACACCCCTGAGCAATGCAGCTGGGTCAATCTCATTTTCTAGTATAGACCAGCCCTAAGAATGGGAGAAGGAAACACAGGGGAAAGTCCGGAGATAGGATTAAATGGGACTTAAGCACATGCTTAAAGTTCTGCATGCGCCTAACTGCTTGGCTGAATCAAGGCCATAAATAGGATCCAATATCTTGCATAGATTTCCTTTTCTATACCCATCTGCGAGAACGGCATCATTAGATAACAGTGAAAGGACACAGCTCAGCCCCTCCAAGAAACAAGGTGTAAAGACTCTTATTACACAGCTGAGGTGCCCTTGTCATTTGGCAGATGTCTCAGTTCAACCATAAGCAAAGTCCTAGTAAGCTTTTCCCAACACTTTTTAATATTCTGCAGCTCCAACTTCGCTGGCTCCTAAACTGGAAAAAAACGTGCTCTATTTGCTGATGGAAAGAGACACAGACACAAATAAAACACATTCCAGTGTCATTGACTAACAAGGTGAGTCTGCTTTATATACTCAGGCCTATGAGCTACATACACTAATCCAAAGGCTAAAGTAATTCCTAAGAGACTGTGCAGCTATTCTTGTGTATACAACATGCTCCAGAACCTCTCCTGTAAACTTAATCCGCTGCAACAAATCAAGGTAACCTTGTGAGCCCCCAAGACAATTGAGATTTTTTCTGCTGACTTGCCTGGCTTTGTAGATACTTAGCTCTGAGTTACAGGAGATTTAAATCAAACCTGCTAACCCACTGATCTTGATAACGTTTGGGAAATTTCAAGCCAGCTCAAGAAATGTCAGACCTCCCTCCAGATGTCAATGGGAAATGCACATGTAGGTCAAAGGGAGGCAACCTCGTGACAGAGGATGTGGAAAAAGCTAATGTACTCAATGCTTTTTTTGCCTCTGTCTTCACGAACAAGGTCAGCTCCCAGACTACTGCACTGGGCAGCACAGCATGGGGAGGAGGTGACCAGCTCTCTGTGGAGAAAGAAGTGGTTCTGGACTATTTAGAAAAGCTGGACTAGCACAAGTCCATGGGGCCGGATGCATTGCATCCGAGAGTGCTAAAGGAGTTGGCGGATGTGATTGCAGAGCCATTGGCCATTATCTTTGAAAACTCATGGCGATCGGGGGAGGTCCCAGATGACTGGAAAAAGGCTAATGTAGTGCCCATCTTTAAAAAAGGGAAGAAGGAGGATCCTGGGAACTACAGGCCAGTCAGCCTCACCTCAGTCCCTGGACAAATCATGGAGCAGGTCCTCAAGGAATCAATTCTGAAGCACTTAGAGGAGAGGAAAGTGATCAGGAACAGTCAGCATGGATTCACCAAGGGCAAGTCATGCCTGACTAATCTAATTGCCTTCTGTGATGAGATAACTGGCTTGGTGGATGAGGGGAAAGCAGTGGACATGTTGTTCCTTGACTTTAGCAAAGCTTTTGATATGGTCTCCCACAGTATTCTTGCCAGCAAGTTAAAGAAGTATGGGCTGGATGAATGCACTATAAGGTGGATAGAAAGCTGGCTAGATTGTCGGGCTCAACGGGTAGTGATCAATGGCTCCATGTCTAGTTGGCAGCTGGTATCTAGCGGAGTCCCCCAAGGGTCGGTCCTGGGGCCGGTTTTGTTCAATATCTTCATAAATGATCTGGAGGATGGTGTAGATTGCACCCTCAGCAAGTTTGCAGATGACACTAAACTGGGAGGAGAGGTAGAAACGCTGGAGGGTAGGGATAGGATACAGAGGGACCTAGACAAATTGGAGGATTGGGCCAAAAGAAATCTGATGAGGTTCAACAAGGACAAGTGCAGAGTCCTGCACTTAGGACGGAAGAATCCCATGCACCGCTACAGACTAGGGACTGAATGGCTCAGCAGCAGTTCTGCAGAAAAGGACCTAGGGGTTACTGTGGACGAGAAGTTGGATATGAGTCAACAGTGTGCCCTTGTTGCCAAGAAGGCCAATGGCATTTTGGGATGTATAAGTAGGGGCATTGCCAGCAGATCGAGGGACGTGATCGTTCCCCTCTATTCGACATTGGTGAGGCCTCATCTGGAGTACTGTGTCCAGTTTTGGGCCCCACACTACAAGAGGGATGTGGAAAAATTGGAAAGAGTCCAGCGGAGGGCAACAAAAATGATAAGGGGACTGGAACACATGACTTATGAGGAGAGGCTGAGGGAACTGGGGATGTTTAGTCTTCAGAAGAGAAGAATGAGGGGGGATTTGATAGCTGCTTTCAACTACCTGAAAGGGGGTTCCAAAGAGGATGGCTCTAGACTGTTCTCAGTGGTAGCAGATGACAGAACAAGGAGTAATGGTCTCAAGTTGCAGTGGGGGAGATTTAGGTTGGATATTAGGAAAAACTTTTTCACTTGGAGGGTGGTGAAACACTGGAATGCTTTACCTAGGGAGGTGGTGGAATCTCCTTCCCTAGAAGTTTTTAAGGTCAGGCTTGACAAAGCCCTGGCTGGGATGATTTAGTCGGGGATCGGTCCTGCTTTCAGCAGGGGGTTGGACTAGATGACCTCCTGAGGTCCCTTCCAACCCTGATATTCTATGATTCTATGATTCTATGATCTGGCCCTTGCTCCCCACCCAGCTACAGAAAATGTAGGGGCAGCAGGTGCACTACTGGGGGAGAGTGGCTACTTGCAGAAGAGGCTGCATTTTAGTGGTGGACGGTTGATAAAAAGTAGGCCAAATTCAGATTTGGTGGGGGGAACTCCATGGAAGCCAATGGAATTCTGCCAGTAATGAACTTGCTCAGGAGTTTTAAATCCCTTTGGAATCTTTCTGGTTTGGCCATCTTTGCTCAAGATGAGGAAAGCTTGCATCCATACTGTGAATAAAGAAGGCAAGAAAGAAAGATTCTGTCTCACTCATTTCTCTCCCAACATTAAAATCATCCTGCTGCAAAGTCACAGCTTTTCATTTGCACAGTTAGCGCAGTGTATAGCTACTATGGTGATGGTTGGCTAGGAAAACCAGTTCTAGAAGAGCACGATGAAGCAACACACAAATTCTCATTGTGTCACTTATCAGATTGACAGGCAAACTTCAAAGACAAGGATCCGGGAGTTTTGTGCCTTAGCAGCACCCATTTGCCTTACCTGAGAACAGGTGTGTCTTTGTTCACAGTACTTGCTTGTTGCTGACTTTTATCTCTTTCTCTTTACTGTCATTTTCTTCTTGCCAACAAGTTCCCTGCCCTGCACCTTGCATTACATTGCATAAATAGCTAGGTGTGTTATGAGTGGCTTTCACCTTCCTCTGAAACATAAGGCAATGGGCACTGGAGGTGGCATACTGTACTTGATGGGGTCTCAAATGGTCAGAGCTCTCCCCTCAATCTCAAGTCTCCTTTGGCATTTTGCCACAACATAAAAAACGGTTTCAGAGTAGCAGCCGTGTTAGTCTGTATTCGCAGAAAGAAAAGGAGTACTAGTGGCACCTTAGAGACTAACCAATTTATTTGAGCATAAGCTTTCGTGAGCTACAGCTCACTTAATCAGATGCATCCGATGAAGTGAGCTGTAGCTCACGAAAGCTTATGCTCAAATAAATTGGTTAGTCTCTAGGGTGCCACTAGTACTCCTTTTCTTTTTATAAAAAACGGTGACCACACACATACAGCCATCACGGTCATTAGTGGGGATTGAACCAGAGACCCTTCAGCACCAAAAGTCAAGTCCCTACCACCTGCTGTAAAGGAGACCTTGTTGAGTAGAAGTTACAGCCTGCAGATGATTTGCTAGGACTGTTCACAGGAGGCAGGAGAGGGCTTAATCACATGCACCAAACCAGTATATTAAGTGTGCTTGCCTGGAAGATTGGGCATGAAATTGATACATACTCCCTTAGTAGGTTTCCACTTGTGGTATGTGAAATGCTGATCATGCTGTGTACTCCAGGTACCAACCCACTGCCAAGCAGTCTAGGAGCATTTATTTGCCTGAGATATTTCTCTAAAGGGCACACTCAAAACAGGGAGTCTTTTGCTGCAAGTTACATGGAGACAAGGTGCATGAGCAGTACACAAGCAACGTGTTACTGCTATCACTCATTAGTTATTATTTGATCATTTATTGCTTCTTAGTATTTGACCCACAATTACAAGAAGACAATGTCCCTGCCCCAAAGAACTCCCAATTGGAGGGCCTCAACCTGCAAACCCCATTTTCCAGGGACAAATAGTTGTCTTGAAGCCAATGAGATGAATGTGTAGCATGAGACCCATGTCTAGACAAATGGGTTGGGAGAGCAGCAGGGAGTGCATGAAGCAAAGTCTTTGTTGAAGTTTGGCACATGTCTTGCAGTCCCAGAAATTGTTTTTGATGAGGTTACAAAATAACGTTGGTGTAGAGAAAGAGGGGTGTGGTGTGGTGGGTATAATATGTTTTACTGGAAATTCTGTTTCTCAGATGAGATGTAAACTGTGTTTTGAGTCATTACATTTTCTAGCCATTAAAGATCTGATGGCCCTTTTCATAAAAATGGGACTGTTAACATTGGAGCCTAAGGCCACAGCCATCAACTCATACAGTTATATTCAGCTTCCCTAAATTCCTCTGCAGTTTCAGTTGGACCTTCATCTTCACTTCCTGCCCTAAACTATTGTTTGGAGTTGCTTCACCAGCCACCACATTCCGCCCTGAACATGGCTGCATTTCAATAGTAAGAAAAGTGATGCTGTACTCTAACGGTAGAATTTGGAAAGTGCTTTGGGATCTTACAGATTGAAAGGTGTTATAGACATTTAAATTATTATTATTGTTGTTGTTTGTGTATTGCAGTGCCCCCTATTCAGGTGACTCATTAAATATGGGAAAAATGGAAAAGAGATTTGAGCCCCCAAAATAACTATTAAAGTACAGCATGGTTGATAAAATGTTCTTGGGAAAGTTACAGAGCAGTGTCTTTGTTAAAAGTTCAGGTTCATCCCTTTAAACCTTTCCTCTGTAACATACTGAGACCCCCCAGGGCAATAGACCTGACAAATGGCTCTCTTGTTAGCATCTGAATTATGTGTGGCAAAGCAGCATTACCACCTTTCCCTGAGCTACATTACAGCATCCAGGATTTTCCCCGAAGGCCTGGAGGTATGGGAAGAATGCGCTGCAGCTGAACACAAGGACCCTTCGTTAATACCAAATTTGTTCTTCCTCCAGCAGCTCTGGTAAGTTTAATAGCAATAATACTCAGCAGTATCTAGTTGACAGTGGGGAGCTAGAAATTACAAGCAATTAGCCATCTTTAAATCCTTTTGATTGCTGGTGTTAATCATCTTAGGTTTAAGTGTTCATACTGTGAACTATATACCATTAAACTCCTATGTTATGAAGTAACTGGGGATTGAGGAGTTCATAAAGCTGAACATTTCACACAGCTGCAGTAGGTGCAGCACGGATGTTGTAGTCTGGTGCCCACCAGCACTTTCGTCTTGTCAGTCAAACCACTGCAAAACAACTTCAAATGCACTGAAGGCATCCAAATGTGAAGAGACATCGACTTGTTATTCAGCAACATAATTTCAGCAACATCGTCATTATCTGACTTTTTTTTTTTTACATGGGGAAAGATGGTTTGTATAACTGCTTGTTCGGGAGATTGGTGTTTGTAAAATCTTACGCTGTATTGGCACAAGGGGCGTGTTAAGCTTTTTGCACTGATCTGGCTAATGTGTAAGTGTCCTGCTGCCCTCTCCTGGATTGAATGAGAACAGCTCGATTGATACTAGATCCTGACAATGGTTAGAGCTAGCCAATGGATTCAAATAACGGAGACCTACAGTTTGGAGTCAGAGGATCTGTGCACTGTCCCTGTAGTCACTGACATTCTGAGTGGCTGTGGAGTGCAGCACAGCGACAATCACGAAGGCCCACAGTGGCCACTGATATGGTACTGTCCAAAGTACCGTGGGGGGAAATGGTAGGGCACCAACAGCGATCAGGGATGGTCTAGCTGTATTGCACCATGTGTCAGTGCATAAGTCCCTTCCAGCCCTACTTTCCTATGATTCTATTAATGTAATGGCTGTTTGTTCCCAACATAGAGCTAGCATGGTTCCTTGTGCTGGGCCTTCATCTAGTATAAAGGGGGATTTTTGGAGTCATGCCCCAACCTTGCTATGAGGTGCCTGCAGGACTGGGGCCTTGCTGATGCAAGGAATAATGTTCTTGAGAGATTCTGAGTCATAATTTATTGCCCAAGTCTTTATGGCTCTGCAAATTCCCTTGATTGTTCTAGTGTATGTTTGCCTATATTTGCTACGGAAGAGGTTAATGGTATGACGGCAACTGGTGGGTCAGAGCAGAGTGGTAGCTGCGAGATGGAAGGGGTTAATGGTTTGATGACCCTGGTGAGCAGGGGTGTGTGAACGTGCAGAAGGGGTTAATGGGGTGATGGCCCTGGTGGGCCGGACAGGAGATGGGGCAAAAGGGGTTAATGGGGTGGTGGCCCCAGCGGGCAGTGAGGGGTGATGGCATGGAAGGGGTTAATGGGGAAATGGCCCCTGCAGGCAGTGGAGGGGAGGATGGGGCGAAAGAGGTTAATGGGAAGGTGACCCGAGCAGACAGCGGGGCTGATGGGGCAGAAGTGGTTAATGAGGCGATGGCCCTGGCAGGCAGTAGCGGCGGAGCTGTCTCCCAACCCCAGGACATGTGCCAAAAATCCATCTTTCTACTTGGGGTTACCCTGCGATTCCCACTCCCAGCACTCAGACCTTCCCCACCTCCTTTTCCTAAAGGGTTATGATTTGTGCTCTCTGAGCTAATAGTGGCTACCCAAATGCACCTTTTCCCAGCAGCCTTCCCTCTATTATCACAGGCACTAGAGTTGCATCTTGGTTTAAAGAGACACAGTTACTTTCCAAAAGCTTATCAGGACCAGCGTCCTGAAAAACTCAGACCTGGGTTAGGGTACCCTCTGTCACCCTTTCTCCGTCCCCAAGAGGTCAACTGTGTGACTGCTCCCCTCCAGGAGATCAGTTACATAGTTTCCTTTCAAAACCTGAGACACAGGCTGGATGCCTGGGTGCACAGATGCTGAATCAGCCATTCTGTCCTGGGTATCCTCTCCCATGTGATCATTGTGGAGACATTCTTGTACTCCCACTATTCCTTCCCCAGTTTCCTCCTCTGGGCCCCGCTCTAAGACACATCCCTGTATGTTCTCTACAGTAGGATCTATCCTCTGTTCAGCTGTGAAGGGCTCATAGCTAACAGCCTGGACAGTTGTCTCACTGACAGGCACAATACTCCCCTCCCTTCCTGAGGTGCTGTTGCCTTCAGCTACAGTGCAAGAGCTGGTCTCAACCATCCCCACACCTGGAAGCATGCTGCTTCCCCCTGCTGCATAGAAATCAAGAAGACTCTCTCCCACTCCTTCAGCAGTTCCTGGCACTTTACACTTTCCCTCTGGGGTCCCAGCAGAATGCTCCTTCTTGCTGCAGGCCAACACCTTAACAGCCTGAGCTACACAGAAAAAATCTTTGCCAATTAGTATGAAAATAGGATTATCGTCCACCACACCTGCTGTCAATAAACTTTCTAAACCCCCGAATTTCTATGTGTGTTTTCACCAAAGACATCCTGAATAAATCCTGTAAACTCCTTCTAATAAAAGCTCTGCCATCTGTCCTGGTAGTAGGTCACCTTCCTGAATTATACTCCACTTGACCACAGAAATCTCAGCATCTGTATGTTCCCACCCAAAATATGCCCTGCCATTAATCCTGACAGCCTTTATGTGTTTCCTCTCTGGCTCTGCAGAGGCTAATCTTACAAAACCAATAGGATATGTTTCAATCACCTGGGAGTTTTCTGTGTTGAGGACAGTAGAATTGTCATGAGCTATTGGTTGCCTGCTTCCTCCTAGAACAGAGCATCTATTCCTCAGGTGGTCAGTAGAATTACAATGATAGCATCTTTTGGGCTCCTCTGTTTTCACAGGAGATTTGGGACAGCGAATAGAGAGGA
This sequence comes from Chelonia mydas, assembly GCF_015237465.2. Classification (NCBI taxonomy): domain Eukaryota; kingdom Metazoa; phylum Chordata; order Testudines; family Cheloniidae; genus Chelonia; species Chelonia mydas. The sequence goes on from NC_057853.1 coordinate 51,544,092, forward strand.
ATGGTTTTGGGGTGGTGAGTGCCCAGACTCCCAGGCACCCTCTTTCTCCAAGGAGTAAAACAGAACCCTGCTTCCCTCCCTTTAAACCTCCCTTTATGTGGTTTATCCATAATAGATGCCTGTATTTGCTCAAAGGCATCATCTAGAGAAGCCATCTCATCCACAGTTTTCACATTTTTGTCCCATAGAAACTGTTTCACATCATCTTTACATATGCTTAGGAAATGTTCCTGAGCAACCAGGTCAAATAATCCTTCAAAGCTTGTAACCCCTTTTCCCCTCACCAACTGTCCCATCAAATCTTTCATCTTGTTTACATATTCCCCTTTACTCATGTCAGCACCCCCTTAAGATTTCTAAATTTTACTCTATAGGTTTCAGGGTAATCTGAAATTGCTTCAAAACCATTTCTTTGAATTTACAATAATCTTAAGCATCCTCAGTTGGCATTTCATTGAATATATCCAGAGATTCACCAGTTAACTTGGCAATCAAAGTGGGGATTTTCGTGTCATCAGGAATCTGGTGAATCACACAAGAGATGAGGCTGGCTAACAGTCGTATTGTACCATCTTCTGCCGAGCAGCCATGAGATGTGCATGGCATGCAGTCCTTCTGCACCGTCTGCTGCCAGCCAAAGATGTAAAAGGTAGATGGAGTGGATCAAAACAAGAAATAGACCAGATTTGTTTTGTACTCATTTGCTTCCCCCCCTCCCCTGTCTAGGGGACTCATTCCTCTAGGTCACACTGTAGTCACTCACAGAGAAGGTGCAGCAAAGTAAATCTAGCCATGTATCAATCAGAGGCCAGACTAACCTCCTTGTTCCAATAAGAACAATAACTTAGGTGCACCATTTCTTATTGGAACCCTCCGTGAAGTCCTGCCTGAAATACTCATGGATGTAAAGCCATCCCCTTTGTTGATTTTAGCTCCCTGAAGCCAACCCTGTAAGCCGTGTCGTTAGTCACCCCTCCCTGCATCAGAGCAACAGCAAACAATTGTGCATCTGAGTTGAGAGTGCTGTCCAGAGCAGTCACAATGGAGCACTCTGATGGGGCTAAAACATTGTCGCGGGTGGTTCTGGGTACATATCGTCAGGCCCCGTTCCCTCCCTCCCTCCGTGAAAGCAAGGGCAGACAATCGTTTCGCGCCTTTTTTCCTGAGTTACCTGTGCAGATGCCATACCACGGCAAGCATGGAGCCCGCTCAGGTAACCATCACCGTATGTCTCCTGGGTGCTGGCAGACATGGTACTGCATTGCTACACAGCAGCATCAACCCCTTGCCTTGTGGCAGCAGACGGTACAGTATGACTGGTAGCCATCATCGTCATGTCCGAGGTGCTCCTGGCCACGTCGGCCAGGAGCGCCTGGGCAGACATGGGTGCAGGGACTAAATTTGGAGTGACTTGACCAGGTCATTCTCTTCAGTCCTGCAGTCAGTCCTATTGAACTGCCTTATGGTGAGCAGGCAGGTGATATGGATTGCTAGCAGTCCTATTGCATCATCTTCTGCCGGGCAGCCATGAGATGTGCATGGCATGCAGTCCTTCTGCACCGTCTGCTGCCAGCCAAAGATGTAAAAGATAGATGGAGTGGATCAAAACAAGACATAGACCACATTTGTTTTGTACTCATTTGCTTCCTCCCACTCCCCCGTCTAGGGGACTCATTCCTCTAGGTCACACTGTAGTCACTCACAGAGAAGGTGCAGCGAGGTAAATCTAGCCATGTATCAATCAGAGGCCAGACTAACCTCCTTGTTCCAATAAGAACAATAACTTAGGTGCACCATTTCTTATTGGAACCCTCCGTGAAGTCCTGCCTGAAATACTCATGGATGTAAAGCCACCCCCTTTGTTGATTTTAGCTCCCTGAAGCCAACCCTGTAAGCCATGTCGTCAGTCGCCCCTCCCTCCGTCAGAGCAACAGCAGACAGTCGTTCCGCGCCTTTTTTCTGTGCGGACGCCATACCAAGGCAAGCATGGAGGCCGCTCAGCTCACCTTGGCAATTAGGAGCACATTAAACACCACACGCATTATCCAGCAGTATATGCAGCACCAGAACCTGGCAGAGCAATACCGGGCGAGGAGGCGACGTCAGCGCGGTCACGTGAGTGATCAGGACATGGACACAGATTTCTCTGAAAGCATGGGCCCTGCCAATGCATGCATCATGGTGCTAATGGGGCAGGTTCATGCTGTGGAACGCCAATTCTGGGCTCGGGAAACAAGCACAGACTGGTGGGACCGCATAGTGTTGCAGGTCTGGGACGATTCCCAGTGGCTGCGAAACTTTCGCATGCGTAAGGGCACTTTCATGGAACTTTGTGACTTGCTTTCCCCTGCCCTGAAGCGCATGAATACCAAGATGAGAGCAGCCCTCACAGTTGAGAAGCGAGTGGCAATAGCCCTGTGGAAGCTTGCAACGCCAGACAGCTACCGGTCAGTTGGGAATCAATTTGGAGTGGGCAAATCTACTGTGGGGGCTGCTGTGATGCAAGTAGCCCATGCAATCAAAGATCTGCTGATATCAAGGGTAGTGACCCTGGGAAATGTGCAGGTCATAGTGGATGGCTTTCTGCAATGGGATTCCCTAACTGTGGTGGGGCCATAGACGGAACCCATATCTCTATCTTGGCACCGGAGCACCAAGCCGGCGAGTACATAAACCGCAAGGGCTACTTTTCAATAGTGCTGCAAGCTCTGGTGGATCACAAGGGACGTTTCACCAACATCAACGTGGGATGGCCGGGAAAGGTACATGACGCTCGCATCTTCAGGAACTCTGGTCTGTTTCAAAAGCTGCAGGAAGGGACTTTATTCCCAGACCAGAAAATAACTGTTGGGGACGTTGAAATGCCTATATGTATCCTTGGGGACCCAGCCTACCCCTTAATGCCATGGCTCATGAAGCTGTACATAGGCAGCCTGGACAGTAGTCAGGAGCTGTTCAACTACAGGCTGAGCAAGTGCAGAATGTGGTAGAATATGCATCTGAACGTTTAAAGGTGCGCTGGCGCACTTTACTGACTCACTTAGACCTCAGCGAAACCAATATTTCCACTGTTATTACTGCTTGCTGTGTGCTCCACAATATCTGTGAGAGTAAGGGGGAGACGTTTATGGCGGGGTGGGAGGTTCAGGCAAATCGCCTGGCTGCTGGTCATGCGCAGCCAGACACCAGGGTAGTTAGAAGAGCACAGGAGGGTGTGGTACGCATCAGAGAAGCTTTGAAAACCAGTTTCATGACTGGCCAGGCTATGGTGTGAAAGTTCTCTTTGTTTCTCCTTGATGAAATCCCCCACCCCTTGGTTCACTCTACTTCCCTGTAAGCGAACCACCCTCCTCTCCTCCCTTCGATCATTGCTTGCAGAGGCAATAAAGTCATTGTTGCTTCACATTCATGCATTCTTTATTTATTCATCACACAAATAGGGGGATGACTACCAAGGTATCCCAGGAGGGGTGGTGGAGGAGGGAAGGAAAATGCCACACAGCACTTTAAAAGTTTACAACTTTAAAATTTATTGAATGCGAGCCTTCTTTTTTGGGGGCAATCCTCTGTGGCGGAGTGGCTGGTTGGCCGGTGGCCCCCCCACCGCGTTCTTGGGCGTCTGGGTGTGGAGGCTATGGAACTTGGGGAGGAGGGCGGTTGGTTACACAGGGGCTGTAGTGGCAGTCTGTGCTCCAGCTGCCTTTGCTGCAGCTCAACCATACACTGGAGCATACTGGTTTGGTCCTCCAGCAGCCTCAGCATTGAATCCTGCCTCCTCTCATCACGCTGCCGCCACATTTGAGCTTCAGCCCTGTCTTCAGCCCGCCACTTACTCTCTTCAGCCCGCCACTTCTCCTCCCGGTCATTTTTTGCTTTCCTGCACTCTGACATTATTTGCCTCCATGCATTCGTCTGTGCTCTGTCCGTGTGGGAGGACAGCATGAGCTCAGAGAACATTTTATCACGAGTGTGTTTTTTTTTTTTCTAATCTTCACTAGCCTCTGGGAAGGAGAAGATCCTGTGATCATTGAAACACATGCAGCTGGTGAAGAAAAAAAAAGGGACAGCGGTATTTAAAAAGACACATTTTATAAAACAGTGGCTACACTCTTTCAGGGTAAACCTTGCTGTTAACATTACATACATAGCACATGTGCTTTCGTTACAAGGTCGCATTTTGCCTCCCCCCACCGCGCGGCTACCCCCTCAACCCTCCCCCCTCCCCGTGGCTAACAGCGGGGAACATTTCTGTTCAGCCACAGGCAAACAGCCCAGCATGAACGGGCTCCTCTGAGTGTCCCCTGAAGAAAAGCACCCTATTTCAACCAGGTGACCATGAATGATATCTCACTCTCCTGAGAATAACACAGAGAGATAAAGAACGGACGTTGTTTGAATGCCAGCAAACATACACTGCAATGCTTTGTTGTACAATGATTCCCGAGTACGTGTTACTGGCCTGGAGTGGTAAAGTGTCCTACCATGAAGGATGCAATAAGGCTGCCCTCCCCAGAAACCTTTTGCAAAGGCTTTGGGAGTACATCCATGAGAGCCGCGAATGCCAGGGCAAATTAATCCTTTCACATGCTTGCTTTTAAACCATGTATAGTATTTTAAAAGGTACACTCACCGGAGGTCCCTTCTCCACCTGCCGGCTCCAGGAGGCAGCCTTGGGTGGGTTCGGGGCGTATTGGCTCCAGGTCCAAGGTGAGAAACAGTTCCTGGCTGTCGGGAAAAGCGGTTTCTCCGCTTGCTTGCTGTGAGCTATCTACAACCTCAACATCATCATCATCTTCTTCGTCCCCAAAACCTGCTTCCGTGTTGCCTCCATCTCCATTGAAGGAGTCAAACAACACGGCTGGGGTAGTGGTGGCTGAACCCCCTAAAATGGCATGCAGCTCATCATAGAAGTGGCATGTTTGGGGCCCTGACCCGGAGCGGCCGTTCGCCTCTCTGGTTTTCTGGTAGGCTTGCCTCAGCTCCTTAAGTTTCACGCGGCACTGCTTCGGGTCCCTGTTATGGCCTCTGTCCTTCATGCTCTGGGAGATTTTGACAAAGGTTTTGGCATTTCAAAAACTGGAACGGAGTTCTGATAGCACGGATTCCTCTTCTCATACAGCGATCAGATCCCGTACTTCCCGTTCAGTCCACGCTGGAGCTCTTTTGCGATTCTGGGACTCCATCATGGTCACCTCTGCTGATGAGCTCTGCATGGTCACCTGCAGCTTGCCACGCTGGCCAAACAGGAAATGAGATTCAAAAGTTCGCGGTTCTTTTCCTGTCTACCTGGCCAGTGCATCTGAGTTGAGAGTGCTGTCCAGAGCGGTCACAATGGAGCACTCTGGGATAGCTCCCGGAGGCCAATACCATCGAATTGTGTCCACAGTACCCCAAATTCGACCCGGCAAGGCCAATTTAAGCGCTAATCCACTTATCAGGGGTGGAGTAAGGAAATCGATTTTAAGAGCCCTTTAAGTTGAAATAAAGGGCTTCATCATGTGGACGGGTGCAGGTTTACATCGATTTAACGCTGCTAAATTCGACCTAAAGTCCTAGTGTAGACCAGGGCATAGTCTCTCTCTTTTTTTTTGCTGCCTGCAGTCTGAACAGCTCTAGCTTTGTAACTGCTTCACTGCTTTCACTCATCTTGCTGCTTTTCTGTCCCCATTTCCCTCTTCTGAAATAAGCAAACAGAAAATAACAAACCAGTAACCTTCTCTTTGACTGTTCTCAGCCACCACTCTTAAAATCTCTTAAAATCTCTACACCAGTGTATGAAGTGCAAATCTCCCTTAGAACAACAAGCTGTGCATTTCACCCTGCTCGCTGTGCCACTGTGAGGAGTTCCCTAGGGTGCAACCTGGAACTGGGGTACCACTGAGCCCTCTGTTTTACCAACCGGGGCTCCCTCTCACACTGTGATGCTGTGACAAACTACAAACCTCTCCAGGTCCTGCACTTATACAGCCATCCATAGGCAGGGACACACCCACCTAAGTTACATCTATGCTTCTCCCATCCGCTCATGAACCAACAGCAGAGAGGCTCCAGCCAATTCCCCCCAGCTTCCCAGCCTTGGACCCCAGAGCTGTACCATCCTGTGCTGAGCAGAAGCCTGATCGGTGTAAATTTATAACACAGTCTGCCCCATCTCCATGTGGAGAGGACACACACATGCCTTTGTAACTGAGCTGAGAATTCCCAAGCACTTCAAGCAAAATACGCTGTTTTAGGTGTAAGCAGGGTCTGAATGAATTCTCCCCTGACAGCTAGCTTGGGGTGGGGGGGGGAGAGATTTCAGGAACAAACTCTATTTACATAAACACACCTGCTCTGCTTAGATATCCAGCAGATAGAGTGGTGTTGCTCAAAATAATCAACTTTGCCTAGTTTTGGGTTACAAATCACTTCTGAATGCAGGGGTAGTGAAATTCTATAATCAGTGTGTTGTCATTATTGTATGAATGAAAGGGAGCAGAACTGTGCTTAACCGGTACCAATGAAGGGATCACCCTCAGCTCAAAGGACCTTGTTAAGCCAGGGGCTCAAATGCCAAAGCCCTGTGAAAGTAAGAGAGGTAAGGACAGGTATCTCAGCCAGGAGGTGTGGACTCTCTCTCTCTCTCGGGGTCCCCGGACTGGTATAACCTGTCCCCCCTCCCCAGCACACTGTTCAAAGAAAGAGCTACATAGGCTTCATAGGAGCCTCTTTGTTGTTTTAAATGCTCAATCAGAGCTGAAATCAGTTGTGGTAGGACTGTGTTTCTGCCCAGCCTCCTAAGAGCTGAAAATTACTAAGAGACTGATGTGCAGAGGTTACAGCAGAGAGGCAGGTGACAGCAGAAGGTGACTGACAGTCGGTTGGTGGAGTGGCTGGTGAGGTGGCGAGCAGAACGAGTGGCTGGCAGGACAGCCAGCGGAGAGGAACAGCAGCTGGTGGGATGGCCAGCGGAGAGGAACCACGGCTGGCGGGGTGGTCAGGCAGCAAGGAGCAGTGGCTGCCAGGGAGGCCAGCCAAAGCAAGTGCTCAGATGGCGGAGCAAGCAAGGTGCCTTCTTCCCCGGGTGGGAGGTGAACTCACATAGATGCGCCTCTGAACCCTGTGAGTGAGGTATGGTGAGGGAGCACAGAGGGGCACAGAAAAGGAACTTTTAGTTGTAGAACTCAAGAACATGAGGCGGAAGGCACTGCCCCATGCACTCTGGGGTGGGTGTCCTGCTCACAATACTATGGTTATGAATCCTGCTTGTGGAATTTTTCCTAATTAATGTCAGGTGACTTCCCTCCTTTCATTAAAAATTTATTTTCGACACTCAGACTCTGTGCTTCCGAGTGGGGAAGTATCGCCTCTCAGAGGCACCCAGGAGTGGTGTGTAATTTTCCCAGGTTACTGGATTGGAGCTCGAGCCGGTTCTGTGTGGTATTGATGGAAAGGAACCCCTAGATATTGAACCCAGCCCTGTTTGCTGCCAGTTCCACCTAGCAGAACGGTTACATAGGTAAAATATAAAATAGGTTTATTAATTACACAAAGATAGGTTTTAAGTGATTATAAGGGCATAAAAAGACAGAGATGGTTACCAAAGAACATAAAAATATGTGCACAATCTAAATCTTAAGCCTTATCACACTAGACAGTATTTAGATCAAGCAATGTTCTTACCCCACTGGATGTTATAGTTCTTAATGCACAGAGTTCCCCCTTGAAGCCTGGGCCAGTCTCCTCCGATGATCTTCATCTTCTTGGTGTCATGGTTGTTTCCAGCATAGGTGGGGGAGGAGAAAGGCCCCCTCATGCTGCAACTGTTCCTTACTTTATACCCTTGGCCCATGTGCCTGGCACACACTAGCCTAGGCATGCCCTGGTGGGCTTCTGCAGTGAACAAGCAACCCCGACATCATAGTGATAGAGCAGTTCCCAATCCCATAGTGTGGTGTTTGCATAGTTGAGTCACATAGCTGATTGATGGTCGACACCCACCAGAGCAGGAATCCTTTGCATGCCATTAGCAAATGTACAGCATATTTCAGTAACAACCATAGAGCACAATTTCATAACTCTACATACTAGTGATATACACACTTGAGCAGAACGATGGGTTTCAGCAGATCATAACTTTTCATATGATATCTGACATGGCATGTTTTATATTAAACAAAGCATAAGCATATGACACTGGTGAATATGGGGACTCCAGTGTACTGTTTTGAGGCACAGAGTGCCATGGGGGTGGTGCGAAAGGGGTTAATGGGGCGGTGGTCCTGGAAGGCAGTTTAGGGAGGAAATGGGGCAGAAGCGGTTAATGGGGTGATGACTCTGACAGGCAGTGGGGGGTGGTGCGGAAGGGGTTAATGGGCAATGGCCCTGGTGAGCAGTGGGGGAAAAGGGGTTAATGGGGAGCAGTGGGGGCGTGCTGGCCTGGAAGGGCTTAAGGGGGCCATGCCCTGGCGGGCAGTGGGGGTGGTGGTGTGGAAGTGGTTAACGGGACGGTGGCCCCAGCTGGCAGGTGGGGAGGTGATGGAGTGGAAGGGGTTAATAGGGCTGTGGCCCCAACAGGCACTGGTGGGATGGCACAGAAAGGGTTAATAGGGAGGTGCCACCAGTGGGGAGTGCGGGGGAGAGGGGGAATGGCGCTGAAAGGGTTAATGGGGTGGTGGTGCTGGCAGGCAGTGGACGGGGGCTGGCAGGCAGTGGGGGTGTTCGAGCAGAAGTGGTTAATGGGGGCAGTGGCCCCGGCAGGCTGTGGGGGGATGGTGCTGTGGAAGGGGTCAATGGAATGGTGGCCTCATGGGCCAGTGGAGAGGGTGGCGTAGAAGGAGTTAATGGGGCCATGGCCCTAGTGGGGAGTGGGGGTGATGTCACAGAAGAGGTTAATGGGGCGATGGCCCCTGCAGGGAGTGGGGGATGATGGCATGGAAGGGTTAATGCGGCAGTGGCCCCGGCACGCAGTGTGGGGTGGTGGGGTGGAAGCAGTTAATGGGGCAGAGGCCCCGGGCGGGCAGGGTAATGGTTCAGAAGTGGTTAATGGGGTGCAGGCCCCAGCAGGCAGTGGTGGTGTGGAAGGGGTTAATGGGGTGGTGGCCCCAGCAGGTGGGGGGGTGGCACGGAAGAGGTTAATTGGGAGGTGCCCCCAGCCAGCAGGGAGGGGATGTGGCATGGAAGGGGTAAATGGGGCAGTGGGAGTGATGGTGTAGAAAGGGTTAATGGAGCAGTGGCCCTGGGGGGGCAGGGCTTGGTGTGGAAGGAGTTAATGTGGTGGTGGCCCCGGCAAGCAGTGGCAGTGTGGAATTTGGGGGGTGTCATGGGATGGAAGTGCTTAATGGGGCAGTGGCCCCAGTGGGTAGTGAGGGCGGGGTGGCATGGAAAGAGTTATTGGGATGATGGTCCCAGCAGGAAGTGTGTGGGAGGGTGATGGCATGGAAGCTGTTAATGGGGGAGTGGGGGGAGGGGTGCAGAAGGAATTAATGGGGCGGTGATGGGGAAGTGGCACTATATGTGAAAGAAAGTGTAGAATCAAATGAAGTAAAAATCTTAAATGAACCAAACTTTACCAAAGAATCTCTATGGATAGTAATTCCATGCTCTAATAATAAGAATATAGCAGTAGGGATATATAACCGACCAACTGACCAGGATGGTGATAGTGACTGTGAAATGCTCAGGGAGATTAGAGGCTTCATAGGCTTCATAAAAATAAAAATCTCAATAATAATGGGAGATTTCAACTATCCCCATATTGACAAGAGGTGAATATAGTTGGACTGCTTGGTAATAGTGACCACAATACAGTGAAATGTAACATCCCTGTGGTGGGGAAAATACCATAGCAGCCCAACACTAGAGCATTTAATTTCAGAAAGAGGGACTTCACAAAAATGAGGAAGTTAGTTAAACAGAAATTAAACGGTACAGTGCCAAAAGTGAAATCCCTGCAAGCTGCATGGAAACTTTTTAAAGACACCATAATAGAGGCTCAATTTAAATGTATACCCCAAATTAAAAAAACATAGTAAGAGAACCCCAAAAGTGCCCACCATGGCTAAACAACAAAGTAAAAGAAGCAGTGTGAGGCAAAATGGCGTCCTTTAAAAAGTGGAAGTTAAATCCTAGTGAGGAAAATAGAAAGGAGCATAAACACTGGCAAATGAAGTGTAAAAATATAATTAAGAAGGCCAAAAAAGAATTTGAAGAACAGCTAGCCAAAGACTCAAAAAGTAATAGCAAAAAATGTTTTAAGTACATAAGAAGCAGGAAGCCTGCTAAAAAAACAGTGGGGCCACTGGACAATCAAGATGCTAAAGGAGCACTCAAGGACAATAAGGCCATTGCAGAGAAACTAAATGAATTCTTTGCATTGGTCTTCATGGCTGAGGATGTGAGGGAGATTCCCAAACCTGAGCCATTCTTTTTAGGTAACAAATCTGAGGAACTGTCCCAGATTGAGGTGTCATTAGAGGAGGTTTCGGAGCAAACTGACAAACTAAACAGTAATACGTCACCAGGACCAGATGGTAGTCAGTACATCCAAGAGTTCTGAAGGAACTCATATGTGAAATTGTAGAACTACTAACTGTAGTTTGTAACCTATCATTTAAATCAGCTTCTGTACCAAATGACTGGAGGATAGCTACTGTGATGCCAATTTTTTAAAAGGGCTCCAGAGGTGATCCCGGCAATTACTTCAGTACCGGGCAAACTGGTTGAAACCATAGTAAAGAACAAAATTGTCAGACACATAGATGAACATAATTTGTTGGGGAAGAGTCAACATGGTTTTTGTAGAATGAAATCATGCCTCATCATCCTACCAGAATTTTTGAGGGGGTCAACAAGCATGGACAAGGGGGATATAGTGTACTTAGATTTTCAGAAAGCCTTCGATAAAGGCTCTTAAGCAAAGTAAGCTGTCATGGGATAAGATGGAATCTCATGGATCGGTAACTGCAGAGGTGAAAGTAAGCCGGTATACCCCAGTACGGTGTACCAGTAAGAGCCGGTGCGCCGTACCAGGACCAGCTTTCCCAGAGGGCAATTTAAAGCCCTGGGGTAGCAGCAGCGGGGCTACGGCGGGGATTGCTACCGCCCTGGCCCTTTAAATCTCCATCTGAGCCCTGCTGCCGAAGCCCTGGGGTAGCAGCGGCGGGGCTCTGGCAGGGATTTAAAGGGCCCCGGAGCTCCAGCCGCCTCTACCCCCCCGGGGCCCTTTAAATCCCCTGAGCCCAGGCCTGAGCCCTGCTGCCCAAGCCCTGGGGTGGGGGGGGGGGGGGCTCTGGTGGTGATTTAAAGGGCCCCAGAGCTCCAGCAGCCGTTATTGCCCCGGGCCTTTAAATCCCCGCCGGAGCCCTGCTGCCGAAGCCCTGGGGTAGCAGCGGCGGGGCTCTGGAGTGGATTTAAAGGACTGGGGCAGTAGCGGCGGCTGGAGCCCCGGGGCCCTTTAAATCCCTGACGGAGCCCGACTGCCGCTACCCCAGGGCTCGGGCAGCAGGGCTCAGGCAGGGATTTAAAGGGCTTGGGGCTCCGGCAGCCGCTACCACAGTGGAGCCCAGAGCCCCAAGGCAGCGGTGGCAGTCGGGAGCCCCCAGGGCTCCTCAGTGATTTAAAGGGCCTGGGGCTCTGCTGCGGTAGCGGCAGCTGGAGCCCTGGGCCCTTTAAATCGCCCCCGAGCCCTGGGATTCCCAGCCGCCTCTGCAGCTGGTAGCTCGGGGGTGATTTAAAGGGCGCTGGGCTCCCAGCTGCCACTACCGCAGCTGGAGCCCTGGCCCTTTAAATCAAGATTTACAGGGCCCAGGGATTTAAGGCCCCGCCTCTTCCTGGTAAGGCCACGCCTCTTCTGGTTGAGGCCACGCCCCCTGCTCCGGACTCCGGCATACCGGTAAGTCCTCTAACTTACTTTCACCCCGGGTAACTTGTTAAAAGATAGGAAACAAATGGTAGGAATACATGGTCAGTTTTCAGAATGGAGAGAGGTAAATAGTGGTGTCCCCCAGGCGTCTGTACTGGAGCCAGTTCTATTCAACATATTCATAAATGATCTGGAAGAAGGGGTAAACAGTGAGGTGGCAAAATTTGCAGATGATACAAAACTAATCAAGACAGTTAAGTCCCAGGCAGACTGAGAAAAACTACAAAAGGATCTCACAAAACTGGATGACTGGGCAACAAAATGGCAGATGAAATTCAATGTTGATAAATGCAAAGTAATGCACGTTGGAAAACATAATCCCAACTATACATATATAATGATGGGGTTTAATTAGCTGTTACCACTCAAGAAAGCGATCTTGGAGTCATTGTGGATAATTCCCTGAAAACATCCACTCAATGTGCAGCGGCAGTCAAAAAACTAACAGAATGTTGGGAATTATTAAGAAAGGGATAGATAATAAGACAGAAACTATCATATTACCCCATATAAATCCATGGTACGCCTACATATTGAATATTGCGTGCAGATATGGTTGCCCTGTTGTACCAATAAAATAAAAACCAGCAGGATCTTATTAAAGGGAAAAAGGCAAAATACCACATTTATTGTGAATACAGAAAGAATCATAGTAAGCAGTTAGTTACAGCTGTAACATTCCATTCAATCTCATCTTTATTCACACATTCATTCATACACACACACACACACACAGGTTCTGCAAGGTTGTTATCATAGCAAGCAGTTAGTTATAGCTATAACATTCCATTCAATCTCATATTTATTCACACATTCACTCATACACACACACACACACACACACACACACACACACAGGTTCTGCAAAGTTGTTATCATAGTTACCAGCCTTAGAGTTGCTCATGCCAAGCCACTGACCAGGTGGCCTGGACATGAGGAGGGAGCAGGGCCTTGTCAGATGCTCATCTGATGCTCCTGGAAGTTGGTTTGCAGAATCAGACTCCAAAGTTCTCACTTTTTAGAGTCTATTTTTATAGGAATTTCTTCCTATGCCAGTCTATGGGAATTGCTGCATCATGCTGTTGCTGAATCAATCAGCAGATGGCACATTCCTGACGGCTCCAAGATGTTATCTTGTTCTTTGGTTCTCCCATTCTTGAGGCTGTTGGGTGGATTCCAGTCTGCCCTCCGGGGGTCCTCTGGTTATTTCCACTTGACGCCTTCTTCAGCCGATGGACACTGGATTCTTAGGCTGGCACCTCCCTGATCATTCAGTTATTATCCACACCAAGCATCCATCCACATACATCCTCTATCTCTATTTTAATCACAATTGTTAATACAACAAAAGGGCGGGGAGTCTCTGGGTGCTGTTTCTGTTGTTAGAGTATTGCTTTGAGTCTCTGTGAATTGCTTTGAGAACAGACTCTGTCTTAGAATGTACTAACACAATTAGTAGCTTGCAAGTTTCATACACAGAGGGAGAGAAACAGTACCAAAAACCAAGAGACCTCTTAATTAGTAATACCCTGGAATTTAAACTATGGGGAATCAAACTCATTTGTGATTTTAATACAGAACTTCTTTAATATGATCCAACATAATCCCCCTTTTGACACTAAGATATATAATCGTCAGTGTCACTTTCTATGTAGCCTATTCAAGAGAAGGTACTGTGAGGCAATTTGAGTTTGTGATTCCAATTCATGCCACATACACGATCCTAGTTATGTATTTTTACTACAAGGTTCTGGGGCAACAGGCAAGGTGAGGCACACCCACTTTTGAGGAGTCCATTCGGTACAACCTCTAGTGTCCAATAGCTTCCCTCCCTCCCCAGCCCACTGGCTCGAGGTCCAGGGTAGCCAGAAGGATCCCATGTGTAATATGGGGAGTGGGCTAACCTTCAATACCTTTGCCTCCAGGGACTGTTGGTATGCAATTTTGACAACAATTTCTCCCATTAACAAGTCTGGTTTTACAATACTGGAAACATATTGCATCCATTCATATTGATAAGTGTCAAACAATGATCTCTTTCTTTTTTAACAAAGGCATCAAACCCTTAATATTTCCCAATATGACCCAGAACATTTTGTGTTCCAAAGTAGCTAGTGCAAGTATCTGCATTTCAGTGTGTCCCATAGCTATGGCTGTGTAGTTTCCCATTTCTAATATTTTTTTTTTCTTATGGATAAGCCATGTGATAGTATTAAGCCATTACTAAGGATTCCATCGGCCTTTTAGGTTACCCAGACCAATTTGGACCAAGTCTACATTGGCATGTACTTGTTTTTGTATCAGGCTGTCCTGTAGTTGGGACAGAAAGCTTAATTTATTTTTAAGTTCCTGCAGGTCTTCAGTATTTTTTTTTTTTAAACACACAACAGTGCTAGCAACAAGACAAAACACAAGACAAAACATAGAACACAAAACACAATTTCTATTGTGACAGTAGATTCATGGTATTGGGTTCTTTTCAGCTGGCATCAGCTTTTCCTGATTTTCTGAAAGACAAAAAGAACATGTTTCTACCCCTTTTGGGGTGGCAGATTATTGCTTAAAATATTTCTTTTACAAATACCCTTGCTGATTGCAGGCAAAACAGAGGAATTGCCCCCACATTTTCCTGTTTTTGTTCTATAGGCAGGCCAGGTTTCAATGGCTTTTATCTTTTAAGGGTTACGGGGAAATTATCCCACTGTTTAGTCATTAAATCCCTGAGTTTTCCTTCTTATACAGCAGACCAAGTTTATAATGTTTTTCCTGCTGTGTTAAGCTTTAAGTTTTATTTACAGGTAATCACTGAGAAGCATCATTACCATACGACGTTAAAGGGTTTTTCCAAAAATCATACACACTATACATTGTTACAGGGATACTTATTATCATTAAATTTATTAAAATTATCTTGTTATCCCATGCCTTTTATTTAGACAATTTTGTTTGCTGACCAGGTATGTCCTTTATCTGCAGCTCCTTTGTGCTGCTAGTTCTTTCCTTCCTTTATCATTTAGGTAATTTGCATTTTCACAGAAGCTTCCTGCTTTTGGATTTAAAGCCATCAAGAGCTCAGAGACTCTATCTTAAAAGGGACACAATCAACTTTCACCAGAGTTTTGATTACTTTTAACTTCTGCTTCCAAAACACACAGCAATCTGAAAAAGAAAACCCAACCTATTGTGGCTCCCTTTGGAGCCCTAATAGCATTTTAATTAAGTAGCATGGTATTTTTGCATTTCTTTTGCCCCTCCTACAATATACCCTGCACATGTTCTGGGGCAAATGCACATTCCTTCCATAGTTTAACTTCTATAACATTATCCAAATCCATTTTTACATAAGGTGTCACTATTTCTTTTTTTTTTGCTTACAGAGTTTTCATGTACCTTTATCAAAGTGACAGTCTGATTACTCAGAGCCATTTTAAGACTCAGTGTTTCTAACATTGCTTCTTCTTGTTTTGTGCACCTCACCCCTGCTGTTGCTTCAGAGAGGCACTGTTTTTTTTTAATTTTTTTTTTTTACTACAACTCTCATCTGCTATTTTGTTACAAAAACAAACAAACAAAAAACAAACAAACAAAAAGAATCCAGAATTTTTTTTTTTTTTAATATTCTCCTGATTTTGACTGCCCTGCTGCAGCCACAACTTAAAAACATTTTAAATTTTGTAAAGCATTGAGTTACCTTTTAAGGGTTAAATGCCAAATCCCAAAGCCAAACAACACTAATTACCTGTGTCTAGCAAAAAGGTCTGTCAGTTTTGCAACTTTGAATTAAAGAGTCAAATGGATTTTTAGTGGCATTATTTAAAACAAAAACAAAACCAACTGGTCCTTAGAACTTTACATATTTACACACACAGACAGATACATACACATTTTCTTTTCCTTAACATCCCTTCCACACTGCTCTGTTTTTTACATATTACATTCCCTTTATACATTTGAGGCAGTTAAGTTCCAATAGAACCCTCTTATGTTCTTTTAGCAAATTTGACTAAATTGTCCAGTCAAATGATTTTAATCAGATAGTTTATTTTTGCCTGGCTAATTTACAGACATTCCTTTGGAAAAGGGCCCATTTTTCTTTCAGAATGGCTGCAAAGAAACCAAGAATGCTCTTTCTCTAACACTTTTTTCCTTTTTAACATTTTCACAAAGTTTAACTGCTTAATTCCCTCCAGCCTCTGCAGAGTTAACTTTTTTTTTTACTCTCTTTTCTCTTTCTAATTATGCCTGGGGGTGCCGTACATAGGACCTTCTCCCCCTTTACCTGCCTCCCTCCAGCCTCTGCAGAGTTAACTTTTTCACTCTTTTTGTATTCCTGGAGTGCCTCTTTCACTATTTTCAGCTGGCTTTGGGTATTTGTAGCCAGCACCTTCCAATTGTCTGCTCCCTTTTCCGTTTGTGCCTTTTCCTCTTTACATGAAGACAAGCGGAGGGAAGAATCCTTACATGCCTCCCACAACAACCAAATTGCTGCTGCATCTCTTTTGGCAGCACTAGAAGGTTTGTATATGAGGATATACTGAGCCAATCTATCCTCTAGGTCCGAAATAGTGCAGACATCAGCTAGGGCTTGTTTAGTCCAAGAACTGTGGCCAAATTTTTGAAGGATTTGTTTAAAAGGTGTAATTTCTTTAGCAAAAGGTGAGGTTGGAGTTCCTTCTGACTCCATTCCTCCCTCTGGTACTGGCTTACCCTGTTTTCTTTTAAACATCTTAACATGGATATTTCAATCTCTTTGTCACTGATGGTATTACTTAGCAAGTGACACAGCCTAGATTCTGAAATCATAGCTTAATCTATGCGTTTTTCTCCTGCTACCTTCCCGGAGGCCAGCAGGTTCCCTGCTATCTTCCCGGTGGCCAGCAGGTCCGGTTAACCTATTTCTCCCTGCTACCTTCTCGGAGGCCAGCAGGTCTGGTTAACCTATTTCTTCCCTGCTACCTTCTCGGAGGCCAGCAGGTCTAGTTTAATCTGTTCTTCCCTGCTACCTTCTCGGAGGCCAGCAGGTCCCCTGCTACCTTCTCGGAGGCCAGCAGGTCTAGTTTAATCTGTTCTTCCCTGCTACCTTCTCGGAGGCCAGCAGGTCCCCTGCTACCTTCTCGGAGGCCAGCAGGTCTGGTTTAATCTGTTTTCCCTGCTACCTTCTCGGAGGCCAGCAGGTCCCCTGCTACCTTCTCGGAGGCCAGCAGGTCTGGTTAACCTAATAGAAATGCCTAGCTCACTAGAGCTGGCGGTGTGCACACCAATATTTACAATAACTGAGGTTTTTTACCAATATTCCCCCTTTCGCAATTCTCCACCAAAATGTTGTACCAATAAAATAAAAACCAGCAGGATCTTATTAAAGGGAAAAAGGCAAAATACCACATTTATTGTGAATACAGAAAGAATCATAGTAAGCAGTTAGTTACAGCTGTAACATTCCATTCAATCTCATCTTTATTCACACATTCATTCATACACACACACACACACACAGGTTCTGCAAGGTTGTTATCATAGCAAGCAGTTAGTTATAGCTATAACATTCCATTCAATCTCATATTTATTCACACATTCACTCATACACACACACACACACACACACACACAGGTTCTGCAAAGTTGTTATCATAGTTACCAGCCTTAGAGTTGCTCATGCCAAGCCACTGACCAGGTGGCCTGGACATGAGGAGGGAGCAGGGCCTTGTCAGATGCTCATCTGATGCTCCTGGAAGTTGGTTTGCAGAATCAGACTCCAAAGTTCTCACTTTTTAGAGTCTATTTTTATAGGAATTTCTTCCTATGCCAGTCTATGGGAATTGCTGCATCATGCTGTTGCTGAATCAATCAGCAGATGGCACATTCCTGACGGCTCCAAGATGTTATCTTGTTCTTTGGTTCTCCCATTCTTGAGGCTGTTGGGTGGATTCCAGTCTGCCCTCCGGGGGTCCTCTGGTTATTTCCACTTGACGCCTTCTTCAGCCGATGGACACTGGATTCTTAGGCTGGCACCTCCCTGATCATTCAGTTATTATCCACACCAAGCATCCATCCACATACATCCTCTATCTCTATTTTAATCACAATTGTTAATACAACAAAAGGGCGGGGAGTCTCTGGGTGCTGTTTCTGTTGTTAGAGTATTGCTTTGAGTCTCTGTGAATTGCTTTGAGAACAGACTCTGTCTTAGAATGTACTAACACAATTAGTAGCTTGCAAGTTTCATACACAGAGGGAGAGAAACAGTACCAAAAACCAAGAGACCTCTTAATTAGTAATACCCTGGAATTTAAACTATGGGGAATCAAACTCATTTGTGATTTTAATACAGAACTTCTTTAATATGATCCAACATAATCCCCCTTTTGACACTAAGATATATAATCGTCAGTGTCACTTTCTATGTAGCCTATTCAAGAGAAGGTACTGTGAGGCAATTTGAGTTTGTGATTCCAATTCATGCCACATACACGATCCTAGTTATGTATTTTTACTACAAGGTTCTGGGGCAACAGGCAAGGTGAGGCACACCCACTTTTGAGGAGTCCATTCGGTACAACCTCTAGTGTCCAATAGCTTCCCTCCCTCCCCAGCCCACTGGCTCGAGGTCCAGGGTAGCCAGAAGGATCCCATGTGTAATATGGGGAGTGGGCTAACCTTCAATACCTTTGCCTCCAGGGACTGTTGGTATGCAATTTTGACAACAATTTCTCCCATTAACAAGTCTGGTTTTACAATACTGGAAACATATTGCATCCATTCATATTGATAAGTGTCAAACAATGATCTCTTTCTTTTTTAACAAATGCATCAAACCCTTAATATTTCCCAATATGACCCAGAACATTTTGTGTTCCAAAGTAGCTAGTGCAAGTATCTGCATTTCAGTGTGTCCCATAGCTATGGCTGTGTAGTTTCCCATTTCTAATATTTTTTTTTTCTCATGGATAAGCCATGTGATAGTATTAAGCCATTACTAAAGATTCCATCGGCCTTTTAGGTTACCCAGACCAATTTGGACCAAGTCTACATTGGCATGTACTTGTTTTTGTATCAGGCTGTCCTGTAGTTGGGACAGAAAGCTTAATTTATTTTTAAGTTCCTGCAGGTCTTCAGTATTTTTTTTTTTTAAACACACAACAGTGCCAGCAACAAGACAAAACACAAGACAAAACATAGAACACAAAACACAATTTCTATTGTGACAGTAGATTCATGGTATTGGGTTCTTTTCAGCTGGCATCAGCTTTTCCTGATTTTCTGAAAGACAAAAAGAACATGTTTCTACCCCTTTTGGGGTGGCAGATTATTGCTTAAAATATTTCTTTTACAAATACCCTTGCTGATTGCAGGCAAAACAGAGGAATTGCCCCCACATTTTCCTGTTTTTGTTCTATAGGCAGGCCAGGTTTCAATGGCTTTTATCTTTTAAGGGTTACGGGGAAATTATCCCACTGTTTAGTCATTAAATCCCTGAGTTTTCCTTCTTATACAGCAGACCAAGTTTATAATGTTTTTCCTGCTGTGTTAAGCTTTAAGTTTTATTTACAGGTAATAACTGAGAAGCATCATTACCATTATTCAATCTCATATTTATTCACACATTCACTCATACACACACACACACACACACACAGGTTCTGCAAAGTTGTTATCATAGTTACCAGCCTTAGAGTTGCTCATGCCAAGCCACTGACCAGGTGGCCTGGACATGAGGAGGGAGCAGGGCCTTGTCAGATGCTCATCTGATGCTCCTGGAAGTTGGTTTGCAGAATCAGACTCCAAAGTTCTCACTTTTTAGAGTCTATTTTTAAAGGAATTTCTTCCTATGCCAGTCTATGGGAATTGCTGCATCATGCTGTTGCTGAATCAATCAGCAGATGGCACATTCCTGACGGCTCCAAGATGTTATCTTGTTCTTTGGTTCTCCCATTCTTGAGGCTGTTGGGTGGATTCCAGTCTGCCCTCTGGGGGTCCTCTGGTTATTTCCACTTGACGCCTTCTTCAGCCGATGGACACTGGATTCTTAGGCTGGCACCTCCCTGATCATTCAGTTATTATCCACACCAAGCATCCATCCACATACATCCTCTATCTCTATTTTAATCACAATTGTTAATACAACAAAAGGGCGGGGAGTCTCTGGGTGCTGTTTCTGTTGTTAGAGTATTGCTTTGAGTCTCTGTGAATTGCTTTGAGAACAGACTCTGTCTTAGAATGTACTAACACAATTAGCAGCTTGCAAGTTTCACACACAGAGGGAGAGAAACAGTACCAAAAACCAAGAGACCTCTTAATTAGTAATACCCTGGAATTTAAACTATGGGGAATCAAACTCATTTGTGATTTTAATACAGAACTTCTTTAATATGATCCAACAGCCCCATCACAAAAATATATATTGGAATTGGAAAATATACAGAAAAGGGCAACAAATATCTCTCCTTATATGGAATGGCTTTCATATGAAGAGAGATTAATAAGACTGGGACTTTTCAGCTTGGAAAAGATGGGACTTTTCAGTTTGGAAAAGAGATGACGAAGGGGGGATATGATAGAGGTCTATAAAATCTTGACTGGTGTGGAGAAAATAAATAAGGAAGTGTTATTTACTCCTTCTCATAATGCAAGAACTAGGGATCAGCAAATGAAATTAATAGGTAGCAGGTTTATAACAAACAAAAGGAAGTTATTTTTCATACAACGCATAATCAACCTGTGGAACTCCTTGCCAGAGGATGTTGTGAAGGCCAGGACTATAACAGGGTTCAAAAGAACTAGATAAATTCGTGGTGCATCAGTGGTTCATCAAGTTCATCAATGGCTATTAGCCAGGATAGATAGGGATGGTGGCCCTAGCCTCTGTTTGCCAGAGGCTGGGAATGGGTGACAGGGGATGGATCACTTGATGATTACCTGTTCATTCCCTCTGGGGCACCTGGCATTAGCCAATGTTGGAAAACAGGATACTGGAATAGATGGACATTTGGTCTGACCCAGTCTGGCCGTTCTTATGGTGGGCCCAGCAGGCAGTGGTGGTGTGGAAGGGATTAATGGGGCAATGCCCCCAGCTGGCAGTGAAGGGGGTGGGGAGGAAGATGTTGTAGAAGGGATTAATGGGGCACTGGTCCTAGCGGGCAGTGGCGGGGGGTAGTGCTAAAGGGGTCAATAGGGCATGGGCCCCGGTGGGCAGTGTGGGGAATGATGTCTTGGAAGTAGTTAATGGGGTGAAGGCCCCAACAGGTGGTGGTGTGGAAGGGGTTAATGGGGTGGTGGCCCTGAAAGGCAGGGTGTGTGTGTGGAGGGGGTTAATGGGACCCGGCAGGCGGTGGGGGTGACGGTGCGGAAGGGGTTAATGGGGCGGAGGTCCCGGCAGGCGGTGGAGGGTGATGGTGTGGAAGGGGTTAATGGGGTGGCGGACCCGGCAGGCAGTGGGGGTGACGGTGCAGAAGGGGTTAATGGGGCGAAGGACCCGGCAGGCGGTGGGGGTGACGGTGCGGAAGGGGTTAATGGGGCGGAGGACCGGGCAGGCGGTGGGGGTGACGGTGCGAAAGGGGTTAATGGGGGGGAGGACGAGGCAGGCGGTGGGGGTGACGGTGCGAAAGGGGTTAATGGGGCGGAGGTCCCGGCAGGCGGTGGGGCTGACGGTGCGGAAGGGGTTAATGGGGCGGAGGTCCCGGCAGGCGGTGGGGGTGACGGTGCGGAAGGGGTTAATCGGGCGGAGGACCCGGCAGGCGGTGGGGGAGACGGTGCGGAAGGGGTTAATGGGGCGGAGGACCCGGCAGGCGGTGGGGCTGACAGTGCGGAAGGGGTTAATGGGGCGGAGAACCCGGCAGGCAGTGACGGTGCGGAAGGGGTTAATGGGGGGGAGGACGAGGCAGGCGGTGGGGGTGACGGTGCGGAAGGGGTTAATGGGGGGGAGGACGAGGCAGGCGGTGGGGGTGACGGTGCAGGAGGGGTTAATGGGGCGGAGGACCTGGCAGGCGGTGGGGCTGACGGTGCGGAAGGGGTTAATGGGGCGGAGGACCCGGCAGGCAGTGGGGGTGACGGTGTGAAAGGGGTTAATGGGGGGGAGGACGAGGCAGGCAGTGGGGGTGACGGTGTGGAAGGGGTTAATGGGGCGGAGGTCCCGGCAGACGGTGGGGGTGACGGTGCGAAAGGGGTTAATGGGGGGGAGGTCCCGGCAGGCGATGGGGGTGACGGTGCGGAAGGGGTTAGTGGGGCGGAGGACAAGGCAGGCGGTGGGGGTGACGGTGCGGAAGGGGTTAATGGGGCGGAGGACCCGGCAGGCGGTGTGGCTGACGGTGCGGAAGGGGTTAATGGGGCGGAGGACCCGGCAGGCGGTGGGGGTGACGGTGCGGAAGGGGTTAATGGGGGGAGGACGAGGCAGGCGGTGGGGGTGACGGTGCGAAAGGGGTTAATGGGGCAGAGGTCCCGGCAGGCGATGGGGGTGACGGTGCGGAAGGGGTTAGTGGGGCGGAGGACCCGGCAGGCGATGGGGGTGACGGTGCGGAAGGGGTTAATGGGGGGGAGGTCCCGGCAGGCGGTGTGGCTGACGGTGCGGAAGGGGTTAATGGGGCGGAGGACCCGGCAGGCGGTGGGGGTGACGGTGCGGAAGGGGTTAATGGGGGGAGGACGAGGCAGGCGGTGGGGGTGACGGTGCGGAAGGGGTTAATGGGGCGGAGGTCCCGACAGGCGGTGGGGGTGACGGTGCGAAAGGGGTTAATGGGGCGGAGGTCCCGGCAGGCGATGGGGGTGACGGTGCGGAAGGGGTTAATGGGGCGGAGGTCCCGGCAGGCGGTGGGGGTGACGGTGCGGAAGGGGTTAATGGGGCGAAGGACCCGGCAGGCGGTGGGGGTGACGGTGCGGAAGGGGTTAATGGGGCGGAGGACCCGGCAGGCGGTGGGGCTGACGGTGCGGAAGGGGTTAATGGGGCGAAGGACCCGGCAGGCGGTGGGGGTGACGGTGCGGAAGGGGTTAATGGGGCGGAGGACCCGGCAGGCGGTGGGGCTGACGGTGCGGAAGGGGTTAATGGGGGGGAGGACAAGGCAGGCGGTGGGGGTGACGGTGCGGAAGGGGTTAATGGGGCGGAGGACCCGGCAGGCGGTGGGGCTGACGGTGCGGAAGGGGTTAATGGGGGGGAGGACAAGGCAGGCGGTGGGGCTGACGGTGCGGAAGGGGTTAATGGGGCGGAGGTCCCGACAGGCGGTGGGGGTGACGGTGCGAAAGGGGTTAATGGGGCAGAGGTCCCGGCAGGCGATGGGGGTGACGGTGCGGAAGGGGTTAATGGGGGGGAGGACAAGGCAGGCGGTGGGGGTGACGGTGCGGAAGGGGTTAATGGGGCAGAGGACCCGGCAGGCGGTGGGGGTGACGGTGCGGAAGGTGTTAATAGGGCGGAGGACCCGGCAGGCGGTGGGAATGATGTCACAGAAGGGGTTAATGGAGCGTTGGACCTGGCCGCCCCTGTGGGGTGATGACGGGAGAGGGGTTGGCGGGGGCGCCTGGGCAGAGCTACCCCTTCCGCGTTCAGTGCCTGGATGTTGAACCTCACTTGCTCGAAGACAGGCGGGTAATCGTGCGTGACTTGACTCCTTAGCGGGAACCAGGATGGTATCGCGATAACACCCGTCTCGCGGTCCTTGGGTAGCGCGCGGTTTTGGTGGCTGGGTGGGTCTCGCGACACTCATAGCTCTCGTGGCGCGCGGTAGGAAGCTTGGCGCGTGAGTTTGTGTGAGTGGAGCGGCCTCCGGAGCTTTCGCGCGAGCCAGCCATGCCGGCCCGCAACACCCCGAGCAGCGGCGGTGAGCGTCGGTCTCTTCCCAGGCGTGCTGGATTCGGAGTGGGAAGGGGACAGAGCGGCGGGGATGTGCCTGGGGCTGGAGGGGAGGTTTTACTGTGTGTGTTTAGGTCTGGAGGGAGCTGGGTGCCGGGGGCTGGAGGGAAGGGGAGAGGGCGGGGCGGGGGGAGTGCCGGGGGCAAGGGGGGAGTGCCGGGGGTTGGAGGGAAGGAGAGGGCGGGGTGGGGGGGAGTGCTGGGGGGAAGGGGAGAGGGCGGGGCGGGGGGGAGCGCCGGGGGCTGGAGGGGGGAAGGAAGGGAGGAGGGCGGGGCGCTGGAGGGGGCGCAGTGCCGGGGGCTGGAGGAGGAAAAGAGGGCACATGGGTTGAGGGAGTACGTGCGAAGCGTAGAGAGGAGGGAGGAGGCAGGCGGGTGTATGTGTCAAAGGGTTCGGAGGTGTGGGTATTGGGCTGAGAAGTGTGGATACAGGTGCAGGAGATTGGACAGTGAGGGAAGGGAACTGCTGCAAAGGGTCTGGATGGGGTTGATAGTGGTAATTGCAGTGGTTAGAGGGGAACCTTCTCCACAATGTATCTCAACATTTCATGTACAGGGTCAGAGAATTGCCACTGAGCTCCAATGAGAACAAGCCTGAGACTGTTGTGCCCATTTGTATGGCACATGCCACTTGATTGCTGAGCCAGTGATGCTTACTGCGGTATTGTGCAGAAAGGAGCATCTGCTACTGTCCTCACTGCAGCCAGGCTGGCGAACTTTGGGCTTATTTATGGTGTTCATGGTATTGTAGGGCACCTGGGGGCAGAGATGGGTGAACAAGCAGAAGCAGCCGTGATTACACCATCCATGCTGGAAGAGGAGGAGCAGCTGGAGGCAGCAGGGATGGAGAAGGAGAGGCAAATGCTGGAAAAGGTAAATTGAAGGGTGTAATCAAAGTTAAAATATTTCTGCCACCTCTACCTATCTGTCACCAGCAAAGCCAAAAATTATGTATTACTTTCTGCCTGTGGGTGCAGATTTTTTGTGTTCACTTAACTGAATCATTGCATACTTGGACCTGATTTGTTGGCACTTGTAAAGTTGGGATAGGCATGCGCTTAATTATCTACAGCTATGCTTTCCAGAGTGGAAATGGTTCAACAGAGTGCACTTCAAGCGAAATCTGTTTCTCAGAAGCTGTGAGAGTTAATATTTTGTTATGGTCAAAGGACAGCATTATTAACATTTTTTTACCTTATCAACAATGGATTTTTAAGGGACACTCAGCTTACAACTTTGTTAAATAAATTTGTTTTTTTTTAAACTATGTTACTAATAACACAAGCTTGATAAAAGCTTTAGAACTTAAAATCCAATATAGCTGTCACCATTTATCTGTGTCATTTCTTGGGCCTAAAAGTACTGAATGTTATACTTTAAAAAATAATTTGGAAAAGGGCAGTAGCTTTATAGTGAATTGGTAGGCAGTTCACAACAGTTTGAATCTCCCATTATGCTCAAATAAATTGGTTAGTCTCTAAGGTGCCACAAGTACTCCTTTTCTTTTTGCGAATACAGACTAACACGGCTGTTACTCTGAAACTAGTCATCTTCTATTATTTGTGTATGGGGTTTTTCTACAGCAGCAGGGAAGAATAAGCTTTTTTTTAAATGGAAACATGAATATAGCACCACAAAAATTGCCTGGACTAGTACCTGAAACTACTTTAAAATCATTTTTTCATTGACTGCATTTCAGTTTGACAGTATCCCTTTAAGCTTGAGTATTTTAAACTGCTATGGCTAGAAACTAGTATTTTATACATCATGTAATTATAGCCTCCAGTTAATAATAACCATAGCTAAAAATTAATACTTATGGTAAGCAGTAGTCATCTCTAAATTTAGCAGTTTCTGAGAATGTCTCCAAAAATTATGTTACACTTAAAGTGGGGGTGAAATGGGATGATCAGAATGTTACGATTTTTTTGAGAGACAAGATGGATGAAGTAATACTTTTTTGGGGACCAGTTTCTTTGGTGAGAGAGACAAGCTTTTGAGCTTACAACAGAGCTGTTCAGGTTCAGGAAACTACCTGGAGTGTCACGGTTAAATTCAAAATGGAACAGATGGTTTAGCATAAGTAGTTAATACATATTTCAAGGGACCATTCAAGGTGAAGTGGCCCGTTAACACTCCTTCAGTCCTAAAAGGATGGGAGGGAAAACAAGGCAGCTTGGTGGTGGTGGGGTCATTAGTGGGTTATAGATTGTTGTAATAAGCTATAAATCCAGTGTGTCTGTTCCAGTTGTTCTCAACCAGGGGTAGGCAGAAGTCTTCCAGAGGGTACTCAGCTCATCTAGATCAGTGTTTCTCAATCTGGGGCTTGCAGCCCCGAGGGTGGTCACGGGATTGGTTTAGGCGGGTTGCAAATGCATGGCTGCATTAGGAGGTGGCAAGCAGAGCAATTGCCTGGGGACCCATGCAAAGCTAACTTACATACTTCAAACCCAGACGGCAGGGCTTGGGCTTAAGACAAGGCTTACAAGTGAAAAACAGGCTCAGTATCACAGTGAAATGTAAGTACAATACTTCTATTCATAGAATCATGGAATAAAATCATAGAATATCAGAGTTGGAAGGGACCTCTGGAGGTCATCTAGTCCAACCCCCTGCTCAAAGCAGGACCAATCCCCAACTAAATCATCCCAGCCAGGGCTTTGTCAAGCCTGACCGTAAAAACTTCTAGGGAAGGAGATTCCACCACCTCCCTAGGTAACGCATTCCAGTGTTTCACCACCCTCCTAGTGAAAAAGTTTTTCCTAATATCCAACCTAAATCTCCCCCACTGCAACTTGAGACCATTACTCCTTGTCCTGTCATCTGCTATCACTGAGAATAGTCTAGATCCATCCTCTTTGGATCCATCTTTCAGGTAGTTAAAGGCAGCTATCAAATCCCCCCTCATTCTTCTCTTCCGTAGACTAAACAATCCCAGTTCCCTCAGCCTCTCCTCAGAAGTCATGTGTTCCAGACCCCTAATCATTTTTGTTGCCCTTCGCTGGACTCTCCAATTTCTCCACATCCTTCTTGTAGTGTGGGGCCCAAAACCGGACACAGTACTCCAGATGAGGCCTCACCAATGTCGAATAGAGAGGAACGATCACGTCCCTCGATCTACTGGCAATGCCCCTACTTATACACCCCAAAATGCCATTGGCCTTCTTGGCAACAAGGGCACACTGTTGACTCATATCCAGCTTCTCGTCCACTGTAACCCCTAGGTCCTTTTCTGCAGAACTGCTGCCAAGCCATTCGGTCCCTAGTCTATAACGGTGCATTGGATTCTTCCGTCCTAAGTGCAGGACTCTGCACTTGTCCTTGTTGAACCTCATCAGATTTCTTTTGGCCCAATCCTCCAATTTGTCTAGGTCCCTCTGTATCCTATCCCTACCCTCCAGCGTATCTACCACTCCTCCCAGTTTAGTGTCATCCGCAAACTTGCTGAGGGTGCAATCCACACCATCCTCCAGATCATTAATGAAGATATTGAACAAAACCGGCCCCAGGACCGACCCTTGGGGGACTCCGCTAGATACCGGCTGCCAACTAGACATGGAGCCATTGATCACTACCCGTTGAGCCCGACAATCTAGCCAGCTTTCTATCCACCTTATAGTGCATTCATCCAGCCCATACTTCTTTAACTTGCTGGCAAGAATACTGTGGGAGACCGTGTCAAAAGCTTTGCTAAAGTCAAGGAATAACACGTCCACTGCTGTCCCTTCATCCACAGAACCATTTATCTCATCATAGAAGGCAATTAGATTAGTCAGGCATGACTTGCCCTTGGTGAATCCATGCTGACTGTTCCTGATCACTTTCCTCTCCTCTAAGTGCTTCAGAATTGATTCCTTGAGGACCTGCTCCATGATTTTTCCAGGGACTGAGGTGAGGCTGACTGGCCTGTAGTTCCCCAGATCCTCCTTCTTCCCTTTTTTAAAGATTGGCACTACATTAGCCTTTTTCCAGTCTTCTGGGACTTTCCCCGATCGCCATGAGTTTTCAAAGATAATGGCCAATGGCTCTGCAATCACATCTGCCCGTTCCTTTAGCACTCTCGGATGCAACGCATCCGGCCCCGTGGACTTGTGCACGTCCAGTTTTTCTAAATAGTTCCGAACCACTTCATTCTCCACAGAGGGCTGGCCACCTCCTCCCCATGCTGTGCTGCCCAGTGCAGTAGTCTGGGAGCTGACCTTGTTTGTGAAGACAGAGGCAAAAAAAAGCATTGAGTAGATTAGCTTTTTCCACATCCTCTGTCACTAAGTTGCCTCCCTCATTCAGTAAGGGGCCCACACTTTCCTTGACTTTCTTCTTGTTGCCAACATACCTGAAGAAACCCTTCTTGTTACTCTTAACATCTCTCGCTAGCTGCAACTCTGGGTGTGATTTAGCCTTCCTGATTTCATTCCTGGGGGTACTCAAGACAAATCAGATTCCTGAAAGGGGTACCATTGTCTGGAAAGGTTGAGAACCACTGGTCTGTTCAGTCCCTGATTTTTAATGTCTAGCAAAGTTATGAATTTAAGCTCCCAGGCCTGTCTTTTGAAAGTGTTGTGCAGATTTCCTTGGAGAATGAGGACTGAGAGGTCAGATATGGAGTTAACATTTTGTGAAAAGCATTTGCCACCAGGTGATGTGGTGTTTTTGTCTTATCGTTTTGCTATGAGTGTTCATTTGAGAGCATAGTGATTATCTGGTTTCAGCCACATAGTTGTTGTTGGGGCATTTAGTGCACCGGATGAGGTACATTGTATGTTGTGATGGACGTGTAGGGCTTATGGATCTTGAAAGGTGTGTTGTGGGGGATGGGGTAGATCATTGTAGCAATAGAGATCTGTATACGGGTTTTGTCTGTTGTTCTGGCAGAGTCCGGTGCCTCTCTGAGTTGATTTGTCCTGATCTGAGGGGAGCTTGCTTCTGATGATGAGCTTGGAGAGGCTGGGGTTTGTTTGAAGGCCAGAAGAGAAGGTTCAGGAAAGATTTCTTTCAGGATGTGGTCCTCATCAAGTATGGATTGTAATTGTTTAATGATACCAGCCCACAATGGAACCCATATGGGGTAAGTGTCAACTAGGGGTGTGCGGTTGGAGGGAATTTTATTTCTGTATTGAAGTAGGTTCTCTAGGGGGTAAATCAGTGGCCCATTCCATGATGCAATCTACTTCTCTGCGGAGTGTCCTTGTTTGATGACAGTGGTTTTGAATGCGTTAAGGCAGTGGTTTTCAAGCTTTTGTACTTGTGACCCCTTTCACATAGGGGAGTGCGACACCCCCCAACCCCCTTATAAATTAAAAACACTTTTTTATATATTTAACACCATTATAAATGTTGGAGGCAAAGTGGGGTTTGGGGTGGAGGCTGACAGCTCGTGACCCCATCAGAGGCCCAACCCCCAGTTTGAGAACCCCTGCTGTAAGGTGTATATCCTGGACGTTCTCGTCAGAGCACATTATGTGGAATCTGAGTGCCTGGCTGTAAATAAGATTTTTTTTGGTGTGTTTGGGGTGGTTACTGCATCTGTGAAGGTAGGTGTGGTGATCTATGGGTTTCTTGTATATAGCTATCTGTAGGATTCCATTGTTGGAGCTGATCGTGGTATCCAGGAAGTTGATGCTACTGTGGCAGTGCTCTAGAGTTTAAATGGATGGATGATGGTAGGATGATGTGGTAGAAATCTATGAGGGAGTTTTGGTTGTCTGTCCAGAGAATGAAAATATTGATGTACCTCAGATATATAATTGGTTTTGTGGTGCATTTGTCCAGAAATTCTTTCTCTGGGTGGTCAGTGAAAAGGTTGGCATTCTGGGGAGCCATCCTAGTACCCATGGCTGTTCCCATGGTTTGGACAAAGTGTTTGAATATAAAATTGGTATGGATGAGTATGAAATGGATGAGTTTGGTGATGTTTGGGGTAGATATCTGGGTGTTGGTGATGTTTGGGGTATGTCTATACATCGCTGCCGGGGCGGAGCTGTACCAGTACGCTGCATCACTGTAATGCACCTGGTGAAGACGCTCTCTGCCGATGGGAGAGAGCTCTACCATCAGCATAAAAAAACCACCTCTGTGAGCTGCATAAGCCATGTGACGGTGTGCACATGAACACTTATGTTTGTGTAACTTACATTGCAGATGGGGGTGGAATATTCACATCCCTGAGCAATATAAGTTTTCCGACATAGGCTGCAGCGTAGATGTAGTCTTGTAGATGTTTGAGGCAGACAGTGATGCTGTCATTGGGTGGGATGTTGGTGTATGGGGAAGTGACATCCATGGTGGCAAGGATGGTGTTCTGAGGGAGGTTTTTAATGTTGCGGAGTTTCTGGAGGAAATGAGTTAAAGCAAAAATTAAAACTTTAACTATAGTCTTGTATTTCCTCATTTCTTACAATCTTCTGTACTGAATTCTCCCTTATTTTTCACATTGTGTTTGAATGTGATCTTATGTTCAGCTTCATGGAAATTTTTGTTTAATAATGCCCAATCAGTTCAAATTTAGTGAATACCAGAACTCTGTACCAATTTTTTACTGTATCTTACAGTTTATGTAAGCTTTGAAATTGGAAACATTCAGGGCCTAACACATCTGGCATCCTTTCTGATACCACTTTCAAGGCAAAGAAAGAATGAATTACCACAGTGGACATTAGGTGCAAAGACTTTGAGAGCATGCATATATTTACAGACTTTTTGGTAATGAGTCTGTGAAGAAAATAACAATATGCCAGTTTTGCTCATTAACTTTTTTTATTGCGTAAGCATTTTGCAAAAATTAGCAAAGCGCACACATTCGTTAACAAGGATTCCAGCTATGATGGGTTTGACATTTTAAATTCAAACCTGCTTTATCTGACCAGCGCTTCAGTATAAATCAAATTTCTTAACTTATAAAAACGGAGATCTCTTGCTCTGATAACTCAGATAACTGAATGGATTTTCTTCAAACTCTCACGTTAGAAGAGAGAAATTTCTGCTGTGGAGTAATAATGAGATTTCAATCCAAAGAGTAACAGTGAAAAAGGGGCTTATAGTTCAAGTGCCTTCCCAACCATTATTATAATATTGCTAGAATGTAATAAGACTGATTTATTTTTAGCAGCCCCCTACAGTTCTTCTCAATCTACAAAGTTCCTTTCTAGCATTGGCAACACTTTATTTTCTTGTATGCCTTCCTCCTTCTCCTACCATCTCCAGTATCTTTCAGGCAGGGGAGGACCATTAGCAGCATGGAGTCCTGCTAGAAACTGCATGTTGAAGAAGGCCTCATTTTTTCTTTTTGTCACTACTTTGCACCCCCTGCTAGGTGATTTGCACAGCAGTTCAACAGAGGAGCCACTTTTCTACTGTGTGTGCTGGAGGCAAAATGCTGCTTTGCAAAACTGCGAGAATACAAAGTCTGATGAAAAGATAGGGGAAACATTCTGTAATAAGGAACCTGATTGAAAAATCCTGCTGGGCAGAGGGAGACTGAATAGGTGGACAAAATGAGAGCCTATTCTGGACAAACTGAGTGAGTCAAAGGTTTTAAATGTTGCATGGCATTTAAAAGGCAGCTTTTGTTGACAAAACAGTGAATGCGTACACACTGCGATGCAACTTTTGGCAGCAAAAATGTCTTGCTTTGGTGACAAAATAATACCACCCCAACAAGAGACATAAGGCTTTTGGCACAAAATTTTTGCCGGCAAAGTGCCAGTGTAAACACCATGCTTGATTTTTATCACTTTAATTGAGCTCAGGAAGGTGTCCCACAATGCCCACCCTACCGCTCTGGTCAGCAGTTTGAACTCCACTGCCCTGCAGCTAGGTAAACAACCCCTCCCCCTTACAAGCCCCAGGAATTTTTGAAATTCCATTTCCCATTGGCTTGGCATGGAGGGGTTTCATCGCATCTTCTCAGGTGACCATGGCAGGTTATCACAGCAAACGCTCTCCCGCTTGGACCACTATGGAGCTGCTGGAACTGTATCAGTATATTGAAGAGGAGGTTGTGCAGTCCCAGCTGCGCTTGAGCTGTAGGAATTTTGATACCTACAGGCAGATTTCTCAAGGCTTATGCAAAAAGGGCTATGATCGGGACATGCCGCACTGCAGAGCGAAGATAAAGGATCTGAGGCAGGTGTACCATAAGGTGAGGGAAGCAAACCATCACTCCGGTGCTGCACCTAAGACCTGCCAGTTCTACAAGGAGCTGGACGGTATCCTCGGTTGTGACCCCACCACCAAGAGCCCCATGGATACTTTGGCGGGCCTGGAGGTGGTGGAAAGAGGACCTAACCCGGAGGACGAAGTCATTGATGAAGAGGTGGAGTTAGATGACGTTGTGGAGCTCCTGGTAGGGTGGGCATCCAGGAATTGTTCAGCACTCCAGAGATGTGTAGCCATTCTCAGCAGTTGCTCTCTGGTGAGCAAGAAGCAGAAGAGATGACGCCTGGTAAGTGGCTGTGGTTTGTGTAGTGTGGAGGTGGGTTCAGGGTATAGAAATGTACAAGGCTAGCTATGTTTCTGTGTGTTGGACGTTCCCCTGTGCAGCTAGTCAGTACAGCAGAACAGGGTATTGATGCATGCCGAGATCTCACAGGAATCCTTCAGAGAGATCTCCAAGAAAGTTTCCTGGAGGTAATTGGCAATCCTCGGCTGAAGGCTCCTTGGCAGAACTGCATCGTTCTTTCCCCCATTGTAGGAAACCTTCCCATGCCATTTGGCAATCACTTGTGCATGGACCAAAGCAGCACACAGGCAAGCAGCATAGGGACCAGGGCTGAAGCCACAAGTGTGTAGTAGATGTGCCTTTGCTTCCCTGCTTACACTCAGAAGTGAGATCAGTTACAATGAACCCCACCTGTGCAAAAGAGTGGGAGAATTTTAGAATTTTTTCTCTACTCGGCTGCAACGCAACCCTTGCAGAATGCTCTTTTCCCCGTGTAGAGCGCCTCCCCAGCCAACACTCACCATGCTTTGGTTGTTTGCCGAGATGCGTACTTTCCAAGGATCAGTGAGAAAGTGATTGTTACCAGAGGTGTATTTTACTGACATGTTTCAATGCTGCGTGTGAATTTTAACAATCATGCTTCTGTGCATTGTTCCTTGTGCTTCGGCAGATGTGGCCTTGTGGAACACCCCATGCACACCATCCAAGCGTCTCCGCCAGATAAGAAAGTGCCCAAGATGGAGCAAAGAAGACATGGTCCAGGAGGTACTACACTTCTCCAATGAGAGAAAAGGGAACACAAGGAGTGGAGGGAAGCCGAAAGGCAGGACAGAAAAGAAAATCGGGAGTTTAAGGATGCTACTGAGCAGATAATTAAAGTAATGGAGGCGCAAACACAGATACTGAAATCCTTAATAATGCTACAGACTGAGCAGATCCGTGCCTGCCTTCCCCTGCAGCACATGCAGAACTCTTTTCCGTGCCCTTCAGCTCGGCCCACAGGTTCCTTTCCACTTTCTGGGGCTTCTCAGTTTCCCCTTCACTCCACCCCTTTGGACAACTTTCAAAATGATAACTGGACCTACACACAGCTTTGAAAGTCTGCCCTTCCCTGGTACCTCCTTACCTACCAAGCATCTGTGTGTGTGGTGTTTCTTGTGCAATAAAAGCAAAGTTTTTGAGTGGTAACTCATCTTTATTTGTTTCCTACAAATTCAGATAGCAGGCACTACCAATACATACACAGGCAGTTTAATCATTTGCTTACTGGAATGTAAGGCCCCAGATTTCATCATTACTTCCTAGGAAAACTACATGTAATCACAAAGATACACATTACTGGTTCTCATTTTCAAAGTGTTGCCTCAAAGCCTCCCTGATTCGAATTGCCCCTGGTATCCGGCTGCTCAAAATCATCAGCCAAGAGATCTGCCTCCACACTTGACCCGTGAGCAAACCTTTCACCCTTAGCATCAAAGAGATTATGCAACGTACAACACACAGCTATGCCCATGGGAATATTATCCTCATTGAGATCTAACCTGCCCTAAAGGCATTGCTAGCACTCCTTTAATCTGTCAAAGGCACATTCAGCTGTCATCCAGCACCTACTCAGCCTATTGCTGAACCGCTCCTTACTGCTGTCGAGGTTTCCCGTGTAAGGTTTCATGAGCCATGGCTGTAAGGGATATGCCAGGTCTTTCAGGATCACTATGGGCATTTCAACTTCCCCACTGTAATCTTCTGGTCTGGAAAGAAAGTCCCTGCTTGTAGCTTTCTATACAGGCCGGTGTTCCTGAAGATGCATGCGTCATGTGCCTTCCCAGGCCTCCCCGTGTTGATGTCAGTGAAATGCCCACGGTGATCTACAAGCGCCTGTGGCACCATGGAGAAGTACCCCTTCCTACTGATGTACTGTGTCAAGGTGGTCCGGTGCCAAAGTTGAAATATGTGTGCCATCTATCAACCCTCCACGGTTAGGGAAACCATCCACTATTTCACGCACTATTTCTGCAAAGCCATCCACTATTTCACACACATTTCCCAGAGTTATGGTCCTTCGTAGCAGGATATGATTAATTGCCCTGCACACTTGCAGTAAAGCAGCCCCAGCGCTCAACTTCCCGACTGCAAATTGTTTCACGACCGACAGGTAGCAGTCTGGAGTCTCCAACTTCCACACAGAGATCGCCATGTGCTTCTCCACCAATAGGGCAGCTCTCATTCTGGTGTTGTTACGCCGCAATGCTGGGGCAAGCTCCGCATACAGTTCCAGGAAGGTGCCTTTCCACATCCGAAAGTTCTGTAGCCACTGCTCGTCATCCTAGACTCGTATGAGGATACGATCCCACCATTCAATGCTTGTTTCCGGAGCCTAAAAGCGACGGTTCACTGTCTGCAGCTGTTCTGTGAATGCCAAAAGCAATCTAAAGTTGTTCCTATCCATATCAGATGCATCTGAAGAACTGGGGTTTTTAACCCACGAAAGCTTATGCCCAAATAAATCTGTTAGCCTTTAAGGTGCCACCGGACTCCTCGTTGTTTTGTGGATACAGACTAACACAGCTACCTCTTTAATTTTTATTATAGCTCTTGTTCAGTGTCGACAAGCTCTGTAGTGTAGACAAGGCCTTGGTCTTTAGGCTTCTTCCCTTGTGTTAGCCTTCCCAGAGTTCATTGTGACACACCTTGATAGAAGGCCTCGCTGTCCATGCTCTGTTAAGAGACCCTCAATGGGGGATTGAGACTCAAAACTCCCTTATTCTTCTTTACCTCTCGTTAGAAGCTGAAAGGTTCTCATCTTTTTAGTTCAGTCTGTGTGAAATTATCCAGCCAATAGTCCACCAGTCAAATCTTGTTTAAAAACAAGATTTTATTAAAGGTGGAGAAAGAAAGGAGTACTTGTGGCACCTTAGAGACTAACAAATTTATTTTATGTAAAGGTGGAGAGAAAATTATAGTAGAATAGCAGAAACAGGGTTTTCGTAACATCTAGGCTTAAAGCTAAAAATAGATAAGGCATTCTCAGTTTAACAATAAAATTAAAAGAATACCGTACATCTCTTAATCGGTCCCCTCACCCTGGCACAGCTTCTCCCTCCTGTGCTTCAAACCCCCTTCTTCATGGATAGCCTGACTGTTGTGGCCTTTTTTTTTTTTTTTTTTTTTTTTGGTAAATCCATCCATCCAGTTCCTCTCCAAGGCTCATCCTATCAGGGCAAAGAGTACATCAGCATTTCCACAAAGTAATGGGTGGTCAGGTACACTGTCTGGAGGAAATGAATGAATCTGTTCCCATATAATGATTATTGCCCCATCATTCTACTAACATGCTTCCATTTAGTTCTGGAAGATTTCCCAGACCTTTCTTTCCCCTCTCCCTCCCCCACTAGAGAGCTTTTCAAAGGTAGTTGCAGAGTTATCCAGGTGAACATGGTTTTTAGATATGCTAATTCACCCTCCTGTCAAATGTTTAGTATTTTGACTGATTAGTGCTAAGCTTTATTCCACTTTTTTGTTTGGGTTTAGAAAAGTAATTCACAAATGTCATGTTTTTTTACTATAACTTTACTCTGTATCAAATGCACTAATGATGATAATTCCAGGTGCATGTGCGACTGACTTGCTCTGCTTGGTAAAGTTAATTTGGGCTCTGTCCACACTGTAAGTTAAGATTTTTTTGGCAAGTATAGAGCAGGCATCATTTAAAGGCTGTTTTGTTTACTGAGTATATGTCTAGAAACCTTATGTTGACAAGCTATTTGAAGGCATCATGTTAAAATCTAAGAAATTACACACTGAAAACTGTGTGGGAGGGTGTGGTCTGTCCAAACCCTCAAAGGATACATCTTTTGGTGATGTGTAGTGTTCATACCCACCTAGCTCACCTTGCATGGGTATAAATAGCAGTATAGCTAGTGAGACACGGCTTAGGTAAGTAAAAACACACCTGAATGCAGTGGGTATGTATGCAAGTATATACCATACATGCTCTCTACTCGGCCAAGCTGTCTTCCTTCTACATTGCTATTTTTAGCCATGTAGTGTCCTGCTGCTGGAGCCTTTCCCCTCTGAAAGAAAAGACTTCCCTAGCAGGGAAAGGCTTTGCTAGCAGGAGACAGCGGAGAAAGGGTTGGGCTGCTCCTCTCTGTGGAGCCTTTCCCTGCCACAGGTAAAGGCCTCCAGCAGTGCCCTGCTGCTGGAGCGCTCTCCCACCAAAAGGAGGGATAGTGGCAGGAGGGAAAGGCTCTGTCACACACCCCCAACCCCCCTTCCTGGCACATTTCCTCTCCA
This sequence comes from Chelonia mydas, assembly GCF_015237465.2. Lineage (NCBI taxonomy): Eukaryota > Metazoa > Chordata > Testudines > Cheloniidae > Chelonia > Chelonia mydas. The sequence continues at coordinate 51,580,553 of NC_057853.1, forward strand.
CAGAGAAAGCTCTGGCAGGGGAGGCAGCTGGGAAAGGCCCTTGCAACTCTCTGATGCCAGAGCCCTTCTCTGCTGCCTCTCTTGTACCATAACCTTTCACTGAGGTGTAGCTACACGCCACAGTGGTTGCAGTCTGCTTTTCACTGCAGCATGTAGCTGCACATATATGGCATGCATGCATGCGTGGTGGCGGCGTGTAGTGTAGATGTAGCCCAAGTGTATGATGATTGGGAGGGAAGGATCTGTATATGTGTAATACAATTGTAGCCATCTTGTTCAAGATGTACGGAATGGTTTTATTCATTTCTAAAGAGTAAAAGTTGAAATGGCTAAAGATCTGCTTTCCTTCTTTGTTTGCAAGGCTCGCATGTCCTGGGACAGAGACTCCAGTGAAATGCGCTACAAGAGGCTTCAACACTTGCTTGAAAAAAGCAACATATATTCAAAATTCTTGCTGACCAAAATGGAACAGCAGCAACTGGAGGTAAATGTGTTCTAAGTTTAAATGACAGAATTTTGATTTTTTTTCTTTAATTATAGAGCACTGTAAATCCTAATCTGCACTAGGGAATCTTTTAAAAAAAAAAAAAAAAAAAAAAAATCCCTCAGTGGGAACTTCTGATGTCTGTCACCTTGTTAGTTAAACCCAGATAAAAATGCCAGAACTATTACAGCCCTATCTGTATTACAGCTCCTTCTCAAGTTGTTTTTTTTAAGTTCCTAATATAGTGTCAGCCTATGGGTGCCACAGTCCTTTGCATAACATTGATATCATTTTAAAAATAATCTGAAGCCACCCCCAAAGAGTTTATATCCTAACTAAGGTCTGTGATAACAATAAATCAGCAGAATTCTTATTAATGGCATCAGTCTGGGGGGATGTGGAAGAGGAGGAGAGGTCTCTTTACAACAAATTGAGAGGATATTTCAAATAAAAGACCACATTAAAGAAGGTGGGAAACCAGGCACGAGAGGATGATGATGGAGCAAAGATGTAAGGTAGAACAAGGAGCAAGAGGTGAAGTAAGAGTTTTGCAGAATATTGAAAGTTAAGAAATAAGCTTAAACTTGGTATAAAAGGAAAGAGGAAGACAGTGAAGAGATTCAAGGGGATAGATGTGGTCAGCAGTGAGACAGAGCATTGATTTTGGTAGACTACAAGGGCGTCTTTTCCCAAATAGTGGAGTCTTCAGTCTTTTTTTTTTTTTTTTTTTAATCTGATTAGAGCAATCTGCAGTTATTACACCTGTATAAATGCATACTCGGAAAGGGTATTTTGCTTAACATGTTCCTATTTTAAAACTCCATGCTTTTATTTATTGCTCCATGTTACATGTACCAAAGAGATCTGTGAGGTTTCTAAGAATTCCTGACTGAAAAGTGAGAATTTTAACAGTATTTAATTAGAAATCCTAATTTCTTCAACGTAATCAGAAGACTACTTCCTTTAAAGACACCGTAGTCCAGTTAAATTGTCACTTTTGCTGTATTAGGAACAATGCAATGTGTAAAACTGAAAGTGCAGCTGCATGTCATGCAAAAATAGATTGCAGGGAAGGCATTACATTTAAGCCATTGGTTTTATGTAAAATATACAGCAAAAAGCAGTACAAAATAATTCTACTTACCCACTGCCAAGCAATTTCAGCTACTTATCAGCTTTCATCTTGGCACCATTTTAAAATATATGACTACGAAAGCAAAACCAGTCCCCAGTTTCCATTGTTAATATGGAGCTGTGTGTACTTGGTGTATATTAGTATTTTTATAATGGGTAGATTTATTGCAGCTGTTCAATACAAGTAAGAACTTCGTGTTTTTTAGGAGCAGAAAAGGAAAGAGAAATTAGAAAAAAAGAAAGAAATGTTATTAAAAGCGGCAACGGTAAGATGTGTTGGCTGTTTTATACAAATTGCTTCTCTGGGATCAGCATGACAAATTCCCTAAAATCGATACAGCAATATGGGTTTCAGAGTAGGCTGTATGTAACCTTTCCTTGATTGGTAAAGGTTAAAAATAAGTTAGTAGAAAAAAAGTTTTTTTTTCCAGTCTTTGGCTTTACTTTTGCATGTACATACACTATCATAAAGCCTTTTCCATGTATGTCCATGTCACACAACTGTCCTCTTAAGCAAAGCCATACTTAAACCTTTTTTGAACAGTTGTATCTAGAAGGGCTTGATTCTCCAAGGTGGGCCTGACTTTTTGAAAAAACAGTTTTTAGCCCAAACTTTATTCACGACTACCTGATGGTATATTTTGAGCATGTTATGTTGAACCTTGTTCTAACATAGCTAGATGCTATTTTTAGAAACATATTTACAATGTTTGGGAGTAACAATTTTCAAAAATTATGTCAAACATAGTTACAACTATGTAAACATGTCAATGCTGATTATATCTTTCTCTTATCTATCCAAGAGATATTAGAGAATATTTAAGTTGATAACGCTTTTAAATATTCACTTTCTAGAGTCAGAATCTAACTGATGAAAAAGAGGAGAAATCTGGTAGGTTTATCTATCGTTAGGTTTTGCTTTTTGTCTATATTTTAGTACTCAGTTTTCTTAATTTTTGATGTGGCTTACCAGTATTTTGAGCTTTTAAGAGCTCTGTGATATTTTCTTGTAGTTGTGAAGAAAAAAAGAGGAAGAGAAGATGAAACCTATTACATTTCAGAAGTCATGTCCAAAGAGGTAAGAGTGCATTTTATGTAATTTGCAGCAAATAGAAAAGTATTTTCTACACATTAGCATTCACTTGTGATGTAGCTTCCAGATACTGCTGTCTTATGGTACTGTAGCATATTTTAAACATACGTAGAATTCATTGATGTGCCATTTCAGAGAGGTTATTGACTGAAATGTGATGGTATGTGATTTCTGCAGCTTATATTATCGTCTCTTGAGCATAATTACACACACCTTTGTTAACAAAATGAGGAATTTAAGCAGACTTCCAGAAGGTGTACCCATTTTTTCTCTCCCCAACGTGTGTGCGTGTAAAAATGTGAACTTTATTTTGTATTCCCATCTGTGTGACCTTGAGCAAGGTACTTAATTTATCTATGCATGTTTTCTTTATCAGCAAATGAGGATAATACTTTGTTGAGGTTCACTTAAAGCACTTTCAGATCCTGGGATTAAAGAGTTTACAAAAATAGATGTTGCTATACTAGTTTTTCAAGTTGCTATAAAGCATATTTTACGCTAGCATTTTCTTTTTATTTCTAGGAAATCTTGTCAGTGGCCAAAAAAAGCAAAGTAGAAAATCAGGTATGTCCTTTCATATTGTTCCGATTTAAGTGTACACTGTAAAACCAGTTTAAATGTCTGTAATTTCAAAATTCCTCATTGTATTTTAGATCGTCTTTACCTCATTTCCTGCCCCCATATTTTAATTGTTGTTTATTACTGAAAACCTACTTTTTTAACTATCTATATTTGTTAATCTAAGTTACACATACCAACATGGAATAAGTGATTTTAAAATCAAAGTATCTGAAAATAAAATTCTTTATCTTGAAATTTTTTTATTGGATTATGCCTCCAAACATCTTGCTAAAGAGAGAGGTATGAAATACAGTTTTGCTGCTGCTTGTTCTCTGTATTAAACGGGGAGGAAATGTCTAAGATATATTAGCTCAATTTCTCTCTTCATTCTAACTGATAAAAAACCAAATATGCATCTTTTACATTTATATAGAATAAATACAATTTTAGGAAAAATAAGCACTGGGAACCCTATATAAGATATATGATTTTTGTCTAACTTGATTTTATTCATGACAAAGTGGTGGTTTTACTTATACATTATGAATGACTTTATGTGGTATATTTTTAAACTTGTTCTGTAAATAAATGCCTAGCTGCTATAGCATTAGGTGCTCTACTAGAAGTTTTAAAAGTAAGGGGTTTAATTAGAGGTGGGCAAACTAGGGCCGGCAGGCCACATCCGGCCTACAGGGCCATCCTGCCAGCCCTTGAGCTCCTGGCTGGGGAGGCTAGCCCCCAGCTCCTCCCCTGCTGTCCCCCCTTCCACGCCGGCGCGCAGGCAGCGCAGCTGGCTCCATCCGGGCGGCAGGGCTGCGAGCTCCTGCTGCTCTGAGCGGCATGGTTGGGGGAGTTAGGGGACTGGGAGAAGGGGGTGGTTGGATGGGGTGGAGGTTCTGGGGGGGCAGTCAGGAGATGGGGAACGGGGGGGTTGGATAGGGCGTGGGAATCCCGGGGGGCTAGTCAGGGGGTGAGGGTGTGGATAGGGGTCGGGGCAGTCTGGGGACAGGGAGCAGGGGGGGTTGGATATGGGATGGGGTCCCGGGGGCGTGGTTAGGGACAGGAGACCCCAGGAGGGGGCGGTCAGGGGACAAGGAGCAGGGAGGGTTGGATGGGTCGGGGGTTCTGAGGGCTGCAGTCAGGAGGCGGGAAGTGGGAGGGGGTGGGGGACAGGCTGTTTGGGGAGGCACAGCCTTCTCTACCTGGCCTTCCATACAGTTTCGCACCCCAGTGTGGCCCTCGGGCCAAAAACTTTGCCCACCCCTGGGTTTAATGGTGCACTGATTTAGTATTAAGCTCAAGCCTCCAGAAGTTGGAGCCTAAATTTTGTCTTGTGTTAAATGTGAATTTTTTGATAGTGTAGTGTGGAGCACAAGGGAAACATCTTTGCCTCTCGAAGTATAAGTCATATGCTAAGGAAAAACCGAGTGCTGGAATATCAGATCAGGCTTGCAATGTACACATGATAAAGTGTTCTAGTTCTGAGAATTAATAAGGTGCGGGGGGAGGAGGCGGGTTGGCTGTTAGTTTTCTGCTCTGTTCGTCTAGGGAATTGAGTGTGAGGGGGGAGCCAACTTTTAGTGGTCACTAGAATTCCCTTAAAGGGAAACCGTTCCACGTGAAATATGCTGTCCTTTGTGTGTCAAGTTTTGAGATCGGTTCACTTTTATGGATAGCAACTTGGTGTTCAACATTATCATTTTATTTAGTAAATATTATTGCTTTTAAACTACAAAGAGTTGAAGGATACATTGCCATTTAGCAGTTGAATGTTTTAAATATTAATTGGCTAAGTGGCAATATCATCACTGGAAATTTTGTGCTTGAGTTATTGTGTGTGGTCAGCCACACTTTGATTAAATCTGCCTTTATCATTGCAGCTGGATGCTGTTTTTCCTAACTGTAGCAATAACATTGACTTGGAGATTTGCCAGAAGTCTCAGCAGCTTGCTCAGTATGTTAACTAAGCTTTGCAATGTTTGTGCTTAAATTCTCTGAACTTCCTTCTGTAGGATGAAAGCTCTTCTAACAAACTGTGTGCAGAAGACCTACAGAAAAATGGCGATTCTAATAGCGTCATTAAAGATAGGTTGTCACAAGCTGTACGACATAATGCCAAGCACTTCCTTGATCCAGTACGGAAATTTAACGGGCAGCCAATACCCTTTCAACAGCCAAAGCTTTTTTCAGGAGGTGTTATGAGGTGGTACCAAGTTGAAGGCATGGAATGGCTCAGGGTATGAATCTATATGTTAGCCTAAATCTTATGTTTCTACTTATTTCAACAGAAGATGATATTGCTCATGTTTCAAAGTCTTCCAGATTAAGTATATTGGGGGAACAGTGTTTCTTTTGGGTTTGGCACAAAAGCTGTGCAGAGCTGTATTTTTGTTTTAAGGAACTCTTGGTCCATGTTAGCTTTGGCCTTTCCAGCCCTGTGTGGTTGACTGAACAGCAGAAATTACATACACGTTCCTTTAAAAGAAGGGAATATGTATGGGGGCATTGCCACGTAATGTCCGGGTGGAAATTTTCAAGGAAGACAGCTTAAAGCCACTCTCCTAATAGGAGTAAAAAATGCATGTGGGAGACTGTACTCCATTTCCCCTGTTACAACATACTGATATTTCAGGCAGGATGTTCCTTACCTGACTTCGGATTAGCTCTATCCCAAGTGTCAAAATTCAGTGCTTCCATCTTTGTTTTGGAATTACAAGTGGCCTGTAAAGGATTTCTAAAACACAAAATTGGGCTCGTGCACCTATTGTTTCTTTATGATGTATAAAAGAGGCGTGGATATTTTAAAAAAATTTTCTTGATTTTTCACTTTAGAAATATCAGGAGCGTTAAGTCTAGTCTTCCCTGTTCAAACTAGAGAATGTCTTGGGGATCTGATGTGTGTTGTGAGCTCTTGCAACCTATTTGGAGAGTTGGTATTTTGAATTTTTAACAAAGACTTTATATTGGGCATTGGAGTCAAATGTATTAGAAGATTTAAATATTCTGACTAAAAGTCTTTCCTCTTTCAACTTCTCATGATTACAGGGCTAACTGCACCTGTTCCATGTCTGGTCTCTCTGAGTGCACCTCTTCAGGTGGTAGGCCTCTTGCCTGTACCCGTCCCAGGGTGGAATCTTGTGCCATTTTCCCACTCTTAGACAGGAACCTGAGTATACCAACAGCAGGTCCAACCCAGCTTCAGGCATGTGTTTCCTCCTTATGGGAATTTGTGACCAATGATATTGACCCAAGAGCCTTCTAAAAGGTGTTTTAAAATCCATTTCTCTCTTGAATCTTTGTTCCAATTGCTAAATAAAAGTAGCCTACATGCACATTCAGTTTCACCTAAATTGTACACTTCACTACATACTGAAAAGGAAAGCCTGACTTAGCAACAAGAACAGAATAGACCCAATTAAGTCTTCTGCATTCATCACAGGGCATACCTACACTACAGATTTCTGCTGGCACTGTTATGTTGGTCAAGGGTGTGAAGAAGTGTGCCAGCAAATGGCCCCTACTGTAGCCACAGGTACACTCGCAAAACTGTGCTTTTTCATGTTATAGCTTATTTCTCTCGGGGTAGGGAGTTGGAATAAGCTTTACTGGAAAAAGTGCAGTTTTGCTGGTATATGTTGTGTCCGCACTAGGAGCACACTTTGTCTGTATAGTATACTGGTATATCTATACTACCAAAGCGCTCCTAGTATAGATGTGGCCATAGTGTCTTTCCGGGTAGACAAGACCTAACTTTCTAATGTTTAAAAAACAAACAAACACAAACCCTTCTCCCAGTTTTTCTTTAAATTGCCTTTTATCCACCAAAGAAGTTTAAAAGGATACAAGTGCAAGTTTTTTCCTCTGATTGTTTTTGGCTCAAACTTAAAGGTAACAATGTGCTGATTTTTAGAAAGCAGATGATAAAGGCTAGTTGGCTAAAATATCAGTGTAACTATGTAGGGAGATTCCTATTTCTGTGCAGAAGCATGACAGTACAATTATGCAGCTGGTTTTTTGTTAGCTATGTCTCTGTATTTGTTTAACTTGTAAAGCATATTTATTCATGGAGCAAGCGTTAACTTTTAAAATTTATTTTTATACTAAACATTAAAGTGTCTGAATATGAAATACTGTATCTATATTCTGCTTTGATCACTCAAAAATGACCGAACAGAATTTTTACCAAACTTTATTAAAAAAAAAAAAATTACCTTTTAGTTTAGAAACAAGCATGAAAATGTCTGCAGAAAATTTCCAGCGAAGTTACCATGTCAGTTAAGGATAAGCTTTCTGTTAAGGGCATGCAGATACCTGATATGTGTCCAAGTTCTTGCACTTTCACAAAGCCAGTTGGCCACATAACTGGTCACATGTATGCATAAATATTTGACTGGCACATGCACATAGATCCTTTATATTTTAAGTTAGGCAAGTAGAAATTTTATTCATCTGACTCTGAAAATATGCATATGGGAAAAGATTGATAGCAGGAGGCAAATGGTGAATGCAGTCAGGTGTTTATATTCATCTGGATGCCTGGTGCTTATTAGGCATGTGTATCTTTCTATGTATGCAGATGCTTTGGGAAAATGGCATTAATGGCATTTTGGCAGATGAAATGGGACTGGGAAAGACAATCCAATGTATTGCTACAATAGCACTGATGGTAGAGAGAGGAGTCCCTGGACCATTCTTAGTATGTGGTCCCTTGTCTACTCTTCCTAACTGGATATCCGAGTTCAAGAGATTCACTCCAGAGGTAAAAAGTATTTACTTTTTAGTGTTTAGAAGAGCAAATTATTTCATTCTCATAACTGTTTTGGTTTGGAACTTCTTCTATATGTATTGTAACCACAGTGGTAGTTCTTAGTGTGATTACTTTAAAATGTGTGGGTTCTTGATTGCTTCTTATTAATGGAAGTATAAAAACTCCTTTTAGATTCCCATAATGCTGTACCATGGAGCCCAGCAGGAACGTCGTAAATTGGTTCAAAAAATTCACAGGCGAGAAGGTTCACTGCAAATTCATCCTGTGGTCATTACTTCGTTTGAAATAGCCATGAGAGACAGAAATGCCTTGCAGGTACACAAGTGCACCCTGACAGGTGGAATGCCTCATTATCCCTAATATAGCTTAAACAGTGCTTTCTACTGCAGTAGAAACTTCAAACATTCTGTCTGCCCGGTGGCAGTGTCACACTGTAACAGTTATAGCTGCTTTTATCAGTTTCCAAGTGCACTGTTCCCTCCATGTCTAGAGTCCTGGATTGGCATATTTAGTAACATTATGAAAAAGGTAGAATGCACTACCCAAAAGGGGTTGTGGACAATGGTAGGGAAATTACAATAAGAAGGCAAGCATAATCCATAGCCTGATGCAAACTTGTCCTAAGTGATCTCTCAACAGATGGACAAAAATTGGTTGTTTAAAGGGGAGGTGATTATGACTGGTTCCCCCGGGGTGCCACCTGGAACTGGGGTACCACTGAGCGCTCTGACATACCAGCCTGGGCTCCCTCTTTCACTGTGCTGCTGTGATAAGCTGCAGACCCACTCCCAGTCCTACACTTCCACCAGCATTCACACACATAGGGACACATCCAGCTGCAGTGACATACAGGCTTTATGACCAGCCACTGCATGAAGCACCAGTAGAAAGTCTGCATCCAAAGTGACTCTCCGCTCCACAGGCACACACCCCCTCTGGAGCATAAACCCAAAATTATACCATCTTGCACTGCACAGTGATTTGTACAGTATAAGCTCATAGTGTTCCCTTCCCGCCTCTTCCCCTCCCCCCCCCCCCGCCCCATGTGGAGAGGAATATGCAAAAGCCTTTGCCCCTTGAACTACAATTTCCCATGCATTTCACTCAAACTCACTAGTTTAGATAAAGCAAAAACAAGTTTAACAACTACAAAAGATAGATTTTAAGTGATTATAAGGGACCGGAAACAGATCAGAGCAGATTACCTAGCAAATAAACAAAACACAAACTAAGCAATGCTCTCCTGCTGACAAAGCTAACGCCGCTCACGGGGCTGGACAGAGAGCGTTTACACACAGACTTTTAAGTTCACACACACTGCGTAGTGTATACACACCCTGAGTCATAGCAGCCATTAATTATGCGTGGAACCTTCACAGGAAGATTAAGTTCTTCCAGGGTCCATTGTCTTTGTCAATGGGCCATTGGCACCGTCTGGCTTCAGTGTTGTACCTGAAAGGCTGGCTATGGGTGTTTTCCAGAGTAAGCCCATTTGAAATACAGATCCCTAGTCAGTATTCATAACTTCAGATACAAATATGTTACATGCATACAAATGGTATAATTATGTTAGTCAAATCATAACATTTTCAATGACACTCCACGTGATTTATCTTGTACAAAACACATCATAATTATGCCATAATCATATCCTAGTAATATTACTATGAAGAATATGGGGTGCATTGTCACAGTGGGTTTTGGAGTAGAATTTGTATTCAGTACAGTACATTGGAGTGGTCACTTAAGACGGGAGGTTGCTTAATAATGGTCATCTCTTTCGCTGTAGAGTCAAAGAAGGAGCATTCCTGATGCAGCACATTTTTCGATATCCAGCGTAATAACATTTCAGTTCTACATCAGTTTGTGCACTCCTGAATAATATACTGAATAAAATATTACACAAACTACATTAAAAACATTAAGGTTGCAAAGTAACAGTTAGGAAGTGCCAGAATTAAGGTTGCCCGTTGCTCAAGCATGGTCTTCACTGAGTGTGTACAAACTGAGACTTTTCCACAGCTTTATAACATGGCCAAATTTCGGGTGGGTTTTTATGAATATTTAGAAAGACACTTTCCTGACACACAGGTCAGTCCTTGCCGATTTTAACTCCCTGCTCCACTGGAGCCCAGATAAAGTCACATGAATTTAAGATATTTTTGTTAGCCTTGTTCTTGGAAACAACTTGGGCTGTTGTGGGTGAAATTCTCCCTCCCCTTCCCCTGCCCCTATCTCCCTCCCCCCCCTCCCCCCCCCAAAAAAAAAAACAAAAAACTTCCAGCCTGAGGTAGATTCCAGGCATGGGAAATTTTTGCCTAAACAGTTGAAGTTTGGCAAAGTTATAAGAAAATGACAATAGGGTCTTATGATGGGAAGTGTTGGGCAGCCATAATAGGCAGTTCTACTGGTGCTGTCTGTAATATATATTTTGATGTGGCAAAGATCACATTTCTTGAAATGCTAGGTGACTTCTTTTCTTTCTGTAGCATTGCTTCTGGAAGTATCTGATAGTGGATGAAGGACATAGGATTAAGAACATGAACTGTCGTCTTATCAGGGAATTAAAACGGTTTAATGCTGACAATAAACTTCTGTTAACTGGTACTCCCTTGCAAAACAACTTGGCAGAACTCTGGTCACTACTTAACTTCCTGCTGCCAGATGTATTTGATGACTTGAAAAGGTAGGACATGGTCTATTGGCCCAGACTGTTTGTGTGTGTTCTGCATGGACTGCTCGGAACTAATGCCCTGCATCGTTACAACTATCCATCTGTTCATTTGAGTTGGATAAATTGATAACATATCACACAATGATTGGATTCATCTTTGTTCAGTGATGGAAGGGCTTGAATGGTTTCTCCCTTCCTCAGGTGACTTTTTTTTTTTTTTTTTTTTTTCATTTCTGAAGTTGCTTCTACAGAGAAGGAAACAATTTTCATATCTTAGCCAGTGAGCAAAAATTAAAACCCTCTGAGCCAAGCAGGAAGCATTAAGTTTTCCTTCATGACTACCTGTCACATCGCAGTGCCAAAAAACAACTTTGAATTCAGTGCTAAGCTGGAAAGAGATTGCAAAGGTCTAGTTCTACAGCAGAAATAATGTTATTTTGTATAACAAATTGCACTGTGCTTTCCAGCTAACATTTCTATTTGTTATAATTCAGTTTTACAATTGTCTGGCCTTAGATAAAAGGAAATGCTTGTTTTAATTCTAACCGTTGTACATCTTTCATACATAATGTGCTTAGAAACTTATTTGGAGTTTGACACACATTCAAATAACAATGAATAATGCATATGAAATAACTTGAATTTGTTTTGTCTCTGTCTTTAGCTTTGAGTCCTGGTTTGACATTACAAGCATTACAGAAATTGCTGAAGATATTGTTGCTAAAGAAAGGGAGCAGAACATCTTACACATGTTGCACCAGGTCTGGGATCTTGATGATTTTGCTGTTCTTGTTTTAAAGTTTTATTGCACCTTTAATCCCGAGCATATTATTAGAACAGATTTCTTCTTTGGAGTTGATCATAACACAACTTAGAGGTCTGGTGTTGTATCTTTGGCATTGTTGGCACTTTCTGCATTTATTTTGTATTGGACCTTCTCAACATTAGAAGATTAAAAGAATGGCATAAGTCTTTGATTTTGGTTTTGGAATGAAATTGAGAATTCTGAAGACTAAAGCTAACTGCAACTTTTGTTTCTGCGCTTTTTTAGCACTTGATGTTTCACCAGCAGATTAAACTGGTACCCTGCACTATCATTAGCATTAAGTTGAGTTGTGTGTGTCATTGTAAATAACTTCAACAGTTTGTCTTTTATGGAATGTGACCCAAACATATTTTTATCTCAGATCATTTTGTTGGCAGGGGCATAGCTTTGTGGGCAGGGATCACTTCTTACTCTCCAAGTTTGTAATGGGGTTTTATTACCCTATTCAAAGGCAAAACCAAACTATTGTTAGGTGGTCACTATTTTTTTTTTTTAAGTCAACACTTGCCAACAGTCTCCACTGTTTTCCTATTCTAGCTCTACGGAAAAACTTGTCTCCCAGATATGCTATGTGGTAACTGTTGACAAATGCTGACTCTTCACTGACAACCCCTGTAATCCAGTAGGGGCACTACTTCATTGTTGTGTCAGGATCACATAAATGTTTAAGTCCATAGAGTTCCTAGAGAATGTAACTTTCAAAATTTTTATATAGCCACTTTTCAAAGCTATGGCATGTAGACAATAATTGCATTACCATTATAAGGATTTCTCAGTATTTTAGTATGAACCCCTCAGCCCCAATCCAGAACGCACATCCCCTCCCAAACCCCAACCCCCAGCCTGCTGAAAGTGAGTGAGGGTGGGAGAGTGTGCAATGGAGGGGGGGGGAGTGGAGTGGGCAGGGCCTCGGGCAAGGGGCAAGGTAGATCCTGGGTTGCCCTTAAATTCAAAGTGATCTTGAGCATAAAACGGTTGGAGACCACTGCACTAGAGAGCTTGGCCCCACGTGTTTAATGGTTGTGATATGTATTTGTTTACATTTTAGATTTTGACGCCTTTCTTATTGAGAAGACTGAAATCTGATGTAGCTCTTGAGGTTCCTCCTAAACGAGAAGTTGTGGTCTATGCACCACTGGCAAAGAAACAAGAAACCTTCTATACTGCTATTGTAAATCGGACCATTAAAAAGCTGCTCGGAAACAATGAGGTACCTACTGCTGTGGACTTCAGAAATGTATAAAAACAATTATGGTTCACAAATGAAAATACCATAGCATTGGTTACACTAGTAGTGACTTCTAAAACACTTTTTTTTTACCAGTTTTGTTTTGTGTACAGATGTATAGCTCATTAGTTATATTAGAATTCTATACATTGACGTTGAATAGAAACATTCTACCTTATCAATTTTGGTGTCAAATTTTTTTTGTTACAGGTCTCTAAAATATTTTCCTGATTTGAGATTTTTGACTTTTGTCTATTATTTCATTGCCTCTCAGCTCAAAATTGGCTTATTACCCTGTCAAAGTTTCCATATACTTAAGTCTTTTTAAACTTCAGCATTGACTATTATTGAAGAAAATAATAAAATTGAGCAAAAGCTTTTTGTTGTGAATAGTTCTGGGCCTAATCCTTCTGCCACTTATTTCAATTGGAATTCATTGCTGTTGACATCAGTGGGTATAGAATTTAGAGCATGTTGCTCCTTGGCTAGTTTTAGCTTAGAAAGGACATAATGGTATTTCTGTAGTTCACAGCTAAGAGACCTTCCTCTTGCTCAAGTGACAGTTAAGGTTGTTGTGATAGTCCACAAAAGCAATGAGTCCCCGTGCACCTCTTAGAAAATGAGGCTTTCAGTATCTAAAGTTGTGTACTGAGAATTGAAGCCACTTTTTTAAAAAATTAGAATTTATGTTTAGTTAAGTAGTAAACCACTGGACATCTTCAGTAGTCATACTTCAGTTATTGTCACAACATAACTTTTTTAGGTAGGACAAGAGGGTGACATTCGAGTCATTTTCTTATCAAATGCAGAGCTTGCCAAACCAATTTGTGGCAGCCTCCTCTACAAAGTGTAGAGACCTCAGACCGCCATCAAATCTTGTCAGAGGGCAGTCATCAATAATGTGTGACATTGTCTCTTTGGCCGTAACTGGATGTGCCCCAGGTGTGCAGGCTGGCTGCACATTGACCCTGGCCCACTTGAAAAGGTATCAGAAGGACCCTGACTGGCATGATAAATCAAAGCCAGGTACACACATGGTAGGGTCAGATATAAGAGCCTGGTTCTTCAAGTCCATTCCATATTAGGTGTGTGTGCTTGTCACATGCACCAGTGCTGGAAGTTTTTCTCTCAGCAGTATCTGTAGGGGACTGGCTCTGGTGCCCTCTGGAGTGGTGCGCACATGCTGCAGTATAAGGGGCACCCCCGGTTCTCCCCACCCTCAGTTCCTTCTTGCCACCAGTGACGGTGCTGGGGCATCTGCTGCTTTGACTAGCATTGTTTTGTTCTCTGTTCTTGAGAACTTTACAAACCCTGTAATATCGTAGAATATCAGGGTTGGAAGGGACCTCAGGAGGTCATCTAGTCCAACCCCCTGCTGAAAGCAGGACCTAATCCCCAGCTAAATCATCCCAGCCAGGGCTTTGTCAAGCCTGACCTTAAACTCCTAAGGAAGGAGATTCCACCACCTCCCTAGGTAACGCATTCCAGTGCTTCACCACCCTCCTAGTGAAAAAGTTTTTCCTAATATCCAACCTAAACCTCCCCCACTGCAATTTGAGACCATTACTCCTCGTTCTGTCATCTGCTACCACTGAGAACAGTCTAGATCCATCCTCTTTGGAACCCCCTTTCAGGTAGTTGAAAGCAGCTATCAAATCCCCCTTCATTCTTCTCTTCCTCAGACTAAACAATCCCAGTTCCCCCAGCCTCTCCTCATAAGTCATGTGCTCCAGCCCCCTCATCATTTTTGTTGCCCTCCGCTGGACTCTTCCACATCCTTCTTGTAGTGTGGGGCCCAAAACTGGACACAGTACTCCAGATGAGGCCTCACCAATGCCGAATAAAGGGGAATGATCACATCCCTCGATCTGCCGGCAATGCTCCTACTTACACAGCCCAAAATGCCATTAGCCTTCTTGGCGACAAGGGCACACTGTTGACTCATATCCAGTTTCTCGTCCACTGTAACCCCTAGGTCTTTTTCTGCAGAAATTCTGCCTAGTCATTCAGTCCCTAGTCTGTAGCGGTGCATGGGATTCTTCCATCCTAAGTGCAGGAGTCTGCACTTGTCCTTGTTGAATCTCATCAGATTTCTTTTGGCCCAATCCTCTAATTTGTCTACGTCCCTCTGTATCCTATCCCTACCCTCCAGCGTATCCTACCACTCCTCCCAGTTTAGTGTCATCTGTAAACTTGCTGAGGGTGCAGGACTGACCCTTGGGGCACTCCGCTTGATACCGCTGCCAGCTAGACATGGAGCCATTGATCACTACCCGTTGAGCCCGACAATCTAGCCAGCTTTCTGTCCACCTAATAGTCCATTCATCGAGCCCATACTTCCTTAACTTGCTGGCAAGAATACTGTGGAAATATAGTTGTATATAGTTTGTAGTCGAATTAGTTACCCTTGGTAGTAGTTCTTAAAGTCTTCTTTAATCCCGAACGGGACTCAGCCTGGGGATGGGGCATGCTTTTAAGCCCTGCAATCGTTGCAAACAGGCTATGACCATCAGCGATCCCCATAGTAGCTGCCTTAGGTGCTTGGGTGAAGGGCACATAAGTAACAAGTGTCGTATTTGTAAGTCTTTCAAACCCAGGATGAAGAAGGAGCGGTACAACCGTCTTAAAGTGTTCCTGATGGAGTCGGCACTCGCTCCGGCACCAGAGCGACGATCCAACTTGGCACCAAGCACCAGAGCGTTGGTGCGCAGTGCTCTGCCGGCACTACCACGAGCCAGCACCGATCCCCCTCCATGGATCATAGAATCATAGAATATCAGGGTTGGAAGGGACCTCAGGAGGTCATCTAGTCCAATCAATCAGGACCAATCTCCAATTTTTGCCCCAGATCCCTAAATGGCCCCCTCAAGGATTGAACTCACAACCCTGGGTTTAGCAGGCCAATGCCCAAACCACTGAGCTGTCCCTCCCTGCCAGCCAGGAAGCTGAAGAAGACAGTGAGGGGAAGATCTCCTGCTTCCCACAAGGGAAAGGAGAGGGCTTGGGGCAAGCCAAGACCCACGCCGGCAGCTCAACACTTCCTTCAGAAATTTGGGCCCCAGCTCAAGTTGAGTGGTGCAGCCCATCCCATACCTTGTCTGCAACTCTGGATAGCAGTGGAGGCCTCTGTCAGCTTCAGGTGCCATTGACACCTGAAGCCCTACAGCTATCTCAGGAGATCCTGACGCTTCCGGTGCTGCCCACTCCGGCAGTACCCTGGTCTCAGGGTAAACCCGCCTTGGGACCTCTACGTATGTTCCTGCCTCAGTGGCACCATTCCCCATCGAAAGGGACACCCCCCCCACCACTTGCCTACTGAAAGCCTTCCGCCTCAGAGATAGAGAAGCAGGCTCAACGGAGCCCTTTTCCTGTCTCCCGACTTTGGGCACTGACAGCAGGATTCAAGGCATACCTCGCCAGTAGCCTGGCACAGACCCACCAAGGCATGTGCCCCCTGGCAGGAGCACTAAGACCAACCCCTCGCGTCTCCAAGGGCTCGGTACAGATCACGGACTGATCAGGGGGCCGAAGGCAGTGATCACTAGCCCATCGTCATCTGTCTCCAAGATGGAGATTGTCGTATTTGAGACGATCCTCCTGGCAATTGGCTTGTGGTCCCACTTAACTTCCCAGTACCAGTTGAGTCACGTCAGGCATAGATTGCCGGATTTCCGACACTGATCTGCTGAACGCAGTAGGTCCCCGAGGCTCCGACCAAGGCATTTGGCTCACTCAGACAGGTCTACCTTGAGGCGCAGCGACTAACACCAGTCAGACAAGAGCCACTGCCCCATCTGATCTTGGTCTCCTGGTACCGACTGCACCGGTTATAGCTCCAGCATGGAGCAGGGTCCCCTGACTGCAGGACTAGCTCCGGTGCCATCTACATCATCTGCACCGAAATCCATCCTGTGGCCCCAAGCACATTGGCCAGTGCCATGCTATCCATGGAACCCTTGTGGGGTCACCCAGGCTGCCCACTGAATGCCGGCCCCCTCCAGTGCTTGAGGCTTCGGTGGGGGAAAGACCCCACAGGTCCAGGAGCTGTTGGACCACCAATGGGCATTTAGGATCCTGCGCCCTGGCATCATCCTTGTCACCAGACGAGGCTATCATGGGGCCTTCTCACCCAGTTCCTCAGGATGATGCTAAGACCACCAGAAACTATTCAAGAGGGTCACATCTAACCTGGGGCTTCAGGCAGAGGAATTGGAGGAGCCTTCGGACTCCCTGTTTGACATCCTCTGCTCCTCCTATGTGGCTTTACCCCTTCATGAGGGGGTATCCAAGATTACTAATGCCCTGTGGCAGTCTCCATCCCCCCCCATCTCCAAAAGGGCAAGCGCAAGTACTTTTGTGCCAGCTAAGGGACGTGAGTACTTATTCCCACCCGGCCCCCAATTCCCTTGTGGTTGAGGCAGTTAACCACAGGGAAAGGCAAGGACAACAATGACTCAAGGATACTGGATCTCTTTGAACGTAAAGTTTATTCATCTTCCAGCCTTCAGTTAAGAGTGGCCAAACACCAGGCTCTCCTTGGTCGATATGACTTTAACATGTAGCAAGCCATGGCCAAGTTCGAGTGTTTGCTTCCTGAGGGGTCCAGGATGGAATTCCAAGCGGTTATTGACGAAGGTATGACCGCGGCCAGGGCGGCCCTCCAGGCAGCGTCAGATGCAGCAGATCCTGCTGCTCACACCATGGCTCCGCCATCTCCATGTGGCAAGCCTCCTGGTTGCTCCTCTCTAGCTTGTCTGCCAAGGCTCAGCAGTCTATGCAGGACCTTCCCTTCAACAGCTGGGCCCTATTGGCAAAGCAAACAGACAGCAAGCTGCATGGTTTAAAGGACTACCATACCACCCTCAAAACTCTGGGCCTTTACATCCCAGGCCTGGCGCATACGTGGTTCAAACCACAACAGCCTCAGGGCCGGCGAGTCTGCCTCAGCAGGACCTGCCTCACAAGAAAGCCCAGGGCTACAAATGTCATCCGAGCCACCCGCTTCCACCCTCTGCGCAGTCGAGCTCAACCTGAAACAAGCAGGGGGCCAACTGATCAGTTTGAGGGTGCACTCAAGGGTGAACTACCAGACTATTCCCTGGATCCATCTTCCCCAGTTTTTTCCAACCACCTTTCCTTTTTCCTTCCTGCATGGACCGCTATAACTTCAGATCGCTAGGTCCTCAACACTGGCACAGGGTTATACCCTCCAGTTTCTTTCTGCCCCCCTTTTTCACCCACTTTCCCTGTCCCTCTTCAGAGACCCTTACGAGAGTCTCCTTGCGCAGGAGATAAAAGGGTTACTGCAGCTGGGTGTGGTGGAGGAGATTCCTCTCGAGTACAGAAACAAGGAGTTCTGTGCCCAGTACTTTTTAATCCAAAAGGCCAAGAGCGGTCTATGGCCCATCCTAGACCTGCGAGACCTCAAGAAGTACCTAAAGAAGCTGAGGCTCCATGTGGTCTCCCTGGCCTCTATCATCCCTTCCCTGGATCTGGGAGACTGGTATGCCGCCTTCGACTTGAAGGACACATACTTCCACATAGCGATCTTTCAAGGACACAGACGCTTCCTCCAATTTATGGTGGGGACCTGACCAGTACCAGTTTGCAGTCCTCCTGTTTGGCCTGGCAACAGCACTGAGGGTGTTTACCAAGTGCATATCGGTGGTGGCTGCTTACCTCAGGCATCGGGGTATCCAGATCTACCTGTACCTTAACGACTGGCTAGTCAAAGGCAGCTCCAGGTCTCAGGTCCAAAAGGATGTTGCAGCGCTGCAAGCCACGTGCCTCTCCCTGGGACTACTGGTGAATGACAAAAAGTCTATGCTAGTTCCGGTGCAGCGGATAGAGTTCATTGGAGCGGTGCTTGACTCGACCTGTGCCAGAGCATTTCTGCCACTAGAAAGGTTCCAGACATTGGCAGACCTCATCGCGGAAGTCTCCACATTCCCCCTGACTATGGCCAGGGTTTGCCTGCGTCTTGGGGTCCACATGGCTGGCAACGGTCTATTCCCAGTCCAGGGATCACCTGGAAAAGATCCTTACCAACCCCCAACAATCTTACCTAGCTGTGATGGTGGATCGATCGCAGGACAGTCCTAGAGGGAGTTCCATTCGACACCCCCCCTCACTCCATCGAGTTAGTTTCTGACACCTTGGCTGAGGTGCGCACCTCAGCACTCTCCACACCCAGGGTATGTGGTCCCAACAGGAGAGGATGTGTCACATAAACATCAAAGAACTCAGAGCGGTCCACTTGGCATGCAGATGGTTCCTACCTCACCTGTTGGGCAACGTGGTGAGAGTCCTGATGGACAACACAGTCTTGATTTTCTACATCAACAGGCAAGGGTGAGCGCTCTCGTCGGCTCTCAGCCAAGAGGCAATCCATCTCTAGGACTTCTGCATCAGCCATGAAATCCACTTGGAAGCATGTCACCTCCCTGGTGTCAAGAACACGCTCGTGGATCACCTCAGCAGAGACTTACCCTCTCACTACGAGTGGTCATTCCACCCAGAGGTAGCCTGCATGATTTTCCAGAGGTGGGGAACTCCCCATGTGGGCCTGTTTGCCACCAGGCAAAACCGGGAATGTCATCGGTTTTGTTCTCAGCGGGTCTGGGCAAGGACTTCCTCTCCGATGCCTTCCTCCTGTCCTGGTCAGGGAGCCTGATGTATGCGTTCCCTCCGATTCCACTCATCAGCAAGGTCCTGGCAAAGATAAAGAGAGATAAGGCACAGGTTATCATGATCTCCCCAGCATGGCATCGCCAGCAGTGGCTCGGCACCCTCATGAACCTGGCAGCAGCCCCTCCTTGGCCCCTGCTTAACCAGCTGGACTTGCTGTCACAGGACCACGGTCAGCTATTACACTCCAACCTCACGTCCCTCCACCTCTCGGTGTGGATGCTGCGTGGCTGAACCCAGAGGAGCGGACCTGCTCGGATGAGATCCAACAGGTCCTCCCAGGGAGTACGAAGCCCACAACCAGACTGAGTTACTTGGACAAGGTTTTCCCGCTGGGCGTCCGAGTGTGGCATCTCTCCCTCACATTCTTCCATACGGTCTATTTTAGACTACCTGCTTCATCTGAGGAACCAGGTCCTGGCGCACTCTTCCATTAGAGTACATCTTGCAGCCATCTCTGCTTTTCACCCACCAATCCAGGGCCAGATGGTGTTTTCTCATGACATCATGGTCAGATGCTTGAGAGGCCTCAAGAGACTCTTCCCACAGGTACGGACCCCTGTCCCACAGTGGGATTTTGGTTCTTTGAGCTGCTGGTCTCCTGCTGCCTTTCCCACCTGTCATGGAAGGTCGCTTTCCTGGTGGTGGTGACATCGGCAAGACGAGTCTCTGAGATTAAAGCTTTGGCCTCAGAACTGCCGTACATGGTGGTCTTCAAAGACAGGGTTCAGCTGCGGCCCCATCCAGCCTTCCTGCCGAAGGTGGTATCTATCTTTCATATGAACCAGAACATCTCCCTCCCCCCCCCCAGTGTTCTGTCCCAACCGTCTTCACGTGCTGGACATCCGTTGGGCCTTGGCTTTTTACCTACAGCGTACCAAGCCTTTCCGTAAATTAACACAGCTCTTCATCACCACAGCGGATAGGATGAAGGGCTTTCCAGTGTCCTCACAGAGGATTTCCAACTGGATCACCTCTTGCATACGGACATGTTACGAACTGGCGGGGGGTCTCGCCGATCGTCGAAGCCCACTCGACTAGAGCTCAGGCATCCTCGGCAGCCTTCCTAGTGCACATCCCTATCCAGGACATCTGCAGAGCTGTGACTTGGTCATCTGTCCACACATTCACAGTGCATGCTGGGTTTGGCAGAGTTGTGTGGCAATCTATTAACTCCTACCTGTCTCCATTGTTACTG
The DNA here is from genome assembly GCF_015237465.2 of Chelonia mydas. NCBI lineage: Eukaryota > Metazoa > Chordata > Testudines > Cheloniidae > Chelonia > Chelonia mydas. The sequence continues at coordinate 51,601,206 of NC_057853.1, forward strand.
CTTGGGAGACGCCTAATATGGAATGGACATGAGCAACACATCTCAAAGAACACCAGTTACAGAAAAAGATAACTGTCTATTTCTGATGTCAGCTGCAGACCAGTCTTCACTACATCAATGTCAGAGAAATCTGGGCAGTATAAAATATTTTCCCAATAATGTACCTTCAATAATAAATATTGGGAAATGTGTACTCTTAGTGAAGAGACTCTTTAAGCAGCAGATATGTTGAGAATCACTGGGACACCAAGGTGTTGGGTCACATCTAGCTGCCCTCTCCCCTTTCCCCCTAATGACACATGAGAAACGTCGTCTGACTGTCATAATTTATATCACTTGCTACAGGAAGAAGTAGTGGAGTTGAGTCCTACAGGACGACCAAAGCGTCGGAGTCGAAAAGTGGTTGATTACCGTGAACGAGATGGTGATACGCCTGATGAGCTGGAAAAACTGATCAGCAAAATGCAAGAAGAAGTAGAAAAAGAGAGGTGCATATCTCGAAGAAAAAAATCCCTGTTTTAAAAATATCTTTAACTTAGAAGATCCCTTTTAATACACTATGAAATATTACATAAAATTGAAACTAAATTTTGAATCAAGATAAATGAAAAGCTGCATTATCCTTTTTTCTAATTCTGAAAATCTAGTTCACAGGAGGTCTTCCAGACATTTGTTAGGTTGTACTGCACTTGAAATGCATTGACATTTTGCTGTACTAATAACATTATGTGTCTTTGCAAGGCCAGTGATAGAAATGACTATTCCTACGGATTCAGAAATCAACCTTAAACTGCAGAATATTATGATGTTACTGAGGAAATGTTGTAACCATCCATATCTCATTGAATATCCACTGGACCCTGCCACACAGCAATTTAAGGTACATATCCTGAAGCATTCAAAGCAGTGTTTTTTGAAAATTACTGTAGGTAATGTAATGCCGGTGAACAGCTTTAGATTTGTATAGTATGTTTCTCCACAAAACCCTACCAATGTGATTCAGTCTTGTTTTGAAATTTCCTACAGCAGATATGGGAGAGAGTAAGTTCAGTGTCTGGTCCCAACCAGTGTGGGGGGCAGGCAGTGCCTGCGGGTGAGCTGCGCGGAGCTGCTTGCGTGCCTCTGCCTAGGAGCCAGACCTGCTGCTGGCTGCTTCCGGGGTGCAATGCAGACAGCGGTGCCAGGATAGGTGGGAAGCCTGCCTCTACACCCTGGCTGCGCCGCTGACCGGGAGCCGCCGGAGATAAGCCTGCACCCCAATCCCCTGCCCCAGCCCTGAGCCTCCTCCAAACCCGGAGCCCTCTCCTGCACCCCAAACCCCTTACCCCTGGCCTCACCCCAAAGCCCCCTCCCACACCCTGAACCCCACATTCCAAGCCCGCACCCCAACCCTCTGTCCCAGCCCTATAATGAATATATATAAAGATCATCTTAATAGCTTTTCTATACTACATAAACCCTCTTACTAAATTGAAAAGGGGAAAAGAATTTGGATGATGTGTGTATGGTAGCTTTAACCCTCTAACATTTTTACTAACCCTTAATAAGCCATTAATGAAAACCAAAGGATCTCCTTCTAAATATAGTCTTGCAAATTAACATGAGCATGACTGCCAGCTAGTTGAATCCACTGTCATTCAGAGGAACAACTTAGAGGCTGTCAGGAACTTTGAGCCACAACTCATGGTTGACACAATCAAATGATCTAGGCTGAAAAAGGATGGGATAGGATTAGCCACGCAGGTTGAAGCCTAGTGCATTAACTGTCATCCCTAGTACCTGAATGTTGATGCATCTGAGAGATTGTAAATCTTGACTTCTCCTTTTTACTCTTTTTTAAGGTTGATGAAGATCTAGTGAAGAATTCAGGCAAATTTCTACTTTTGGACCGGATGCTGCCAGAACTGAAAAAGAGAGGACACAAGGTATTTTTGTTTATGAATATGGATCATAACTGATCAGTTGCCTTGTTGTGTGTTTTTGGTGTTTGGTTTTATTTTTTAAAATAGGGATACTGAGGAATCTTAACTACTTGTAGGTGTTGCTGTTCTCACAAATGACACTGATGTTGGACATTTTGATGGATTATTGCTATCTGCGGAATTACAAATTTAGTCGTTTGGATGGATCTATGTCCTATACAGAGAGAGAAGAAAATGTAAGTAATAGCTTAAATGCTTAGGTGCATGTATCCAACTCAACTAATTGCAACAAATTCAACCTCTGTTGGTAAGCTTTATATGTAATGCCTTGTAGAAAGACAAAGCAAATAATATATTTTTAATCATCATCTGATTTAATTTAAAACATGGGTTAAAAAAAAAAACCCACTGACCATATCCTTTTATTCTGTATGCTATTTCATGTTAGATGTATTCTTTTCCAGATGCATAAATTTAATACAGATCCTGAAGTTTTCATATTTTTAGTGAGTACACGGGCTGGAGGTCTGGGCATTAATTTGACTGCAGCAGACACAGTCATCATCTATGATAGTGACTGGGTAAGATGACATACTGTTTCTCAAATGTTACATCATACAATTTTCTACTGTAACCCTAGATACTCACTTAGCATCTTGTGGTATGGGATGCTCTACCAGATAGTCTATGAAAGTAATGTATGTGAAAATTATAGTAAAATATATATATTCAGATTAAATATAGGGTAATAAGTAAAAATGTGCTGGCCTATTCAAAACACGTAAGATCACAACTAAGATTGCTTTGTAGGCAACTGGCTGGTCCCCTGAATTTCCTTAAAAACAGGCTTTTCTGCTAGTTGAAAAGAATGCATACTGCTTGAGTATTGATGATTATTAAAATGCCTACCTTGGAGAGAAGAAGTTTAAAGCTCTTAAAGAGGTTTGAGACCTCTTGGGCAGACAACTTTTGCAAACTTCCCTATTTCAACAGCTGCCTTGTTGGTCTCTGGTGCCCAAAATTTCCCCAGTCAACTGACATCCCAAAGCTCCAGCCAGCTACAGCCCCACTACCTCCTGTGAGCCTCAGGAGGATGGTTGAAGAGCTGTTAGGAGGCTGAAGATGTACAAGTCCATAGGGATTAACTTTTTCAGTATACAGCTACATAGGCTGCACAAGCATACTTAGCATATCTCTTCCCATTTCAGGAACTATGAAGAGCTCCAAATAAACAAATTGAGAATTCTGGTGCAAAAGTATTTCCCAGTGAGGGCTAATTCCATCATCCATTTCAATTGTAGAACTGGTTTAATTAAGTTACAACTTTTTTAGTAAAGGGATAAATATCTCTCACTCATTCTCCAGAACATCTGAATCGTTTTTTCTCAGTCTTTCCCTCTTCCCACCATACAAAACCCCCTGTGGTAGATTTTTCATCCTGAAAAGTGATAGCTTGGAAAGCTGAGTGATGGAAAATGGAATTCACTGTGCATCTTTTAACAATTAAGCTAATTTGATTTCTTTAATCTCGTTCATTTTAGAACCCCCAGTCTGACCTTCAGGCCCAAGATAGGTGTCACAGAATTGGTCAGACAAAGCCAGTTGTTGTTTATCGCCTCGTGACAGCAAATACTGTTGACCAGAAGATTGTGGAGAGAGCTGCTGCCAAAAGGAAGCTAGAGAAGTTGATTATTCATAAAAGTTAGTAAATTCATTCTTCGGAACTTGTAAAACTTTTTTGTTCCATTAACTGTGGGGAATTCTTGCTGTAATTCAAGATTATTTCTAGTTGTTCTTGTTAACAGAGAATTTCTCTATATGTAAGTAGTTCGTCTCCTTTTTCTAAATATGCCTGTTTCTCTTAGCCCTTCTAATCAGCACTCCATGCATTCTTTAGCATCTAGGCTGAATTCTGTGACATGATGCTGAATTTGGCTGCAAATTACTCTTTTCATGCATTTCAGACTGCTGCCTCATTAGTTTGCCACTAAAATTTTTTTATGGGCCCTTGATGTGGAACTTGGGGTCAGTGTGTACTATACCTCCTCCTGGCTGCTGGGGAGAGTGAGGAGCAAGGACAGTGTGTGCTGGCCAGGGAGAGAAACAGGAATGAAACCAGACAGTAAGGAGCGAGAGTGGTCAGGATGACTGTTGGGGACATGAGACAGCTGTCGGCAATATAAGCTTCTAGGTTTACAGTTATCTACCTTCAGGGAGGAAAATATCTGACAGACAAGATTCAGAACTCTGTCTTTAATTTGGTCTGAAGCTTTGGGAAAGGGGCTTTCTAGCAGCACAGGCAAACTTGTCTAGCTTTGGATCACATCCACTGAAATCAGCTGAAATGGGGAGGCAGAGGAAGGCAGGGAGAACAATATGTTGTGTGACAATGTTCAAATTAGCAGAATTTGCATCTCTCTCTCTTATATATATATACACATATATACATACAGTCCTACTGGGGTTTTCTGTAGCATCTGGTCCAGATGGCCAGTCTTGCAGTCCTAGAATCATGGCATTCGCAGGACCCTTCCCGCAAAAACTATCCAAAAATTACTATCTAAAGTAATTTCTGTAATAAAATAACCCAGGTAAAATAGTTTTTAGGGCACTGTGTTATGAAATCATGTCTCATTTTGTATGCAACACAATCCAATAATTTACTTGCTGCTATTTTGTCTTCTTAGTTGGTAATCTCTGCACAACCCAAGTAACAAATGGTTGGGTGGAACTATTTCCCTCTAATCGTTACTGGTGAAGGAATATTGATTGGGCACTGTGATAAATCTTTGCTATAATTATTCTGTTGATGAAATTTTAACAGTTCTGCACTCTGGCCTTTTTCATAAGCACTGAATCCACTGATTTTTTAATAATCTGGTGGGCCTCTGACAGTAGCCTGTACTTTAAACTTCAGAGGAAGGTAAGGACTTCCCATAATACACCAAAAGCTGTATGTTTGGGTGGGGACAGGGAGAATGAGAGAATTAAATTTCTTGGTGTGATGTTTTTCAAAGTGTAGATCATAGGCTACTACTAGTTTTTGGGTGATATTTGCCAGTCTTGAATTAATGATGTTGATGAGGTTCAACAAGGACAAGTGCAGAGTCCTGCACGTAGGACAGAAGAATCCCAGGCAAGAATTCCAGTTCTGCAGAAAAGGACCTGGGGATTACAGTGGATGAGAAGCTGGATATGAGTCAACAGTGTGCCCTTGTTGCCACCTAACAGCATATTGGGCTGTATTAGTAGGAGCATTGCCAGCAGATTGAGGAAAGTGATTATTCCCTTCTATTCGGCATTGGTGAGGCCACATCTCGAGTATTGCGTCCAGTTTTGGGCCCCCACTACAGAAGGGATGTGGACAAATTGGAGAGTGTCTAGCGGAGGGCAAGGAAAATGATTAGGGGGCTGGGGCACATGACTTATGAAGAGAGGCTGAGAGAACTGTGATTATTTAGTCTGCAGAAGAGAAGAATGAGGGGGGGATTGGATAGCAGCTTTCAACTACCTAAAGGGGGGTTCCAAAGAGGATGGAGCTCAGCTGTTCTCAGTTGATGACAGATGACAGAATAAGGAGCAATGGTCTCAAGTTGCAGTGGGGGAGGTCTAGGTTGTATATTAGTAAAGACTGTTTCAATAGGAGGGTGGTGAAGCACTGGAATGGGTAACTTAGGGAGGTGGTGGAACCTCCATCCTTAGAGGTTTTTAAGGCCGGGCTTGACAAAACCCTGTCTGGGATGATTTAGTTGGGGTTGGTCCTACTTTGAGCAGGGGGTTGGACTAGGTGACCTCCTGAGGTCTCTTCCAACCCTAATCTTCTATGATTCTATGCTTCCTCTTTTAGCCTACTCTGATTTTTATACTCCACTTACATCATGGTGATATGGGCCATAAACAGAGTAGGGCAGCCGCCCAGGTAGAAAAATGGGGTGGCATGGGAGGAGGGGGATGGTATGTGGGGGCATATGGCCCCCCCAGATTTCTGACTTCCATTTAACACAGAGGTTTTCAAACTATGGAGAGAACCCCCCACAGTTTGAAAACGGTTGCCTTCTGGTTGCTTGGAAACTGGTAGAAGCCACCCGGCCTGCTCTTGTTTCTCCCTCGAAGGAGTCCAACCCCTGTCCGCAGAGCCCAGCTGCCATGGGATGCTCCCAGAGGCACTTGCGTGCTACTGCTCTTGCGCTCCTCTAGGCTGGGCAGTGGCGGGGCGAGTGCATCAGGGAGCATCTCATGGCAGCTGGGCTCTGGAGACAGGGGCTGGACTCCTTCGGGGGAGAGGCTAGAGCGGGTCGGATGGCTCCCACTAGCTTCCAAGCAACCAGAAGGCAACCGTTTTCAAATGTGAGGGGCATTCTTCATAGTGACCCCACATCCCCCACCCACGCTGCCCCATATTTCTGCCCCCGCAGTTTTGCGTCTGGGCGGCTACCTCTCTCAACCCACCCTGGTTACTGCTCTAGCATCTGCCAGCAAATTTCTTGGCTTTTATGACCTATTAAAATAGGAGAAAAAGCATATCTCTCAGGAATTTCTTTGGTATAAATGCAACTGATCCAATTTGCAGATACACTACCCCTCCCATTTTAGTTTAAACAAAGGAAAAACTGTAAAATGACCTACAAAGATAAGAGACATGAGGGCTTCAGGCAGCAAGGGTGAGGGAGGGATTGGGACTAATAAATGTAAAGTCCTGTACTAAAGGAGAGGAGACAGATGGCATGGAATGTGTTAACTGAGTAGGCTGACCTATTGCATTAATGCAAATATTTTTCTTCTCATTAATTTGCTAAACTTTGCTCTTCCCTGTAACTAAGTACTAGATTTTAAGCAGTGGTCTCTTCAAAGTGACTTTTGACCTAAGGGGTCCTGGAAGTTGTTACAGAGGGCTGATGTAAAGCTTGCAACAAGGAGTTTCACTTAGATGCACTGGAGCAGGTGCAAATTACAAGGTTTGCAGCTCAGTACAGGGGAAACTGGGTGACATTCTATAGCCTGTTTTACACGAGGTCAGACTATAGATCTAATGGTCCCTTCTAGCCTTTTTTAAAAAAAAAAAAAAAATCTATGAAAAGCACCTAAAGTTTGCAGAAGAGGGACTCTCTTGTGAACCTTGTCATGTGCATGGGACCAGTGCTTTGATGGTATTTGAGGGGTAAAATAGAAGTAGCTCCAGATTTGGAACTGGTTACAAATCAGCAGAGCTTTCAGATCTTGATGCATTTTGTTTTATCTATATAATAAAAAACCCATAAGAAACATCACTTTAAAAAAGCTGCATTAAGAGAAGATTATGGTTAAGATCTCAAGTCAGGAAATCTCAAAGTAAAGTTATACATGTAAACTTACTTCTGCACACTGTATATACATTGATTGTGTCTCTTTAAAATGGTTACATACTGTTTCTCAGTATTTCATGCAACTTTTTCTACATCTGAGAAGTACATTGTTAACCTGTAGCATATGTTAAGTACTAAAGCACTACAGGGAGAATTAACAAAAACTTTGTGGGGTGCCGTGGTGGGATTTGAAAGCAAGATCTTAGAAGTGACTGAGGAAAGAAAGAAGTGCATAATGCGGGAGACAAGGATGGACAGATGCTTCAGTAAAAATGTAACAAAAGTTCAGGCAAGGTTGGGTGAGTCCAATGGTAACAGAAAGCTACAAAGCCTTCTGGGCATGTGTTGTGTTGTCCTTGGCTTTGACCTCATTCAACTATAGCCAATTAGAACTAATCTTATACCATTTCTTGATAGACGTGATAGCTGATCCAAATGACCCCTCTTTCATTAAACCTTCCAGGTCTCATCTTCAGTCATACTTTGATTGAACCTATCTCTCTTGTTTTTACAACACCAGTACCGTCTGTTGTCTGGAAGACTTCTCTTCTGTTCCCACAGTCAGATCTGAACTGGAAAACATCCAGATTTGGGTACAAAAAGGTGTCTGGATGTTCTCGTCTGAAGAAATGTTTTTGTTTTAAAAATGTTAATCAAAACAGTTATAGCTAATTCGCTGAGCGAAATACACCCCAATAAAATGGACAGGATATCTTTCATTTATTCTCTATCTTGTAGTGATAATACTCCTCACTTTGTTTCAATCAGCAACATTGCAAACGGAACACACTTCGGCATCCACCATCTAACTTTATTTGCAATGTTTTTACTGTAAGTAGAACTAATAGCTTTTCCACTGTGTGTGTGCATGTCAAATCAATGTGTTGCAACCTTTTTTTTAATTTTTTTTTTTTTTTTTTTTTTTGCGTGCCACGATTAGAAAGTAAAGGCCTACATGAAAACCTTTTATGCAGCTCTGACTTTCACTATTTAATTTAGTCGTCACAATTTAGGGCATGTTTGGTATATGTTTAGGCAACAAATCCAAGTATATCCAAGAATAGTTCTTTCTCTCTTTCTGTGTTGGGTTAACAGCATACATTAGATGTCAGTTTATAGAATTCATTGGTAATTTGGCAGCCTTTATATTCAAGAAAGGTTTCTCTTTTTATAGATCAGTTTAAAGGTGGTAAATCTGGGTTAATCCAAACAAAGGGTTGCTTGGATCCTAAGGAATTAATGGAATTACTGAAATCCAGGGACTATGAAAGGTATGTTAACTTCCACATTTTGTTAGACCTGGGAGATGCAAATAAGCGTCTGAGGATCTCAACTACCCTGCTCTTCCGATATTGCTAAATGGGATGTGGGTCTCTGTTATATGGGAGGGGAGGTCCTGGGGGATTCTGGTATGGCAAGGCGGTGGGGGGATGTCTTTATGTGGAAAAATGTTGAGAACTAGTGTTTAGACTAAGATACTCTTATTTCTATAGAGAGGTTAAAGGATCCAAAGAGAAAGTAATCAGTGACAAAGATCTAGAGTTACTGCTGGATAGAAGTGACCTTATTGGTAAGTAAAACTAATTTGGTCCTCTTTTCCTATTTGACAGTAAAATATATAGAATTTTTCCCTTATATTTTATGTGTAAAAGCAGAGGAGAATTGCCAATGCCTTTATTTGTCCAAGAGCATGGTCCCCACAGAAATTTCTAATAAAATTTTATGTCCGTGTTCTGTTCAAACAAAATGGATGTATGTGAAGTACCATTGTCTACCACTACATTGACAACTAGAGCTGGTCAGGAAGTCTTAACAACTTTTTTCGGTCAGAAAATTCCAATTCATCAAAACTGAAATTGTTCCTGGGAAATGAGGGGTTGTTTTGATGAATTTCCTGTTTCGAAAATCTTTAAAATTGTAAGAACAGGACATTTTTAAAACATGGGGGGGGGGGAGGCTTGAAACAGCTTTTTGTTTTGAAACACATGCTAATTATAGTTTGTTTTTTTTAATGACTGTTAAATGAAACATTTTGAAATTGTTGAAATGAAATGTTTCAATTGACCTCAACCAAAAAAGTCTCAGATTTTTTTAGTTTTCCTCCTGATTTGGGATGGGGTAACCATTTCCTGCCCAACTCTATTGACAACTGAGGGCATGGCTACACTTGCAGATGTAGAGCACTGGGAGTTAAACCAGCCTTCAGAGACTGCAGCAGGGAAAACGCTGCCTTGTGTTTACACTGTCAGCTGCAAACGCACACATTAGCAGTCCTTGCAATGCCACAAAGAGCAGTGCATTGTGGTAGCTATCCCAGTGTGCAAGTGGCTGCAAAGTGCTTTTCAAATGGGGCGGGGGTGGAGTGTGACAGGGAGTGTGTTGTGTGTAGGTGTTTTGGGGTGTGCAGAGAGTGTGTTAGCATGCTGTCTTGTAAGTTCAGGCAGCAGCCCTCCTCCCCCTCCCAGCGCGCCCCCCCCCCCCCCCCCCCCAACCGCAAGCAGCATTCCACAGTAATGGTTGCGTTGTCCAAGAGCAGATAAGCATGCCAGCTGTCAGAAACAGAGCTTTGAAAGGGGATATCTGCATTCCTGGAGCGCTCCAGCTGCAGAGTCCAGGCGCTCTACGTGCCTTGCCAGTATGGACACATCGGGAGTTAGGATGCCCGGGACTGTTTTAATGCGCTCTAACTTGCAAGTGTAGCCAAGACCTAATACTCAGCATGCTGTGTATTTCATTCAGCATCTGCTAGTAGGAAGCACAAGCTTCTTTCTCTGCACTGTTCTACTTCCAATGTAAGACACTACACAATTCTGTTTAACCTTCACTTTTGTTTGTTTTTCTCTTAGACCAAATGAAAAAGTCTGAATCAGTTGAAAAAGAAAAAGTGGGAGTGTTCAAGGTCCTAGAAGATTCTGAAGACTCCAATTCAGAATGTGTATTTTGAAGTGTGATTGGCTTCTAAAAGTGCAGCCCAAATGTCTCGTGACTAACAGCTGATCTCGTAAGGCCATCATTTACATATAGTGACACTTGATTATGCTGATTTTTTTTTCTCAAAGCCTGGTTCAAAATCTCTTTTTTCTTTTCAGTGAGTTCTAACATGTCAGGTAGCATACTTCATGATGTAGCATACCTAAAAATTTCATACTTGGGAACCTCACATGAACAATTAAGAAAATGAACATGTTTCAGGTGTTTTGGGAGCATGTGTGATCCAGTGACAAACACTGCCAGGTTGTACAAAATCTTCCTGTGGAAGTCTTGCAAAAACAATTTTTTTTCTCTCTAATTTGACCTAATGTGTCAATTATGATTTTATTGGGAATGGGAAGACTGTCTAGTACATCTGTTTAGAACCAATTGTGTAACTTCAGTTTTAAATTTTGCAAAATATTTTGCTAATAAATTTTGTCCATTTTGTCATGTGAATTTATTGGGGGTGAGGCAGCTTTCAGTGTAAGAACATTTTGTCTAATCATGCCTCTTTGTGATCTGTGAAAGGGCCCTTGCAGGTAAAACTAGGGAAAGTGACCAAAGTTAAATACTTTTCAGATAATATGCAACTTCCATGCGTAACTTTTGCATATTCTTAAGGTAATGGGCTAAAGCAGTCACCTGAGACTGCATGCCCTAAGCATGGAATTTGCCAGACTGGTATTTCAAGATCTATGCCTTTTTAAAAAAAAAAAACAAAAAAAAAAACAAACCTCTTTCCTTGAGAATACCAAAGAAATCTTAATTTAGGCCATGTAAACTGGCACAATGTTATCACCTTCAGTCTGTAGTCAGGTTAGTATGCCCTAAGAGGTATGAATTGGGATATGCATTTCAGTGGCCAGTTAGCTTTTAAATACAATGTGCAAATATTATATTACTAGTCAAAAGCTCTCTCCCATCGTGTAATAACACGTTTTCAGTACAAATACACAGCATTTTCAAACGATAGGCATTTTAAACTGGTATATTCAAGTGCTACCAAAGCCGGAAGAACTATGGCAGAAGCTAGCAATACTTTGACTGTAGTAGTGTAGTTGAGCTACTTACAGCAGAATTTAAGTTTACAGCTTTTTTTACAGTGGAAAGTAAAGTACTGTATATCCTGAATGGCTCAAGTGAGTTAAGAACTAATGAAGTGTTATAACAGAGACTGACTGACTGAGTTTCAAAAGCACCTAGTGGTACTGATTTCCTAAATCCCCTGTCAAACCAGTGGTATTTAAGGGTTTTCACCAGTTTGAATTAAGTTGATTAAAGCACTGCACTCTTCTGTTATAGACAGGACCTTGAACTGTGGTTTCAGGGGATAGTTTCAAAAGTACCCAATAGATAAAGGAAAAAGAGTCCTCCTAAAGGTTAATAGCACTGGTTCTTTCTAAAAAATCTCTTATGTATATTAAAACTGCATGGCATTAAGGAATATTAAGCCTCATGCTCTGCGGCTTTAAGCCAGTCTTTGAAATGTGGGAATTATCCCACATGAGATCTAAACCTAGTACCTACCTTCAGCACGTTTACACCTTCCTTAGAAGCAGCTCCTACTGGCCACAGTTAACCAGAGCTGGATAGCAGCCCTTAGAATGAATTGCTATTCTGCAGCAGAACCCTTATATAGGAAACTGATTTTTAAAGCCACTGCACCGGTGCTGGCAGTAGCTTTCATTTATGATGTGGTAAGAAAGAAGTAACTTTTTCCAAGAAAAGACGATAGCTGGAAAGCCCCAATTATGCAGGCAAGAAAAGAATTTGAAGAGTAGCTTGTTTTTTTAGTACATGAGAAGCAGGCAGCCTGCCAAACAGTGGGACCGTTGGATGATTGAGGTGCTAAAGAAGCACTCAAAGAAGATAAGGCTACTCCAGAGAAGCTAAATGAATTCTTTGCATTGGTCTTCACTGCAGAGGATGGGAGGGAGATTCCAATATCTGAGATTCTTTTTAGGTGACACATCTAGGGAACTATTCCAAATAGAGGTGGTTTTGGAACAAAATTACTGATAAGTTACCAGGTCCAGCTGATCTTCACCTGAGAGTTTGGAAGGAACTCAGATATGAAATTACAGAGCTACTAACTTTGGTATGTAACCTATCACTTACAGCAGGAGCTGTCACAGTGGTGGCTAGATACTATAATACTGATTTAAAAAAAAAAAAGGCTCCAAAAGTAATCCTGGCAAAAGCAAACAATGTTAGCAACCATGAGGAAAAGAATAGTTAAGATCATATGTATCATATTGCCACTATATAACTCCATGGTATGCCAACACTTTGCATATTGGGTGCAGTTCTTGTCACCCTGTCACAAGAAAAGATATATAAGAATTGGAAAAGGTACAGAGAAGGGCAACAAGAACGATGAGTATGGAAGCGCTTCCGTAAGGGGAGAGTTTGATGGACTGTTCAGCTTAGGAAAGAGATGACTAAGGGGAATAGGCTAAAGGTTTATAAACTCATGAATAGTGTGGCAGAAGCGTTATTTGTCCCTTCATGTAATGTAAGAACCAGTGGTAACCCAGTTAAATTAGTGGACAGCAGGTTTAAAATGAACATAAGGACTTCCTTGTCATCCCATGGAGCTCGTTGTGCTGTTGTGAAGGCCAAAAGTAGCACTTGATTCAAAAAAGAATAAGATGAGGATAAGTACATCAGTCACGGTGTCCCTAAATCTCTGTTTACCAGAAGTTGGGACTGGCCAATGGGATAGATCACTTCATAATTGCCCTGTTCTGGTCATTCGCTCTGAAGTATCTGGTACTGGCCCCTTTGAAAGACGGGCTGCAGGGGGGTAGTCATTCCCAAGCGTTGCTAGAACAGAGAGCAAGGAGGTCAAGCCCTTCTCTACTGCCAAAAGTCTGTTTCCTCTTAGGTTTTTGAAACCCAAGTAGTCTATTACACTTCCCACCATCCAGTGAACAAGGCATGTCTTTTAACTACACTGCCCAATTGGAGCAGAATCTAACAAACCCCCACAATTAATTGCAAATTCTTTTACAAGTTGCATAGAGCTACATCTACCCCCAGCAAAGCTTTGATCTCTGCAGCCACTGTCACCACAGTTTGTAAAGAGCCATACACCAGTTTCCCACCTCTTCCCCCAGTGCTGAAATTCTGAGTCGAGACAAGGCGTCCTAGAAGGACTTTAGCTATGTAAACAGATGCTCTAAGCTACTGATGTAGCTGTGGCTATGCGGGGGGGCTTTGGCAGCATAGCTTGGTAGAGCAGGTGTGAGTTTGTTCACATCTCTGCTGCCAAAATGTAAATTATAGACCAAACATCCATTATCTCCCACCAAGCTGTCCCTTCAGACAACTCCAACAATATTGTCATCCAGGCAAAAATGTGCAGCACATTGAACCTGGGAGGGTTATGGGGGGCATAAAATAAATGGAAACACCTTTCGGGGTCTTGAATTTACCAGCCAAACAAAAGGAGCCAAGAGTGCAGCTCTTGGCCCACAGGCTGCAGCACCCCCACCTTGCCTGCACCACTGCCCAATGACCACTTGGTGCAGCTGTGGCTAAATCAGCACAAGCTGAGCTCCCACATTCTAGCCAGCAAGTCCTTTGGGGATGGGGACACCATTCCTCCCCTGCTAGTGCTTTCACGAGCACCCCTTTGGCTTTCTGGGGTGGGCGCCCACACATAGCAGTGCCCCTGTGCTGACAGCAAGGCGAGAGACGAGGTGTCAGGGACTGGGGTGGTGTCACATTAGCTAAAAGGCTGTCATCCTCCAGCTACCGGGGGGGGGGGCAGCAACTGGCGGAGGCATTACTCTAGATCGCGGGTGTCATCCCTCGGTTATGGAGGGAATCTCTCTGATGGGTGAGCAGGGACTGGTGGAGGGGGGGGTCATTCGCAGATCAGCGGGGACATCACCCTCTGATAAGAGGGTCCATGGGAGGGCAGGGAGAAAGCATCTTCCCCCAACAATGGGAAGCCGGGGGGGTGAGGGGGGGAGTCAGGGAAGGGCTCTCCCAGCTCTGTCCCACCTCCCTACTGCCTGGCAGGGGGGAATTCCCATCATGGGGCAGGCAGGTGGGAGTGGGAAGTCCTGCCCCTTTCCTGGTGGCCAAAGTGGGGTTTGCCAGGTTTGTGGGGGGCGGGGGTGAGCTGTTGGTCCCTCCTTTGGTCAGGGGGTGTGGAATCATGGGGGGGGGGTCCCCTGCAGGGTGTGGGTCTGTCAATTCCACCCCCCCTCCCCCAGGGCAAGGGTTGTGGGATCATGGGGATGGTTCCTTATGGAGGGCACTGGATGGTCCCTCTGGGGAAATGGGGCTCTGCCACTCCCACCCCAGGACAGGGGGTCTGGGAGATTCCCTGTGTGGGGATGCAGAAAGGGTGTCCCCAGGGGGCTGTGGGGGCCATCAGTCCCTTCCCAGGGCAGGGGGTACAAGAACAAGGGGGATTCCATATGGGGGTGGGTCCCCAGGAGGTGTGTGGTCTTTTGGTCCCTCCCCAGAAGGGAGGGTGGGGGGGGTAGGGTAGAATTTTTTGCTATTGACCATGTATGGTTGAATTATTCATTACACAGCCTGATCCTTGTATGATTATTAGTTCACCAGCTCACACAATGGTTGAATATTTAGCAAATACTTTATTCAGTGAAATTTCACCAGTTGCCTGTAACAGAGCTGAGGCACGAGCCAGCAAGCACTCATGGTCAGGTCTGCAGTGGAGTTTGGATCAGTGGGGAAATGCAAAACATTTTAACTTGCATGCTAAGCCTGTTTGTAAAACTGGGCACTACTTTCCTCTAAGGAATCAGAGTTGCCTTTAGAAAGCTTTAAAGACAGTATTGCTTTAAGACAGCGTTCCCCAAGAAAATTACAGGATTTGATTAATAATCCCTTGCCATCTGCTTTCCTATTGATTTGTATATCAGCATAATTGCTCTCAGGGATTTGGCCTTTTATAGACATTCTAGACAGACCCCTGAAGTGCTGAGTTCAGATGAAACGTGAGACCGATTTTGCACCTTCAGATCTGTGCTGTTCCCCCCACACATAGCACTACAGTTGCCATCTGCCTTTGCATAAAGCTTTGCAGATTCAACCCTCTCCTTCCATTTGTGCTAGTGAAATCTCTTCGAGCTATCAGCACTAGCAAAAACAATGAGCAGTCCTTGTGGCACCTTAGAGACTAACTCCACACCCCTAGCAGAATCTTTTGCTAAACTCCAGGGCAGATCCAATTTAATCCAGCAGAGGGCAGAAGCCGTGGACAACACCCACTATATGAGAAAATTCTCCAAGGGGGGAAGCAAAACTAGTCATTTATTTGTTAAATGCACACAGTGCACTCACTGCTGTGCTATGCAGGACACAAAGGCCGTCCCTGTTTTGAGCTTTGCAGAGAGCTGCTGCTGGCTCTTTCCAAAGAGTAACTTTTTACCCAGTACTTACATTATTTTTAACTTTCAAAGTGGGATGCTTTCAGATCGGATCAGACATATTTTGTTGACAAGCTCCAGATGCCAGTTGCTACACTTAGGAGGAATTTGGAAAATCAGACTAGAGTGAATACAACTTCCAAAAATATGTTGTACTGCATCATAAAATCCAGTGCATTCCTTCCCAGCAATATTGGATACCCTGTTCCCATAGTGATACATTTCTTCACTATGTAACTCAGTGGTTTTCAAACTACAGGTCACGACCCCGTACTGGGTCGCAGTGGCTCTAGTTGGAGCTGGCACCACACTCCCACTGGCCGGTTCCCATCTGCCTTAGCACGCCTGCTGCGCCCACACCCCAACCCCATTCCCCAACCCCAGATCCCCCTCCTGCACCCCAAACCCCTCATCCCCAGCCCAACGCAGACTCTGCACCGCCAGCCGGAACCCTCACCCCCTCCCACATCCCAAGCCCCTGCCCCAGCCTGGAGGCCCTTCCCACACTCCAAACCCCTCGGCCCCCTGACCCCCTTCCCCAGCCAGAGCTCTCACCCCCACACACCTCAATCCTCTGTCCCAGCCTGGTGAAAATGAGCGAGTGAGGGTGGGGGAAGAGTGAGCAATGGAGGGAGGGGGAAATGGCGTGAGCAGGGGGCAGGGCCTCAGAGAAGGGGCAGGGCAGGGATGTGCCTTGGGAAAGGAACGGGCCAGGGCAAGGGTGTTCAGTGGGGTGACCAGATGTCCCCTTTTTAAAGGGACAGTTCCGTATTTAAGCCCTCCTGCAGGTGTCCCAACTTTTTCTTAAAAATGGACAAATTGTCCCGTATTTTCTGTCTCCCCCACATCAGTACCGGCGGGTCCTGCTGCTGGCTGGATCACTGCTCACAGCCGCCTGACCATCAGCGGAGAGTGGGGCGGGGAGAGGGTCCAGTAACCAACAATGGGGGTGGGTATGCAAGGCTGGTGGCAGAGTGAAGATGCAGCGCGCAGGGCCAGCCATTCCCCCTGCTGGTCCTTCAGCTCGGCCCCCACCTCCCCCTCCCTGTCCCATGTCCAGCTGGCACTTGGGAAAGCCCAAGACCCTCCAACCCAGGGCACTGGCCAGAAGGAGCCAAGCCCTGCATATTCCAAAGAGCCACACAGTGCTGGCACAGGGAAGCCTCTCCACCCCTCAGCTAAACTCTGGAGTTGGGCGGGGGGGGAGCAATTTCCAGGCTGTTCACACCCCAAACCTGCAGAATTCACAGCAGCTCCCGGGACAGGAGTTTAGCATCCTCTTCACCCGCCTCCCCTGCCCTGCGTCCTGCCCCCAAGGAACACGGGACTGCTCCATCCCGTAGGCACCCTCCCCTCCTGTGCCACCTCTCTGGCCGCGTTCACTGAAGCCCCTGCAGTCAGGTTCCCTGGGCTCTGGTGCACCATGCACCCTTAGTAGAGTTGCCAATTTTGGTTGGATGTATTCCTGGAAGTTTCATCACATGACGTTAATCTTTAATTCCTGGAGACTTCAGGGCAATCTTTGAGGGTTGGCAACCCTAATCTTTAGGGTTTAACCCCTTCCTGCCTGTGCTGCAGCTGGGTTATGGCGGTGGCCAGTAGCAGCCTTTCAAAACTGTGCAAGCAGAAAGGGACAAGCTTCTTCCAGCAGTGGGGGAGAGGTAAGAGTAGGGGGAGAAGAGATGAGCTTTGCAAAGACACAGGCCAAGTCATCCCTCTCCCCTCGCCTCCTCCTCCCCTGCAGCTGGAAGCAGCTCCCATCCCTTCCCTCCCCCACATTGCTGAAAGGCTGCTACTGGTCACATTCTGGTGTGAACCCTGGCAGAAATCTGGGGAGCAGGGGCAGGGCATATGACCTTGCATGCCCCCACACGGTGCTTTGGGACGATGCAACGCCACGTACCAGGAGAGTGGGGCCGTCCCGGGGCCCCAGCCAGACATGGAGGGCAGAGAGCACCAGGCAGAGAGGGGCGGGTCGGTCGGCCACATACACCCTGTGTGAGACAGGGGAATGGGGTGTGTCACGTGCCTACCCTCCCTCCCAATGTGAGCCTTAAAGATAAGAAGGTAAATAAAAAGAATCCAACTATGCAGTATTTCTTTTTAACAGGGGCTCAGTGAACTAGATGTTAATTTGAATGTTTGTACTGCATAGTTCTGATTGATTGCCCTTGAACTAGCTTATATATGAGTAATTTAACCAAGTATCCTGTATTCTGCATAGAGAACTTCGGTCACCCTAGTGTTAGGTTTTCTGCAATCAGAAAGTTGGCAACCCTCGCTTCCGAGCCACATAGAGCTCTGCTTCAAATGCTCCTGTGGCAGTGAGGAAGGGTTAGCCAACCTCCCCTTCTGAAGCAGAGCAGGAAGGTTGGGATCTCCAGGGAATTCCTCCTTTTATTGCTCAAGGATTTGATGTACCCCTCTTCCTTGTCTGTAGGAGAGCCAGAGAAAAGGCAGAGAGCTGTATTTCTGGGAGGTTTCCCTCCTTCACCATTATTCAGACTCCACTCGACTTTGGGAATTTGCAGCCAATACTTTAGCACCAAGATACTTGGCTACAGAAAGCCTCAGGAGATACACTGCTGGCATAAAGGCTGTGACTGCAGCACCACTGCAGTCAATGGCATTGCACCCACTCATGACAATGGTGGATTTGGCCCATAGAGGCCAACATTTATTTAATCCAAAATACATTAGTTCACATTATTGTCTAGATTCAGGCTGGTGCTGTCACTCTCCACACTGCAGGACCAGGAGTTTCCTCCTGAAAATGCTCAGCACACGAGTGAGAGGTTTTCCTTTAGCCTATATAATAGAATAATCCAAAATGACTGACTTTCATTCAAAATACTGCCAAAGGGATTTCCCAACTCACACACAAGATTTCAAAGAGGTGCTGAGCATCCTCAATGCCTATTGAGCTCAGCTGGAAATGTGAGTGCTGAGTACCTAGGAAAATCAGATTAACAGAGAGAGTGTGAGAGAGAGAGAGACCCCCACGTTAATACCAGTGTGGGTCTTTGTCCCTCTCTAGCAGGTGGACCATGTTTTATGGAGTCAGGCAGCGAGGTTCATGCTTTTAGATCCAGAGACCCTGAGTTCCACTACCATAGATGACCCACCAGTTGGGGGTGTGGATGTGGATGGGAGTGTGTATTCTGTCAAGGAAATAAGGATTTAATTTCTCACCTGTTAGTTGTTGGAAGACTATTGGTAGTTTCATCCTGAAAAAGAAAAAAGTTATTCCAAGTTGGAAGTAGTAATGTTTACGCAGGCGCACACATGATCAACTTGGGAATGGATGCCCTTCCAAACATGCTGGTGGACTCCTCACTTGAATTCATCCCCTCTCTGCATGGCCAACACTTACTGCAGTGAAACACAGATAAAACCATCAGAATCCTGCAAGAACACCCATACAGAGATGCACATTGTATGGCCCCTTTTCAACCCTAACCATCCATTCTAGGACACAAGACGTGGCAGGAGCCTCACTGCCTGCATACAGCATTGAAAACTTGCTCTATTGATCCATTTACATTGAGAGGATATGGGAACAAAACCAATGCTAGCTAGCATTAATCCTTGCCAAGAAGCTCATTCCGATATTCATATCTAGCTGCATGCTCGCCCAACTACCACTGAGCTGCTTATCTCCAGCAGCTTGCTGAGGAATCAGTGCTTGCACCATTCAAGGTATACTCCCCATTTGACAGTGCTGGGGGCCTGGGGAGAGGAGACACCAAATGCAGCAGTAACAGAAGGTGCTGTAAATGCCAGGGATGAAAATCACGCAAAACAACACAAACCATGATGAGTTAAGTTTTAGTAGTTTTACAAAGATTGGCTGTAGCAAACCCATGAAAACTATCTCTCTCTTCAAAAGAGCAGGATGAATAATTCAAAAAGCATTTCACCAGTATTTTTATAAACAAGCATGTAAGCTCATTTGTCATTCATGCTATTCATTTCTCATGAGGATTCAGATCAACTGGTTTATTCATGAAAATGTTTGTTAATCCCTGGAGTTCCATTAGTAAAAACCACAAATCACGCTGGATGCCATTCATTAGTCTCCTGTTTAAAGTGTCTCATTCAATCAGAAATCAGAAACAATGGCATGAGACTTCAGTGATCAATCACATGCCACAAATGATGGTGGGTCATCTGTAGTAGTTGAACCCAGGGTGTCTGGATCTAAAAGCATGAACAAATGACAGCAAATTAATGGACAAAGTAAAAACAAATAGCTTGCACATAATCCATAGGCTGACATTTCTTAAATTTTTCACTTGAGTGGTCTTGTGAATATCAAATATATTGAAAGAGGCTTGGGATCAAGTTGTCAGTAGACAAAATACGCAATGTTCATCAGGGCCCCATGCAAAGGACAGCAACTTGTGCAAGGCCCCCGGACTTGCACAAATGAGCTGCTTCCAAACCAAGTGGATCCTGTATGCTCTGGTGACAGATTTCAGAGTAGCAGCCATGTTAGTTAGCAGCTCTGGTGAGTTTGCTTTCCCAGATGTCTGTCACTAACTTGAATCCACTTCCTTCCCTCCTCACCCCGGCCTTCCTTTCCTCTCATTATATTCCAGGATAAACACTTCCTGATTATAAGCAGATCTTGAGTTACTGGAGAAGGAGCTGGCAGACCTTGTTTCCCTTTGTTCTGTTTTCCCTTTGTTCTGTTCCTTTTCAAGAGTTCACTGAGCAGCACATTTTAAGATGGTCAAAGAAAAGTACCTTACCTGTCATACCATGGTTATCAGAGCACAGTAGAGATTGCTACACTTCTAGCTTATGGGAGCCCAGCCAAGTACCTTATGGATGCTGTAAGCAAGGGAACCTTTGAGTTGTCTGAATCAAGAGGATTATAGTGGCTGTATTGTAAACAAGGTGAGGGCATTCGAGCCAATGCAGTGATAAAGAATGACTGAGGACCAAGATAGGATATTTGGCAGACATTTCAAAACAGTTCCTTCTTTCCGTCCACTCCAACAGTGGGGACAGAGGGCAGTTCATGGAAGGGACAGGAGCAACACATCTCGAAGAACACCAGTTGTGGAAGGTAGAAAACTGTTCTTGCTTTGAGTGCTTGCTCATGTCAATTCCACATTAGGTCATTCACAAGCAGTATTGTTGGAGGTGGCCTCAGCATTCATGGTTTTTCAGCTTGCAACACCGGTCTACTGAAGCTGACATCATCAGAGGCCTGCTGGGTAATGAAGAAATGGAATGCAAAGGTGTCAAGGTTCCTTCCCCACTCTAACCTCTAGGGTACAGATGTGGGGACCTGCATGAAAAAAACCCCTAAGCTTATTTTTACCAGCTTAGGTTAAAACTTCCCCAAGGTACAAACTATTTTACTTTTTGCCCTTGGACTTTATTGCTGCCACCAACAAGCATCTAACAAGTATATAACAGGGAAAGAGCCGGCTTGGAAACATCTCCCCCCGCCCCAAATCCTCCCAAACCCTACACCCCCTTTCCTGGGGAAGGCTTGATAAAAATCCTCACCAATTTGCATCGGTGAACACAGACCCAAACCCTTGGATCTTAAGAACAATGAAAAAGCAATGAGGTTCTTAAAAGAAGAATTTTAATTGAAGAAAAAGTAAAAGAATCACCTCTGTAAAATCAGGATGGTAAATACCTTACAGGGTAATCAGATTCAAAACATAGAGAATCCCTCTAGGCAAAACCTTAAGTTACAAAAAGACACAAAAACAGAATATACATTCCATTCAGCACAGCTTATTTGATCAGCCATTTAAACAAAACAGACTCTAACGCATTTCTAGCTAGATTACTTTTAAGTTCTAAGACTCCATTCCTTTTCTGTTCCCGGCAAAAGCATCACAAAGACAGAGAGAACATTTGTTTCTCCCCCACCTCCAGCTTTGAAAGTATCTTGTCTCCTCGTTGGTCATTTTGGTCAGGTGCCAGCGAGGTTATCCTAGCCTCTTAACCCTTTACAGGTGAAAGGGTTTTTCCTCTGGCCAGGAGGGATTTAAAGGTGGTTACCCTTCCCTTTATATTTATGACAAAAGGTGTGGACCGAAGACCAGGTCGAGGCTTTGCAGATGTCCTGCACTGGTACCAGAGCGAGGAAAGCTGCTGCTGAATCTTGCATTCTGGTGGAATGGGCAGTCATGATAACTGGTGGTGACACCCCTACTTGCCCATAGCAGAACATAATGCAAGCAGATATACACAAGGAGATTCTCTGGCTGGAACTGGCAGGCCTTTCATCCTGTCCGCCACTGTGACAAAGAGCTATGTCGACTTACAAAAGGGCTTTGTTCTCTCTAGGTAGAAGGCCAGCGCCCTTCTAACATCCAGGGTGTGTAGCTTGCATTCCTCACTGGATTTATGAGGCTTTGGATAGAATACCATCAGGAATGTATCCTGATTATCGTGGAACAGTGACACATGACCTTCCATGGGTGCCGACTTTCCAGTGTGCTGGGGGGTGCTCGACTCTGGCTCCACCCCTTCCCCCAAGGCCCCACCCTGTTCTACCTCTTCCCATTCCTGCTCCACCCTGCCTCTTCCCACACTGTTCCAGCCCCTCCCCGAGCATGCCCTTGCTCCTCCCCCTTCCCCCCCCCCAAGCCTCCTGCACACCACAGATCGCTGTGGGCGGGAGACATGGGGAGAGAGGGGGAAGTGCTGATCCACCGGCAGGCAGGAGGCACTGAGGGAAATAGGGGAGCTGACAGTGGGGTTAGGGGAGCTGCCGGTGGGTGCTCAGCACCCACCACTTTTTCCCCATGAATGCTCCAGCCCTGGATCACTCACAGAGTCGGCACCTACGCCACCTTTGGCAAGAAGGCTGGGTGGGGCCACAGCTGGACCTTATCCTTGTAGAAAACTGTATAGGTTGGTTCTGATGCGAGTGCGCTAATCCTTACCTTCCATGAGAGGCACAGCAGGGAACATGGAGCTAATGGCTCGAAGGGTGGCCAGTGAGCCTTGACAGCACTAGGTTCAGATCCCAAAGCAGGATAGGGTCACGAACTTGAGGATAAAGTCTCTCCAGACCTTTCAGAAATCTGACCATGAAAAGCTGAGATGGCCGCACAGTGAACCCTGACTGCTGAAAGAGTCAGACCTTGATGCTTTAGATGCAACAAGTAGTCTAGGATGGATTATAGGGAGGTCTGGTCTGCAGGAAGGTTTTTGCCCAAAGCCCAACATGAAAAATGTTTCCATTTGGCCAGATAGCCTGCACCAGGACTACCTTTCTGCTCATCAAGATCTGTTGGACTTGGGCCAAGCATGCCTGCTCCTCCACATTCAGCCACGCAGGAAGCATGCCATCAGGTGGAAGGATGCTAGATTCAGGTGTCGGAAATGACTGTGGTTCTGAGACAGCAAGTCCGGCCAGAGTGGGAGCTCTAATGGAGCTGCTATTGAGAACTCTAAAAGCGTACCAAACCAGTGCTGGCACGGCCATGCCGGAGCTATCAGGATGACTTTTACCCTGTTCCGCTTGATTTTCAGGAACTTTCTGTGCACCAGTGGTATCGGAGGGAAGACATACATCAGAGACCCTGACCATGGGAACAAGAGGGCGTCTGATAGGAAGCCTCTTTCAAGCCCACGGACAGAGCAGAGCCAGTGACACTTCCTGTTCTGTCTGGATGCAAACAGGTCCACCTGGGGAGTCCCCCACTTTTAGAAGATGTGGTTGGCCACCTCTGGGTGGAGAGACCACTCATGGTGAGATGAGAAAGAGCCACTGAGGAGACCTGCCAACGCACTCTTGATGCCTGGCAGATGCAAGGCCACAAGATGAATGGTGTGCTGGATGCAGAAGTCCCACAGTTGGAGAGCCTCTTGGCACAGGCCTGACAAGCAGGTTCTGCCCTGATTGTTGATGTAGAACATTGCCATGGTATTGTCTGCTAGGATTCGGACCACCTTGCCCTCCAGAAAGGGGAGGAAAGCTTGGCAGGCCAGCTGAATCGCCTTGAGCTCCGTGATGTTTATATGCAGGGAACGATCTTCCTGTGACCTGACACCTTGCGTACTGATGTTGCCAAGCTGGGCTTCACATCCCAGGCCTGATGCATCGGAGACCAAGGGCGCTGCAGTATACGGGTCCAAGAAGCACCCTGGAGCACCCACGGAAAAAAATTAGCACCAGCAGCTGACTCCCTCCTTCCCCGCAGCATCTCCTGTCTGCTGGTGGCCATGCTGTTCAATTACCCCTCCCTCCCAGCACCTCCTGCCCACCACGATCACCTGTTCTGCAGCATACAGGAGGTGCTGGGGGAGGAGTGGGGATGGGCACACTCAGGGCAGAACTGGGTGGGAAGAGGTGGAGTGGGGGTGAATCAGGAGCAAGAAGTCAGGGCGGGGGTGGGGGCTTAGGGGAAGGGATAGGTGGGGATGGGTGAAAGCAGGGGCTGGGGCAGAGCGGGAGGTAGAGCACCCCTGGGGCCCGGAGGAAGCTGGCGCCTGTGCTGTTTTGGGCCACCTGATTGGTGCACAGAGCCAGATTGGGTGGCTGAGGAGGACAGAGAGGGACAACAGTGTTTGAAGCCCTTGTCTCTGGCCCTTCTCCTATAGGAGCCTTGCCTCGCGGGGCCAGAGAACCTTGGTGGCAGTGGAGGAGGCAGGAATGACTTCCTAGAGGCCTGTGGCATGTAAAGCACGAGGGAACGGAGCATGGCATGGAAGTCTTTCAGGCAGTGCAGCCTGGCATCCGTTTGCTCCAAAAATAGAGCATTACTCTCAAATGGGAGGACCTGAACAGACTGTTGGACCTCCAGGGAGAGGCCAGAGGACTGCAGCCACTAACTCCGCCACATCAAGACAGCCACAGCCACGGTCCTGGCTGCCAAGTCAGCTACAAACACCACAATCCGGAGAGAAGCTCTGGCTACAGACCTGCCTTCCTCCAGAATAGACCCAAACTCCTGGCCCAGGTCTTGTGGCAGGGAATCTTTAAAATTCCTAGAGATCTTCATGGATTCCTGGGCCATCCCTGTGCACATAAAGTCTTTTTTGGAGAGCATTCTCTGAGTAGCTAGAGTGGCCACCAATACTCACTACACCTTTTTTGTTCAAATTAAACATAAAATATAATGGCACGTAACTCCTACAGTTTGACTGGAAATGTGTACTCACCAGAGATGCCTTCCCCAGCATCATGCTCCACCGCTAACTGGCCCTGTGAAAGGATGGGCTCCAGCATTAAAAACAGTTCTTGGCTGTCAGGGAGAATGGATCCTCTGCTTGCCTGCCTCACATTCTCCTCCTTATCAACAATGTCCTCCTTGTTGTTGCTCAAGGTCACCCGGGGTTCCTGGCAGGTATCCATGGAGTGTTTTGAGGTAGTGATGGGGTCGCCACCGAGAATCACATGCAGCTCCTCATAAATGCGGTATGTCTGGGGCAGAACCAGAAAAACTGTTTGCCTCCCTTGTCTTCTGGTACGCTTGCCGAAGCTCCTTTATTTTCATACGGCAGTGCTGCATGTCTCTGATATGGCCCTTTTCCCCCGTGCCCTGTGCAATCTTGGCATAGATGTCAGCATTTCTTCTGTTGGATAGGAGCTCTGCCTGCACAGACTCTTCTCCCACACAGCAATAAGATCCACCACCTCCTGTGTACTCCATGCTGGAGCGCATTTGCGGCCTTGGGTCTCCATGATCAACTGTGCTGGTGAGCTCTCCATGCTGATCAAACAGGAAATGAAAATTCAAAAGTTCCCAGGGCTTTAACAGGAGCGCAGCTGTTTCCTGTGTACCTGGCTGATATGCAGTGGAGCTGAAAGTGCTCTCTAGAGCGGTCACACGGAGCACTGTTGGACACCTCCCAGAGGCCAATTCATTCAAATTACACAACACAGTGTCGACCTGTGGATGTCGAATCAAGTGTGACTCCTCTCACGGAGATGGAGTACAGAAGTTGACTTTACAGACCACTTAGGTAGTGTAGACACTTTATTAGATTGACTTAACGCGGTTTATATCGACCTTCGTTTGTAGTGTAGACCAGGCCTCAGATACCGAAGCGGTTTGAAGAGACCACTGTCACACTTGCTGAGCAAGAGTGAGAGAGGCATTCCAGTGACCGTCATGGGTGGTAAGAAGGAACTGAGAGGGCTCAGGGCCAGCGATGCTTCATATACCGGTGCATGAGCGCGGCACTCCAGAGGGTGCCAGAGCCAGTCCTACAGATATCACGAAGGCAAAAATTCTCTGGCAACTGTGCACATGGGCACTCACACACCTAGCATGGAATGGACATGAGCAAGCACTCAAAGAACCACCACTATCACTTGTGCGTGAACACTTTTCACAAAGCGATCACTCTGTATCTGACCTCTCAATCTTCATCCTCAAAGGAAACCTGCACAACACTTTCAAAAGAGGACACTGGGAGCTTAAACTGAAAACTTTGCTAGACATAGACTTATAGGAGATTTGGGTTGGAAGAGACCTCAGGAGGACACCTAGTCCAACCCCCTGATCAAAGCAGGATCAGCCCCAACTAAATCATCCTAGACAGGGCTTTCTCAAGCTGGGCCTTAAAAACCTCTGAGGATGGAGATTCCATCACCTCCCTAGGTAACCCATTCCAGTGCTTCACCACCCTCCTAGTGAAATAGTTTTTCTTAATATCCAACCTAGACCTCCCCCACTGCAACTCGAGACCATTGCTCCTTGTTCTGTCATCTGCCACCACTGAGAACAGCCGAGCTCCCCTTTCAGGTAATTGAACCCCCTTTCAGGTAATTGAAGGCTGCTATCAAATCCTCCCTCACTCTTCTCTTCTGCAGACTAAATAAGCCCAGTTCCTTCAGTCTCTCTTCATAAGTCATGTGCCCCAGCCCCCTAGTCATTTCTGTTGCCCTCCGCTGCACTCTCTCTAATTTGTTCATGTGCTTTCTGTAGTGGGGGGCCTAAAACTGGAAGCAATACTCCAGGTGTTGCCTCAACCAGTGCTGAATAGAGGGGAATAATCACTTCCCTCAATCTGCTGGCAGTGCTCCTACTAATGCAGCCCAATATGCCGTTAGCCTTCTTGGCAACAAGGGCACACTGTTGATTCATATCCAGCTTCTCATCCACTGTAATCCTTTTCTGCAGAACTGCCGCTTAGCCAGTCGGTCCCCAGCCTGTAGCAGTGTATGGGATTCTTTCGTCCTAAGTGCGGGACTCTGCACATGTCCTTGTTGAACCTCATCAGATTTCTTTTGGCCCAATCCTCCAATTTGTCTAGGTCACTCTGGACCCTACCTCTCCCCCCAGTTTAGCGTCATCCGCGAACTTGCTGAGGGTGCAATCCGTCCCATCATCCAGATTATTAAATGAAGATGTTGAACAAAACTGGCCCCAGAACAGACCCCTAGGGCACTCTGCTTGATTCCGGCTGCCAACTACACATCGAACCGTTGATCACTACCTGTTGAGCCCAATGATCTAGCCAGTTTTCTATTCACCTTCTAGTCCATTTATCCAATCCATACTTTTTTAACTTGCTGGCAAGAATACTGTGGGAGACCATATCAAAAGCTTTGCTTAAGTCAAGATACATCACATCCAGCACTTTCCCCATATCCACAGAGCCAGTTATCTCATCATAGAAGGCACCTCAGATTGGTCAGGTGTGACAAGCCCTTCGTGAATCCATGTCGACTGTGTCTGATCACCTTCCTCTCCTCCAAGTGCTTCAGAATGGATTCCTTGAGGACCTGCTCCATGATGTTTCCAGGGACTGAGGTGAGGCTGACTGGTTTGTAGTTTCCCCCCAATTCTCCTTCCCTTTTTTAAAGATGGGCACTATATTTGCTTTTTTCCAATCGTCTGGGACCTCCCCCAATCGCCACGAGTTTTCAAATATAATGGCCAATGGCTCTGCAATCACATCAGCCAACTCCCTCAGCACCCTCAGATGCATTAGATCCAGCCCCGTGGACTTGTGCATGTACAGCTTTTCTAAACAGTCCTTAACCTGTTTTCACCACTGAGGGCTGCTCACGTCCCCCCTATACTGTGCTGTCTAGTGCAGCAGTCTGGGAGCTGACCTTGTCTGTGAAGACTGAGGCAAAAAAAGCATCAAGTACTTCAGCTTTTTCCACATCATCTGTCACTAGGTTGCCTCCCCCATTCAGAAAGGGTCCCACACTTTCCCTGTAGAAACCCTTCTTGTTCCCTTGCTAGCTGCACCTCCAAATGTGCTTTGGCCTTCCTGATTACATGCTCGAGCATGATTTTTGTATTCCTCCCTAGTCATCTGTCCAAGTTTCCACTTCTTGTAAGCTTCCTTTTGGTGTTTAAGCTCACCGAAGATTTCTCTGTTAAGCCAAGCTGGTGGCCTGCCATATTTGCTAATCTTTCTGCACACTAAAGGCTTGTCTTCAAGTACAGTGCTAGAACGGTGCAGCTGTGCCAATATAGTGAAGAAGCTCCTACGCTGATGGGAGAACTTTTCACATCAGCGTCCAAAGAGCGGAGTGGGACTTTTTGATTTCCTTGGGAAAGGATATCCCCTGAAAGGTTATTGGTACTCTGAACAGGTTAATTATTCTGCAGCTCAATTAGTGGCAGAGACAGGACCGGGAAGGCTCGGATGTCTTCATCAGTCTCCTTCATGGCATTCTCAGCAGTGAGGCCAAATCGAGGCCCACTTGGCCATTGAGACTAAACTCCCTCCAGGGCAGGGAGAGGGCAGCAGGAATGCATGCACTGGAGCTGCACATCCAGGGCGTAGACAAAGAGCTTATTCTCATGGGCTGTTGGGCATATACAATATGTTTTATGGGGAGCTAGAACCAAAGTCCGGTACTTGAACACCCAGGAACTTAAAGGGAGTTTGAATCTGGAGACAAACTGGAATTCAGTCTCCTGAGAGGAACCTTTCCCTGTAGCTAAGCCAGAAACCAGTCCATCCTCTCAATTT
This sequence comes from Chelonia mydas, assembly GCF_015237465.2. Lineage (NCBI taxonomy): Eukaryota > Metazoa > Chordata > Testudines > Cheloniidae > Chelonia > Chelonia mydas. Next base: position 51,629,778 of record NC_057853.1, read on the forward strand.
AGATGTGGCCGGCCACTGCCTGACCACACAGCACCAGAGATTCCTTGGCTTACAGGACACATCAGCTGTTTCTCACTGCAATATGCTGGGGCCTGTATGGTACAGAGAGTCTAAGCTGACTGGTTCCTAGGTGTTTCAGTGACTCTGTCCTTAGGACACTGTGCTGGGGAGTCAAAGGGGTACAGCATAGGGGAGCAAAGCAGGCTCCACTGGGCTGCCGATCTGCCAAGGAACGGACTGAGTGCTAGGTGTGATCACTGGTACCCCCCACATTAGCCAGAAGAGCAGCAAGTAACCAGGAACTAGCCCGGATCAGCAATGGAGCGAAGGTATGCCGGGAGGGTATTTTGACTCAGGGTCTTACCTCCCTGCCTGTAGTGCCTCTGGGCTGGTGCAACTACGCCCCATTCCTTACTCCATGCACATCATGATATCCAAGGACAAAAACAGGACAAATGCTTCCTCTCATCTGGTCAGAGGCTTGGAACAGTTGATTTTTACCAGTAGATGTCAGTAAATGTCTATTTCACTGTACACCCAAAAACCCTCTCAAAAATATTTCCATTGATAATGACAGAAATTCACAGCTAGGCAAAGTAAGAAAAGTGCAGCTGGATAACTTACTAACATGTGGCTGAAGGATATTTACTTGGTATGTTTTGACGTGATGTTGGCTTTTTTTTTTTTTAAAAAACAGTTACAAAGAATTTTATTGTAAAAATTTTATTTTTAAAAATTACAAAGAACAGTTTTGAATTTCAGTGTCTACTGTCCCTAAATACTTATTGTTGAACCAGTCCCATAATTTCATGCAACTGTGAAAATCTGAATCAATAAAAATTAGGGCTGTCAAGTGATTAAAAAATTAATCATGATTAATCACTGTTGATTGCGCTGTTAAATAATAATAAAATACCATTTATTTAAAATATTTTTGATGTTTTCTACATTTTCAAATATATTGATTTCAATTATAACAGAATACAAAGTATACAGTGCTCACTTTATATTTATTTTTTATTACAAACATTTACACTGCAAGAAAACAAAAGAAATAGTATTTTTCAGTTCACTTAATACAAGTACTGTAGGGCAATCTCTTTATCATGAAAGTTGAACTTACAAATGTGGAATTATGTACAAAAATAACTGCATTCAAAAACAAAAACGTAGGCTCTAAAGTTTTACAAGTCCACTTAGTCCTACTTCTTGTTCAGCCAATTGCTGAGACAAACAAGTTTGTTTACATTTGCAGGAGATAATGCGGCACACTTCTTGTTTACAATGTCACCTAAAAGTCAGAACAGGCGTTCGCATGGCAATGCTGTAGCCGGCGTCGCAAGATATTTACATGCAAGATGCACTAAAGATTCATATTTCCCTTCATGCTTCAACCACCATTCCAGAGGACGTGCGTCCGTGCTGATGAAGAGTTCTGCTCGATAACGATCCAAAGCAGTGGGGCCCGACGAATGTTCATTTTCATTATCTGAGTCAGATGCTGCCAGCAGAAGGTTGATTTTCCTTTTTGGTGGTTTGGGTTCTGTATCTTCCACATCTGAGTGTTGCTCTTTTAAGACTTCTAAAAGCATGCTCCACACCTTCTCCCTCTCAGATTTTGGAGGGCACTTCAGAGTCTTAAACCTTGGGATGAGTGCTATTGCTATCTTTAGAAATCTCACATCGAAACCTTCTTTGCGTTTTGTCAAATCTGCAGTGAACGTATTCTTAAAATTAACAACATGTGCTAGGTCATCATCCGAGACCGCTATAACATGAAATATACGGCAGAATGCGGGTAAAACAGAGCAGGAGACATACAATTCTCCCCCAAGGAGTTCAGTCACAAATTATTTAACACTTTTTTTTTTAATGAGTGTCATCAGCATGAAAGCATTTCTTCTGGAATGGTGGCCAAAGCATGAAGGGGCATACAAATGTTTAGCATATCTGGTATGTAAATACCTTGCAATGCTGGCTACAAAAGTGCCATTCAAACGCCTGTTCTCACTTTCAGGTAACGTAAATAAGACGCGGGCAGCATTATCTCCCACAAATGTAAACAAACTTGTTTTTCATAGTGATTGGCTGAACAAGAATTGAGTGGACTTGTCAGCACTAAAGTTTTACATTGTTTTGTTTTTGAGTGCAGTTATGTAACAAAAAAATTTACATTTATAAGTTGCACTTTAACGACAAAGAGATTGCACTACTTGTACTTGTATGAGGTGAATTGAAAAATACTATTTCTTTTGTTTATCATTTTTACAGTGCAAATATTTGTAATAAAAATAATACTATAAAGTGAGCACTGTGCACTTTGTATTCTGTGCAGTAATTTAAATCAATATATTTGAAAATGTAGAAAATATCCAAAATTATTTAATAACTTTCCATCGGTATTCTACTGTTTAACAGTGAGAATAAAACTGCGATCACAATTAATTTTTTGAGTTAATCACGTGAGTTAACTGTGATTAATCGACAGCCTTAATAAAAATGTAAAAAAAATTCTTAAAAAACAAACATCTAAATTGCCAAAAGATACTAATCGAATTCTGCCAAGCCTGATCAGAATGCGAAGTGTTTTTTGTGCGTGGGGGCAGGAGGAGGCCAACATACACAGAACTGAAAGAAATGCAGACAACAGTTTGTCTTGTAGATTCATCATGTTTATTGAACATGAACAGAAGGAAAAACAACTGAGCCACATAGCTTCTGTGCTTCGGCTTTGGCTTCTGATTTTCATCTGCAATCAACAGTGAAGGGAGAAAGATTGGACAGTACAAAAAAGGGTTCCAAACTGATTTGTCAGAGCAGATTTTAAAAAATGCAAGTGTTGAACAATTAGTGGCACCTAAGGCTAACAGATGGAGGGTTACTGTGGCAGCAAAAGAAAAGCCATGCCGAGCATTCCTTATTGCAAGGCAGGTTCACACAGGGGGCGGGGGGGGGGCGGGGGCGGGGGGGCTGCTTTTTGGAAAACATTAGTGTGGGAAAAATAATACAGAGCGGATGATGTCATTCACTTTGGAAAGACAGTGACCACCTCATAGCCTTCGGGCGGGGTCACTCGCTCCCGGGCATGCGTCTCGCAATAGATGCAATCCTCCACAAAGAAGTGTCCTTTCTGCTTGAGGTTTGTCCCGCAGTCGCTACACACATAGCACTCTGGATGGCGCTGCTTGTCACGCAGTTTCACGAACGCCCCCCTGTGGGAAACAACATGATCGCTCAGCTCTGGGGCTCCCGCAATCCCCCAAGGACTTCCTGGCTGAAATCCCCCATGCTTGCACACCACTGGGACTGCCCCAGGCAGCACAGCCATCCCCTAGGGTGGGAAGGAGGCAGCTGTTCTGCAGCAGCAACGTGCCAGTGAGAGTATCTTTGGGGAGCACGGCTCTAGGGAGGCAGAGTGTGGATACCCCCGCTGGACACAGACTGATGCCCAGGAAAGAATAAAAACTCTCGTCCCCTCACACACAGTGCAGGCCAGGGCCATGCACAGTTAGAGAGACTATGGGCAAGATCTTCAGTTGGTGTAACCTCACTGATCCCTGCAGTGCTACATCAATTCACACCTGATGAGGATCTGGCCCTGTGACTGGATAGCGCTATGCACAGACGAGAACCCTGCTCTCCGAAAGCATTTTTAGAACTGGCCTCCCACGCACAAGCAAGTTCCAGGGAAAGTCCCTGTTGATGTTCTCTGGTGATATCCCTGGCAAAGTCCCTTCGCTGTCACTCGGCATTGCAACGGATCCCTGTCAGACCCCTTTGCCTGCATCCCGGGGCAATCTGTCCAGAGAGGTCCACGTCTCTGTGGCTGTGCTGTAGCTGTGCTTGCACAGCCCCTTCTCCCCACAGGCCCCGGAGACCCAACACCTCCCATCCACTCCAGGCCGGAGCGTGCCCAGTGAGTGGAGCTGGCATGGTTAGCTGGGCTTTTGGGTGTGCTTGCCAAACTGGGCAACCAGGAAAAGGCATTTCAAAAGAACGTGGAGTGGGGGTTAAAATGGGGAGCAGCTTCTGGTCTCTACAACCCCAGGGCAGTGGAGTTTACAATTGTGACCAGAGCAGTCACTGTCACAGGGAATGGGGCATTGTGGGACAGCTGCTGGAAGACTGTTAGGATTGACACAGGTCACACTTGCACTGCATCGACCTCAATTGGTTGACTATGGCTCAAGGCCGTTCAGGGTGGTGGTGTTACTGTATCGGCGTAACAGGGTGCTTATGTCGGCCAGAGACAAATCTGAGTGTAGACACACACAGAAATAGGTTGTACTTGTGGCACCTTAGAGACTAACCAATTTATTTGAGCATAAGCTTTCGTGAGCTACAGCTCACTTCAGCGCAAGGTGACTTACATCAACCTAACTTTGTAGTGTAGACAGGCCTTAGTCTTAGAGAGGAGCTGGTAAATGGGTGTGTTTGGTAACACTGAGGGTGTACCATGAACAGTGGGTTCGAATGGCTCAAAACCAAGTAAAATTAGCGAAAACATAACTCCAGCACAACCAGTTTGGGCAAAGGGCTGCAGAGCCAAAGGGCAGCCCTCTGACTGGCAACATAAAAACCAAATGTTTGTGGGAGAAGCAAAAGGTGCCTGGACCCTGGCTGAATTTTCCGATGCTACAAACAGTCACTAACTCTAAACTGTAGTTAGGGTGTCAAACTGTTCCACTGTACATGGGCCTGCCCGCTCAGGGAAACACAGTGCAAATGCTCTTTGCAACTAGCCAAACCAAAATAAGGAAGCTACACAGCAGCTTGTTAACTACCTATGGCCCGCAGGCCGTAGTTTGCCCACCCCTGCCCTATACAGACACGCTATAGTACAGCGAGCTCCACTCTATGGGAATGTCTACACTGCACACTTCTTCTTCATACCATCACAGCACCGCACATGGGTATAAACCACAGTGTAGCTGGTGAGGCATGGCTTAGGCAAGTAAAGATGCACCTAAAGGGGGTGAGTATATATGCGAGTACATACCTTGCACGGCTCTATTCCCCCCAGACTATGCTTCCCTATCTATGCTGCTAGTGTCCTGTGGCCTCCGCACTGCTGGAGCCCTTCCCTGCCACTGGGAAGACTGTGGGGAGACAGCGGGGAAGGACTCAGCCAGTTCTCTTCTGCTGGAGCTTTCTCCTGCCACAGGGAAAGGCTAGCCCTGCCAGAGCCTTTCCTTGCCACAGTGAAAGGCTCCATTAGTAGGGAATGCTGAAGCTTTAGACTGCTCTCTCCCCGCTGCCCGAGCCTTTCACTGCCACATACCACAGTGCAGATGCAGCAAGCTTTTCACTGCAGCTTGTAGTAGATACATATACCCTACACGCTGCTACCAGCGGTGTGTAGTGCAGACATAGCCTATAAGCGATTGGGACGGGTCAATACTTACACAATGCCGGATCCACACTTATCACAAATGGGCAGTTTCTGGGCATTTCCAATCGACGAGGCAACTTTTGTCATTGGTGCTTTCACGCTTCTAAATCCAGAAGGTTTATTGGGATCCCCTGGGAATACAAACAGAGCATTTTGGATTATGGGCTGCACAAACTGCAAGAGGAATCTTTATATCCAGATCTGGATGCTTTGCTAGAGGAGGTGCTCTAGTTCAATACAGCTGTTGGACTTGAAGCAGGAATTAATCCAGGGAACTCCTAGGGCCTGTGTTATGGAAGATCACAAGGGTCCCTCCTGGCTTTGGACTCTAGGGATAGTTAATTGAAGTGTGCATAAACACCACAGTAAGCCTATTTGTAGAGTTCCTTTTAGAATCATAGAATCTCAGGGTTGGAAGGGACCTCAGGAGATCATCTAGTCCAACCCCCTGCTCAAAGCAGGACCAATCCCCAATTTTTGCCCCAGATCCCTAAATGGCCCCCTCAAGGATTGAACTTACAACCCTTGATTTAGCAGGCCAATGCTCAAACCACTGAGCTATCCCCCCTTCCCCTTGAAACCATTGAAATATTACTAGCCTTACAGTAAAGAAAGTGGATTATGAAAGAGCTTTTAAAATAACGTGGCAGTAAAGAAGGGCTGCAGATCCTCTCAATTTATAGACAGTGGTACATACATTATAGATCAGGATAGGACAGAGGGACTTTATTCCATCTCAGGCAGGATGGGACAGGGCATGGGAGGAACACCCTTGTGTCTCTCAAGAGTATGTTACTCAAACCCAAGAGTGAGCTGCATCCAGTGTGTGTCAAAGAAAGGGGATAAAACCCCATAGAAACAGCCACAATGGCCAGGAAGGTCATAAACACAAGTTGCTGCAGTCCAGCCCACATGGCACCGATGAAAGAATAAAGGAGGAAGCTTGTGCTATGATTAGGGCCCTACCAAATTCATGGTCCATTTTGGTCAATTTCAAGGTCATAGGATTTTTTTAAAATTGTAAATGTCATGATTTCAGCTATTTAAATCTGAAATTTCACGGTGTTGTAATTGTAGGGGTCCTGACCCCAAACAAGGAGTTGTGGGGGGATCACAAGGTTATTGGGGGTGTGGAGTTGCAGTGCTGCTACCCTTACTTCTGCACTGCTGCTGGTGGCGGCGATGCTGCTTTCAGAGCTGGGCAGCTGGAGAGAGGCGACTGCTGGCCAGGAGCTCAGCTCTGAAGGCAGAGCCACTGCCAGCAGCAGCACAGAAGTAAGGATGCCTGGTGTGGTATCGCCACCCTTACTTCTGCGCTGCTGATGGTGGGGCGCTGGGTTCAGATCTGGGCACCCAGCCAGCAGCCGTTGCTCTCAGGCTACCCAGTTCAGAAGGCAGCGCAGAAGTAAGTGTGGAAATACCCTAAAATAACCTTGTGACCCCCCCCCCCCCGCAACTCCCTTCTGGGTCAGGACCCCCAGTTTGAGAAATGCTGGTCTCCCCTGTGAAATCTGTATAGTATAGGGTAAAAACACACAAGACCAGATTTCACAGGGGGAGATTAGATTTCACGGTCCGTGACATATTTTTCATGGCCATGAATTTGGAGGGCCCTAGCTATGATGCAGCTGCCAGCTACAGCTCCTATTATCACAGCAGAGTACAGAGAAAGGCCAGAGCATGACCAGCCACATGCTCTGCGGATGTTGTTGCACCATTTGCCTGTTGGGCCCATGGCTCGCCCTGTCAAAGCTGGCTTTCAGCCAGCCTGCTAAGACAGCCCTGCCTACATCAAGGACACCTGCGTCGCTGTACCTACATCACTGCAGTTACCCTGGGGTGACCCCTGCGGTTGACACACTGTACCAAGACAAAGCAGGGTTTGCACTAATGCAGGCTAAACCGCAGAGTCGCAAGTCCCTCTTGGCCCCAGTCCAACTCATCTATGTTAGTGTTTTGCCCACAGTAGGAGGACTGATATAGTTATGCAGCTGCAAAGCTCCTTAATCCTGAGTCGCCTTCAAATGGACCAGGAAGGATCCAGCACCACTTCAGAGTCACTGCCGCTCGTGAGGATGTCCCTCAGTGACACGTGTAACTACTGTTGCTCCATCCAGACAATCCAATATTATGGACTGTACAGGGAAGAGGCACAGCAGCTTGCTCATGGTAGCCAACTCTAAAACATCTTTTTAGTTATTTAAAAAAACCCTTCCTACCTTATTTGACATGAAATGTGACTCCTCCCACCCTCCCAATAAGAGCTCTAAGGCTGCAAAGGGATTTGAGGCTCACCAAAGAGGGACTGTGTTATTTCATTGGTTGTTATTCCAAGTTCCAAAAGATATGGGCCCAGATCCTCAGCTGGTATAAAGCAGTCTACTGACGGAAGACAGCGGTGTCTCTGCCGACTTCCACCGGCTGCGGATCTGGCTCAGAGTCTTTGAGCATTTGCTGCCTGTGCCTCTGTTTATCACTGTACACTTTATCAGCATCCCCAAGCATCTGGCCTGGAATGCCAGAGCCTTTCTGAGCTGTGTTGAAGGGGAAGCAAGTTAAGCAACAAACATTCTTTCAGGGATGCATAACTTTACAGGTCCTGCTCAGTATCAAGGATTATCAACTCAGAATGAAACCAAGCAATAGCCCATTTTGGCCCTTTACCAGGTAGGCACATTTCAGTGCTAGAGATTTCCAGCAATGCTGCAAATCCTTGCAAAACAGAATAAGAAGCACCTTTGCCTCTTATTGTCTTCAGTGCTATTGAGAACGGGGTAGACTTTCTCTGTGGTTCACAAATGTGATGAGAGTTTCGCACATATGTGCAGAACTCCCATCGGTAGCTGTAAGTTACAAGCAAATATACAACATAAACAGGGACACTTTAAAAAATATATGATTTTATCTTGGATTAAACTAAAAGAATTTTAAGAATTCAATTTGCTTCTCACTTTAAGGCTGTTTGCTCTTTGCAAATCACTCAGCTTGGACAATGGAATTTGACAGATCTGTTTCACTTCCAGACTCATACCAGACCACCATGTTACTACAGATGGACTTAGACATACACCTTCCAGTGCTGTGAACTCAGCCAAAGAAAGGCTTTTAATGGCCATTGTCAAACACATCTCTTTCCCTGTCTAGACCTGTTTGTTACAGAATGGAGTTAAAAACAAACGAACTTAAGATCTGGGGCTCAACTAAGTACAGCACAGATCCCTTTGATAAGGAGATTGTGGTTGTGGATTGCGAAGTCCAGATGTTGACCCTGTGGTCCCAAAAAGAGCGGCACCTTCAGCTACTCGTCCTTAACAGAGCCAGTCCTTTCCTGGATTTCAGCTGCGTCTGATTTTTCCCCTTTCCTTGCCGAGAGGATGGAAACTGCTAGCTTTAGCGCTCACACCCTCACACACAGTGTCCCATACAATCTTGACTCTAAACATTCTTTACCCAGTGAAAAGTGAAGCCTGATATTTAGAAAATTTGGGGGAGTTTCTAAAACTTTTTTAAAAGGATTCCTTTTTGATGTTTTAGGATTTGTTTTTAAAATGCTCATGCAGTAAGAGTTCAAACTCATGGGCACATATGCGTAACAACTGTATGGAAAGAGTATCCCCGCACACGGAAGTTAATGGAAAAGTGTGTCTGTAGGTTTCTGTGGAAATCATCTACAAAGGCCACTTTGAAAAATCAGCAGGTGGGGAAGAGGGTTTGCTTTTAAACCAAATGTATACCTTAAATCAGATCATAGCAAAGGGAATCTGACAGCCACATGGAGAACACAGTAACTGCTTACCTTCAGATTCTAAAATTTCTTGTAGCACAAGGAATGAAGCAGATTGCCTGGGTGGTTCCTTTGGGTCTTCAGTCTCCTGGAGCATCTTGTAAACCTCAGACTCCTTGTCTATGACAAGGTTACTGGAGGGCTGGTTGTGGTGCTCCAAACTGGGGAGAATATTAAAAAAAATACTTGATAAATGACCTATAATTAAAACAATCCACTGCCACAATCTGCGAACCAACACCCCCATATGCAAACATACAGCATAAAACAGTAGCGATAAAGGCTATGTTTGCACAAGTGAAGTGCAATCCTAGTGAGATGAACACCATGGCTTCCCAGTGGAACACACTCTATTTTTAGAGGATTTCCACTGTTTGAAACACACACACCCTTCTCAAGTATACTTTGCAATTCAGTGTAAGAAATTTAAAAAGGTACTTTGCAGGAAATAACAGTTCTGCTTAAAAAAAAAAAAAAAAGCAAAAAAAGCCCATTTTGCCATAAAGAATGAATTGCGCTGCTCTTGGAGCAGGCCCAGCTCCTGTTGTTTAAGGAGGGCGATCTGGCTTGGTTCTAAGCACAACTAGAGCTAGAGACAGGGAGTGTTTAGTGCAGGCAATGGGGAGCAAATGGGGCTCAGTAATGAAAGCTGAGTTTCAACTTCAGCTACAGAGGGGTGACTCTCTGCTTGTTCCTGCTCTAGGCCAGGGCCCTGGCATGCAGGGGGACCAATGCCGCAATTCAAGTTAAGCACATATTTAAGTGCTTTGCTGAACAGGGAATTTGTATTCCATTCCTAATATTACATACACATATCAATATTGATTAGCTTCTATTAATAACGCTCTTATTAAAAAACCTTTTGCATTACAGAGAGACCTGGTCCTGCACTCTTACTCCTAAGAGTGACAGCTGCAGTTTCAAGCTCAAAGTGCTTTTTAAATAATCGGTACCAATATTTCCATTCTACAGATAGGGTAACTGAGACACAGAGCACTTCAGCAATTTGCCTAAGCTCACAGAGCAGGTCAGTGGCAGAGTCAGGAATAACGTTCCACCTCCTGACCCCCAAGCTGCTGCTCTAAGCACTGCATCTCCATTGCCTACCGAGACCTTTGTGTTGCCTTTTGTGGTGTATGAGTGATTAGCAATCTCAGTTTAATGGTTTTGGTTTTGAAGTGTAAATGTCACACCTCAGACTATAAATCATCTCTCTGTGGATGCATTTGTGCTAGTTGAAGCCTCCTAAATGAATACAGCTAGAAACATTACCCAAGTTGGATTGGGGAAAATGTCTTCTTTAAAAAATGGGACACTGAGGAATGACCTACTAGGTTATCTGCCAACTAAGTTAAATGAGATACAATGAGCAGACGTAAGTGGTTTGCGAGGTTCAGCCTACAAGAACTCCGCTGCCACACACAGGAAGTACAGGCACTTGTACACAAGCATCCTGAAAAGTGAGACAAACTTGGTGAGAGAAATCTTTCTGATGATGAAGCAACTGCATATTTTCCATGCCAATGCATCATCAAGTCATCTGGGGGTTAGCCCTGCACAATCAACACTTCAAGCGCCACAGAGTAAATTGATGGCAAATGTTATAATGCACTTTTTCAGGAAATAATCTCAAAAAATGTTCCCATCTATGGTAAAATATTCTGGAGTGAAAGCGGTGTACTCTTTTGAGCAATACACACATACGTTCAAGCTTCCAGAATATGAATCTCAATGACCTGAAACAGGATCAAGTTCCCATGTCTATTATATAGGAAATTCCCTGGATTATCCTAAATTAATCCATGCCCCCCATTACATTCTTATACCCTGGTGTTCTCCCACCACCCTTTCTACTCTCAAAATAATGGGCTGAAGCCCACTGTTAGTCTTTCAACCACAATACTAAGGATATTTAATCCATGTACACTGAAAAGCAAATGCTTAAAATTGTCTTACGGAGCATTATAAACAGACACACAACATTTTAAACAAACAAGTATTGTGACAATGTGCATAATGTACACGTCAGACCTTCCACATTTTAGCACTCAGGGATACATTTTTTAGAAAATGAGACTGTGAAGACAGACCAAAAAAGATAAAAAATAAAAAAACCCTTCATTAAATTGTGCAATAGCTCACGTCTTGGGGAAAGGGCACATACTAATGCTATTAATACAAAGTGATAGAACTGGCTTAAAAGTCAGAGTCTGTGGGGACAGATATTTGGCAGAAGACAACTCTGACATCGTTCAGTGGAGTTAATCATTCCAAAAGGAGAGCAGAGGAACCTTGCTAATTCATAGTAGTGACCAGAAGACCCACTGTTGAATTACTGAGTTTTGAAAATTAGCAAGATACCAACCAGCCACAGTAATAAAACCCACACAAAGACAGCCTCACTCGGTGTATTTTGGTAAGCGTAATTTCACTTTTATTTTACTGTGGTACATTCTGGGAGGGAGGGATAGCTCAGTGGTTTGAGCATTGGCCTGCTAAACCCAGGGTTGTGAGCTCAATCCTTGAAGGGGCCATTTAGGGATCTGGGGCAAAAATTGGGGATTGGTCCTGCTTTGAGTAGGGGGTTGGACTAGATGACCTCCTGAGGTCCCTTCCAACCCTGATATTCTATGATTTTGTAAAGGTAACAAAGGTCTTCAAGACTGGGCAGTAGGGAATTCTAATGCACAGGCACTGAACTTTTGTTTAGAAGTAGGTGGAGATCCACTTGGGTTCTTCTGTCAGCATTATCAGGGTCTGGATTAGCAATAAGAAGTAGTGATGTTTTACTGTTCCTGAGGTAAAGCATATCAATTACAGGTTGTAACACCAAAATGCTTTGCTCCTTGTAGTTCACGAACTGCACTGTATTGTTATAAATCGGTGGCGATCTGGGATTTCCTGGCTGTTCTATTGCAAAACTTAGCCACGTGGATCTCTGCAGTGACTGTTGGGTGAAAACTCAGATCCTCCTGCTCCAAAAGTACATGGTCCTTAACACTTGGCTAAAAGGACTGTTAGCAGTATAGGAGCTATGACAAAGTTATGCAATTCTAATTTTGTCCAGCAAAGGAGGATGGGACTCATACATAGTAGCCAGTTCATAGCACTGTAAACTGAAATAGACACAAACTAACTGTAGTAATCTAAGAATGTAGTGCTGCAGCTGATTTCCTAACCAGCTCCTGTGAAAGGAACTGGCCTCTCGGCTATTCTGCAAAGATGCTTTAAGTGGCTTAAGCTTTGCTTTTCTCTGCCCACTTTGATTTTAATATCATCTGAAAACCAAGTGTGCTGAATGTTGTTTAAACAACTGGAGGGTTGGCCCTTCAGACAATCACTAATATCATGCCGACTGTGATTTCAGATAACTCAGTACAGATTCTGAACTGCTGTGCTGGTGCCAGTTAGCATCAGGGAATCACAGCGTTAAACTGCCTACCATCAATACAGGCTAATAGAACAGAGAACTATTTATATTGCTTTTCATCTGTAGATCTCAAAGCGCTCTACAAAGGAGGTAAGTGTCATTACCCTTACAGATGGAGAAACTGAGGCACAGGGCGGTGAAGGGACTTGTTGAAAGTCACCCAGCAATCCAATGGCTCAACTGGGAATAGAACCCAGGTCTCCTCAATGCAATGCAGTGCTGTCTACTAAGCCACCCTGCCTCCAGATTAGTAGGTGCCACCTGCCTGGGAAGTGAACACTGGGGAGGAGGAGCCTGTTCTTGCCAGAAATTGGACTAACTCAGGCTACATACCCTGATCCTTCAATACACACATACACTCACCAGATCTATGTGAAATGAAAGCTGACAGGATATTTACCAGCTGGACAGATGGCAGTGCCTTCCAGTTACTACCGAATTAGGGATTTGGGAACGAAATGTTACCAGTCTGGTGCTTTAAATAGCAACCCCACTCACCCTTCCACTGAACAAGTCAAGTCAATACAAGACCATTTTTCAAGTATTCCAATCTTGTACATTTCACCATTCTGTCTGTCTGTGTGTGTGTGTGTCTGTGTGTGTGTGTGGCGGCAGCAGCAGCAGAGGAGAGTGGCAGACTGATTTGGTACATTTCAGTGCTTTGCATTGTGCACAGCAAAGAAATACAATGCAGAGAAAGTGTCTGTGATGAGAACATCATGCACTAAGTTTTCATTCACAAAGGTGACACATAAAACCTCAGATTCTTGGTGACAGGTGGACACTGTGAGCAATGGACAAGTAACAAGTCATTTGTGGAGATGAAGCCGTGGATGCACATGTGCGCCCAGTAAGTCACGCACGCAGCAGGCAAGGTTACCTGGGAAAAGCAGGGCTAACGGAAGAGATCTGCCCTTGTAAAGTATCCAGGATGTTTCTCTGGGAATAGAGCTGCAAGGGGGAATTAAATTGCACGTGCACCACTTTGAGTCCCGGCACCTCCACTTCCACAGGGCTGTTGGGGCAGATCTGAGCGGCTTGCTTTAGCTGTTCGGGCCCAACTCTCACTTGGCTTGGGATGGAGGAGGTGCTGTGCCTCCTTTGCAATGGAGGCAAGGAGGTGTGCGGCTGGAGAGGATTATAGACTGTTGCAAAAGGTGCCTGGAACCCAGGAGGCAATAAACGGCTAGAGGCAGGAAAAGGTTACAGGGAGGTTGGGGTTTTTTTTTTTGTTTTTTTTTTTAAGGTTGCAGAGTTGAGAGGAAAACACAGGGGGGGAAAAAAGAAAGGAAGGAAGGAAGGAAGAAGTTAATGGAGGACTAAACCAAATTCCCAAGCAATTCTGAAATGAGTACTTCAAATCAGGTGTTCCTTTCACTAGAAGGATCCACCATATACAGATCAGCTCTATGGGAAAGCTTCTGGCTAATGCTGATTTTCCGGCTGAGCACAAAGGGTATGTCTACACTGCAGTCAGGAGGTGTGACTGAGCACATGGAGGCATGCCTGAGCTAGTTTTAATCTAGTTAGAACGGGTATGCCTACATGAACTGCAGTCACACCTCCAGACTGCAATCCAGACCACTCAAAGTGTACAGTGTAGCAGGAGGAACTAAATGCTAATTCCCTCCCCTCACCCACCACCTGTCACCATAAGGCAGTTCTTTTGTAAAGATCTGAAAACCAAATATAGTGGTTGCAGTTTCTCTGGCCAGACTCTGCATCACTTACACCAGTGTAAGTCTAGAGGAAACACGCTAGGCTGGACAATTTCAATTACGTTCCTCTGGAATAACACTGGCACACGGATCCGGCCTCTTGAGTTCAGAGAAAGATGCTCTGGATGGATGCTGGAGGCCGTGCATTATAGATCACGTGATGTTAGATAAACATGGTTCCAGCCCCACTTCGAAGTCTGAACCATTGAAAAACAAGCCGCAGAGCGTAAGTCACTTTGTCTGGGGTTGGACAGGCGAAGGCCTGATTAAAGCAGCCTTGCGGTAGCTGTTAATTCAATTCTGAAGGGACACCTGTTTGGTAAACAAAATCCTGCTAGGCTTTAGCAGCTATTTACAATCTCTGCCCACCCTCTGCCACCTGCCCTCTTTCCAGGGAGGGAGGGAGGGGGGAGTGACAGCCCCATGGGACTCACTGACACCAGCCTCCTCTCAGGAGGGAAGCAGAAGGCAAAAATAACCCGTGGGGGCAGGGAAGCCAAACATTGTCCTGCTGTTATCACGGTGGCTATGAGCTAGCATAAGCACTTATGGAGCTGTGTTTTCAGACTGGTATTAAAAGGTCTCAATTACTGCAGGCACAAACAACTGTGACCACAATTGAAGTTCCCTGGACATCTCCCTTTTGACTGCACCTGCAAGTCAGGGATTTAGAGGATTAGCACCTAACGCACAGGCATAAAACTGCAACTTTGAAAGCAGAGGCCAGTATCTTCAGATTGTGATGGCCTCTGTTCTGTGTTTGTGCAGCACCTAGCACCATGGTGTCCTGGTCCACGACCAGTGCTCCTAAGCGCTACGGTAATACAAATAACACCCAAGTGCTCTGATTTATTATCATCATTATCTCCATTTTACAGATGTGGAAACTGGAACATCGGGAGGTTAAGTGAGTGACTTGCTCAAGGTCACAGAGGAAGCCAGTGTCAGAGCCAGGAACAGAGCCCACCAGGTTCCTGGCTTCCAGCACTGTGCTCACATCATCAGACATACTCGGGTTTGTTTCTAGCACTTCAGACTAGAAGCAGGCTAGTTTTTTTGGTGAAGTGTGAGTTACTTAGCAAGGGTCAGATGGAAACACAAACCCACCCCGTGGCTGTCCTGCTGGGACTGCTGTCGAGGTAGGGTACATTTTCAGACTTGCAATCTCAACCGTGTAAAAGGTTGAACAGAAGAGAAACAACTGCCCAGAGCTCTCTGCAATTCTTTAAAATCCAAAGAAAAGGGCAGTTTAATAAAAACTCCAAGCCTTCACATTGTCCCTGTAAGATTTCAAAGCTCTCTCTGAAAAGGGACTGCTCTTTCCTCCGTACCACACTGTACCCTTCCTGCACTACTTGCAAAGCCAGAAGAAAACACTAATTGTACAAAGTGCTGATAATAAAGCATTGAGCACCTGTTTCGGTCAGAGGGTGATTTTAAGGGCTGGTATGTCATGCTGAATGCACGCTGAAACTGCGCTGGTCTCTAGCAAACAAAAACACACAATTGTTAATTTCACCTTTGCACCTTGCAGAACATTCCCTGCCCCCCACAAGCCATGCCCCCGGACCACATCCCGTCTCACACCTGCTAGTTGCACTCCTTCCACAAGCCTGAAAGAGAACTGTCCCACGTTAAAGAATGGATACGCTCGCAATGAGTTTATGACAAAGCTCACTCCATGACAACAGACATCCCACCAAGGAGGGGGCAGGAAGAGAGAAGTGGGGAACTACTTACGGCTTGCTGGGGTCCTGGGCATCACCAGATGACTTAGACTCCACAGCACTGTTGAAGGTCTGGATGTTTTCTGAGGAGTACAGGCCTGCGGGGCTGTTGTACTGGGCAGTGATCACTTTGGGGGCAGTGCTGGAAGCGGTGGCAGCAGTGAATGGCATAGCACTCCGGTTGTGTGCGCTTCCTATGTGCCTTATTTCCTGCATGCAAGGGAGCAAAGGCAATGTCAGAAGTGTCTGACATGCAGGCGGGAAGTGCCAGGGCAGCCCGATGAACATGCAGCACAAGGGCAGCTCTGCAGAACCAGAGAAGCACTCTCCCCAAATCCACCCAGCTGCGACCCTATAATGGGACAGAGCTCTCAGCAGACTGAGGATCTTCACGCTATGAACATCCCTATCCCCAGCTGCTCGCGCTGCATGACAGTGAAAGAGTCCATAAAGCAGACATTAGGTTTCAGACACAATAGATCACTGAAAAGACGCGGCTGGGGCACACCTATCAGAGCTATTGTCTCGAGCTGTCGGCAGACTTCACTGGATCCACTGCATTCATTCTCAAGCTTTTTTATTTTTATTTTTTTATTAATGGAATGGTTTGGTTCTGGAGCACAAGTTGACACAACCGCTCTCTCACTGAGCCCTCTGTAAGCCAGGCCTGGGAGCAGGATTGTTCAGATTTATCATGGGGCTGGGCTTCCATTCAGATCAAATGTAGGCTGACATCTTCAAACATGACTAGTGGATTGGAGGGTGGGTGGGTGTCCAACCTCACATACCTTCAAGAGGCCTGATTTTCAGAGGTGGGTGCTCAGCACTATCCAAAAGTCAGGCCTGGTTAAGGTATCTCAAGTTGGGCATGGAAAAATTGAGGAATTCAAAAAATGACTAGCCACTTCTGAAAATATCCCCTCGTATTCTCACCGACATAAGGAGGAGAAATGGAAAGGCATTAAAAATTCTTGCATGTGGTTCCCGAGTAACAAATACCCATAGGTTAGTTATCAAGAAAGTGGATTTCACCTGCTACAAGGCTGTGTCCCCCATTTAATTCAGTCAGTCTTCCAATCTGAGCCTCCAATCAATTTGATCAAAAACTCCAGAACCAAAATTCCTTAGTATTTATTTAATGAAAATAAAGAATGGAAGGTTTTTGTTTTTTTAAATATTCCACTGTCATCTTGCCTTTCAATAGCACTTTTCATCCAAAGCACTTAATGCTGGATAAGTCTGAACCTCATCTACAGGCCCAGCAATGAGGAGTAGAGAGGTAAGTGACAGGACAAGACCACAAAGCTAACTGGTGCCAGGCCTGCCCATTCCCAGGCCCTCTGAACTAGCCATTAGTTTATGCTGCCTCAGGCAGATATTACCTGACAGTTAGAATCACTGGCTATAGAAAGTTGCTATTTAATAAGAAAGGGACAAAATTCTGAAGAAGAGACATGCTCAAGGAAGATTCTTCTGAAGAAGAGACTGCTGCAGCTACAAATGGAATTATTCACATATTGCTCTTGACATAAAAACTGTTAAATGCTATGCCAGCTGGGCCATGATGCCAGCTGGGCATATGAACATTAAGGCCTTGTTTACATTACGAAGTTTTGTCAGCAAAAGCTGCCTTTTGCTGACAAAACGGGGGAGGTGTACACACTGCAAAGCTACTTTTGGCGGCAAAATTCTGCTGTTTTGCCGACAAAATAAAACCACCTGAACGAGAGGCATAGAGCTTTTTGTGGCAAACTCTAAGAGTCATAGCGTCAGTGTAGACGCTGCTGTTTGTTTTGTTGACATAACGGGCTTCCACCAGTATCCCACAATGCCCGTCATGAGCGCTCTGCTCACTGTTTTGATCTCTGCTGCCCTGCAGTCATGCACCCCTCCCCTTTCAAAGCTCTGGGCAGTGTCTGACAGCATCTGACAGCCAGCTGCTGTTATGCTCCGGGAACAAAGAGCAAATCGTTAACAGGGAATGTTCCTGTTCTGCCCTGTGCTAGGATACAGTGGCAGGCAGACTGCTGCTGCGGGGAGTGTGTATGTGAGGGCGTGGGGGTGGGGAGGGGGAACTGCTATGTTGCTTTGACATTCTTCAGCACGGAGAGCTCACAGAGCTGCTGAGGATGTCACTCCCGGCAGCTGAGGCGGCTGTGGGACAACTCGGAGAGAATCACAGAACCATAGGCAGGGCAGGCGGGCTGCTTCAGGAGCGACTGCTGTGCCGAGCAGAGCCAGGGCGGGGCGGGGGCAGGTGTCCCCCTCCCTGCCTCAGGATAGGTCGGTCAGCCTACTCTCTTCCCCATCCCAGACACACAACTCTCCTCTCCCTCCCTGCACACACTTCAGCTGAAAAGCGGCTGACAGTATAGTAGGATGCCCATGGAACGATAGGATTGAGAAACCTGCATCATGTGATGCTGTACCTGCCCCATGAGGCACTGCAAAAACTCTTCCCAAAACACCCTGCAGCCAGTTGCACAGTGGGATAACTACCCACAGTACACTGCTCTGTGCTGATGCAAGAGCTGCTAGTGTGGATGTGCTCTGACGATACAAAGAGCTAGTGTGGATATGCAACAGCGGTTAAATTAAAGCAACATACCTTTTGCCGAAAAAACTTTGTAGTGTAGACAAGGCCTAAAATGAATTACTTGTTTCTGTCAGGGCTTATCTAAATGAATACTCAGTTCACAGTATGCTGGGGTGTAAATCTACCCCCCGTTAGCCTGCTCAGCACTAAGGCTTGGTCTATGCGTAGAAGTTCTGGCTGCATATCTATGCTGGTCAGGGGTGTGAAAAAAACAGACCCTGGACTGACCAAGAGACCCTGACAAATCCCTGGTGTAGAGAGTTATGTCAACAGAAGAGGGCTTGTCAATGTCGTTCTGAGAGATGATGGTCCTACACTTGCAGAAAAACTCCTTGTCAGTGCAAGCAGGCTGTGTCTACACTAGCCAGCTATGCTGGCATATGCTCTGTCATGCAAACACAGCCTATGTGTCCACATGGACCCTGCTGCACACTCACAATTCTCTAGTGCACTCAGCAGGAGAGTGGGGTGGGGGGAGGTATTTTTTCATGCTTTGTGTGTATAAAAAGATCTTCTACACTTTCCACAGTATGCATCCGATGAAGTGAGCTGTAGCTCACGAAAGCTCATGCTCAAATAAATTGGTTAGTCTCTAAGGTGCCACAAGTCCTCCTTTTCTTTTTGCGAATACAGACTAACACGGCTGTTACTCTGAAACCTCTCCTTACAATGTGTATGATAATCAAGGTGGGCCATTTCCTACTACAGGACAGGCCTAACAAAGAAAATAACAGAACGCCACTAGCCGTCACCTTCAGCCCCCAACTAAAACCCCTCCAACGCATTATTAAGGATCTACAACCTATCCTGAAGGATGACCCAACACTCTCACAAATCTTGGGAGACAGGCCAGTCCTTGCCTACAGACAGCCCCCCAACCTGAAGCAAATACTCACCAGCAACCACATACCACACAACAGAACCACTAACCCAGGAACCTATCCTTGCAACAAAGCCCGTTGCCAACTGTGCCCACATATCTATTCAGGGGACACCATCACAGGGCCTAATAACATCAGCCACACTATCAGAGGCTCGTTCACCTGCACATCTACCAATGTGATATATGCCATCATGTGCCAGCAATGCCCCTCTGCCATGTACATTGGTCAAACTGGACAGTCTCTACGTAAAAGAATAAATGGACACAAATCAGATGTCAAGAATTATAACATTCATAAACCAGTCGGAGAACACTTCAATCTCTCTGGTCACGCGATTACAGACATGAAAGTTGCGATATTACAACAGAAAAACTTCAAATCCAGACTCCAGCGAGAGACTGCTGAATTGGAATTCATTTGCAAATTGGATACAATTAACTTAGGCTTGAATAGAGACTGGGAGTGGCTAAGTCATTATGCAAAGTAACCTATTTCCCCTGGTTTTCCTAACACCCCCCCCCCTCCCCCCACCTTCCTCAGACGTTCTTGTTAAACCCTGGATTTGTGCTGGAAATGGCCCACCTTGATTATCATACACATTGTAAGGAGAAAGAAAAGGAGTACTTGTGGCACCTTAATGACTAACCAATTTATATGAGCATAAGCTTTCGTGAGCTACAGCTCACTTCATCGGATGCATTTTCTTTTTGCGAATACAGACTAACACGGCTGTTATTCTGAAACCTGTCATTGTCAGGAGAGTGATCACTTTAGATAAGCTATTACCAACAGGAGAGTGGGTTTGTTTGGGGGCGGGGGGGGAGAAGGGAACCTGGATTTATGCTGGAAATGGCCCACCTTGATTATCATACACATTGTAAGGAGAGTGATCACTTTACATAAGCTATTATCAGCAGGAGAGTGGGGTGGGGGGAGAGAAAACCTTTTGTAGTGAGAAACACCCATTTTTTCATGATTTGTGTGTATAAAAACAAACATCTTCCGTATTTTCCACAGTATGCATCCGATGAAGTGAGCTGTAGCTCATGAAAGCTTATGCTCAAATAAATTTGTTAGTCTCTAAGGTGCCACAAGTACTCCTTTTCTTTTTGCGAATACAGACTAACAAGGCTGTTACTCTGAAACCTGTCAAGATATAGGATATCAGTACCTCATTTGTCCTGACAAAGGTGTTTGGCTCAGTTGCCAACTCTTGCAATATTTGGCATTTTTCTTAAAGCTCCAGCTCCTGTAGTCGTGTGATCACACGAGAATCACAGCTTTCATTTTAAAAAAAAAAGTAAGTTTCTAGCCTACATGGTTTCAGAGGAAAGTTTGAAAAGGTGACTCCTAAAGGCTCAAACATAAGATGATGAATAAAAAGAACCCAAAATATATTCCTTTTTGAGGGGGTGGTTCATGATTTTTGAACACTTGGGGTTTGCAATACTTTAAAAGTTACTGAGTTTACAAGAGTGTTATAACAAGGTAGGGTAGGGAAGACAGCACTAAATAACTGGCTCTTGGGCATTATGTGTTTTAATACCAGTTCATTACACCAAGGAAAAGCAGATGGCAAAATAGAAGGAAATGCTCCGATCCAGGCCAGGAAAGGAACTTCCCCAGCATGTTAGTTCTTTCTTGATTACATTTCCTTTCCCAGCATCTCGTTAACGAGAAACATGACTAATATCAGCTCTTTCCTGGGACACTTGTACTACCTGGAGGCAGATCCTGCAGCGTTCTGCTCCACCCATCCTGTGTGACCGCGTTGGCTCACTTTCCTGGCTACCATCTGGTGACCCCAGGAAGCAGTGGGTTTGGTGGTGTTTAGCTTTCTTGGCAGGTTTGCTTTGGAGGGTGACCAAACAGCAAACACTGAAGCCTCAGAGTGGGATTGTCAGAAGTACCTAAGGGCTTGTCTATACTGGGAAAACGTTCCAGTGTAATCATACTAGTATAGATAAACTGGTACAAACCCTCAGTGGACATTCTTATTGTGGAATAAGAGTGGCTTTTTTCCAGCATAGGACTGGTCTATAGCAGGAGTTACTCTGGAATAGCTAGTGTGCTTTAAATTCACACCCTATATTAATCCAAATTAATTCTCAAGATTAGATAAACCCTTAGTTTGAACCCTTTCCCTACGCGATACAAGCTAACCTGAAACAGCCCCTCATCCTGGAGGAAAAGCATCCACAGGGGGAGTTATATCAGTATAACTAAAGCAGTTTAAATTCACTCTTACTGATGGCAAAGAGTCCTGTGGCACCTTATAGACTAATGCATCTGAGGAAGTGGGTATTCACCCACGAAAGCTTATGCTCCAATACGTCTGTTAGTCTATAAGGTGCCACAGGACTCTTTGCCGCTTTTATAGATCCAGACTAACACGGCTACCCCTCTGATACTTGACTCCTTACTGATAAAATTTACCACCCCATAGACAAGCTTTCAGTGGCTTGGGAGCACAAATTCCACTGACTTTCAATGGAAGCTGTATCCTCAACTCCCTTAGGTGCTTCTGAAAAACCTCCCTTGATGAAAAGAAAAATAAAGCCCAAGTTTCTTCCAATTTGGAGAATGCAATGGAGGCCTGGACTGAGAGCCCGATCTGGAACCACAGCTTGTTATCAGCTGCTATAAGGTGGCAGGCACAAATTGTCAGTTGATGAACAACAGCTATCAAGTACCTGAGTTTTAGCTGTACTTGGAGAAGGAATCTTCTTTTAAGGAGAAGGGTGCACGGAAGAAAGGAGAGAAACTGGTTTACATGCTTATGAGAAAGAAGAACTGACAGCACTTTCTACTGATAGGCTCTGTGTGGGCACGGTGTCATGCAAACCCTCGCACCCCTCCACCCCAAGACAACCCAAGCACACAGCTATACCAATCCGTTTCAGTCCTGACCACCAGCAGCACCCCCTACAAAATCCCACCCCTCCACATAGCTCTGCCAATGCACTCTGGCCTGGACAGGTAGCTCCCTCGCCCAGCTATTCCAGTCCTGTCCCCAGCCTAAAGAGTTCCTAAACCGCAGCATATCAAATTGGACATTCCTCCTCTGTGGAGTCAGGACTTGACCCCTAATCCAGCTCCAGAATCTACAGCCCTCTTACCACTTGGGCACAAAGAGAAAGTCTGTGGCGGCTAATGGTAGCAGCGTAGCAGGGCCCTTACTGCCTCTGTGAGCCAGCACTACTAGAGGGCAGCATCCCCCCTTCACATCCCTACAAAGCCAGTCCACTGTACCAGCACATCACCCTGTTTTAACCATGCACTATGACCCTAACCTCTAACACGGCCTGCTATTTCATCCCTAGGCCTTGAGAGGGTTCCTTCAATGCACCCCACACTCATAGAATATCAGGGTTGGAAGGGACCTCAGGAGGTCATCTAGTCCAACCCCTGCTCAAAGCAGGACCAATCCCCAACTAAACCATCCCAGCCAGGGCTTTGTCAAGCCTGACCTTAAAAACCTCTAAGGAAGGAGATTCCACCACCTCCCTAGGTAACGCATTCCAGTGCTTCACCACCCTCCTAGTGAAAAAGTTTTTCCTAATAGCCAACCTAAACCTCCCCCATTGCAATTTGAGACCCTTACTCCTTGTTCTGTCATCTGCTACCACTGAGAATAGTCTAGATCCATCCTCTTTGGAACCCCCTTTCAGGTAGTTGAAAGCAGCTATCAAATCTCCCCTCATTCTTCTCTTCCTCAGACTAAACAATCCCAGTTCCCCCAGCCTCTCCTCATAAATCATGTGTTCCAGCCCCCTAATCATTTTTGTTGCCCTCTGCTGGACTCTTTCCAATTTGTCCACATTCTTCTTGTAGTGTGGGGCCCAAAACTGGACACAGTACTCCAGATGAGGCCTCACCAATATCGAATAGAGAGGAACGATTATGTCCCTTGATCTGCTGGCAATGCCCCTACTTATACATCCCAAAATGCCATTAGCTTTCTTGGCAATAAGGGCACACCGTAGATTCATATCCAGCTTCTCGTCCACTGTAACCCCTAGGTCCTTTTCTGCAGAACTGCTGCCTAGCCATTCAGTCCCTAATCTGTAGCGGTGCATGGGATTCTTCCATCCTAAGTGCAGGAGTCTGCACTTGTCTTTGTTGAACCTCATCAGATTTCTTTTGGCCCAATCCTCTAATTTGCCTAAGGCCCTCTTTATCCTATCCCTACCCTCCAGCGTATCCTACCACTCCTCCCAGTTTAGTGTCACCTGCAAACTTGCTGAGGGTGCAGTCCACGCCATCCTCCAGATCATTAATAAAGATATTGAACAAAACCGGCCCCAAGACTGACCCTTGGGGCACTCTGCTTGATACCGGCTGCCAACTAGACATGGAGCCATTAATCACTACCCACTAAGCCCAATGATCTAGCCAGCTTTCTATCCACCTTATAGTCCATTCATCCAGCCCATACTTTAACTTGCTGGCGAGAATATTGTGGGAGACCATATCAAAAGCTTTGCTAAAGTCAAGGAACAACATGTCCACTGCTTTCCCCTCATCCACAGAGCCAGTTATCTCATCATAGCAAGCAATTAGATTAGTCAGGCATGACTTGCCCTTGGTGAATCCATGCTGACTGTTCCTGATCACTTTCCTCTCCTCTAAGTGCTTCAGGATTGATTCCTTGAGGACCTGCTCCATGATTTTTCCAGAGACTGAGGTGAGGCTGACTGGCCTGTAGTTCCCTGGAGGGAGGGACAGCTCAGTGGTTTGAGCATTGGCCTGCTAAACCCAGGGTTGTGAGTTCAATCCTTGAGGGGCCCATTTAGGGATCGGGGGCAAAAATTGGGGATTGGTCCTGCTTTGAGCAGGGGGTTGGACTAGATGACCTCCTGAGGTCCCTTCTAACCCTGATATTCTATGATTCTATGATCCCCCTTCTTCCCTTTTTTAAAGATGGGTACTACATTAGCCTTTTTCCAGTCATCCAGGACCTCCCCCGATCGCCATGAGTTTTCACAGATAATGGCCAATGGCTCTGCAATCACATCCGCCAACCCCTTTAGCACTCTCGGATGCAGTGCATCAGGCTCCATGGACTTGTGCTTGACCAGCTTTTCTAAATAGTCCCAAACCACTTCTTTCTCCACAGAGGGCTGGTCACCTCCTCCCCATGCAGTGCTGCTCAGTGCAGTAGTCTGGGAGCTGACCTTGTTTGAGAAGACAGAGGCAAAAAAAGCATTGAGTATATTAGCTTTTTCCACATCCTCTGTCACTAGGTTGCCTCCCTCATTCAGTAAGGGGCCCACACTTTCCTTGACTTTCTTCTTGTTGCCAACATACCTGAAGAAACCCTTCTTGTTACTCTTAATATCACTTGCTAGCTGCAACTCCAAGTGTGATTTGGCCTTCCTGATTTCACTCCTGCAACCCCGAGCAATATTTTTATACTCTTCCCTGGTCATTTGTCCAATCTTCCACTTCTTCTAAGCTTCTTTTTTGTGTTTAAGATCAGCAAGCATTTCACTGTTAAGCCAAGCTGGTCGCCTGCCATATTTACTCTTCTTTCTACACATCGGGATGGTTTGTCCCTGTAACCACAATAAGGATTCTTTAAAATACAGCCAGCTCTCCTGGACTCCTTTCCCACTCATGTTATTCTCCCAGGGGATCCTGCCCATCAGTTCCCTGAGGTTGTCAAAGTCTGCATTTCTGAAGTCCAGGGTCCGTATTCTGCTGCTCTGCTTTCTTCCTTGTGTCAGGATCCTGAACTTGACCACCTCATGGTCACTGCCTCCCAGGTTCCCATCCACTTTTGCTTCCCCTACTAATTCTTCCCGGTTTGTGAGCAGCAAGTCAAGAAGAGCTCTGCCTCTAGTTGGTTCCTCCAGCACTTGCACCAGGAAATTGCACTGACCAGCTATTCTAGGTCCTGATCTTTCCTGAGCAGAGATCACCAATCACAACTAATGGTGCCAGACTTTATGACAATCTGCCTTGTGGAAAAAGTCATTAAGCCTAGAACAGAAAGACAATCAGTGTTTCCTACTTTTGGCAGAAGGCAGCATGGCAGAGAAAACAGAGTGGGAAAACAAAGGGAGTTTCCTCCCAGTCTACTCAGAGCTGAACAAAATCAAAGCGGCAGCTGGGAGCTCCCTCACAATCGCTGCTTGTCGCCACCAGTAGGCATGGTGCTGAGACAGCCCCCTGAAGGGGGGCTCTTGCGTCAGTATGCCCCGAAGACAGCCACAGCCACTACTGGCTGTCACCGCTTTGGGGAGATCAGGCACTTCCCATGATCTTTGCCAGAGATGTTGTGAAGGCCAAGACTATAACAGGGTTCAAAAAAGAACTAGATAAGTTCATGGAGGATAGGTCCATCAATGGCTATTAGCCAGGATGGGCAGGGATGGTGTCCCTAGTCTCTGTTTGCCAGAAGTTGGAATGGGCGACGGGGGATGGATCACTTGATGATTACCTGTTCTGTTCATTCCCTCTGGGGCACCTGCCATTGGCCATTGTCAGAAGACAGGATACTGGGCTAGGTGGAACTTTGGACTGACCCAGTAGGGCCGTTCTTATGCAGCATCACAGTGAAGCCACTCAGACAGTGCTAACTGCCCAGAGTGTGAGCCAGGCTGATCAGCTTGCTTCACTGGAGTCACACCAGGGAGGAATGTGGTCTGGTGCACATTAGTTATTAGTGAGAAACCAGAACTTTCCGTCCAATATCGGGTGATCCCAGCAAATCACAAGGTTCCCCCTTATGCCCCACACTCTTAACATGCTGGGAATGAATAGCCAATGCTATTCACGGGAGCTCCTGCATGATCCTAGGAAGAACTGGGCCTGCAACACATTCAAGTATATTAGAGTCTGACCGGGCCTTTTTGGTTTTGTAGCAGCGGTGAACAGCAGTGACCTCATCACCACAAGGAACAGGAAATTCTGAGGGGTTATGTCACACAGGGAAAATAAAGGGATCGAGGAGCAGGATTCTTCTTCCCTACAGTCAAAGCTTCCATTCTCCCCCCTTCTTCCATTCCCGCCCCGCCCCCACTCTCCTTTCCAAGTGAAGCCAAAAGCTGTACTAGGAAGGACAAGGTTCCTTGCTACCCCCCTCCTTCAGCAGCACTCAAAGAGATACTGCTGCCTCCCCGCTGTGCTCTTGGGGGGCAGGCGTGCTGCCCCACGCAAGGCAGTGCTACAGCAAGGAAGCTGCTGAAATCCCATTTCAGGTCTCACTGAAACCAAACTTCTCAGCTCAAACCCATCACTCCCAGCACACAATCACACACAGTGCTAGCTTTGCGCCTGTGCCTTTAAGAGCACAGTTCACAGAAGTATGTTTAAGCCAAAGATTTAGCAACTTCAAAAACAAAGGTACTGCAGCCAACTCTCTCATTGATCCCCAGTGCACAATCTGTCTGAGCTCCCATCTCTCTTGGGGATCCATGGAATGTGTCACGGCTATTGGGGATTAGAGTGTCTTCACATAACCTTACCCTTTTCTCATCCTTCCAAAAGCTTTTCTCATGTTTTGAAAGCAGAGTAGAAATTTGGAAGATTTTTTTGATGGGGGGAGGCAAGGGGACAAAGCAGTCTGACTAGCTTCCCACATCCTCTCTCTCGCTGACTTTCCTAAAGCATTCCATACCCATGTAGTAATGCCGCCTAAACAAAGAAAAACAGGAGGTCACCAAAAGCCAACAAAGTTCAGCCATCTCCAACTGGAGATGGTTACGTTATAGACTATTGCTTCACAGAGACTGCTAGTACACCCATGGCCTTATCAAAGGTCATATCAACAACACACCCACACTCTATACTTTGTGACTTCTAAATCTCCATGGAGACAAATATACAAAATGGAAACAATTACATCACCCCATAGGATGTGAGCAGCGCTGTCTAAGGAAACCTTGGGAAAGCTGATACGTGTGGCTGGCTGTTTCAGCCATCACCTGAATGTTGCTATTCACTCTCAGAAGTAACTAGAACATGTTTCTGCAGGTTATGTCTTATTTAAGACAAAGCAAAATTCACTGTTCCGTTGTTAAGTTTACAAAATTTTTGGTTAAAGGAGCCTTAAACCTTAAATTAACCTTAAACCTGAATCTTCCACTTAGATTTTTTGGGGGTGTTCTAATATTTCTGCCTCAAAGTAGGAAGAGAGGATCCTTTGGGAAATGGGCCAGATCACCTGGAAACTACTGCAGCTTAGAACACTCCTGAAGCTGCTCTCACAGCCCATTTTATCTGCTTATTATTATTTGAATACAGACATGCCTAAAAGCACAAACTGAGATCACAGCCCCACTGTGCTGGCACTTCACATAGTAAGAGACAGACCCTGCCCCAAAGAGCTTGCACTCTAAATTGGCAAGACAGACAAAGGATGGGGGAAAGGAAGTGTTAGTCCCCATTTTATAGATTGGGAAACTGAAGCACAAAGCGACTATGTGACTTGCCCAAGGTCATTCATAGAGTCTGTGGCAGGGCCAGGAATTTAACCCAGATCTCCCCAGTTCTGACTCGGTACCTTAATCAGCAAGTCATCCTTCCTCTCCTATTGGGATCCCTATGAAACAGGGAAATGAAGCACAGAGGGCAGGTGGTTCTGGTGGTTTCATCCTTTCCACTGGGGGGGGGAAAAAGGGTAATTCCACTGGAAACAGATGCTGAATGTGACACCCTTGAGAAGCACAAGTGAAATAACTGAGCAAATACACCAGTTATTTCCGTCCTCCAAAGTTAACAGTCACACCCAACACAGAACTACATCAGCTAGCTGACCCATCGCTACTGGAGGGTTACAGGCTTTTTTGGTAAAAGCTGGTTTTATCATCACTCTATGATGTGATACATATGCAACCACGGCTATAACTCTCTAGGACTAAACATCCCACAGTCTTAGCTATTCATTTGAATGATTGCTTCCTGTACATCCTAAGGATGGACCTCTTGGAGACAATGAGAATCTTCTTCAAGGGGTTTTGGATCAGGCCCTAAATGAACCACATATAGTTGTGTATGTAATATGGGACCAAAACTGGTCATTCTGTATAAGGCCCCCACACTCATATACACAAGAACTATGCTTCTGGCAGAGTAAAAAGCCACCCCAAAACACATGCTATCTATTCTGCAAGTGAACAAATGAAAGTTCTATAACTATTGCTAGGAATAATTTACTCATTTTTAATTATGAGTAAGTTATAATGATTAATGACACTTAGTTGCTTCTAAGATTCTGCATGTCCAACAAAAACATCTACTCACCCAACAAAAGTAAAATATAATAACTTGTACAACGATGTTGGTAAAAAGTTAAGTCATCATTTCATTAGGCCTATGCTGGTAAAATTCTTGAAAGTTTTGCAAGGCTGGTATAGACAGCATGTTCTGCTCAGGGTATGATATGGATAAAAAACCCCACTTGCAACAGGCAACAATGCAACTACGAACTGTAATTTGCTATTCTACACACAGAGCCCCAAGTTAGCTAACTTGGCACGTTTGCCATATTTCCGGGAGAAATTAGCCTTCTCAAGTTGACATTGCAGTCACAATGTCTATGCTGCAAAGTATCACTGGCAGCAGTCAGTCATTGAAAGGGGTACAGACAAAACCTTATTAAAAGCCGGTGCTATTCATGTCATTAGTCTCTTTTTCTTGGCAGACTGGCTCAAGACATTTAAAGAGGCACTGGCAAAGCTGGCAAACTCAGTGGGCTCTTCTGATTATGGTTTGGATTGCAGGACTCTTCCCTCACTGTGCCAGTTTGTCCTGCTCACATACTAAAGGAGAGAGGGTGATTTATCCAGTGCCTCAATTTGTTAAGACTGCCGCAGCCAGCTTCACTTTTAACCAGGCTCTAAGAGGAGAGTGATGACAAACCTGATGTGAAGATTAAGCCTAGAGTCATTGGAAGTAACCTTTTAATCCAGGGATGCCCATATTTTGCCAGGACGTATCCAATGGGGTCCCACAGCTGTCTGTCCTAGATCTGGTACTATTCAATATTTTCCATTCGTGACTTGGATAATGGAGTGGAGAGTACGCTTATAAAACTTGCAGATGACACCAAGCTGGGAGGGGTTGCAAGCATTTTGGAGGACAGGATTAGAATTCAAAGTGACCTTGATAAATTGGAGAACTAATTGGTCTGAAATCAACAAGATGAAATTCAATAGGGACACATGCAAAATACTTCACTTAGAGAGGAAAAATCAGGTGTACACATACAAAATGGGGAATAACTGACTAGGCAGTAGTACCACTGAAAAGGATCTGGGGGTTAGAGTAGATCAAAAATGGAATCTGAGCCAAAAATATGATGCTGTTGCAAAAAAGACAAATATTCTGGGGTGTGTTAACAGGAGTGTCTTATGTAAGAAATGGGAGGTAACTGTTCTGCTCTACTCAGCACTTGTGAGGCCTCAAGATCATGAAATCATAGAATCATAGAATACCAGGGTTGGAAAGGACCTCAGGAGGTCATCCAGTCCAACCCCCTGCTCAAAGCAGGACCAATCCCCAACTAAATCACCCCAGCCAGGGCTTTGTCAAGCCTGACCTTAAAAATATCTAAGGAAGGAGATTCCACCACCTCCCTAGGTATGGAGTATCATTTCCAATTCTGAGTACCAAACTTCAGCAAAGATGTGGACAAATTGGAGGGAGTCCAGGGGAGAGCAACAAAAATTATAAGAACAACAAGGAGTCCGGTGGCACCTTAAAGACTAACAGATTTATTTGGGCATAAGCTTTTGTGAGTAAAAAACCCACTTCTTCAGATGCATGGAGTGAAAATTACAGATGCAGGCATTATTATACTGACACATGAAGAGAAGGGAGTTGCCTCACAAGCGGAGAACCAGTGTTGACAGGGCCAATTCAATCAGGGTGGATGTAGTCCACTCCCAATAATTGATGAGGAGGTGTCAATTCCAGGAGAGAGAAGTTGCTTTTGTAGTGAGCCAGCCACTACAAAAATTATAAAAGGTTTAGAAAACCTGACCTGTGAGGAAAGGTTAAAAAAATGGTCATTTAATCTTGAGAAGAGAAGACTGAGGGGGGACCTGATAACAGTCTTCAAATGTGGTAAGGGCTGTCATAAAGAGGACAGGAATCAATTGTTCTCGAAGAAAGCAGCAAGGGAGATTTAGGTTGGAAAGTAGAAAATGCTTTCTAACTTTACTATAAGGTTAGTTAAGCTCTGTAACAAGGGAGGTTGTGGAATCCCCATCATTGGAGGTTTTTAAGAACAAGTTAGACCCACACGTCAGGGTTGGTCTGGTATACTTGGCCCTGCCTCAATGACCTCTCCTGATCCCCTCCAGCCCTCCATGTCTCGGAGAGCTGCATCAACAGGCAGTTGGGAGCTGAGGGCGGAAAAATCAAAGGGGCACACCCTTTGTTTGCTTTCACTTAGAGCTTTCTTTACAAGCCAGTAGAAACTGCTTGCCTGAGTTCTTAAGCAATAAAAACCTGCGGTTGAACCTGGATCAAAACTCTTTCATCCTGCGCATACAGGAACAAGAGAGCCGAGGGCTGCACTTCAGGACTACACAGTCCCTATTCTGTCTATTAAGGGGTTTCTATTGTGCTCATCACCAGAGTTCCTGAGAGCCCCTTGGTCTGCCCCTGCTTTAAACTGAAAAGAATCCACACCTCTCGGCATTTTTAAGTGATTTACAAAGCAGAGAGAGGCTGGTGGCAAAGCAACTATGCAGGTAAGTTCAACAGCCAGTATAAGCCCAGCAATAGTTCTCGCATAGCCTTGGATTTAGCTCTTGCTTCATTTAGGAGAGGAAGCATTAGCCAAGCACCCGGGTTATCCTTGCTTTTACAGAACTGCTGGGGGATCTTTAGTACTTTGAGAGTCATGTCTGCCCACCTCTTCCAAAGGATGGAGTTTATACAATATTCTGTAGTGCTGCAAAGCAGTATCAGAGCATGCTACGAGACTAGTCCTAGCCAAGGTGGCCAAGTCACAAGCTCCAGCTCTGAACTTCTCCAGTGTTTGGAGGTAGGAAAGCGTGAATCCAGGTGGTTTGGGCCCCAACTCTCCATAACACTCACAGGCTAGAGACCCACCAGAGAACCCACAGCCCAGACGTGGGCAAACTACACCCCGCAGGCTATTTTAAGCCGGCCCACAAGCCGCACCATGTGGCTCGGCCGCACTCAGCCATGGCGCTGGGCCTGGGCTGCTCCGCACGGTTCGGCCCAGCTTCGGCCGGGGCCGCACCACATGACTCGGCCCCGCTTTGGCCAGGGCCAAGGGCCACACCCATGCAGCTCAGCCCCACTCCAGCCAGGGCACAGGGTCAGGGGCCTCATCACATGGCTCCGGGAAGCTGCAGCATGGCCACAGTCCAGCTCCTATGCACTCCAATGGGAGCTGCAGAGGTGGTGCATGCGGATGGGGCAGCATGCAGAGCTGCCTGGCCATGCCTCTGTATAGGAGCCAGAGAAGGGACATGCCACTGCTTCCAGGAGCCGCTTGAGATAAGTGCGACTTGGAGCCTCCACCCCCTGAGCCTCTCCCCATGCCCCAACCGCTTGCCCCCATCCCCCTCCTACTCTCCAAACCCCTTGATCCCAGCCCAGAGCACCCTTCTTCACCCCAAACCTCTCATCCCCAGCCCTACCCCAGAGCCCGCACTCCCAGCCAGAACCTGCACCTCTTCCCGCACCCCTGCCCCAGCCCTGATCCCCCTCCCACCCTCCAAACCCCTCAGTCCCAGCCCAGAGCACACTCCTGCACCCCAAACTCCTCATCTCCAGCCCCACCCCAGAGCCTGCACCCCAAACCCCAATTCTGTGAGCATTCATGGCCCGCCATATAATTTCTGTTCCCCGATGTGGCCCTCAGGCCAAAAAGTTTGCCCACCCCTGCCACAACCATAATGTCCACCTCTGCCTTATCCCCTCCCAACCTAACATTTGTCCTACCAGCTTGTGTGGCTTGCAGCAGCTTTACTTGTCTCACCCACTTGAGGAGTTGACTGGGGGGAGTGCTACAGCAAGTTCTGTACATCAGCTGCTAGCCTACCATGAACACTGATCCCCACAGCTTGGCAGGGAACAGGGAAAAAGATGAGATCCAGGACAGCTCCTGGGCAAACAGCTCCTAGTTACTGCATCAAGATGGTCTTATTCTATATGAAGGTTCATTTTGTGGTACAAGTTTACCCCATAAATGTAGCAGGACAAATCAGTATTTTCCTGGTTACATAATGAACTATTCTCACATATTCTAATTTTGCTAGAAAAAAACCTCAAATATGGGAAGTTCTAGGGCCAGATTCTGATCCGTTATACCGGTGCAAATCCAGAGCAACTCCTCTGATTTCACTGCAGTTACTCCACATTTACACAAGTGTAACAATCTGAATTTGGCTCACAAAATTCTTTGGGGACTGGACACAAGGGGACATGTGAAACCGGGACCCTGCTAACAGAGCCAAACACAGCAGCAGGCAGAGGCTCAAAATAATATTGGGAAATTTTGTTTTTAAAGCTGTCAACCCCCAAGGTTTATTTGTACCTCCTGGCATGAAACAAAACAAAGGCTGCTCCTCCCCGCCACAAATGGACAGTGATGCAAAATGGACACATTATCTTTGTATAGGATGGGTTATAACACTTAGGCCCAGATCCTCCAAGACATTTAGGCTTCTAGCTTCCATGGAGTTCCATGAAAGTTAGGAGCCAAAATACCTTTGAGGATTGGGCCTTCGCGTATTAAGTCTGGCCCCACTTAGTGCACTTTGCCACGCCAATAAAGGGAGAAAGGTACTAATGGGAGTTGGATGTCTACATCCCATTGACTTCCAAAGGAACCTCACCGCCTTTCTCCCCTAAAATTGACTGAAATTGAACTGAAACAGGCCACTAGTGTGCTTCAAAACCCATGCCCACGAATGGGCTACGCACACCACAAAGGAACTGAAAGGGTGGCACTCCCCCATCTCCAAAGCTTTCCCATTAGTCAGTGTCCCTGCATTTTTAGCATAAATGAGTCATTGTGAGAATGAATCATTTGTCCCCTACCCTGCCTAGGGGCCTCTCTTATCTAGGAAAGCCAACAAGCTTAGTAATGGTTAAGATTAAAGTGTTCAGACTGTTATTTATGGCCTATATTCTGTTGCACCCACTGTGTGACAGGCACTGTCCACATATACAGACACAGTCCCTGCCCCTAACAGCTCACCATTGGCAAGTCATTTAGATAAGCTCTGGGTATGGAAATTATATGGCAGGCCATGAATGCTCACAAAATTGGGGCTTGGGGTGCGGGAGGGGGCTCCAGCTGGGGGTGCGGGCTCTGGGGTGGGGCTGGGGATAAGGGGTTGGGGGTGCAGGAGGGTGCCCTTGGCTGGGACCAAGGGGTTTGAGGGCAGGAGTGGGTCAGGGGTGCAGGCTCTGGGTGGCGCTTACCTCAAGCAGCTCCAGAAAGCAGTGGCATGTCCCCAATCCAGCTCCTACACGGAGGAGTGGCCAGACAGCTCTGCACGGTGCTACCCATGCAGCTCCCATTGGCTGCGGTTCCCAGGCAATGGGAGCTGCAGGGGCGAAGCTTGGGGCGGGGGCAGTGTGCAGGGGACACACAGGAGCCGGGGGTGGGAGGGAGGAACATGCCACTGCTTCCAGGAGCTGCATGGAGCAGGGCAAGCCCCCAACCCCACTCCCGGCTGGAGCACCAGAGCAGGGCAAGCCCCGGACCCCCGCTCCCTCATGGGAGCTCAAGGGCCGGATTAAAACATCCGGAGGGCCGGATGCGGCCCTGGGCTGTAGTTTTCCCGCCCTGACCTAGAGCAATTCTGAGGCTATAGAATGATGACTGGGACCTAACGACATTCCAGGCTACGCCACGTTCCAAAGCTAGCCTGAGGCTGCTAGCTCCTTGAGGCAGGGCCTGTCTCTCACTAGGCCTGACAAGTGCCTAGGACATCCTGGGCAGTACGGCAAAAATGAGTACAAAGAAAAAACAAGGCTCTTTCTAAACACAGCTCATCATGCACCACATCAAGCCTTGTTAGAGCTCAGCTGGGCCACAACAGAGTTCAGAATAAGGACTAGCTCAGTCTCCCTCACAGAGATCATAGAATCATAGAACATTAGTGTTGGAAGAGACCTTAGGAGGTCATCTAGTCCACCCCCTGCTCAAAGCTGGACCGATCCCAACTAAATCAGCCTAGCCAGGGCTTTTGTGAAGCTGGGCCTTAAAAACCTAGCACTATCACAGCTAGTTTGCTCGCTCTTTTAAGATTTGAGGCCATTGTTCCCACTGAAATCAGCTGGAGCTAGAGGTGCTTAGCACTGCTGAGAATCAATTCATATGCCACTCTGGGACAGGGCACAGTGAGGAAACAACAAATAGCGCAAGCCCATTATTACTTACCTGGGGTTCAGAAGCCAGATTCATCTTGTATGGATTGGGCTTTCCCTCCTCTGTCACCAGAGGGGACCAGACTTTGGATTCTGTTCTGCAATACAGGAACGTTAATGATGGTTAATTTGATAGTTTTCTTCCCTGGGTTCAGTTATGGGGATTCAGTTAAATGTTTTTTAAACCATTCAGAAACAGGAATCTCCGCAACACCAGGGAAGGGCAAGGGCTGGAAAATATTCCACACAAAATACTGGAAAAGTCAACCTGCATGGGTGGATTGTGGTGGGGAGAAAGGAGGAAGAAAACTGCAGTGTACTGAAAACTGTTAAAATTACAAGCTCTCCCCTTAAAATCCTAAGGGGTTTCCTTGTCCTGCTTGCAGGCTAGGGGGCTCTGAAGGAAGCATGCAGTCTGTGTTCTCAGTCTGCAGAGATTCAGCACAGAATGAGGCATGCCTCTGTTTTAGCCAGGGAACAGCTTGCTTTGTCTCGCTCTGTTTTTGGCTACAGTATGTTTTTCTGGAGTCTTAGAAGTAAAGTAGTGATATATTGCAACCTTCCAGCTAGAGTACTTTATGTTTTTATTTCAATTCTCTGTGTATATGCCACATACATAACAAATTCAAGAACCATGCGCTGAATCCTGTATTAAGTGAATCCTGTATTAAGTGACCAACTCCAAAGACTGACAAAAAAAGGTTGCTTAATAGAGGTGGGCTGAGAACTTTCCTTTAAAACTGGAGGGGAGCCTATAAAAGACTAGATCTTATTGACTTGATACCAAAAATGTGTTTTTATATAAAAAACCCAAATATTTAAAACCCTTTGAAATATGGCATTTTAGCATAAGAACATGAAGTGTTACATAGAACTGTACAAAGAAAGAACTGCAGAAACTCCTGCACACAAAGTCTCCTGATTTGATCTCATGTTCTGTGGTATTTGGCATTTAAAAAAAAGAAAAAGAAAAACCAGCTCCTGGATTCAAGTGATTACACGAAGCTCCCAGCTTTCATTAAAATAAAAGGTAAGTTTCTAGCCCTCATGGTTGGGGAGAAAAGCTTGATAATGTGACACCACCACCCAAGGCAAATAAATACTCCAGATTGATTATGTTTTAAATTCATGGTTTTTGTGGGACTGACTCATGATTTCTGAGTGCTTGTGGTTGTGAAGCAGTTCTGCCAATCAGCTAGGAGATGGTGCTACTGTGCGTAGGAACAATTCTGGATAGCTGGAGTCGGGGGGGAGAGGTTAAACACTGTGAAATGGCTTGGGGACCTAGGTTAGGGTGATCCCTTATTAAGAGGGAGAGGGCTTACAACCACAGGCTCATTGTATAGAAGAGAGAAAGGCACCAGATGGAAGAGTTCTGATCCAGCTCTGAATGCGTTTGCGTCAGACCCATCCCTAGCTTGGTCATTACTGACCTAATGAGCTGGGGATGTGATGAAGAAGCATTTCTGCCAACAGAAGTTACTAGAATTTGCAACAACAATGGCCAGAAGTCATTCCAGCAAACGTTCCAGCAACGCGTGATAAACAGTAAGGGTACATCTACCCTGCAACAACAGACCATTGGCATGGCTGAGTTTAGCCCCAAGAGCCTGGGCCAGCCAGTGGGGCTAAAAATTGCAGTGTAGACATTTGTGGTCGGGCTGGGGGAAGCCCCAAGAGGGGGTTGGGTCTCAGAGCCTGGGCTCCAGCCCAAGCCCTAATGTCTACACTGCTATTTTTAGCCCCACAGCCTGGGCCCCGTGAGCCCAAGTCAGTTGACCCAGGCTCTGAGACTAGTGCCATGGTTTTTTTTGTTTTTTTTTTAAACAGATTTAATCATTTTATTAAGATAATGTTGAAATAAGCAACGGTACAGAGTTCAAGCATAGAAGTTTCTGGTTGTCAGGGGATAAGGTACAGATTATCAAGGGGTACAAAATGCGATTTAGGAGCTGGTGGAACAAGGATCACATAATAATCTGCAATCTCCCCGACTGGGGGGAAAGTTTAACCGGTCAGAGTACAGACATCGAGATATGGGGTAAGTTATCCACACAACGGCTATGTTCAGTATGCTGGGTACAGTGGGTGAATATGGGGGTGGGGATGGGTCTACCCTCATTGGTGGGGTTTAATGTTCAGTGGGATTACGTTTCCAGTTCATATGGTCCGGTGGGGAAGGCCTCTCAGTCCCTTTCCCACAGTGTGTGCACAAGGTCGTACCGGCTCCCTCCTCCTGGTGCTGTCGGTGGCCGGTGATGTGCTCGATGTAGATGTCCCTGGACCATCAGATGGTGTCCGAGACCATGAGGCGCCGCATGAGCCGTGCGTAGCGTTTACCGATCCCACAGCTCCGCAGCACACGCTCGTTGCAGGGGTCCCAAGCGCCCAGGGCTCCGACGATCAGGGCGTCCAGCTGCACCTCGTAGCCCTTCGCTCTCAGGGTGTCGGCCAGAGGGGCGTATTTTTCCAGTTTCCGAGCTCGGGCTTCTCGGAAGGCCGGGGACCTGTTCTCGAAGGGGACCGTGATGTCGACAAGGATGATCTTTTTCTGGGTTTCGTTGGTGACAACTACGTCGGGTCGCAGCGGGCTGTCGGTACCGGGGATGGCGCAGTTCACGGCGACCTCCCCCAGGCGCGGTGAAATGGCTTTCACCAGGCGGTTCTGGATGGCGTTGTGGCACAGCTGCCAGGCTCTGGAGTGGGGCTTGCAGCTGCACAGGATGTGGGGCAGGGTCTCGTTGGCGTAGCCGCACTTCCTGCAACGCTTGTCTCGGTTCCCGTGGCGGATGGCTCCATTGAGCGGGACGCAGTTGAGCCGGGCGCGGTGGATGAACCGCCAGTCGGCAAAGCGGGTGAAGCCGCCCCCGGCGAGGAAGTGGTTGCTGGCGTCCCACTTGCTGGTCAGTTCGAAGGCTTTTCCCTGGTCTGGCTTGCGCTTCAGGGCTTCTACGTACAGCGAGTGGGTGGCTGCCTTCAGGGTCCTCTCCAGCAGGCCCCTGGCGCTCGGGGTGACGATGGTGTTGCCCTCGGACCTGATCTGCGGCACCAGGACTCCCAGCTCCTGGCGCTCCTCGCACCACTCCCAGTGGCAGCCGATGCGCTTCCCCAGGCGGCGCGTGGCATTGCGGGCGCGGGACCACAGTGAAGCGATGTCGCCCCCATCTCGACCGAATTCGCCAGCCAGGGAGCCGCTCAGGAAGCTGGCGATGTCTTGGCTGGAGGGGGCTCTACCGATCCGCTTTTGTGTTACGTCATGGAGGGCTGTCGCTGCGATGCTCCTTACCATGGCGTCGGGACACGTCAGCAGGCGGAAGGCGTGGGTGATCACCGTGAATATTGCAGTGTAGACATACCCCAAGTGCTTGAAGGTGTGACCTTTATTCATGGGAGCAGTTCCTTGGACTTCAGTGTGATAACCCACATGAGTAAGGGCTGTCTGAGCCATTAGGAATAGCTGGGAGGCAGTACTATTCATGTGTTTTCTTCAGGCACATCTTGAATACACAAAAAGAAAAGGAGGACTTGTGGCACCTTAGAGACTAACCAATTTATTTGAGCCTGAGCTTTCGTGAGCTACAGCTCACTTCATGAAGTGAGCTGTAGCTCACGAAAGCTCAGGCTCAAATAAATTGGTTAGTCTCTAAGGTGCCACAAGTCCTCCTTTTCTTTTTGCGAATACAGACTAACACGGCTGTTACTCTGAAACTTGAATACACAGAGTATGTGTTATATCCCTATGCTGGCCTGCTTTAAATTCTGATCTTTTTGTATATAAAAAGAGTGTTACTGTTGAACAAACAGATGCCTCATGAGGGCTTATAAAATGATTTGTCAGACTCCATCCGTGGACAGAGTGAGAACTGCAAGGACCAAGCGCGCCCAGGGAGAAAGCCTGGAGAGTGGACCCAGCTATATGTATTTCCACTCACTAACTGTGGATTGACTGGACTATTTGCAAATTCCCCCAAAACAGCCTGCAGTGCAAATAAAGATTAGGAACACAGTAGCCCCTAAGTTTTAAAAGATCTTAAAACATAGATTAAAGACAAACTAATGATTATGGCTCAGGACATAGTCATCCACATTCCTGGGCCTGAGAGATCTTAAGCATGCCACTTGAATTCTCTGTGCCTCAGCCTTCCCATCTTAAAATGGCATATATTTAACTGCCCCATCGGGATGTTGTGAGGCTTATGTTTGTTAATGTTATATGTGGAATTCTTTTCTGAAAAATTTCCCCAATTTTTTAAAATTTAAAATTGTTGAAAACATTTTAAAAACATTTCTGTCAGTTCAAGAACTGGTTTAAAAAAGGGGGGAAATTGTGGCAATTTCACTGAGATTTTTCCAATTTTTACTCAAATTTGGAAATTCCACTTGGCTGATAAACCCTTCTGAAGCGTTTTAAAAGATGTGTCCTGTTCTGACAGGAACCATTTTGCATTTGCAGTGGCAAACTCTACCTTTTAGATACCTAATTGCCCAACCGCACCCCCAAATTAGATCCTTAAGTACTGAAATAGGAGGATTTACACATGCAATTAATATAGCGGTTGGGAACAAACCTCTTTAAAAATCAGGCCTTTAATCAGGGGTGCAAAACAGAAGAGGGTCACATTCACACAGGGCCACATTCATTGCAGAGGAAATACCATGGACTTACACAAGGGATGAATTTGGCCCATATCATTTAACAAGCTGCTTCCCATTGCCATTCAGTTTAAAAAAAAAAAACCTACACGCTCACCACTCTTTCTCCTCCCTTAGCGATGGAGAGCTCGCCTGGGTATAGCATTTGCCTCCTGTTAATATCTATTGTATACGGAACATTAAACATTAGAAATCCAATACACTGGAAATGCCTTGTGTGGAGAAGTAGAAAGTCAGTCGCACGTGCCAGTTTAGTGCAGTCTGCAACCTGCAATCCAGGGATAGAGAACCTCTTTCTACAAGGTAGGGTAGCTTAAAAAAAAAAAAAAAAGAGACATTGTTCCATTGCAAGGGTCCATCTGAAGCGCTAAT
Organism: Chelonia mydas; assembly: GCF_015237465.2. Taxonomy (NCBI): domain Eukaryota; kingdom Metazoa; phylum Chordata; order Testudines; family Cheloniidae; genus Chelonia; species Chelonia mydas. The sequence continues at coordinate 51,669,703 of NC_057853.1, forward strand.
ACATCACCACCAGGCTTATCTGAGAGAGTTGGCTTTTAATGGGCGTTTCGGGCACCCAAAAAATACAGAATGAAGTTTGCTATACAGCCTGACCAAAATACAACCACCTCTGAGATGGAGGTTGGCAGTCAACCAGTGCACAGTGACTGGGGATGGAGAAGTTTTGGCCAGAAGACAGAACCCCCCCCCCCAAAGAAAGAAATAAGATCTTTAATGATAATATAGACCAGATGGGACCTCTGTTTTCATCTCACCTGAAAAACATAAATTGCATGGAATTAAAATAACCTACCCAGAATGGATGAAAATATGAATATGAACCCTAGCTGCAAATCTGTAGGTGTTTCAAATGATTCTTGGACCATTAAAGATATCCTTTGATACCAGTTATCACTGGTGCTAAATCCCAATAAGACTGGCCTCGTTCCAATACAGACTCCCTTCTCCAAACTCTCAGTAACAACGTGTTTTCCTGCATCAGTTTCAGACTGCCAAAATACGGGAGCATTAAGATGCTTTACAAGGCAGACAAAGTTCTCTTCAGCAGAGCTTGGCAAACATTTTTTGGCAAAGAGTCACTTCAACAAAAAGTTCATTTTTGAGGGCTCTGAAGCTTTGCAAATTTGGGTGGAATTTAACAAAATAGTTTTGGATTAATTTTTTTTTTTTAAGTTTTAGAAAAAAAGTCAAAACAGTTCATTTTGACCATTTCAGAACATTTTGTTTTCATTTTTTCATTTCAAAACAGTATTGCATTTTGAAATTTGGCCAAAGTAAAACAGACACAAACACATGCACACGCACACAAGGGTGAAAAACAAACAATCACCAAACTGAAATGAAAGACTTGGGGGAAACATTGTTTCAAGTCAACCCAAATGTTTCAAACAACTCGAAACAATTTTTCTTTATTTTGAGGGGAGTTTTTTTTTTGAGCTAACGAAAAGCTTTTAAAAAACCTATTCTCTTTAATTTTTTTCCAGTTTGGTCCCTAGACCAAATAATCTATTGTTCACTCAGCCCTAATCTTCAAGGCAGGCCATATATCAACATGAGACAAAATTCTCCCCTCTGAGTCAGCGGATCCAACTGACATTCCACTGCACCTACAACACACAGGACTTCTTGCTCCATGCAAGAGATGAGACAGCAGAGAGCCTAGCTCAGGTTCACAGACCACAGAAGTAACTTTGGCATTAAAGATGTAAACTACTTTACGCAACTATCAGATTTGCCTTCACATTAAAGAGAAAACATTTTGGTTTCCAAGTCTGCAACCATCCCAATTTGTCACTGGATATAAATATTAACAGCAAGGTCACCCCCAGCTTTACTTTCTATCCAAGTTAAAAGTTATCCAAACAAAAAGGTTAAATAGTCAACATTTTTATCCCCTTGTGGCCAGTGAGGATAAAGTTTCCCTTTGTCTTTGCAACAGCTGCTACAAAATTCTTCAGTCAATCACTCAGTGAGCAATTCACAGCACCAGATAAGGGGTGAAGAGGAGAGAATTTAGCACTAACAGGTTTTAAGGAGTGAATTCTTCTAACAGATTTAAGTGAAGGCCCTCTCCAGCTACACACTAGACAGTATATAAATAAAGTCTATGAAGTTGGATGACTGGTTAGATTAGTAATAGGCAACAAGAGCCTCTCACTAATAAGTAAAAACAACTAGGAGTCCTTGTGGCACCTTAGAGACTAACAAATTTATTTGGGCATAAGCTTTTGTGGGCTAGAACCCACTTCATCAGATGCATGGAGTGAAAAATTAAGTAGGCAGGTATAAATATACAGCACATGAAAAGAAGGGAGAGGGGCAGATTTACTTTCTCACTTCAAACCCTGGGCTGAAAGCAACCAAATAAAATCTCAAAGAAATAACCAAAGCGCTAACACAAGAAAGTTCCTGGCACAGTACAAGACTTAATACAGCTGTCCTGTCCCTTTCTGGGGTGGAAGCTGAGTGTGTGAGAAGACAGAAGATACCCTCCCTCTCAAACATTTTTAGAAGGGAGATTTAACAAGCTGTGAAAGGTGCTGGTTTGATGGCTAAGCACAGTCACCTTCAGGGCATGATGTAAGCCTGTTCAACCAGCATCATGGCAAAGTGTGAGCCCCAGGGTACAGATATGAGGCAGTAACTTTTGAGTCATTCATTGTATGGCTGACTCACTGTCATACATAGATGGTATTTAAATACTGGACCCAATCTGCAGCCAGCTAGGACTCCAGGGGCATCATGAGGCTGTGCAATATGGCTGGCTGGAATTTCGTGGAGGCAGTGGGGCAAGAACAGTCTTCTTTCTCTAAAAGCACAGGCCTTTACCACGTGACTTAAAAGGTACCACTCCATTAGCTGTTAGCAATCTAGAGCCTATAACAGAGTTGAGCTGATTCTATCCAGAAATTCACACACTTGCCATTCATTACAATACCCACATATTAAATACATCTGACTGTTCAGACTTTCATGGTTTTTCCACTGGTCAGCTAGACAGATCACTATTTTCACATGAAGGAAAGAGGCCATGAAACAGACTTGACTAGCAAATGGTTTTGACTGCAGCAATCATTAGTAAATTTCACACAGGAGTGCTGCCTAACACAGAGCAAGTCCCAGAAAGCAACAAAGAGCTCTTCCTGGGCTCCAGAGCTGCTTCTGAGGATTAGACAATTGGCATGCCCATATATAGACATGCACTAAGCATCAGTCTTTTCCCAGGGCCAAGAGAATTATTAGTAAGATGACAGGGCTGGAAAATTCCTGCTGGCAAGACAGCACAAGGCAAAGTTAAGTGAGTCAACAGAATTCACAGGGATCTGTTCTTGGAACACACATTCTACTCTATTAGGACATCACACAACCAGTCCTCACCAGTCCAAAGTGATCAGTGCCTCCGGTAGCAAGTGTATGGTTTAACCTGCATGACACAGAACAGTTAAATCTTTTTTTACCCCCCACCCTTCCTTCCCATAATACGTGACAGTGTTTGGGTTATTGCATTTTTCACTTTTGTTATAATATAACCTGGTAGGAGACCATTCTTCCCTGTGCTCTTGGCAGCTTAAGAGAACAAATGCACAGCCTCACTTCTTGGCATCAGTTCTGCTAGAGTAACAGACTGTTTTTCAAACTAAAAAGGTGTGATAAGAATGTACATGCAGGTATCAGAACCATGAAAGGGCAGCTAGAAAATTGATGAAGGAGATGGCGAGAGCAGGAAGAGAAGTTACATAGTTGTATTCCTTTCTACAAATATTGCCATACTATTGCAACCCACACATGCTTTCAACACTGTGGAGAGAGGATTACTCAGAGAAAAAAACATTTTTTGATAGAGGCATGCAAAACGTTGCCTTTTGGTTGCTCCTGGTTACATACCAGCATGGCACTATAGGTCAGAACTTCTTGTTTGCTCAGTCATATTGTGAGAGCCAAGGACATTACAATTAACACCAACTCGAGCTAGCCAGTGAAAAAAGCTTTTGTCTGGATCATCCAAATACATTTTATGTGTATCTATTCTAGAGCCACACAGAAAGCTTGTGTATTTGGCTTGGGTCAAATTCAAAAGGTGCAGCTGCACTGGAGCTAGAGGAGTTGAGTGATTAATTTGGCTGTATGAGAATTTGGCTGTTTTCCTTGGGTTTTCCCTTCCTTGCGTGTTCTGTCTGTTGGTCCTACTGAATCTTTTCCTATCAACAATGGCTCCCAACATACTCTGAGTTCCCAGTGTCCTAGTGGTGCTCTCCTATCTGCCACTTCTCTCCTGCTTCTCATACCCTTAAAGGAAAAATCGCATGCTCATTTTGATCATATACAGCTGGGAAAAGATATTTTGCTTTGCTCAAGAATCCCAATTTAAAAAAAGAAGGAGCACAAACCCTAATTAAAACAGGACAAGAGTTCAGATCAAAGAGTCCAGTGCCAGAGCCAAAACTTCAGCTCTCCAAAGGACAGAGTGGGTGCAAAACCCTGGTTGTGAAACTCCTGAACTTGGTAATAAGAATTTGGGTAGAGAATCTAAACTTTCCCTAAGAAGTCTGGAAAGGGTCTTTGGTTCAAGCTCTGAATCCTGATCTGAAAACAGATTTGATCCAGGATTTTGGTTTTGGGGTCGTTCTCTTTAATCAATAAAGGGCAGCACCTCTGGATACTGAAATAAATATGGAGCCAGAGGAGGAATTTGGGGATGGAGGCAATGAGGACTGCACTTGCTTATATGTGTAGTAAGATGGAACAGTCTTGAGTCTGCTGGAGTATGCCAGCTCCTATAGATCAGGGATTTTGTTTTCTTTGTTTTTGACTATGAAAGGAGCATGAGACATGGAGATGGATCGTCCACCACTGAAGACAATGGGAGCTTTAGCAGTGACTTAGAAGAGAACTTTACTTTTATACTTGGGAACTGCTTTTTAAAATCCCCTCCCGCCTGAACTGGACAAAAGTACAGTGAATGAGTGAAATGAAATGCTAACGGGCATAAACTCTCTGCTAGTCACACTAATCTAAGTAGGAATTCAGCATGTGTGTCAACATTCTAGAGCTACCACACTCAAATGGCAGAAAACAGAACCCTCCAAAGGGTGTTGTCATGTCAATGAGCAAAACAGCAGGCAGTGCATTCAGAAGAGCACACTCAGCAGACCAAATTCATGCTTAGTCTTAACTCCTCAGAAGTTAGTGGACATCCATCAGAGCTGAATTTTCCCCATTGGATGAGAGAACAAAACATGCATGTTTTCTTTAGTCAGTAATTTCATCCACTCCCACAAGCTGTTATCCTGCCTACAATCTGATCTGAAATATTTTTGAACTATTACCATCATTAAGGAAAATACCGAAACAGGAAACATCGGAATGCTGTTGATATTCATAATCAAGTACAGAGCACAAACAGCATTTCCTTTACCAGAACCGCTCGTGTCCATCCAACTCTCTACGCTGACACTATTTTTAAACAGTCAGAGGCACATGCAAGTCTAGGGGAAATACAGCCACACAACTCCCATTAAAATAAGTTGGTTGCATGGGTAACCAGAGACACACGCTCATTTGTAAGGTTAGGAATAAACTTCCATGATACCTTCATGGCTTTTGGAAGCTTATTAATATCATGAAGATCATGAATCAGTGTTTCATTCCGCTCTCCACTTCATAAAATGGAGATCCTCACCTACCTAGTGATGTATGCAGTTCCCCTTACCATAGTATCTGAGTACTTAGCTCTGTAAATTGGATTCAAATCCATGATCTGGATTCAAACCCACAATTGTAAAATCACAAACTAGAACACAATTGTATCACTACTAACACTGGACCTAAACCACGGGGCAGTTTCTCCTCCTAATCTTGGGTTCTCAGAATGTTTTGTAGACCTCATGAACCACACCGGGCTCCAGATCATCATCATTTTAAAATTATTTATGTCCAAAAATTAAGATTCCTAGATTTTATGCTCTCACAAGGTGCATGTGTTACTGCTCTTGGTACATGGAGAATATGAAGATGCAGCTTAGCACATTGGCCCTCGCCCTTGCCCTGGACCTGCACCTTCTTCCAGCCTCACACGATGTATTGTATTGTAGCTTAAGTCCTCAAAGACAATCTCAAAAAAGATAGATCACATCAACCTCAAAGCAACTCATTTACATATAACAGAAATGGTACGAAATGAAGTACTCAGGGCTAAATCCTGAATTTTTACATGTAACATGGCCACCTGACTACTAGGAACTAGACAAATGAGCCTCATTTCATATAGGCCACCAAATAGTTACATGGTTTGCTACCTCTGATATGAGCTGGTGACTCAGAGGTGAAAAGCTCTATGCTCCATTAACAAAAGGAGCCACCCAGGTTGAGATTATTTTTTTGGTCACCACTCGTCTCCTTCCTGCAGTTCTCCTTGCCAGCAGTTCTCAACTGGAGCCCGGTGGGGCAACAGTCCAGTGACCCATAGGACGAAAGCCCCTCCCCCTGTGGCTGAAGCCAGGAGCCTCACCTCACCTTTCTGCCCCCACCGAGCCCCGGAATTTTTATAGCCTGTTTAGAGGAGTGGGGGGGGGGGGGGGGGGCGGCTAAAAGAAAAACATGGAAAACCCCTGGTCTACACCATGTTCCATCGGATATCTGAGAATGTGGAAAAAGAAGCAGAAAACAGTTTCCTACCTCTCACAACTGTTGTTCTTCGAGATGTGTTGCTCATGTCCCTTCCATGTCAGGGGTGCATGCTTGCCACATGCACCAGAACCAGAAGCTTTTCCCCCAGTGGTATCCCATAGGGCTGGCTCTGGCGCCGTCTGGAATCATGCGTGTATGTGCTGGTATAAGGGATGCCACTGGCTCACACCTTTCAGTTCCTTCTTGCCGGAACTCCAACAGAGGGGAAGGAGGGTGGGTCGTGGAATGGACATGAGCAACAGATCTCAAAGAGCAACAGTTACAAGAGGTAGGGAACCGTTTTTCTTCTTCTTCGGGTGCTTGCTCATGTCCATTCCATGTCAGGTGACTCAAAAGCAGTGCCGCTGGAGGTGAGCAGGAGTTTATGGACGCGTCGATTGTAATACCACTCTGTCGAAGCCAGCATCGTCTTGGGCCTGCTGAGTGATGGCACAGTGGGTCATGAAGATATGGGAAGACAACAATGTCGCGGCCCTGCAGAAGTCCTGGATTGGGATGCGTGCCAGGAAAGCTGATGATGATGCCTGTGCTCTTGTTGAACGAGCAGTCACTATCAGTGGAGAAACAGCTTTTGCCTGCTCGTAGCAGGTGTGGATGTAGCCGGTTATCCAGGGCGAAATTCTTTGAGAGGACACCTGGGACTCCCTTCATCCTGTCAGCCACTGCAATGAAAAGCTTAGTAGACCTGTGGAAGGGTTTGGTTCGCTCAAGGTAGAAGGCCAGGGCATGTCTGATGTCGAGAGTATGCAGACGCCGCTCCTTGTTGGAACTGTGCGGCTTTGGAAAGAACACTGGTGGGAGGGATAGCTCAGTGGCTTGAGCATTGGCCTGCTAAACCCAGGGTTGTGAGTTCAATCCTTGAGGGGGCCATTTAGGGATCAGGGGCAAAAATTGGGGATTGGTCCTGCTTTGAGCAGGGGGGTTGGACTAGATGATCTCCTGAGGTCCGTTCCAACCCTGATATTCTATGATTCTAAGATAACTTGATTGACATGGAACTGAGATACCACCTTTGGCATGAAGACTGGGTGGGGATGCAGCTGGACCTTTCCGTGTAGAACACCGTATATGGGGGTTCTGAGGATAGAGCATTGATCTTGGAGACTCATTTCGCTGAAGTGATGGTGTCACACGGTCATGCAAGGTGGCCTGGATGCTGTGCTGGACCTGTGCACTTGAATGATCCTTGATGAGCCAATTGTCAAGGTAAATTTGAACACCCCAATGTCCGAGGTAGGCTGCAACTACTGCCATACCTTTTGTGAATATTCTTGGGGCTGCTGCTAGGCTGAACGGGAGCACTGAGAACTGGTAGTAAGTCTGCCCCACTACGATTCATAGAAACCTTCTGTGACCATGGAAAATTGAAATACATAAGTACACATCCTTTAAGTCGAGGGCGGTGTACCAGTCTCCAAAATCCATGGAAGGGATGATGGAGGCCAGAGAGACCATGCGGAACTTCAACTTCTTGAGATATTTGTTGAGGCCTTGCAGGTCCAAGATTGGACATAGACCTCCTGTGGCCTTCAGTATCAGAAAGAAGTGGGAGTAAAAACCTTTCCCTCTCAGTTCTTTGGGAACTTCCTCTATGGCCCCCGCCCACAGGAGGGCGTGCACCTCCTGGATGAGCAGTTGCTTATGAGAAGGGTCCCTGAAGAGGGACAGGAAAGGCGGGGGGCGGGAAGAAGGGATGTAAACAAATTGGAGGGTGTACCCCACTGCTACAGTGCTGAGCATTCACTGGTCCAATGTTAAAAAGAAAAGGAGTACTTGTGGCACCTTAGAGACTAACCAGTTTATTTGAGCATGAGCTTTCGTGAGCTACAGCTCACTTCAGGTCCAATGTTGTAGTTGCCCAAGCAGGGAGGTAGCACAAGAGACGATTTGAAAATAAAAGGGTGTTTGGATCCTGGTTGCAGACTGGGAGGTCGCCCTTGGGAGCACCTTCAAAATTATGCTTATTTTCAGGCAGGTATCGGGTAGAGCCCGACTGGATGGATGCGGCTGGCGGTTGCCATTATAGCCCTTGTCCTTCTTTTGGTAGGGCGCTGATCTGGTCTGGCCTACAAATCTCTGTGGCTGCTGGGGTTTAAATCACTTCCTTATGGTGGCAGGAGTATAAAGACCCACGGTGCGTAATGTAGCCCTAGAGTCTTTCAGATCATACAACCTGCTGTCCATCTGTTTGGAAAACAGAGTCAATCCATGGAAAGGGAGGTCCTGAATGGACTGCTGGACCTCCGTGGAAAGGCCAGAGGACTGCAGGCACGACACCAATCTCATTGAGATGGCAGACGCCATCGTTCTGGCTGCGGAGTCAGCTGCATCAGAGATCGCCTGGAGGGAAGCGCTCACCACAGTCTTGCTCTCCTCCAGTATGGCCAGAAACTCCTGCCTGGATTCCTGTGGCAATGAGTCTGCATACTTAGCCATGGATTGCCACACACTAAAGTCATACCGCCTGACCAGAGTTTGGTGGTATGCTACGTGCAATTGGAGGCTGGCACTTGAATAAAACTTATGCCATAAAAATTGAGCCTCTTTGCTGCCTTATTTTTTGGGGGGGTCAAACTGGTTTGACACTGCCTGTCCTACTCGTTGGCCATGGATACAACCAAGGAACTCGGGGAGGGGTGGGAATAAAGATACTCAAAGTCCTTAGCAGAGACATAATATTTTCTCTCAGCATGTTTTGCAATAGGGGGCAGAGAGGACAGGGTCTGCCACAAAGCCTTCACCAGTTTCATGACATTCTTGTGCACAAGCAAGGTGACCCTCAATGGGGCCACTGCCACCAAGATGTCAACGCTCCTCCGCTTCCAGCCCACGGTTAGTGGCCACATGCTTAAGTAGTTCTTGATGCACCTTAAAATCACCCTGTGGCACCGCATGTGATGGTCCCACCTCACTGGGTGAGGAAGAGGAGGCGGTGAGAACTGGGGGAGGGACTGACTCCGCTTCATCTGAAGCTGACTCATCTGAAGCTGGTGTGGGCTACTGAGAACCCTGAAGCAACCCCTTTTCAGAGTCAGGAGGTGGGTGGGAGACTGTCGCCGACTATCTTTCTGATGCGTCTGACACTGGACGCTGTACCTGGGACTCAGAGACGGGGTGGGGGTGGGGGGAACCGCACGGATTCTGGAACTGCCAGGGTGCAGGCCACTGGCCCTGGGACAATGTCCCTGCTGGTAGCCCTGGGGGAAATCCTGCTGGCATTGCAAAGTGCACCTGGCCCCTGGGCACTGTAACTTTCTGGACCTCAGAGTCCGAGGAGGAAGGGTGTTCCCTTGGTGACCAGGTCAGTGCCGCTGCTGCTTCCATTTCCCCACCATATCAGCTGGACCAGCGCTTCTCGCTTGGGGAGCGGCATCATGGCACTGTAGCACGGTGCCATATGCCTGGCGATGATGCTTGGGGGGGATCGATGATGGTATTCTGGCAATCGACCCCTCGAGCTTGGGGATCGGTGCCAGGGCTCCAGTGACTGGGAGCGGTACCGTGGGGGTGGCGCTGTGGCTCCAGAGAGACACCGAGGACTCAGGCGGGTCTCTAAGGACCGGTAGTGCAGCTCTGGGGACCGCTGGTGTGATGTTGAGAGTCGCAGTGCTGGGGAGTGATGCTGTGATGATGGAGATCAATGCAGGGTCCCTGGTGCAGCCTTGCCTCTAGAGAGGACCATGTCATCCTGAGGTGTCAGCAGCACCGGCAATGATAGAGTGTCTTTTGCTGCCTGAAAGGCCTCCAGAGTAGACAGTACCGTCAGGTGCCATGTATCCCTGCCACTCACAGGGATCGGGGGTGGGTCCCAGAATGGACTCAAGAGCCTAACAGATGACGCTGCTGCGTAGCTACACTCCGGGGAAGACAAGTTGCCCAGCACAGGTCTTTGCTCGTCTCCGACTTTTCCCTTGTTCTTGTGGGATGTTGGGGCGTGCCCTCTCCCGGTATGTTTTTTATGCCTGTTGGTAGGCACTGGAGATGGGGATCGGAGCCAAGTGGATGCCGGTGCCAACGGGGTGCTTTTCACTGATGCCGAAGTACTTGGCGTTGAGTCCAACTGGGCAGGCTCAGAGGCTGGTACAAGGGCTGACTCCACGAGGACCGTTTTCAGCTTTATGTCATGCTCCTTCTTAGAGCGCGGCTTCAATCCTTTGCACATGTGGGTCTCCCCCAGGCACTTCAAGTGGGGATCGCTGATTGATATGGGCTTCTTGCACCACTCACACAGGTTTGAAGCCTGGGAACCAGGGCATGCCCTATCCCAAGGCTAAGTCCCTTAGGGGACTACCTTACCTAAGCCTAAATGCTAAAACTACTAACAAATGACTACAATTAACTATACACACGGGGATCGAAGACTTGCCAAGGCAAGAGGACATTCCAGCACCGTCACTGGCGGTAAGAAGGAACTGGGATGCGGGGGGTCATCACCCCTTATACTGGCATGTACGCTCATGACTCCAAAGGGTGCCAGAGCCTACCTACGGATACCACTGGGGGGGAAATTTCCAACAGCAGTGCACATGGCGAACAAACACATCTACAGTGGAATGGACATGAGCAAGCACTCAAAGAAGAAAAAATGGTTACCTGCCTTTCATAACTGTTCTTTGAGATGTGCTGCTCATGTCCATTTCATGACCCACCCTCCTTACCTGCTGTCGGAGTTCTGGCAAGAAGGAACTGAAGGCGGGGCGTGGCGGCGCCCCTTCTACCAGCGCATATGCACGCCACTCCAGAGGGTGCCAGAGCCAGTCCTACGATACCATTCAGGGAAAAACTTCTGGCACCAGTGCATGTGGTGAGCAGACACACCAGACATGGAATGGACATGAGCAAGCACTAGAAGAAGAACGGATAATTTTCCTTCATAGACTGAGACTGTACTCTGGCCAGCCTGGTTTCCAAAAAATCCTCCTTAAAGTAGGATGTCCAGAGCCTTAATGAGCCATGTGCTGTGTGGTAAACCCATAAGGGTCTCTGGTTTGTTGCCTTTGGTGCCCAGTCTTAGGCATATGGTTCTGATGAAATACATCCTAGAAAACTCACATCTCTGAGCCACTAGCGATTATCTTTGAAAACTCATGGAAGATGGGAGAGGACTGGATAAGGGCAAATATAGTGCCAGTCTACAAAAAGGGAAATAAAAACACCCCAGGAAATTACAGACCAGTTAGCTTAACTTCAGTACCCATAACGATAATGGAGCAAATAATCAATTTGCAAACACCTAGAAGATAATAAGGTGATAAGTAACACCTTAAGTCAAGAACAAAGCTTGTCAAACCAACCTAATAATAGCTTTCTATCTAGCAAGCCTTGTGGATAGGGAGAAAGCGGTAGACATGGTATATCTTGACTTTAGTAAGGCTCTCGATACTGTCTTGCAGGACATTCTCATAAACAAACTAGGAAAATATAACCTAGATGGAACTACTATAAGGTGGGTGCATAACTGGTTGGATAACTATTCCTAGAGAGTAGGTATCAGTGGTTCACAGTCAAGCTGGAAGGGCATATCTAGTGGGTCCCACAGGGATCAGTTCTGGCTCCGGTTCTGTTCAATATCTTCATCAATGATTTAGATAATGGCATAGAGCAGGGGTGGGCAAACTTTTTCGCCTGAGGGCCACATCGGGTGGCTCCCCAAACAGCCAGGCGTGGCCTCGCCCCCTCATCCAACCCCCCCACTTCTCGCCCCAACGCCCGCCCCCGGCCAGGACTCCTGTCCCATCCAAACCTCCCCTGTTCCCTGTCCCCTGATGGCCACCCCAGGACCCCTGCCCCATCCACCCCTCCCTGTCTCCTGACAGCCCCTGGACCCTCCGCCCTGACTGCCCCATCCAACCCCTTCTCTCATTCCTGACTGCCCCCGCCCCGGGACCCCTGCCCCATCCAACCACCCCTTCTCCCTAACTGCCCCTGGAACCCTTGTCCCTGACAGCCCCCTGCCGCCCCATCCAACGCCCCCTCCTTCCTGACTGGCCCCCCGGGACCCCCGGCCCCATTCAACCTCCGTTTCCCACCCTCTGATCACCCTGACCCCTATCCTCACCCCCGCCCCCTGACCACCAAGCCCTCTATCCAATCCCCCCTGATCCCTGCCCCCTTACCGTGCTGCCTGGAGCATCAGTGGCTAGCGGCGCTACAGCCGCACCGCCCAGAGCACCAGGACATGCAGCTGTGTCGCCCAGCTGGAGAAAGCCACACCACCGCGCAGCACAGAGCACCAGGTCAGGCCGTGGCTCTGCAGCTGCGCTGCCCAGCAAGAGCTCGCAGCCCCACCACCCAGAACATTGTGCTGGCAGCGCAGTCAGCTGAGGCTGCAGGGGAGGGGAAACAGCAGGGGAGGGGCTAGCCTCCCAGGCCAGGAGCTCAGGGGCTGGGCAGAACAGTCTTGCAGGCCGGATGTGGCCCGTGGGCCGTAGTTTGCCCACCTCTGGCATAGAAAGTACACATATAAAGTTTATGGATGATACCAAGCTGGGAGGGGTTGCAAGAGCTTTGGAGGATAGGACTAAAATTCAAAATGATCTGGACAAACTGGAGAAATGGTCTGAAGTAAATAGGATGAAATTCAATAAGGACAAATACAAAGGAACAATCAATTGTACACTTACAAAATGGGAAATGACTGCCTATGAAGGAGTACTGCAGAAAGGGATCTGGGGGTCATAGTGGATCACAAGCTAAATATGTCAATACGTATTAGCAGGAGTGTTGTAAGCAAGACACAAGAAGTAATTCTTCCACTCCCCTCTGCGCTGATAAAGTCTCAACTGAAGTACTGTGTCCAGTTTGGGGCATCACATTTCAGGAAAGATGTGGACAAATTGGAAAAAGTCCAGAGGAGAGGAGAGCAACAAAAATTATTAAAGGTCTAGAAAACGTGACCTATGAGGGAAGATTGAAAAAACTGGGTTTGTTTAGTCTGGAGAAGAGAAGACTGAGGAGGGACCTGATAACAGTTTTCAAGTATGTAAAAGCCTGTTACAAGGAGGAGGGTGAAAAATTGTTCTCATTAACCTCTAACGATAGGAGAAAAAGCATTGGGCTTAAATTGCAGCAAGAGATGTTTAAATTGGACATTAGGAAAAACTTGCTGTCAGGGTAGCTAAGCACCAGAACAAATTGCCTATGGCAACGTTGGAATGTCCATCATTGGAGATTTTTAAAAACAGGTTAGACAAACACCTGTCAGGGATGGTCTAGATATTACTTAGTCCTGCCTTGAGTGCAGGGGACTGGACTAGATGACCTACTGAGGTCCTTTCCAGTCCTACACTTCTATGATTCTATCAGCTTGGACAGTATGATGTTGAATATCAAAGAAAGGTTTCTGCAATTCCCCTGGCCTTCAGGACACACAATCTCAGCACTTTCAGTAATCAGTGGCGGATTACTGCATGGGGCAATGAGGTCTGTGCCCAGGGGCCCTGGCCAATTTCGGGGCCCCTGCAGGAGCACCAGGACTCTCGCTCTGCCCCGTGCTCCTCCCTCCTCCCCCCCACTCCCACGGGCCTGCTGCCCTGCTCCTTCTCTTCCCTCTGTGGCCCTGCCCGCTGGCCAGGCCAGAAGCCAGTGTCAAGCTGTGTATGGTAAGGTAAGCATACTCTCCCGCGCCCCTCCCCCCTTGCGTGGAGCTGGCCCAAACCCCTCATCCTTCCCTCCCCCCCGAGGGGGAGTCTTGGGGGGAGGGGAGGGGCAGGGGTTAGGGCCCCGTGTGTGAGGGGAAGAAGAGAGATGTTATTTGGACCCAAGGCCCCTCTGTCAGTAATACCCTTGTATAGCCTGTGAGGCATCATAGTAATAGTTCTGCTGATCCATGACTTAAATTTATACTAACTGTTAATGCTTCATTAGGGCTTATTTAGCTGAACCTAACCTTGAAGATCCTACTTGTTTCCAGAAGAGCATCCTGATAATGGGCTTTTGGTTCTCTATTTTGGAGCAGCTCCCTCCCCACGGAGGAACGTAGCTGAGGAATTATTCCAGCTTTCTGCTCCACGCACCCTTTGAATAGCTTTGCAGGCATGAGCAGTCACTGGCTTTCGTTCTCCTATTTGTCTCATGGCTTGGTGGAATACTTCTGCACACCTGACTGCAGTCACCTTCTTTGCTTGCAGAGAAGCCATCTGGGATTAACAACAGTCTCCTTACCAGATGTATTATCTATTCCCATTTCCAGTTAGTCCCTGTGGATAGTTTTTAGGGGCTTTTGTTTTCTGCTAGTTTATTTGACACTCCAGAAAAAGGAGTGAGTGAAGTATCTTTTGCCCCACAGACACCATTCATTAAGTCATTATGGCAGTTTCTTCCAGAAGCAAAAGCCCAGAGAAGCACTTACAGGAAGAGTTCAGCTTAACACACTGTTTTCCATCTTCCTTTCTTTTCATTCTGTACAAAGGAACAAACATTCTCCAAACAGGCCGGGATCATGAATGACAGGGACTAGGCATCACAGGTGGAGCCAGGAGCTCCTAAGCTCCAATCCTGCCATCAATTTGCGGACAGAGTTTGGACAAGTCAATGGTGAGCAAGGGACTCCTCTCCCACAGAAAGCCTTCCAGTGGCCAAGCACATTGTATCCACCATGCTGAGTGTCCTTGATGCCCTGTCCAGCACAGCCATAGGACTACTGGGCCAGTCATCTCAGCCGGCAGAGCTACTGCACACAGTGAACAGGCTCATCAACCCATTCTGCTTAGCTCAGGGACCAGATCCAAGCATCGGATGATGTGAAGAGTTGTCAGCATAATTTATTGTTCGGATCAACTGGATGCATATGGAGCTAACTAGAAAATAAAATTCCACCCTGGACCTGTTTGTATTACTCTTGGTAGCATCAGTTTCCAAAAATGCCTTCTTCCACCTCCAGCTCGCTAGAAAACTTCATCCTCTCCTCCCAGAAGAAAACCTGGTCACAGTGATCTATGCATTCATCACCTCCAGGCTGGATTACTGTAGCTGAAGCATGACTGTGAAGATGATGCATAGACTTTATCCGCTCACCTTCTCCATGAATTAGGGCACCATGAGCACATTATGCCTGGACTTAAGTCCCTCCACTGGCCCCCAAGAAGCTTCTGATGCCAGTTTAAGGCCTTGGTCTTGATTGTCAAAGCAATTCATAGATCAAGCCCCAGCTACATCAAAGACCAAATTTCTATCTATGAACGAGTGCAACAGCCATGCTCCTCTGGGGCAATGCAGACCACAAACCCAAGGACGAAGCATGTGAGAGCTGGGGACAAAGCATTCTTTGTTAAAAGGATCCAACTATGGAACAATCTACAAGAGATCATCAGTCAAATCCAGAATGTGACTGTCTTTAGGAAACATTGAACAACCTTCCTCGAGAGCCTTTCCACCATACAAGCACCCTTTCTACTTCTGAGTCCCTACAAACACCACCCTTAAAAACCCCTACAAGCCCCACCCAGAAGCAGAGCTTTGACCCTGGAAAGTGATAGGTGCCAGAAATTTTATGTAGTCCACTAGGGACTTTGCTCTTGTTACTGATTTTATGTGGAAGGTGCTCAGATGCTACAGTGATGGGTGGTAATATAAAGCCCTAAGATGGATAGACAGAGAGATCTCCCTCCCCCTCACACTTCTTGCCAATCCCAGAGCTCGTTTTGGCATGTGCCACTCATTTCCTGAGCATATCAGCACAATAGAAGATGGTGTCTCATTGAGCATTTGGTGATGCTATGTATGGAGAGCTCACTGCAAAACTAAGTTGGATTATATTCAGTCAGAGCCACTGCCCAGCTCTGCATGCCTGCTCAGCTGGTTAGAATTATTCTGCTGGGCTGCTTCCCTGCCCTGCTCTAATGAAATGCACAAAGTGCAGCCATAAAGTAAATGGCTTGCTGATTAACATTAGCACGCACATTTAACAGACTAAATGATCTGTAAGGGTGCACTTGCCCACAGGCTCTACCAGCTCTGCCCTCCT
Organism: Chelonia mydas; assembly: GCF_015237465.2. Lineage (NCBI taxonomy): Eukaryota > Metazoa > Chordata > Testudines > Cheloniidae > Chelonia > Chelonia mydas. The sequence continues at coordinate 51,685,853 of NC_057853.1, forward strand.
CAACTCCCGGCCAACCAGACCCACTCAGGGGGGAACAGGATACTTCAAAGGGGCACACGCACTTCCCTACAGGAAGCAAGAGGGCTGCCAAGTTATATTCTGCACCATCCTGATCATGTGAAATGGTAGGCCTAACCCAGGCTAATCACACCACTTTCACTGCACCCGGTCCCCAGCTCCCAGCTATCAATTGTCAGCTCCTTTGGCCAGGAAGCACAATCTCTTCATGGACTGGGAAGCGCCTGGTGAACTATTGGAACTATCCAAACAATGTGAGAATTCTCAATACTGCAGATCAGCCCTGCGTGTGGAGCCCCCTTACCGCCCCCCCCCCCAACAAGTGCCCCAGCACCTCACCACCCCCCCAACAAGTCCCCCTCAGAGAGAGCAACTCCAAGGACACTGGCAAAGCAGCCAGTTTGCAGATACCCTTTGGGGGAAGGAACGGAGGATTGAAAGCTTATTGTGGAGGAAAGAGGGGCAACAAAGAAGGTTCCTAAGGACCAAATTTCCAAAGTGACAAACGAAGTAAATGGGAGCTGCGAGTCCTCAGTACCTCTGAAACGTCAGACCCCAGATTTCTAAAAAGCAACGGGCTTAGGAGAAGGAGATCACACTTTCCCCTTCGCTGTGCCTCTGTGTGCATATGGTGCAAATGCCAGGCCGCGAGTGGCAGGGGAAACGAGAAGTCTCTCTCCCGAGAGCTCAGAATGGAAGATAAGGCGAGACATCCGTTCCCTACAATAATGACTCACGATTGGCTCAGTGGCAGAACTAAAGAAAAACCCTTTATGGCTCTTGTAGGTTAAGACAAATCCATGCAATGGTATCTGACACAGATAACTAGGCTCCAGGAGGAACTTCAGCTGCTACCCACAATGCTGAAGACTTTATCAAACCATCTGAGGAGCTTATGCAGGGAGATTTAAAGCCAGTTTGAACAGCCTCCATAGGTTACTCCTCGCTTTCCTTTAGTCTCAACTAGTGCAGTGTTCTATGACTTTACTGCTCCCTCTCTGCTACAAGGGTACTAACCTGATATTTTATCTAACATATATGTAGTGTAGTTGTAGCCATGTCAGTCCCAGGATATCAGAGAGACAAGCTGGGTGAGGTAATCTCTCTTATTGGACCAACTGCTGTTGGTGAGAGAAGAGCTCTGTGTGGCTCGAAAGCTTGAGAAGTTGGTCCAATAAATCATTTTATCTAACAGACACAGAAAGGCTGTGGTTTGCACAGCTGTTCCCTGATTACTGAGGATGTTTCATTCCTAGAACTCAACAGGTGAGTTCACATTCAAATGATGCACTGGCAATTTGCAATGCTATCCTTGCAGTCACCCACGTGAGCTGCGGTCGAGCTGCATGCATTCCACTTAAAGTACAGCTCATCGGGGCCACCAAAAGTACCAAAAGGCAGAAGCACTGAGCTACTGAAAAAAAACACTGCAGTATGGGCACCATGTCAGTCTGCATTGTTTGAGTGAGTAACTCCATTAAACTTTAAAGATAAATCTAATTCTTGCTAGTATCCTTGTATGTGGCCGGAACTGGCTGGCTAACAGCTCATAGAGCAGGAAGCCACGTAGTGCTAAATTAATTCATCATGAAGATGCATGCTTGTGGTTACTCCTCCACCTTGGTTATTAGTTACTATGACGACAGGGGTATCTTAGTGCTTAAAAATAAAACCCAGGGTCTGCTAGAGTGCTATTACTTTGGTCTTACATGTCCACTAGAATGAAAAGATCCCAGCTACTTACCTTCCTTCAGTTTCCTCCTGTCAGGAGTCACAGAACAGGCCTAGCAATGTGTCCAACTATCAGCCAGTTGGCCACCTGGACTACTGTTTTCATTGTGCCAAAGAGTAGCGAACACATGCAAACAGCATTAAGTTTAAAGGCTGAACTGCAATTCATTGTTGCAATCCAAACCATGCCACTTAACCCAGAAAAGAGGCCAGGACAGATAAGCCAATCAGATACTGTTGCCATCAAAGTACAACACAACAGTTGCCCCCAGGATGAGCACATCCTCTCAGTGACTTACCTGCCGACTGTCAGAGTTATCTCATCTATGCAGCTCTTGATTTTGTTCTGCGCTTCTAAGTGTGTCATGTTATCCGTGTTCTCCCCATCAATTGCCACAATGACATCTCCTATACATAAATTGGCTATTGCAGCTTTGCTGCCAGGAGTCACCTAGGAGAGAATAAGAAGGTAACAATCCAAGAAAAACTGGATTCTTCCATACAATTTCTAGTCCCTTCAAAGTGTCGTCCCAGACAAATTTCAGAAACAGACAAAGTGTTGTCTAGTTGATATCAAGGAGTTGCGGGCGGGGCAAGAGAAATCAATATTAAAGGTATGTTTTAAATAAAAGGGCTATGGAGTTTAGATCCCGATGCCAATTTCCCAAAAATCCAGAAGTATTAGAATCCAGGGTTTTGCTTTGAATCATAGATATGGGGATGTCATGTTTTCCCCATATGCAAACTTCAAACATTTATTTCTTCATCTAGATGACTAAGGAAAACCACCAAGAATGAACAAAGTCTCAGAGAGAGAGTGTGCGAGAGCAAGCGCAACAGAGAAAGAACACGAGTGTGCTCAGCAACTCACTAACATTCTGCAACTGAATACAATTGCTCTCCACCATGGAGGGCCTCACAGTGGGCAATTAGGAAGGCAAGCTCTTTAGAAACGGAAAGAGGCAATCCGCTAAAAACAGTGTGACAGAAGAATTACAGGGAAATGTACACTATGGAAGGCAGCTACACAAGTTCAGATCTGGATCATGCACTTAAAAATCTGAGCACGGGGGTGAGGTTTGGGCCTGAGATTTTGGTTTAGGCCTCATCTCTAATTTTAATGAGTCAATTAAAATAAAAAATAGTTACAGGGTAATATTTCCCACTGTGAAGTAAGCGGCTTGGAAGATAAAAATGGAGCAATTCAAGCAGGATGGGATGTTCTGCATACATAGCCAAAGCGTTGGAAATTTAATCCCATATCTAACAAGTGCTGCTGTGAGCACTACGACATTTAGGGATGGCAGGGTAGCCATACAGAGAATTAATATATCCAGACACATTGGAGCTTCTACTGGGTTTTGCCTAGCTTATGCAGAACTGTGCCCCACTGTGAGCACTGACATACACTCAGGCTCCTCTTCCACATTTCCATTTCTTTAACACTAGCAAAATGATTCATTGATGCACTGCAGGACCCACTTCTCTGGACTCCAGAGGAGATGGGAGCAAGATGTCCTCTAATCTGAGCAATGAGCACACTTCTTTGTCTCTGCACCTGCAAGGTTCTGTGATCCTGTCCAGGGGCACTGGAACAGAGAGGGGCCAAGGGGCCACCTTTCGCCATGGGCCTGGCTCCCTGCTCCTCTGCTTCCCCACCAAGGCCCTGCCCCCCCAGTCAGACCGGAAGCTGGAGCCCAGCCCGGGTAAGAGCAGCACAGAGAGCCCAGGCAGCTCTGCGGAGCCTCAGACCCTCCACCTGCCCAGGGTGGGTGGGCCAGAGAGCAACCCCTGGTCCGTCCCCTGAGTCCCCTACCCAGGGCAGAAGGAGGGTCCGTGGCTCCCCACAGCTGCCCGTGCCCCAGGCCAGACCAGAACCCGGAGCCAAGTCAGGGTAAGAGGTGGAGCTGTGCCCCAACCCCGAACAGGTGGAGGACCCCCGCTCCCCGGCCTGGCTCTGGCTTCTGGCTTGGCTGGGGTTTTGGGGGGAACGCGGAGGGGCAGCCGCGGAACCACGGAGGGGGCGGGGCCTCCCCCCTTCCTTTTAGAAAGAATCCATCACCCCCGATTCTGTCACATCTCATAAGACGGCCAACATGCAGAGGCATGGGAGACACCTGCACTATGGGCCTGTTTCAAAGCCCATTGAGGTGAACGGAAAGACTCCCATTCAGGTCAATGGGCTGTGGCTGAGGTCACAGTGCTGACCTAACCGGCACATCGATGAGGGCACAGCATCGCTTGAGGGCCTCATCTTTTAGGTCAGATTAGGGCTGTCGATTAATCGCAGTTAACTCACATGATTAACTCAAAAAAATTAATTGTGATTAATCACAGTTTTAATCGCACTGTTAAACAATAGAATATCAATTGAAATTTATTAAATATTTTGAATGTTTTTTTACATTTTCAGATATATTGTATTCTGGGTTGTAACTGAAATCAAAGTGTATATTATTTTTTATTACAAATATTTGCACTGTAAAAATGATAAACAAAAGAAAGAGTATTTTTCAATTCACCCCATACAAATACTGTAGTGTTAATCTCTCCCACGGACATAGTGCTGCGCACACCAGCACTTTGGTCTGTGTAACTGATGTCACTCGGAGAGCAGGGGGGTATTCACACCGCTGAGAGACATACGGCGTAGTGAAACATAGCCCTCATCACAGGCGCCGACTTTTCAAACTGCCAGGGGGTGGTCAACCCCCAGCCCCGCCCCCACTCCACCCCTTCCCCCAAGGCCCCACCCTGCCACGCCTCTTCCTGCCCAGGTCCGCCCTCACCCCTGAGGTGCTGGGGGGCTACCAGTACGTGCTCAGCACCACTATTTTTTCCCCATAGGGGCTCCAGCCCCAGAGCACCCACGGAGTCTGCGCCTATGGCCCTAGTCACCTAATTCCCCTTGACTCCAATGGGAGTCAGGCACCAAATACCTTTGAGGGTCTAGGCCTCGGGCCCTGTACTGCTGTCAGATCCCTGCGCCCACACAAAGCTTGACGGACTTTGTGGAGAGGAAAGCACAGATCCAACTGCAAGGTCGGAGCCTAACTTAGGGCTTGTCTTCACGTACAGAGCTGCAGCAGCATAACTGCGCCAGTGCAGCGGCACCACTTTAGCGCTTTAAGGAAGATGCTCCTACACCGCCCCAGCAGCATAGTTAATCCACCTCCCCAAAAAGCGGTAGCTATGGTGACAGGAGAAGCTCCCCTGCCAACACACTGCTGTCTACAAGGTGGGTTAGGCTGGTATAACTGCATCACTCAGCGTTGATATTTTCATACCCCTGAGCGATGTAGTGATACCGATATAGGTCTGTAGTGTAGACCTGCCCTAAGCAACGTTCACTCACAACTTTGCAACCACCAAGCAAGGTCCTTTAATGGCTCCGGGGGAGGAGGACAGTGACCAAACCAGGGCTTAATCAGTTATTTAAGAAACTAGCCCAAGGAAATGAGAAAACTGGACTGATCTGAAACATAAGCACAGGTTAAACCATGTCCTGGAGTCAGGACACACCGAGTTTATGAACCTTGTGCATGGGAACAATTATTTATTCTTTGGACTCATCCTACTTTTCAGCTATGAAGTGGGGAGGCGGGGGGGGGGGGGGGGGGGGGGGGGAAGAGAGGAATAAACAAGGGGAAATAGTTTTACTTTGTGTAATGACCCATCCACTCCCAGGCTCTATTCAAGCCTAAGTTAATTATATCTAGTTTGCAAATTAATTCCAATTCAGCAGTCTCTCGTTGGAGTCTGGTTTTGAAGTCTTTTTGTTGAAGAATAGTCACTTTTAGATCAGAAATCAAGTGACCAGGGAGATTGAAGTGATCTCCGAATGGTTTTTGAATGTTATAATTCTTCACATCTGATTTTTGTCCATTTATTCTTTTACGTAGAGACTGTCCAGTTTGACCAATGTACATGGCAGAGGGGCATTGCTGGCACATGATGGCATATATCACATTGGTGGATGTGCAGGTGAACGAGCCTCTGATAGTGTGGCTGATGTGATTAGGCCCTATAATGGTGTCCCCTGAAGAGATATGTGGACACAGTTGGCAACGGGCTTTGTTGCAAGGATAGGTTCCTGGGTTAGTGGTTCTGTTGTGTGGTGTGTGGTTGCTGGTGAGTATTTGCTTCAGGTTGCGGGGCTGTCTATAGGCAAGGACTGGCCTGTCTCCCAAGATTTGTGAGAGTGATGGGTCATCCTTCAGGATAGATTGTAGATCCTTGATAATGCGTTGGAGGGGTTTTAGTTGGGGGCTGAAGGTGACGGCTAGTGGCGTTCTGTTATTTTCTTTGTTGGGCCTGTTCTGTAGTAGGTGACTTCTGGGTACTCTTCTGGCTCTGTCAATCTGTTTCTTCACTTCCGCAGGTGGGTATTGTAGTTGTAAGAATGCTTGATAGAGATCTTGTAGGTGTTTGTCTCTGTCTGAGGGGTTGGAGCAAATGCGGTTGTATCGTAGAGCTTGGCTGTAGACAATGGATCGTGTGGTGTGGTCTGGGTGAAAGCTGGAGGAATGTAGGTAGGAATAGCAGTCAGTAGGTTTCTGGTATAGGGTGGTGTTTATGTGACCATTGCTTATTAGCACTGTAGTGTCCAGGAAGTGGATCTCTTGTGTGGACTGGTCCAGGCTGAGGTTGATGGTGGGATGGAAATTGTTGAAATCATGGTGGAATTCCTCAAGGGCTTCTTTTCCATGGGTCCAGATGATGAAGATGGCATCAATATAGCGCAAGTAGAGTAGGGGCGTTAGGGGATGAGAGCTGAGGAAGCGTTGTTCTAAGTCAGCAATAAAAATGTTGGCATACTGTGGGGCCATGCGGGTATCCATAGCAGTGCCGCTGATTTGAACGTATACATTGTCCCCAAACGTGAAATAGTTATGGGTGAGGACCAAGTCACAAAGTTCAGCCACTAGGTTTGCCGTGACATTATCGGGGATAGTGTTCCTGACGGCTTGTAGTCCATCTTTGTGTGGAATGTTGGTGTAGAGGGCTTCTACATCCATAGTGGCCAGGAGGGTGTTTTCAGGAAGATCACCAATGGATTGTAGTTTCCTCAGGAAGTCAGTGGTGTCTCGAAGATAGCTGGCAGTGCTGGTAGCATAGGGCCTGAGGAGAGAGTCTACATAGCCAGACAATCCTGCTGTCAGGGTGCCAATGCCTGAGATGATGGGGTGCCCAGGATTTCCAGGTTTATGGATCTTGGGTAGCAGATAGAATACCCCAGGTCGGGGTTCCAAGGATGTATCTGTGCGGATTTGTTCTTGTGCTTTTTCAGGGAGTTTCTTGAGCAAATGCTGTTGTTTCTTTTGGTAACCCTCAGTGGGACCAGAGGGTAATGGCTTGTAGAATGTGGTGTTGGAGAGCTGCCGAGCAGCCTCTTGTTCATATTCTGACCTATTCATGATGACGACAGCACCTCCTTTGTCAGCCTTTTTGATTATGATGTCAGAGTTGTTTCTGAGGCTGTGGATGGCATTGTGTTCTGCACGGCTGAGGTTATGGGGCAAGTAATGCTGCTTTTCCACAATTTCAGCCCGTGCACGTCGGCGGAAGCACTCTATGTAGAAGTCCAGTCTGTTGTTTCGACCTTCAGGAGGAGTCCACCGAGAATCCTTCTTTTTGTAGTGTTGGTAGGAAGGTCTCTGTGGATTAGTATGTTGTTCAGAGGTGTGTTGAAAATATTCCTTGAGTCAGAGACATCGAAAATAGGATTCAAGGTCACCACAGAACTGTATCATGTTCGTGGGGGTGGAGGGGCAGAAGGAGAGGCCCCGAGATAGGACAGATTCTTCTGCTGGGCTAAGAGTATAGCTGGATAGATTAACAATATTGCTGGGTGGGTTAAGGGAACCATTGCTGTGGCCCCTTGTGGCATGTAGTAGTTTAGATAATTTAGTGTCCTTTTTCTTTTGTAGAGAAGCAAAGTGTGTGTTGTAAATGGCTTGTCTAGTTTTTGTAAAGTCCAGCCACGAGGAAGTTTGTGTGGAAGGTTGTTTTTTTATGAGAGTATCCAGTTTTGAGAGCTCATTCTTAATCTTTCCCTGTTTGCTGTAGAGGATGTTGATCAGGTGGTTCCGCAGTTTCTTTGAGAGCATGTGGCACAAGCTGTCAGCATAGTCTGTGTGGTATGTAGATTGTAATGGATTTTTTACCTTCAGTCCTTTTGGTATGATGTCCATCTGTTTGCATTTGAACCTCAGACTGACCCTGTCCATTATGACGCAGCTATTGTTTCCCTTGGGCTGCCCTGTGTATCCCATCACAGCTGCAGGAGGACACTTTTCCTGCAGATGGAGGGGTGCCAAATAATGAGATATTATTCCCTTCACACCTCTCTTCTATGACTGCATCATGCCCATAGCTTAACCTGGACACTTGACACCAATTCAAAGATCTTCAGATGTGTTAAAAGAAAGTGCTCATGTAACTGCCTGCCACTTTAAATCACTTAACTAGGCAATACATTCCCATAATAGCCTAATGCAGAACTAATGAAAGGGTCTGCCATGTGCCAGACACAGAAAACATCCACCTACTAAAATTTAAAGCCTATCCCAAATCAAAGCTCGCAAGCACCCCTAGCTTTGGGAAATTCAGATCTGGATCTAAACTTTGCAGCTTGGATGCCTCACTAAGGAAACTGTGTTCTGAGCCTTGGGAGACAGGGACCTGGTATCCCTGACTCGGCCATCAACTTGCTCTTTGACCTTGGGCCACTTTGTGCCTTTGTTTCCCCAGCTATAGAATGGGGATACAGCCTGTTACTCCACTTGGAAAGGCCACTGAGGTCTACAAACATTTTCATTTTTTCTTATTATTCTCTGTAAATCAGATAATATTCAAAGTGGTTATGAAAAATAATGCACTAGCACTACCAGTGTGATACTGCCTTCGACTGAAGTAGGCAGTTGGCTCTTCCTCCCAGTACAAGCTCATTTCTAATAGCCACCCAACACTGCCTGCAGCTAAAAGCTTTAACCTATAGAGTCTACAGGCAGCCAAAGGCATTGACACATAAGCCTGATGAACAAAGCCTGACAAATCACAACTCCATGGGGCTGAGCTAGTGGAGGCTGCAGAAAAACATATGTTGTGGTTGCGCTGCACTTGAGATATTGTGTTACCCTCAACTGCCTGCTTAGGGATGGTACGAGCTCACAGCCGTTTTGGGGGCAAGGGGGCTGATGCAGACCCTGGCCCAAGCCTAACACACCTCACCTAAGCAGAGATTATCAGGGTGCCTAGTAAAGAGAAAAAAGCAAATTAGAAATAAAAGTCTTTAAAAACCCACTTCTGTCATTCTGTAAATAATGGTTTGCCCTGAAATGTAACCTTCACTAAATCCTTCACCTGACTGCTTCCAGCCTGCATCTTCTGTGCCTCATACTGAGCATGTCAGCACAAGAGGCGGAGGCTAGCAAAGGGGAACGCCAGCCCCTCCTTCCTGAATGATTAATGAATAGTAATAAAGTCTCCTCTTCTCCTGCTTGACTCAGCTGGCATGATGTGTCTCTGGCTCATCTCCCCGCTAATGCTGCCTTTGAAATTCTCCCTGTTACAGATTAGGTCTGTAAAGTGAAAATCCTTCCAAACTTGAAAGGAATTACATAGAGTTGCAGATAGGAAGATATACGGTTGCCTCATTTTTATTTCTGTCCCAGGCCTGTCCTCCAGGGAAGATGGGGAGAGATGTGCGCACGTGTGGGAAGGGGCATGGATGAGGGGAAGCAAACTGAAAAGCACTCCCTCTAAATTGTGGCAATCAATCAGTGTCCAACCTGCAAGTCCCAGGGAAAGGGACATCCAAAACTCATTGGAGGCTAGCATACAGCTAGCCAATCAGAATTCAGACAGCAAGCTTCTGGGAGCCAGAAAGCCAATGGACTAAGGGGTTCTCCTAACTTTTGAGGGGTTGCCAAATTATGGAACAGTCCCTGTCTCCCTACCCCCAAGCAGAATGTGAGAATATAGGGCCCTGCTCTAACTGTTTTGTCATTGATTGTGCTCCACTAGCTCATCTTAGACCAGACACAGCTCGGGCCACTTCTGAGTAACCTGCCCTGAAAAGATACCCAGCCTCTGTGCCTTGACCACAGGGGACAGGCTGAGCATGAGACATTGACCCTGGAGGGGAAGAAGAGAGCAAGCAGTCACCTTGAAAAGTTCAGGTGACAGTCTTGTGGCTAGTCATGCCCTTTGAATCCCCTTCTGGCTGTGGGGGGGAAGAAGACCAGGGAAAAGGGGATTTGGAGAGAGGTTAAGAGGATGGGAGACTCCTAAACCGCACTGCTGGAGACACCCCTCTAGAATTGCCAACTTTCTAATCGCACAAAACCAAACACCCCTGCCCTGAGGCCCCTCCCCCAGGCCACGCCCATGCCCCACCCCTTCTCTGAGGCCCCATCTCGCTTGCTCCATTCCCCCCCTCCCTCCGTTGCTCGTTATCCCCCACCCTCACTCATTTTCATCGGCCTCTGGCTGGGGTGCGGGCTCTGGGGTGGGGCTGGGGATGAGGGGTTTGGGGTCTGAGAGGGGGCTCCGGCCTGGGTCAGGGGGTTAGGGTGCGGGGGGAAGGGAGGGCTCTAGCTGGGGGTGTGGGCTCTGGGGTAGGGCCAGGGATGAGGGGTTTGGGGTGTGGAAGGTGGCTCAGGGCTGTGGTTGGGGTGTTGGAGAGGGTGTGGGGTCCCCGCAGCTAAAAGACTAAAATAGTATACCTTGCACAGGAAAACAATACAGTAAAAATCCTGAGTTCATTTCGATGCTTTGCTATAGACACAGTAATCCCATACCTATAGGATAGTCAAGAAAGATATACACAGAGGAGAATAATTGAATTACACCCCCCTTCCTCCTCTATCTTTCCTTTCTTTCTCTTCTCCTGAGACTCTTCCCCAATCTTCAGCAATCTATATAAACCCCACCTAAAGAGGGTCTTGACCAGAGCCTGGAGATTTTCAAAGTGAGATCTTCCTGTTCTCTGCTCAGTGGAGGAGATCTCAGATTAAAGTCACCTAATACTTTTAACAGCAATTTTTTGGTAAATTGGTATTGTCTTAGCTTCCCCTCTGTCAGCAGTGCATAAAACTTGGACACCTATGGAAACTCTACAAGTATTTATAACCAGAAAATAGAATTCTGTCTTGGGCCCCTGAAACTAGATCAGTGGAACCATTTAAAATGTGGTCCAGTTCATGTGGCTTACCCAGCCAACATGTGAACAGGGCCAAACAAACCATAACCCATAAGGCACAGGCTTGATCCTACACCTTCACTTGGCAAAATGACCGTTGAAATCAATGAGATATTTGTTTAAGTAACAACTGTCACACTGGGCCCTTTGTTTTAATGGCTCGGGTGTCAGCGTGGACAGGAGGGAATACTCTGTTAGCTTCTCAGACTGAGTCAAATCACAGGCCATGCAACCCTGACACGCTAGCAAGAGAGACTTTAGGCCCAAGTCTGCTGAAGTCACTGGGAGTTTGCCACTGGTTTGAATGACAGCAGAATCACTCCCCCGGTTCATATCTCCTCCTTCAGAGTAAGAATCAGGACTGAGACCAGGGTGACTTAATTGCTTTCATTATCAAGCTGGATATGGGAAGAGTGAGGGCTTGACTACCACACGAGAGTATCCAGCCTGGGGTCGAGTAATTGAATTTGCATTGCACAAATAAGTTGCTTTTGACTGGTCAGAAGTTAAGCAATCCGCTGCCTGTCTCCCCAATTCCCAGCCCTCTCTTTGAACAGCAGCACAAAACCCTCCTCCATTAAAAATTTGATCCCACCATCAGTCCACTGTAGCCACATCTCAAAAATGAAAGTAAGTGCTGTCAACCTGTGCCAGCAAATCTGACCTTTGCTGCCTGAAACCACCATCAGCAATTTTCATAGAGTAGCTCTTGCCAATACTATAAAAAGAAAAGGAGTACTTGTGGCACCTTAGAGACTAACCAATTTATTTGAGCATGAGCTTTCGTGAGCTACAGCTCACTTCATCGGATGCATGCTGTGGAAACTGCAGAATCTTCTGCAGTTTCCACAGCATGCATCCGATGAAGTGAGCTGTAGCTCACGAAAGCTCATGCTCAAATAAATTGGTTAGTCTCTAAGGTGCCACAAGTACTCCTTTTCTTTTTGCGAATACAGACTAACACGGCTGTTACTCTGAAACCTGCCAGTACTATATGACTCCCCTTATCTGTTGTCCCCAGGTACTTCCTCAATGTAGGTTTCAGAGTAGCAGCTGTGTTAGTCTGTATTCGCAAAAAGAAAAGGAGTACTAGTGGCACCTTAGAGACTAATGAAGTGAGCTGTAACTCACAAAAGCTTATGCTCAAATAAATTGGTTAGTCTCTAAGGTGCCACTAGTACTCCTTTTCTTTTTCCTCAATGTAGATACTTAAATATATCCATTGTTGCATCCGGCTCGTGTGAAGGACAAGTCACCCAACTAGACTGTGCTGGTGACATTTAATGAGGCTCCTACCTATAGAGAACAGAATTGTGCTTTGTGGCATAAAGGGGAAGCTCATTTCTCAGAATTACTGAGAGCACAGTGGTGCAATGGGGCTCCATCTAAAGCAAGAGACGTGGGAGGACCACCTATTCGATCCACTTATAGATTCATAGATACTAAGGTCAGAAGGGACCATTATGATCATCTAGTCCAAACTCCTGCACAACGCAGGCCACAGAATCTCACCCACCCACTCCTGCGAAAAACCTCTCACCTATGTCTGAGTATTGAAGTCCTCAAATCGTGGTTTAAAGACTTCAAGGAGCAGAGAATCCTCCAGCAAGTGACCCGTGCCCCATGCTACAGAGGAAGGCAAAAAGCCTCCAGGGCCTCTTCCAATCTGCCTTGGAGGAAAATTCCTTCCCAACCACAAATATGGCGATCAGCTAAACCCTGAGCATATGGGCAAGATTCACCAGCCAGATACTACAGAAAATTCTTTCCTGGGTTACTCACAACCCACCCCATCTGACATCCCATCACAGGCCATTAGGCCTATTTACCATGAATATTTAAAGATCAATTAATTACCAAAATCATGTTATGCCATCATATCATCTCCTCCATAAACTTATCGAGTTTAATCTTAAAGCCAGATAGATCTTTTGCCCCCACTGCTTCCCTTGGAAGGCTATTCCAAAACTTCACTCCTCTGATGGTTAGAAACCTTCATCTAATTTCAAGTCTAAACTTCCCAATGACTAGTTTATATCCATTTGTTCTTGTGTCCACACTGGTACTGAGCTTAAATAATTCCTCTCCCTCTCGGGTATTTATCCCTCTGATATATTTATAGAGAGCAATCATATCTCCCCTCAACCTTCTTTTAGTTAGGCTAAACAAGCCAAGCTCCTTGAGTCTCCTTTCATAAGGCAAGTTTTTCATTCCTCAGATCATCCTAGTAGCCCTTCTCTGTACCTGTTCCAGTTTGAATTCATCCTTCTTAAACATGGGAGACCAGAACTGCACAACTTTTATGAGTGAGCTGTAGCTCATGAAAGCTTATGCTCAAATAAATTTGTTAGTCTCTAAGGTGCCACAAGTACTCCTTTTCTTTATGAGAACAGTTAAAGCCCAGGTGGAAGCCGCCTGGGTACTGGCTCATTTCCAGGAGACCACTGGGAGTGCTGGACCAAGAAGAGTTTTTGTCAGCTGGGATTTTTGGTAGGCGCAAATCCCTACTTACCCTGCCTTCACTGCTCCTTGCCACTAACCACCCCTTACCCTGAAGCCTGTGCCAGTGTCTGATTTGTCCATGACACCAGGAAAAACAGGGGAGGTGGGTCAAGCTGGGAAGTGAGGTGAGGAATTTGCTGAAACTGACACAGAGTTGGCACCTGTGCAAGTTTCATCAGGACCAGCAGGAATGAGTCACATTGTAGGAGAACCATCCTGGGCCATGTTTATACCAGGCAAAAAATGGGATCCACCTTTCACCACTGGAGCAGCTCCACATAGGGCAGCAATGGAGGAAGGGCAGCAGGACAGACAGTGCTTGGGCATTTTTATTCCAAGCAGGATCTACTGATGCTGCAGTAATACACACCTGGAGCCCCACCACGCTATTGCCTCCATCATCGCTAAAAGACTAGAGGAGCTGCACCAGCGGCCACAAGGGGTGAATTACTGGGCCTGCTTTTGCCAGCGTAGATACAGCAGTCTGATGCATTCAATTAGGAGAGAGGCAAGGGAATGGCAGTAGCCCCTGGCATGCTGGGTTGGCCATGGAAGGAGCTGAGGAGGCAGAATGCTCTTCAGCGTTCTATGGGCCGGATCGCATTGGCTGCCTTGACAAATGCTGTACTGAAAATGTGAAGAATGACATGGTGACTTAAGGAAAGGGATCCCTGGTGGGCGGTCATCCTTCATGCCCCTTTCACTAGCCAACAGCAAGAAATTAACAAATGCGCCCAGGCTGATGCATAGCCAGTGGCCAAAAGGTTATTCTGCTCCAAGCTCATTTTGTAAAGTGATCCACATTTTGAAACAAAATTAAATGTTTCTTGCCAGCCCTGAAAACACCACACAGTGAGCGGTGCTGCCCAACAATGGACTCTTTCTTGTCTGCCAATTACTATCCATCTTATTTTATTTAAATGATTAAACAAACTAACATCTAAAACAAACTGAGGAGCCCTCCATTTATGCTGCATAAACCTATCCAAACAGTGATCAACATTAGTTAGCATTTGATACAGCACCTTCCATCCCTAAGCACTTTGCAAACTAAGTACATAAGGCACCAGTGATAAAGTCACCAAGTACAGTATACGGTATCAGCAAGCCAGTCCATGGTGCATGGAAAAGAGGAGAAATGCAGCAGATGCCTACTCTTCTGAAGGGTCAGGCATTCTCCAGTGTCTATACAAATCTTTGTTTTTAAAAGGTCTCGTTCAAATATTGGGTTTTGCCATTTAGACACCCCCCCCCCACCATGACCATCAAAAGCCCATGGGAGACAGGCCAGATGTTACCAAGACAGATTAAATTGGTCTTAAAGGAATGTGTGAGGCCAGAACTGGGCACCCAAGGGTCTATTCCCAGTTCCTCCCATGGAGTTGCTGTGGAACCTTGGGCAAATCATTTTACATATGAGGAAACAGATCCCAAAAGGTGAACTGAGGAGGATACCCTCCTCCTCCCTAGCAGAGTTGGGGTTATTAGTGGAAGGCACTAGATTGACATCCTATACCTGCAAAGCGTTTTGTTCAGGTTTTAGAAGATAAAAGGAATGCAAGTTACCACTTCTCCGAGGCAGCTCTAACTTGCTTAACCAGCACTTCCACAGCACCTCATCAGGATCTCCGAGGCTTCAGCACTATTACTGCAGAGAGAAACTCATGCTTCCCACATCCCAAGTGGCTCTCAGGGACAAAAAGGGTTTTCTTCCACATCAAACATGCATGTCTCCCCTTCACTAATCACTCTCTCTTCTAGTGCACATTTATCGTGCCAACTGTGAGTGAAAACCCCGAAGGTGTGTCCCCAACATGTTCACTTTCAACAGCAATGTCAAGGGAAGGGGAGAGATTTCTTGCCCTCATTTTGGCATGTAACGATTGAGCATTCTTTCTCCCACTGTCCTAGAGCATATGAGATGTTACCAAGGGGAAAAGGATGTCCCTGTAAATACATTGGGTGATTAACTAGAGGAAGTTCTTCCAACGACTCCAAAGCAGAACCCCTTGCCTACCCCAGCAACAACGACTGATCTCATGCAACACAACATCACAAGAAGAGACTGCGTACTGAGCAGTTTCATCCTGTGGACCAGCCACCCCTCCCACAGATGGCTGTAGTGTCCCGTTATACGAAATTAGAGACAGAACTAAACTCACTTTAATGCGAGGGGTACTGTTACAACCCCTTGATTTGTATCAGTGGTATTTATTTCATCCTCTTGAGTGCAGGATGCTCTCAGACACAAATGTGAGAAGCAGGAACACACCTCTCCACAGGAACAATGGTCACCTGAGAAGCCCAACCCACACCACAACCCCAGCAGCTGGGAAGAGGGAGGGCCCTGGGATTCCTAGCATAGCACTGTAGTGTCCCTGCATCATGCTCAGAGGTTTCCCAAGGGGTTCTGGCTAATAGGTGTCTGATCAGTTGGAAGCCACTCTGGCTGCTGGAGAAGAGGAGGAGGAGGAGGAGATCTTTCCCTCACTGCTTCTTGCATCCTAGCCACTGCATATGGGGAGACAGTATCACATAGGTCCACTTTTAGTAGATTGCCTTGCAAGCATAACGAAAGCTTAGACTGCAGAAATTGCTGGCCTCTGTCCTACCACTCGCACAGGAAAGTTTTCCACTCCTCAGTGGCAAGAAGAACATCCAAGACCTCACACATGTATTCCTTAGACAAGCAATCCACTGAAGTCACACTTGGGTATGGGTTACAGGCCCATGCCCCATTACTCTTCTATCCAAGCTTGTGCTAAGATACCCGAGACACATTATCGTTATTGAACAGCCCATCCCAGAACCAGCTCCTCCCCCAGCCTCACCCCCACCCCAAGGAATTTCAGTGCTGGCTTTCATCACTCCAGTCTCCAGATAGCATTAAAGCCTTCACGAGCTAACCTAAGAACTTTGGGATGATCAGAAGTCTGACTGCATTTAAACGATGCGACAGTTGTACTGTTCCTAACCTGAGTCAGCTGCTTAGTGATTAACTGTTTTAAATTAAATTTTAAATTAAATTTTAATTACCTGAATAGCTCTTTCTGCCCGTGCAGACTACTATAAAGCCACAAGATTCATTGCACCCCATTCTATGGAGTAACGCACATAACACAAAAACAACATTAGGACTGGCTGAGAAGAGGGCCAGAATCCTGGAGGTGCAAGGGTAGCATAAAGCTACATTTGGCTTTCCCCTACCACTTCTTCCTGAGGATCCACCTCAGAATTGGGGCCCAGGAGTCCCTGTCATAAGAGACACTGAGCAGCCAGAGCTAGGCAGCACCATGGAGGATCTACAGTTCTCAGTGTAGCTGGAACAATCCACCTCTCCCCACATTATACACACACAGCCTGAAGACAGCCAACCCAACCCAAAATCCTATTACACTAGCCACACCCACCGTTTCCTTGTTTCTGAGTGTAACTAGTTTCTGAGTGTAAAAACCCTCCTCATACCTAACCTAGACCTCTACTTAAATTTCATATCATGGCTGCAGGTTCTTCTTCCTGCACATGGAAAAGGTCCCAGCCCAGATTTTGGTGGGTATTTGCACATTGTGATACCAGCAGGTATTTTCACATTGTGATCAGGTCACCTCACAGGGAGCAGGGTGAATGTAGCACTAACCCCTGCAGGTTTGTTTCCATGCGTATTCGAGCTGAGCAGCTCAGCACACAAAAAGGATCTTTTTTTCCCAAATATGTCTTGTAACTAGCTTTTACTCGCCCCCATTGAGCTGCTCTTCTCTTCCTGTTATCCAGCTGTTTACTAGGGATCAGGGGCTAGATTCAGATCTGCTATAAGCAGGTGCAACTGCTCTGAAGTCAAGTGAGCAGCAGCTATTTACACCAACGATAATTTCACACTGTTTACATGGATTTTAATGGGACTATTTGTTCCATTGAGTTGGGTAAACAAGATTTGGCCCCAGGTCTGACTTTGAACAATAAAATCCAAGTTGTAACCCCTAAAAATTAACAGTTTACAGAAAAGATCTGAATGAACCACTTAGTGGGCTTGGAGGACTGTGTTTAAACTTTATACAGGTATCTGATTACAGAAAACTCAGACCTTATTTTGCTTTAAATCCTAGTCTCCCTATCGTTTTAAACTTAATTAATAGACTGTGTGTCAGACTGAATTAATTGCTCCTGAATTTCACTTCTCTTTCATTCAACAGTTGCTTAATTAACAATGCGCATAATCTACAATCGCATAGATCTTAATAGGTTTCAGAGTAGCAGCCATGTTAGTCTGTATTCGCAAAAAGAAAAGGAGCATTTGTGGCACCTTAGAGTTAGTCTCTAAGGTGCCACAAATAGATCTTAATACACACCTAAAACTGGGCTGCCACATGGCTGCTTTTTCATTCGGGAAAAAAAGATGGCACACCAACATGTATTCCTATAAATTCAACTGCTTTGGGGGATTTTCACAGACAGCTCCAAAGTTACGTGTAGATACACAGTGTGGAGAGATTTTTTTTTAGCTATGACTCATTGTAGAGCCAAATCCCCCTCTGCCTCTATTTTGTGTCAGTCAATCCTTTTTAAGATCAGCACAACCAATTGGCAGGGAACACCAAAAAATGAGATTCAAAACACAGGCTTGTGGAACAATCCCACACAAATCTGTTCTTGGCACGATGAGCAGCTCCGTCAGGTCGATCTGCATAAAATGGCAACATAAAGGAATAGAAGTCTACCCCTCCCATGTTAGGAGATGATTAAATGCAGGTTGTTACACATATGCACTTTACAGATAAAGCGGGTCTAACTGTACTTCTCCTTCATTCAACAGTTGCTTAATTCCCTTTCCCAGATCCACTAGTCTCACAGGAGTTTAAACTAGGAACAAACCAGCCACAGGACAGCCAACAAAGCCATAAACCTGTAGCATGTCAGTCAGCAGCATGGAGAGGATTTGTGATAAGATCCATCACAACAATCCACAGCACATCATTAGAAGAGTACAGTAAACAGGACTTGGCCCCATAACGTTACTCACGTGAGTAAATCAAGCAGGATTTGATCTACTATATATTACACATGTCCATACAAAATGGTTTATTTGTAATAAGAACTTGAAAAAATTACCTTAAGTTCTTTCGAAAACAAATCCATACTCAGCAGTGTCTGCGAGGCATCCCCTTTCAAAGGACAGTTACATTCACATGACAGTGTCAAAGAGAGTGCTTGAGAAATCCTCTTGCTCTACTCCAACATCATAACAATGGTCCAGCTGATTTAGAATCATAGAAGATGAGGATTGGAAGAGTTCTCAGGAGGTCATCCAGTCCAACCCCCTGCTACTACTAATGCAGCCAAATATGCCGTTAGCCTTCTTGGCAACAAGGACACACTGTTGATGCATATCCAGCCTGATTTAGTTGGGGATTGGTCCTACTTTGAGCAGGGGATTGGACTAGATGACCTCCTGAGGTCCCTTCCAACTCTGATATTTTATGATTCTTGTCCACTGTAATCCCCAGGTCCTTTTCTGCAGAACTGCCGCTTAACCAGTCTGTAGCAGTGCAAGGGATTCTTCCATCCTAAGTGCAGGACTTGTTGAATCTCATCAAATTTCTTTTGGCCCAATCCTCCAATTTGTCTAGGTCACTCTGGACCCTATCCCTACCCTCCAGCATATCTACCTCTCCCCACAGCATAGTGTCATCCGCAAACTTGTTGAGGGTGCAAGCCACCTATCATCCAGATCATTAATAAAGATCTGGAACAAAACCGGCTCCAGGAGAGACCCCTGGGATACTTTGCTTGATACTGGAAGCCAACTAGACATCAAGCCGTTGATCACTATCCGTTGAGCCCGACAATCTAGCCAACTTTCTATCCACCTTATACTCCATTAATCCAATCCATACTTTTTTAACTTGCTGGTAAGAATACTGTGGGAGACTGTATCAAAAGCTTTCATAAAGTCAAGGTATATCACATCCACTGCTTTCCCCATATCCACAAAGCCAGTTATCTCATCATAGAAGGCAATTAGATTAGTCAGGCATGACTTGCCCTTGGTGAATCCATGTTGGCTGTTCCTGATCACCTTCCTCTCTTCCAAGTGCTTCAAAATGCATTCCTTTAGGACCTGCTCCATGATTTTTCCGGGAACTGAGGTGAGGCTGTCTGGTCTGTAGTTCCCCCGATTCTCCTTCCTCTCTTTTAAAAAGAATGGCACTATATTTGCCTTTTCCCAATCATCCGGGACCTCCCCGGATCGCCACAAGTTTTCAAAGATAATGGCCAACTGCTCTGCAATCACATCAGTCAACTCCCTCAGCACCTTTAGATGCATTGCATCCGGCCCTATGGACTTGTGTATGTCCAGTTTTTCTAAATAGTCCTTAATCTGTTCTTTCACCACTGAGGGCTGCTCACCTCCTCCCCATATTGTGCTGCCCAGTGCAGCAGTCTGGGAGTTGACCTTGTCTGTAAGGACCAAGGCAAAAAAAGCATTGAGTACTTCAGCTTTTTCCACATTATGTGTCACTCGGTTACCTCCCCCATTCAGTTAGGATTCTACACTTTCCCTGACCTTCTTCTTCTTACTAACATACCTGTAGAAACCCTTCTTGTACCCTTCACATCCCTTGCTAGCTACAACTCCAGTTGCGCTTTGGGCTTCCTGATTACACCCCTGCATGCTCGAGCAATATTTTTATACTCCTCCCTAGTCATCTGTCAAAGTTTCCACTTCTTATAAACTTCCTTTTTGTGTTTAAGCTCACCGAAGATTTCTCTGTTAAGCCAAACTGGTCATCTGCCATATTTGCTACTCTTTCCGCACATCGGGATGGTTTGTTCCTGTGTCCTTGATAAGGCTTCTTTAAAAAACAACCTGCTCTCCTGGACTCCTTTTCCCCTCCCAGGTGATCCTGCCCATCAGTTCCCTGAGGGAGTCAAAGTCGGCTTTTCTGAAGTCCAGGGTCCGTATTCTGCTGCTCTCCTTTCTTCCTTTTGTCTGGATCCTGAACTCGACCATCTCATGGTCACTTATGCCCAGGTTGCCACCCACTTCTACTTCCCCTACCAATTCTTCCCTTTTGATGAGTAGCAGGTCAAGGGAAGCATGGCCCCTAGTTGGTTCCTCCAGCACTTGCACCAAGAAGTTGTCCCCAACACTCTCCAAAAACTTCCTGTATTGTCTGTGTACTGCTGTATTGCTCTCCCAGCAGATATCAGGGTGATTGAAGTCCCCCATGAGAACCAGGGCCTGTGATCTGGAAACATCTGTTAGTTGTCAGAAGAAAGCCTCATCTCCCTCATTCTTCTGATCCAGTGGTCTATAGCAGACGCCCACCACGACATCACCTTTGTTGCTCTTGCCTCTAAACTTAACCCAAAAACTCTCAACAGGCTTTTCTCCAGTTTCATACTGGAGCTCTGAGCAATCATACTGCTCTCTTACATACAGTACAACTTCTCCAAGTTTAATCAAACTTGGCAGCAGGACAGGTTTGGGCTCAGAAGACATGTGACATGTTGGAGCCTGAAGCAGTTTCAAACATAAATAAAATTGGGGCGGGGGGTGGGGGAGTGTTAAAAAGAGATTAGAGGAGCAGTGGAAATAACATAGACTCTCCTTTGTCTCTCATCTAAAATAAAATAAGTCATGAAAGCCATTGTGCTGGGGTCAGTGAAAGCTGCTTTTTCCCCAACATCCAGAAAAGGATGCTCTAGTGGGTCAGACACTGAACTCAAGAGCCTTGGACTCAGTTCCCAGCTCAGCCACAGACTTCTTTGGACCAGTCACTTAGTGACAGGAGGATTGTCTGGCTACGTAAACTCCCTCCTCAGGCCCTACGCTATCAGCACTCCTAGCTATCTTCGAGACACCACTGACTTCCTGAGGAAACTACAATCCATTGGTGATCTTCCTGATAACACCATCCTGGCCACTATGGATGTAGAAGCCCTCTACACCAACATTCCACACAAAGATGGACTACAAGCTGTCAGGAACACTATCCCCGATAATGTCACGGCAAACCTGGTGGCTGAACTTTGTCCTCACCCATAACTATTTCACATCTGGGGACAAGGTATACCTTCAAATCAGCGGCACTGCTATGGATACCCGCATGGCCCCACAGTATGCCAACATTTTTATGGCTGACTTAGAACAAGGCTTCCTCAGCTCTCGTCCCCTAATGCCCCTACTCTATTTGCGCTACACTGATGACATCTTCATCATCTTGACCCATGGAAAAGAAGCCCTTGAGGAATTCCACCATGATTTCAACAATTTCCATCCCACCATCAACCTCAGCCTGGACCAGTCCACACAAGAGATCCACTTCCTGGACACTACAGGGCTAATAAGCGATGGTCACATAAACACCACCCTATACCGGAAACCTGCTGACCGCTATTCCTACCTACATGCCTCCAGCTTTCACCCAGACCACACCACACGATCCATTGTCTACAGCCTAGC
Organism: Chelonia mydas; assembly: GCF_015237465.2. Taxonomy (NCBI): domain Eukaryota; kingdom Metazoa; phylum Chordata; order Testudines; family Cheloniidae; genus Chelonia; species Chelonia mydas. The sequence goes on from NC_057853.1 coordinate 51,707,773, forward strand.
TCTGCGATACAACCGCATTTGCTCCAACCCCTCAGATAGAGATAAACACCTACAAGATCTCTATCAAGCATTCTTACAACTACAATACCCATCTGCTGAAGTAAAGAAACAGACTGATAGAGCCAGAAGAATACGCAGAAGTCACCTACTACAGGACAGGCCCAACAAAGAAAATAACAGAACGCCACTAGCCGTCACCTTCAGCCCCCAACTAAAACCTCTCCAACGCATCATCAAGGATCTACAATCTATCCTGAAGGACGACCCATCACTCTCACAAATCTTGGGAGACAGGCCAGTCCTTGCCTATAGACAGCCCCGCAACCTGAAGCAAATACTCACCAGCAACCACACACCACACAACAGAACCGCTAACCCAGGAACCTATCCTTGCAACAAAGCCCATTGCCAACTGTGCCCACATATCTATTCAGGGCACACCATCATAGGAGCTAATCACATCAGCCACACTATCAGAGGCTCATTCACCTGCACATCTACCAATGTGATATATGCCATCATGGCCAGCAATGCCCCTCTGCCATGTACATTGGCCAAACTGGACAGTCTCTACGTAAAAGAATAAATGGACACAAATCAGATGTGAAGAATTATAACATTCAAAAACCAGTCAGAGAACACTTCAATCTCTCTGGTCACTCGATTACAGACCTAAAAGTGGCAATTTAACAAAAAAACTTCAAAAACAGACTCCAACGAGAGACTGCTGAATTTGAATTAATTTGCAAACTGGACACCATTAAATTAGGCTTGAATAGAGACTGGGAGTGGATGGGTCATTACACAAAAATTTCCCCATGTTTATTCAACCTCCCCCCCCCCCCCCGCCCCGTTCCTCACATGTTCTTGTCAACTGCTGGAAATGGCCCACCTTGATTACCACTACAAAAAGTTCCCCCCTCCCCCCCGCTGGTAATAGCTCACCTTACCTGATCACTCTTGTTACAGTGTGTATGGTAACACCCATTGTTTCATGTTCTCTGTGTATATAAAATCCCCCTACTGTATTTTCCACCGTATACATCCAATGAAGTGAGCTGTAGCTCACGAAAGCTTATGCTCAAATAAATTTGTTAAAAGAAAAGGAGTATTTGTGGCACCTTAGAGACTAACCAATTTATTTGAGCATGAGCTTTCGTGAGCTACAGCTCACTTCAGCGGATGCATACTGTGGAAACTGCAGAAGACATTATATACACAGAGACCATGAAACAATACCTCCTCCCACTCCACTCTCCTGCTGGTAATAGCTTATCTAAAGTGATCATCAAGTTGGGCCATTTCCAGCACAAATCCAGGTTTTCTCACCCTCCGCCCCCCCCCCCCACACAAACTCACTCTCCTGCTGGTAATAGCCCATCCAAAGTGATGGCTGTTACTCTGAAATAAATTTGTTAGTCGCCAAGGTGCCACAAGTATTCCTTTTCTTTTTTTTAGTATACCCTGTGCCTCTGCTTCCCAACTGCAAACCGGAGTTAACCCTGCCCTACCTCACAGGCATGTTGTTGTGAGGATAAATGCAGCTAATGAAGCATTCCAACACTGTACTTAGAGAGAATGGCAAGGCAAGAGGAAGTTTGTGCCTTTAGGTCTGATCCTATGAGCATTCCACCTGGGTAATGCTCATGGAAGGCAACGGGAGTGCTATGCCCAGAGGGCTTCGCTCAAAAAGATGACCACAAAGGGGGGAAATGGAGTTACGCTAACAGAAAACCATCATGACTCAGCCCCCCCCGCAATGTCGGATGTATGTACAATCAAAGAACAAAGGGCCCAGATCCTACTTATGGGGCGGTGGGGTCGAGTGACTACCAGTGGAAGATTTTCTACTGAATTTAAGGGGAGAAAGCATGAGCCTAAAAGTCTTCATGTGCCTAAGTATAAACAAAAAAGAGAGAAAGCTTTATGACTTGAGGTCTTGGGGATGAATTTAAAACAGCAGAGATATGTGAGAAAACTGAACAGAGGGCTTCCAATGACCAGCATTTGTTTGACCAAAAGAAAAAATAAAACCCACAAGAGGGTTTTTCAGTCTACCCAGCGCTAGAAATCAGTCTTGCACACACGAGTCTGCATTTATTAATACCACTGTTAACCCACCCAGCTACAATACATTCATCAGCACTGACAAATGAGACTGATGAAGAGGAGTAAAAATCTAAAGTGGCAACAAACTTCTGCCTAAAATCTTTTTACCTCTGATTGTTGTAAGAAACACCCAAGATTACTATAAAATGGGGTAATGGTGCTTGCCTGCTTTGTAAAGCACTTTGAGCTGTACCAATGAAAAGATCTAAGTAAGAGCTAGGTATTCATTAGTACTGCAAATGAAATAAATTAGAGAGAGAAAAAAATCTGTACTTTATCTTTGTGCATTTGATAGCACTTTGTCCAGAGGAAATGGTGAAACAAACAGTCAGATTTGTTTGCGTGAGTCTTTCAGACAACACTAAGGGGGACAAAAACGTTTTTTAAAAATAGGAAAAATGGGATTATAAAACCTCCCCAAAAAAGAGCAGGAAAGCTCAGGGGGAGTTAGCATGAATCAGAAGTTACAGTTCACATGCATCACAAGTTGTACTATCAGTTCACGTTCTGGAATGTTATTCACCCAGGGCTTATGCTAATTTTTAAACAATATGAATACACAATACAGGAGATAATGCTTTTGGCAGCAGCAGGAGCCCAAGCAGTTCCACTGCGGTGCTGGCACAGAACTGGACACTCCGTGGCTCCTATGAGGCATCTTATTTACTCAGCTAGGGTTGGAAGTTTGAGCTACTGGTCTTCAGATTGGCAGGCAGCACAAAGTCATCAACACACTGCCCAGGCATGGTTCTGGGCAGTGATTGTGGGAAAGTTTTAAAGATTGTGTGTAAAATAAACCCACCACTCTTGCTCTCTCACACACACACTCACATTATTTGGATTGTGAGCTTTCTGGGGCAAGGACCGTCTCATCGTTGACCAAGCTTGTGAGGCCCTCCAGTTAACTTGATGGCATTTCTCCTCTTGTCTGCCAGGCTGAACACTGCAGCTTACCATACTTCCAGGGTATGCTGGAGACATCAGAGGGCAGAACCCTACAGATTTGGGACACAATGGAAAGCCAAAAAGGGGAAGGGAGGGGGACACCCAGAGCTGTGGGACAAATGCTTAGCCAGCAGGGGGAGTCAGGGAGAGGCACGAGGAGGTTTCATTCCTTCCTCCCTCCTAGTGTGCTGTGGCATCAATGCCTGCTTCATGGTGGAGGAGGGGGCAACAATGTATCAGCCCTTCCGTTCCAGTCCAGTGAGAAAGAAAGGTACATTTCACAGGGGAGGCACCAGAGAGAGACACAGAGCCCCTGGCATGGTGGGGACGAGGGACTGGGAGGTGGAACAGACCCCTTGTGATGTGGCAGAGGGGGGAATGGAGGGGAAGAACAAAGGACTTTGGCTTGAGGGAGCAGCCCAGCAATACAGGGGGCTGGGGGTACACACAAGGAGCTTGTGGGGGAAGAGAGGAATGGAAGGACCTGCTGGTGTGTGCAAGTACCTCGCCCTAGTTCTAGGTATATGCAGGTGCTCTAGACTAGAGAATGTAGGCCGAGAAACCATTGTGATTTAAACACCTAAAAATCTGGAGATCAATGAGTCTGTCAAAACTTTTCCTACACCAAATCCCCAGTATCCAACCGGTTTCTCTAAAGGGGAGCTTAGAATGGGCACATGGAGAGGCTCTTAGCAGCTTTTGCAAAACAGAATATTCTTCATGCTGGGCAACATGGCCAGAGGGCAGCAGGAGGCTGATCCATGGGAGGATGATCAAAGCCTTATTCCTTGTGGACTGAGGAGAGGTTACTACAGGCTAATTAGAGCACCTGGCGCCAATTAAGGCCCAGCCAGAGACCTAATTAAAAAAAACCCTGTTTCAGTCAGACAGGAGAAGGGAAAGTTTGGAGGAGTACTGCTGTTGAGGAGAGGATCAGAGTACCAGGGGAAGGGGAAGCCCTGCTCAAGCAGAGCAGAAGGACTCCCCAGGAGCAGAGGACCAAGAGAAATCCTGCCCAAGGGGAGAGAGGGCAGGAAGCCCAAGAATAGGTACTGGGGCTGAGACAGAGGTGCCTCTCCCCACTGTGCCACAGCCCTGGAGCTGGGGGAGTTAAGTGCGCAGTCCTTGGTGGCCTTCTGCATGGCCCCACAGGCATGCACCTTAGAGGGAACTTAGGCCCTGACCCATCACACGAAGGAAAAGTGCGGGACCCACCATAATAGCGTCGACCATTTGCCACAATATGTAAAAGCAGTGCTGGTAAATTTATCTCTCAGCGCTGGAGAGCTACTGAAATGCTGCCCTTCGAGCAGACTGTAAAACCTGAAGTACAGCAGCATTAACGACAACTGGTTCTCTCAGTCTACAATCAGAGATTAGTTACTGACATTACAAAGGAGTTGGCATAGGAGATCTAAAATACTGGCACACAAGAGTCTCAGTCCGTGAGCCACTTAGAATTGCCGGTCTAATCTTCCTTTTAAGAACACAGTTTTAATAAATTTCTGCTATTGAAGATGCTTGTGTAATTGTTCAATAACCCAGTACCCAAAAGGCTAGCTACTCCAGTGGGTAATGCTACATGCCAGGCAGGGGAAGCAAGTCCTTGTGAAAAAGCTTTAATGAAATATTCCAAGGTGGCAAGACAGACATGGAAGACAAATCTTTTAGTTACAGTACTGAACTGAAAGTGCAGAGTTCAGTTCCTGGCTTTGCCACAGGCCTTCTGTGCAACTTAACCGATCAGTGCCTCGGTTTCCCCATTGTAAAAAGGGGGTAATACTTCCTACTTCACAGGGAGCTGGAGACACATTAATGTGTACATGGCTCTCAGATACTTTGGTGATAAGTGTAGCTCCATTGGTGATATCACTAGTGTAGACAGGACCCTGCCGATTTTACCACCATATTATCCAGCCCTGCACAGAGCAAGTCTTAAAATCACATTTTCCTCTGCCCCCTTCCTGCACCTCCCAAAATATCAACCGCTGGCTAAGAGATTTAGTTCTCTAACTCAATTACATTTTCCAAGCCCTGAATGGTGGCATCATCAGGCTTCAGAATCAACAACCCACTCAGATGAAAAAAGGCAGATTGCTCTTCATGAAGAGCTTTTTTTTGTTAGTTGTTTTTTTGCATTTTCAGTAACATTTCCAGTTTTGGAAAGTGTTCACAACTTTACCTGAAAAGGAAAGTTATACTATGCCCCTTACAAATGATTAGCCATTTTCAATGCTACTCTTTTTATTTGGATCTTAAAACTTTAAAAAGTTATTTTCAGAAACAGACTAAAACAAAAGGTAGTTTGGCTCAGTGGCAGGTGTTCAACCAGGGCATCAAGCCAGATTTTCAAGGTTTTACATTATGCAATCCCTGCCTACATCTCCTCCTCCATTTCCCCACTAATTACACCAGCCTGGACACATCTTCAACACAAACATTGTATACCTTTCCATGCTGGCCAAACCTCCACCCCTACACTTTACTCACACCGCTCGCAAAACCCACTTCTACAGAAATCTGTTTTACAAGAAAATCAAGAACCAAAACCCCGAATACTACAACTTGAGCCACTGAGAGACATACATCTCTCAGACTGTGGTCGTCCTGACCCCTATTTTCCCGGCATGTGTCCTAGCCTCACTTCTCTAGCCAGCCCATGTTTAGGTCATGAACTCTTTGGGAACCACTTTTTTTTGGGGTGTGTGAAAGGATGTAGCAGGTATAACACTTGAGAGTGCTATAAAATAATCAATAGCTCACCTACATGTGTGCGCGTGCACTCTCCCACTAATTCGCCATCAGCCCTGAGAAGCCTATCACCAAGTCAGCCTACTTTGCTAAGTTTCAGAGTAACAGCTGTGTTAATCTGTATTCGCAAAAAGAAAAGGAGTACTTGTGGCACCTTAGAGACTAACCAATTTATTTGAGCATAAGCTTTCGTGAGCTACAGCTCACTTCATCGGATGCATACTGTGGAAAGTATAGAAGATCTTTTTATACACACAAAGCATGAAAAAATGGGTGTTTACCACTACAAAAGGTTTTCTCTCCCCTCACTCCACTCTCCTGCTGGTAATAGCTTATCTAAAGCGATCACTCTCCTTACAATGTGTATGATAATCCACACAAAGATGGACTACAAGCCGTCAAGAGCACTATCCCCGATAATGTCACGGCTAACCTGGTGGCTGAACTTTGTGACTTTGTCCTTACCCATAACTATTTTACATTTGGGGACAATATATACCTTCAAATCAGCAGCACTGCTATGGGTACCCGCATGGCCCCACAGTATGCCAACATTTTTATGGCTGACTTAGGGGACGAGAGCTGAGGAAGCGTTGTTCTAACGCCCCTACTCTACTTGCACTATATTGATGCCATCTTCATCATCTTGACCCATGGAAAAGAAGCCCTTGAGGAATTCCACCATGATTTCAACAATTTCCATCCCACCATCAACCTCAGCCTGGACCAGTCCACACAAGAGATCCACTTCCTGGACACTACAGTGCTAATAAGCAATGGTCACATAACCACCACCCTACACCGGAAACCTGCTGACCGCTATTCCTACCTACATGCCTCCAGCTTTCACCCAGACCACACCACACGATCCATCATCTACAGCCAAGCTCTGCGATACAACCGCATTTGCTCCAACCCCTCAGACAGAGACAAACACCTACAAGATCTCTAACAAGCATTCTTACAACTACAATACCCACCTGCGGAAATGAAGAAACAGATTGATAGAGCCAGAAGAGTTCCCAGAAGTCACCTACTACAGGACAGGCCTAACAAAGAAAATAACAGAACGCCACTAGCCGTCACCTTCAGCCCCCAACTAAAACCCCTCCAATACATTATTAAGGATCTACAACCTATCCTGAAGGATGACCCAACACTCTCACAAATCTTGGGAGACAGGCCAGTCCTTGCCTACAGACAGCCCCCCAACCTGAAGCAAATACTCACCAGCAACCACATACCACACAACAGACCCACTAACCCAGGAACCTATCCTTGCAACAAAGCCCGTTGCCAACTGTGCCCACATATCTATTCAGGGGACACCATCACAGGGCCTAATAACATCAGCCACACTATCAGAGGCTCGTTCACCTGCACATCTACCAATGTGATATATGCCATCATGTGCCAGCAATGCCCCTCTGCCATGTACATTGGTCAAACTGGACAGTCTCTACGTAAAAAAATAAATGGACACAAATCAGATGTCAAGAATTATAACATTCATAAACCAGTCGGAGAACACTTCAATCTCTCTGGTCATGCGATTACAAATATGAAAGTTGCGATATTACAACAAAAAAACTTCAAAACCAGACTCCAGCGAGAGACACTTGAATTGGAATTCATTTGCAAATTGGATACAATTAACTTAGGCTTGAATAGAGAGTAGGAGTGGCTAAGTCATTATGCAAGGTAACCTATTTCCCTTTGTTTTTTCCTACCCACCCCCCACGTTCTTGGTAAACCCTGGATTTGTGCTGGAAATGGCCCACCTTGATTATCATACACATTGTAAGGAGGGTGATCACTTTAGATAAGCTATTATCAGCAGGAGAGTGGGGTGGGGGAGAGAAAACATTTGTAGTGGTAAACACCCATTTTTTCATGCTTTGTGTGTATAAAAAGATCTTCTATACTTTCCACAGTATGCATCCGATGAAGTGAGCTGTAGCTCACGAAAGCTTACGCTCAAATAAATTGGTTAGTCTCTAAGGTGCCATAATTACTCCTTTTCTTTTTACTTTGCTAAGTTTCCTTCATTGTTAGAGTAGAGAATCAATGCATAAAAGGAAGGGAATTTAGCTCCCTCCTGCTAAAGGATTGTTGGAGTCAGACTTGGCAACTCTGGCTTGCAGATAACACAGGGGTGGATTCCAATAGCTCCAGGACAAATCTGGCATGTGAGAGACGGGAACACATTCCCACCTGGGCAAAGGAGCAGAACTCCCAGAGCCTTTTCCTGTGGAATTAGGGGCTTTCCAGTCATTGCAATAGGTGGGGTGCGGAGAGGAGAGGTCTGCAGACCTGACTGTTGCCCAGATCTTTTCTCCCCCGGCAGCGGCCAGGGACCATTCCACGAACAATCCCAGAGCATGAAGCACCACACCCTGCAGCCCCCCCTTACAGCCCCCTGCAGCACCCCAACACCCCTGTCTGCACACACCCCCCCAAGTACCCACAGGGGCAGCCTTCCCAAGGCTCCCTCTCTGCAACAGCACCCCTCATACCCACAGCCCCCCAACACCCCCTCTCTGCCCCAATCCTCCAAGTACCCACAGGGGCCCCTCTCTGCACCAGCCCCCTCCACAGCACCAATCCCCCAAGTACAAGGGAAGCTCCCCGATGCCCCCTCTCTGCACCAGCCCCCAAACCCCTCTCTTGCACCACCCACCCACACACCCACAGCCCCCCAACACCCCTCTCTGTACCTCACTCCGGGCAGCCCCCTCTGCCCCACCCCACACACCTGCCCCCTGCAGCCCAGAGACCGGGAGGGTGGCGGGCCGAGCGGGTCCCTACCCGGGAGATGGTGAGCGGCTGCTCGAAGTCCTTGCCCCCCACCAGGCGGAAGCCCCAGGGCCCCGGGCCCTGCAAGGCGACGCGGTGGCTGCTCATTCCGGCTGCGGCGGTGGCGGTGGCGGCGGCGACTGCTCCTGCTCGGGCCGAGTCGGGACTCTGCTCCACGGGAACCGGCCGCCCCGCCTCTGGGCGGGCTCACGCCCCGCCCGGCCCCCGGCGCCGGGGAGAAGGGCGCTGCCTGCTGCCGGGGGTGGCCCCAGCCGACCCCAGCCGGTGCCTGGGCCCCGTCGCTGGGCCAGCTGAGCGCTGAGAGCCCAGCCCGTGCTGCACAGCGCCGAGCACAGCGGGCCCGCCCCAGGCTGCGCTAAACGCACCAGTCAGGTGGTCCCGAAATCATGAGATCTGAAAGGAATAATCATGGGTGGGCTTGGCCTGCTGGCTTTTGTCAGTCTTTAGATTTCACAGCTTAAAGCAATGACAGCTAGAAACTTTTTGTTTTTTTTTAATGGAAGCCTGAGCTGTAGCTTTAAGAGAGATGCCAGATATCAAAAGACTTGCAGTGAGGGTTGGCCACATTTACTGTGTGGAGGTGCTAATACAGGGGTGATCTGGCTATTACCAGGGATTGACTGTTTGAAAATATATGTCAGTATATTTACTAGCCGCCTCTACAAATATGGTCATAAATGAGCAATGTTCAATACCACTAGTTTGACTAAAAGAGCAAAGTACATTTGGCAGTGCAGTGTCTTTCTTTCTATGAAAACAACAAGGAGTCCGGTGACACCTTAAAGACTAACAGATTTATTTGAGCATAAGCTTTCATGGGTAAAAACCTCACTTCTTCAGATGCATGGAGGGAAAGTTACAGATGCAGCCATAAATATACTGACACAGTTCTCAAAATTCAGTCATTCCCCCTCTATAGTATAAACCTTAGCAAGGTCCCGGTACAGCCCGCTGCTCTGTTTCCATTATAGAGCTTAGGGATATAATCATTGTATAAAATTATACATTGTATTTCTGATGCTGCCCCATAAAATAAGTGGCATCCAATACAAATGTGCGTTTTACAGGAATTCTTTTAGTTTAACAGCCCTTGTGTAGAGTTAGCTGGAACTAGATCTAGCACAGGACGGTGGTAAGTCTTCAATTTACCACAACATTTTATATATTATTACACTGTGTTACATCAAAAGCCTTGACTTTATTCAAGCCCTTCTTGTAAAAATTACCGGCCGTATCACCCAAAGGTGTAAGTAGGCTGAAAAAATAGTGCTTTGCCGGTTTACATCACCTTATGATTTGATCCTGCATTTTTATTTCAAGCTCAGTGCTAGTACTGTATCAAGCTTCTGGCTTTTCTCAAAGCAAGGAATAAAAATGATTCTCGACAGGCACAATTTTCCATATATGTTTGCCCATAAAATCTGGAGACTGTTGAAAGTCTAGACAACACAATAGGGGCTCAATCCCATGGCACTTACTCATGCGAGCCCCAATGAGTTGTATAATTTGGCCTCTATTCTGAGTAGCATCTTCCACACACATTGTGCCCCCAAATATTTCACAGAGAGAGAGAAAAATTAAGAGGTGTAGGCCAAGGAGAAAAGAAACATTTTGCAGACGAGCGAAGAACATAGATCATCAGTCATTATTTCTATTGTGGCAGTGGTTTGGGACTCCAAAAGAAGGACTGGGGCCCTTATACTTCCAAAGGGATGCAGCTGAAGAGCAGAAACAGAGAGAAAAAAAGATAACCCAAATTTCTTGTAATGACATTCAATTCATATGAACAAGATGGCTTAGGTCTAAGCATTGAGACTGAATGAACTAGTGTACTGGATAATGCCTTGCTTTCTGTGTTGGCAGCACCATGTGGTGAGCTCTGATGGCAAAAATACAGGCTTGTTCCCAAAGTTGCGGGTGACACAGTGGGCACAGGGCACAGAACTCCCTCACTGCCTTATCCCCTAACAAATGGATATGCTGATGTAAAGACAAAAGCCTCTTGAGTAAGGAATGCAGGACTGAGCCCACAACTGGAGAAAGAGCCTCTCAGTCATCTTTTCCCTACCTGCTCCATTGCTCTCCCTAGACTGAGACCAAATGTCGAGTCACACTTCCTTTCCCTTCCTGGCAAGTCATATTAACTAGTACTTGCCAGCATGCCATATCTATCAGCATTTTGCTGACGGCCCCCATCAGTCTCTGCAGCACTTACGCTTACATTAAAAGAAAATATTTCTAGCCCTTATGGCTGTGAAGAAACCCTTTGGAATGTTCCCAGATTTGGACTGCCCCGTCAGTCTGCAGCCAGACAGAAACAACAGATCTTAGAAATGTATGGAATGTCTTTAATTCATCTAATTCCTATATTAACTCTGAAACTGAATGATGTCAATGCTAAAGATGCCAGCATAGCTCACCATATCTCAGGGGATCATTCTACCAGCAGCACCATTTCTGAGATTGTGAGAGGAGCTGTGAGAGAAGAGAGGGAGCTTGAGTAGAGTACTACCCCTTACATAATCTATCACCTATTGGGGAGTGATTTACACAGAACATTGCTCATCTCTGGCCACTTAGGTGCAGCTCCACCAGCTAAGGTGGGAGTTCTTTACAGGGCTCCATTATCCAGCCTCCTCAATGTATTGTCCAGAAAAAAGGGCAAATTGCTCAGATTTTATGTAACCCCATAACCATTCTGGGAAGGGAACAGGCTGGTAAGACCAGTGGTAGATCAAGCAATGGTGGGTGCACTTTTGGGGTGAGGTCAAGCATGGGCCTGGTGCACTTTAGAAAAGAAGCAATTGCTCACTGCAGGAGGGGAATTCCTTTCAACACATTACTTCAGTTATCTTTGGTTTCAGAGTAGCAGCCGTGTTAGTCTGTATCTGCAAAAAGAAAAGGAGGACTTGTGGCACCTTAGAGACTAACCAATTTATTTGAGCATAAGCTTTCGTGAGCTACAGCTCACTGCATCCAATGAAGTGAGCTGTAGCTCACGAAAGCTTATGCTCAAATAAATTGGTTAGTCTCTAAGGTGCCACAAGTACTCCTTTTCTTTTTGTCAGTTATCTTTATTACTTTTCTAAGAAACATCCACACATGGATCGAATGGACAAACAATGCAAACACCAATAAACTCCAGCTCAAGTACATTTCCAAGACTGGGATCAGCTGCGGTTGGGAATGCAGATTCATTCTACTTAAAGTTTGTGAAACTGAGCAGGATTACTTAGGTGTCGCCCATAGAAAATTAGCCCACAAGTTAAACTGTCCCAAGGCATAGGCCCCCTCTGTATTATCTGCAGCCCTGGGTGAATGCCCCATTTGATGGGTTACTTTTCTCCAGAGGTATGCATGCATCCAAGCTATTAATCCTCTCTGTATCAGATAGCAGCCGTTCTTTGTTCCAGTACATCATTAAACATCTCCTGGCAACAAAGAGAGCAACACTGACAAATTCCCTTTAATGTCTATCCAAATTTGCTGTGGACAAAGTCATTGGGAAGGCAGATTTGTGGGAATGCATTTTGGGAATCCATGGCATACAGCATACTTTGTCAATAGTCTGTAACTTTCTGCCACAGTTCAGTCACCTCTGAACTGCTGCTTGTCAGATTTCTCATGATTTCCTTCACTTCCTGTGCATAGCGTTTTGGGGGTCACGTATGTTTGATTTGTGAAATGTTGGATACATATGGGATTTTCTAAGGAAAGAGCTTAAGGTTTGCTTCTACCTACTCACCAGGCTTTATTTTTGACTCTATAAGCACAAACAGAGCCTCCCTTGTGCTAAGGATTCTGGGTAGCGTAATCCAACAGTCACTGCCTGTACGAAATCGTATCATTTGCAGTAAGACTAGAGGGTAGTAACACCACCAGGTGGAATGTCCCGAAGTGCTCAGCATTAGCCTAACTCTGCTCCTTCTGAAAGCTATGGTAAATCTCCCATTGACCTCTCTGGGAGCGGAGCTAGGAAAATCCCACCCACTGGGCCAATTCTCTGTCACGCTACAGCCCTTTGTAAACATACTGGATGGCGCAGCTGAGCATTCCCTGCAAGTATGGGGAGCTCTAGGTGCCATATGCTCCTAGACACGTATGGCTGGAAGGGACCTTGAGAGGTCATTACATCCAGCCTCCTGTGCAGAGGTGGCTCATGTACAGAGACTTACAAAAAGGGTGAGGTTTCAAAGCTCAGTGACCTAGGAGCTTAAGTGACCTAGGAGCTTAAGTCCCATTTTCAAAAATGATTGGGCCTTAGGACCCTAAATTCCATTGACTTTCATTGGGGCTCTTAAGTCAGTTTGAAAATCAGACTTGAGCTCCTGAGTCACTTAGGTGCTTTTGAAAATAATCCCCAAGGCTAAATGCAACATTGATTTGGTTATTGTATTTCCTGGCATTTCTAGCAGGCGCTCTGCCATGTCACTGAGGGTCTGGCTACACTGCACATTAAGCCCGGGATCTGACTCAGCTTTGAGCCCAAGCCCCCTTCCAGCCACATACAAATCAGGCTGACTTGGGTCAGCAACCACTCAGGACTTGGGTCCTAAGACCCTGCTGTGGGGGATGGGTCCAAGCCCAAGTCCTGTTGGGACAGGGGTCCAAGCCCTATCATTTGGCAGCATGGCTGAAGCTCAAGCTGCTGACCTGAATCAGAAGGCCTGTGCAGTGTGGTGTGGACGTTGTTAGCACAGCTTTGAGACCTGGGTCCAGCAATTGTAAGCCCAGGTTACAATTCAGTGTGGACATAGCCTAAGGTGACAAGTGAAAGGAAGACCTGTAAACATTATGGTGGCTAGATCACTGCAGCTTCCTGATTTCAGGTGAATGGGTAGCATTAACATGTCCTTGGTGCACATGTGTCAGGTTTTCTGTTCCTGTTTGTCTAGTTAGTTGTGTAGCTTAATATACTACTGTACTGTTCCTGTTGTAAAATCCAGGCCATGTGGCACACAGGTGTTAGTCAGTACCACCCTCCCACCCCCCACAGAATTAAAATTTCAGTGCGCTGCATCATGCTGTAAGTAACTCCCTGAAGCTGGCCACATATACTAACCCAGTCCAGACAGGCAGCATCACAACACACCCATCAGCAGGAAGGCAATAATCCAATGAGCCCCTTTAGGCCGAAGAAATTGTGCATGAGCCCTATGTTGTGTCTGTCTTCCACAGGTCCTTTACCAGTCCTGGGTTCTCCTCTTGGCAGAATTTCCCTTTGCCACGAGGGACTGTTGTTAAACACTCGGCTTCTGCACATGCTAACATAGTTAATATCCCTCCTCCATGTCACAGGGGACAAGGCGGTCTCAATCCCTGGGTCATAGCTTAGCAGAAGTTGTCCTAGAGGATTTGTCTAGCTCCTCATTAATTGACTACAGATGCTGGGTATGCTTCAGTTTCCTTGTTAATTTCAGTCTCTGACCAAACCCTTTCCTCTTCTCTCTCTGGAAGGTCAGCCTCCAGGAGGTTTCTCATGCCAGGCCAAGTGACAAGCAGGGAGATTAGTCACGTGAGCCTCATGAGCAGGCGCTACTGGGGGATAGAATGAGTCTCCAGTTCCTAGTCCCTTTACACAAGCCTGGTGCAGTTTCCAAGGAGTTTATATTGATGCAACAACAATCTGAGAAGGGTCACATGATTCAAGGCTGCTAGTTACTAAAAGATGTTTAAATATATACAGATCCACCTTGGTTATGTAGAGAATTACAAACCTTCACATCCCATACCAATGTAACCCACTGTGGCTGCAGTCACACAGATGCTGTGCTCTCCAGGTGCTGAACCTTTGACCGTAGCACTGAAGCCAGGCCAGCACCTGAAGAAGTCATTCTTTTAGCTGTGCATAATTAACAGGCTGTTACAGTCACTGGAGTTCCTAGAAGGCCATATGATCACACACTAAGCCAGTGTATTATATAACCAGGCATTTTAGTAAAAAAATATTGGGCCCAAGTAGTGAAGCTCGGGTCAGAACTTTCCCAAAGTTCAGGGGTTTTAGCTGCAGATCTCCAGTCCTGGCCCATCATTAGTAAAAAACACGTTTATATTGCTTTAAACAAATACTCAACAATAATACACTAAGCAATATAAACTCTTAATACAAGATTGCAACAAGAATAAGCAGAGGGTGGCCTGTCTGCAGCCACATGCCAGGCAAGCAGGCAGGTATCCCATGTGAATTTTTGCAAAAGGATATTGGCAAGTGAAAAAAGTCTGACCCTGACTCCCTCAACCCCCGCTCCCGAAAATCTTTGGTTGAGGGCATGGGATTGGGGTGAGGGCCATGGCGGCCTCCCTCACTTCCTATATACTAATGATTAACATGTGGAAGCGGAACAAGGTAAGCAAGATGACACAAAATCAAAGGGGCAAAATTAAAAGGCAAGTGCAATACCCCAGTTAATCAGCTGCCAGCTGGCTCTTCATGCTGTTGGCACAAGGGAAGGTCATCCATGCTCTGGCAGCTGCATTATGGCTACACATTCTAAGACAACCGCCACCTCTCGCTTCAAGGGCAAGAGCCCCAGGCTGTTAAGTAGCTGGACATGTATTCCGTACTTGTCCAACACTGATAGAGACTAGCTGGGCAAAGCATTAAACCAGGTATTCAGCCTTGTTTTTGTCAAGAACAACAATGTCAGAAGGAAGGATGGTACAGTGGATGTGGGACTCAGGAGACCATCCTGTGTAGCCGTGGGCAAGTCTCTTAGTCCAGCCCATGCCTCACCGGGGATGGAGGGGTCGTGAGGATAAACTCCATTGACGATTGGGCGGTGCTGAGGTACTACGGAGCTAAGGACCAAGTAAGTCAGCTGAGCAGTTTGAATGCCTGGCACTTGGAAATGAAGCCACTAAATCTCCACATTATGATTTGTATTAACGCCTAGCGGCCCAAACAAGACCAAGCCCCGCTTTGTGCTGTGGTGCTAAAAGTCGTCAGCAGCCTGCACGGCCAAGGGCTAGTGGCTGCTTTTGCAAAGTAAGCTTTTTGCTCTTGCAGGTCAGAATCGGAGCAACCAGGACTAGGTTACCTCTAAAGTGGTGTCGGTCCCCTCCAGAGATGTAAAAGTTTGACCCCTAGTGGTTGTACCTATGACCTGCAATGCACGGTGTCACTCAATGAGTAATGGCAAGGAGCCTAGGGGGATGTCTACACTGCAATTAGCCATCCACACAGCTGGCCCGTTAAAGGAGCTGTTTAATTGCTCCAGCCTGAGCTCTGTCTGCTTCAGCAGGGACAGGAGCGTTCTCTCTCCCCATGCGGCTGGCTCTCTGAGCCAGTGCCCACTGAAGGCAGCGGACGGATTTCTGTAAACTCCACCAGCCAGTTGACTGGAAGGAACCCTGCCCGCTATTCAGACTGGGTGCTGTCGAGAGGTTTTGGCCATCAAGGAGAGTTGCGCATGCACAGCTGTAGGCGGGAAGCAGCCCTGACAAGCTCTCAGATCTCACAGCCAGGCTGTTCTCTCTTTCAGAGTCCAGCATCATTGTGGTAACATATGGTTCAATCTTGTCCGGAACCTTTTCCAATACTGGGGCCTCACAGATTCAGCCACTGCAGGCTTGACCCGTGGGTGGCATGGGCGGAGAGTTCTGTGGGCCCGTGGTGCCCAGGCACCAGGAATATTCCTGTCCCAGGGGCCCGGCTCCAGCAAAGTTTCCCACCTCACCCCCATGCTTCCCCTGGCCCCACCTGCTGCCCCCAGGTGATTTAAAACAGCCCAGGGGCTCCCGTCGCCACCCAGCAGCGCAACGGGGCTGAGCAGCTTCCTCCGCGCTCGTTCCACGTGGCTGCCGGCAGGCCCTTGCAGCCCGTGTGAGGGGGCTGTGCCGCTGCGCGCTGCCCCTGCCCCAAATGCCCCTGCAGCCAATGGGAAGCTGCAGGGGCGGAGCCTGGAGACAGCAGCGTGAGGAGACCCCCTGGCCTGCCCCGCCTAGGAGCTGCTGCCGAAGGGGGTACCCCAGGTAAGCATCGACCCCCCCCATCCACTTACAGAGCCTGCACCCACACCCCTTCCGCAAACACACCCTTCGGCCCCCAAATTTCCTCCTGCACCCGCACCCCCTCTCGCCCCCAAACTCCCTCCCAGAGCCTGCACACCCACCCTCTCCTGCACCCCTGCCCAGAGCCTGCACCCAGCACCCAAACTTGTTCCCAGAGCCTGCACTCCAGACCCCCTCCCCCACCCAAACTCCCTCCCAGAGCCCGACCTCTCACCCCTTCTGCAGCCAAATTCCCTTCCAGAGCCTGCACCCTGCACCCAATTCCCTGCCCCAGCCCAGAGCCCGCACCCCAGAGCCCGTCCCCCACCAAACTCCCTCCCAGAGCCTGACCTCTCACCCCTTCTGCACCCAAACTCACTCCCAGAGCCTGCATCTGCACCCCACTTGCCTGAACCCCAGACACCCTCCCCCACCCAAACTCCCTCCCAGAGCCTTAGGCAGGTGTGTGTGTGTGGAGTTTGCAGTGGGGGGGAGGGTTCTGGGTACCACCAAAATTTCTACAAACCTGCCACCCCTGGGGTGGTTCTCTTCTTTTCTTTGGTCTGCAATTGTACATGTCTGGCAGGTGCCAGCGTGCATGCCATTAAAGCTGCATCTCTGCCAGTGACCAGTCTGGTTTTACTGCGACATCCTGCCCAGGGGCACTGGGGTGACAGAACAGGTACTCAATTAAGATGCCAGGTTTTCTCATTGGTTTTCAAGTTTGTGCCTGAACTTTCTGGCAACTACTCAGTCCGTGTTACTACTTCTTGGGCTTTTGATGAGAGCTGAGTGTCTTATCAGCACCCCCCTTAGCCACCTAGCACTCACCCATTGGTGCTCTGCTTCACATCTTGGCCAACAGAACTGTGTGGGAGCAGTGGGCATGGAACTCAGATTCTTCTGCTTCAAGAGGACAGGCCACTACCACTGAAGGAGAATCTCCATTAACTGCTAGAAGTGTAGCGCTTACGAGACACAGTTGAGCAGTTACAATTCTGTCCCATAGAGGGAACTTCTGTTTAAACACATAAGCCAAACCATTAAAATGTCTGCTGAGAAGAGGTGGTCTAAAAGTGATTGGCAAGGGGCTATTTTTAAATAAGGTTTATGCCCTTTTATATTTCTTTATTGTATATTATGGAAGTCCTAAAAGGGGTCCTTCCTCCCCTCCCCCACAAAACAAGCTCAGCTTTGTTTCGTACTTTGAACATACCAAAAGGTGGAAAGTCTGGTCTTTCCTAGTTTTGCTGGAGGCTTTAGGGGGTGGGGTCTCCAACCTGTATAGAGAGTTGTTATCCCTTTAATGTGAAGGCAGGGGCTCCATCTTTAGCCAAGACATCATTTCCTCCAAATGTTCCGTAGCCACGGGAGTTAAAACAGGTGTGAAACAAAAAACAAAGTTTAAGCGAACTAACAGGCCCATCCCCTCTCAATTGCGTTCAGTCTCTTGGGATCACACAATTGCAGCAGTTCTCCAGTCTGCTGCAGCGTTCAACTGTAAAGACGACGAGAATTTTTAATGTAAAAAACAAGCAGAAAAAAAATAAAGAAACCCAACCCAAAGCCTTTCAGGCCTGCTTTATCCATCAATAAAGGGCACAAACCCAAGCATTTTCTGTCCTTTGCAGGTCACCTTTAAGGCCAGATCATCGGGTTACTGGTATCTTTGACCACAGCTGGTTGCAGCAGAGAATCCGAGGCAGAGAAGTAAGCAGCAGTGTGCAGCTGACTGCTGTCAATCTGCTTTGGGGGAGTGGGGCTACCAAGCTTGGTAGGAGCAGTGCTGATTAAGGAGAAAACAAGACATGGTCATGGGGGCACGTTAGGCAGAGCCCAAGGGGCTGTCTGGGGGGGGAGAGTCTATGCTAAAGGACCAGGTGGGAGGGGCCCTGAAATGGATGGAGCTGTCCCCCTGTAGCCTTAATCCATGCACACCTCCCTATACCCTGCTCTTCAGTGGCTGGACTCTGTGATGCTTGGATCTAGTTTCAGCTCTGCTTTCTGTGGCCCAATGATTCCCCACATTGTGTCATTTGCTCTTTGGTAGAACCCTTCCTTGAGTCCCATGGGGATTTCTGCTTAAAACCTGATGATATGACAGAGCCCTTTATTCACATCTGTCCAGCATTTAAAACCCTTTGAGCTACTCAGGTGGTCATTTAGCAAGTGAGCCTTTGCCACTGGTGCTGCAGCTGGTGTTCTCAGCCTGGGGCTCTGATCTTGCAGCTGAATGTCCTGGGCAGACATCCGCCCACACTTGGGGTACATCTACACAGCCCAGGTGGGTCGGCAGAGTGGGGCTTACACTAGTGCTCTAACAATAGCTCTGTAGCCAGCACTGTGAAGTTGCAGCTCAGCCTCTAAAGCTGAGGGACTGGGGGGAAGAGGGGTGGGGCTTCAGAGCCCAAGATCCAGCCCCAGTCACAACTTCAAAGGGCTGCCTGCAGAGCTCTAGTACAGCCCCACTAGCTCTGGGTGGCTCCCTGCTGTGGGCATTAGAGACATATCCCCTAGCGGGGCTTTGTCTGAGCACAAGGGTCTACCCCTGGGCAGAGGCCCTGAGTCGGCATGGCACTTAGGCCCAGATGTTTCAAGGCATTTCAGCATTGCAGCGCTGAGCATCACAGCGCCTGATTGAAGAGCCTAAGGCTCATTTTCAAAAGGCCAAAATTCCTTTTGACAGTCAATGGCCACACAACAACTCCCAACAAACTTCAGTAAATAACTTGGACTAGGACCAAAGGAATAATTCAGCCCTTCAATTTATTGTCAAATCATCATCCACTGCAATAAGGAACCAAAATCAACACAAAAATAAATTGCGGTTTGTGTGTGTTTGTGTGTGTATATAACTAAAAATGGCAACAGCAACAAAAATAAACCTTTAAATGAGTTCGTTATAGACAGTCAATATCATCATGTTACTTTGTTGGCTAGATTAATTAGGTGTGATCCAGTCCTAGCAATAGGTCTAAACATTGCCGCAGATAACAAGAATGCAACTCAAAAGCAGAAAATCAAAAACCATAAATAAGATAAGGATTGAAGTTACCCCCACTCCTGCACAAAAATATAATGGTGCTTTGTGTTGTATTTGTATCTGGTTTAGAGTGGATATTTTGTGCTAACACTCTTCATGTGAGCTTACATAGAATTCCTTCATTTAAATAAAAATGAAAAAAGAACAACCTTTCATAACTGCCTTTTTTCCTCCTTCCATTCATTTTGTTTAAATTATTTTTTTCTATACAAGGTAAGTACATTGTCTGTACAAAGTTAAATATACATATTTACAATCATACTTCCGAAGCACTTTAAGTCTTCTCTTCCGTTGATCTCAGCGAAAGATAAGTGTTTTTAAACCCAGGAGTATGGCTAATTTATCAAAACGTATTGCAAGTCATGCTAACAGTCAGTTAGTTGCAGTTACTGTTAATCAGTTTGTATAAAAGCATCGGCATAAAAATAGGCATTTTCTATTATTAAATATGGCTGATGCCAAAATAGCAATCTAAACTTTTGCTATTTGTACTGGAAATGTAGGAAGCAGTCTGATGCAACTGGTTTTATCTAGACTTTTTTCTTTTTGAAATAGAATTTCTATCAAAAAGAGCATTCATTTTTGACTTACAGGCAAGTATGTGGGCAAGCTGTGTTTTTTCAAAAAAGTACAAATATATGCAGCTGGTAGTAGCTGTTTAAACACAGCTTTACAAATTGGTTTGTCTTGCTAGTTTCATTAGGAGGCAGCCAAAATGCGTGTGTTTAATCAAGAACCACCACCACCAAAAAAAAAGCAAGCTCAGTAATATTTTGCTAGCATCTATCCGAATGTCTACAATAGAATACCAGGAAAAAAATAAATTCTTTATTGCAAAGAGTACACTTCAAAATGTGTGCAGTTATTCAGAGCAACATTTAGGGGGGAAACAGCCATGGGATTTGCAAACAGGATCTGTGCCCCCTACATTCTCCGTTATTTGTGTTCCATTTTTATAAAATCTGGGTTGATTCCTCATGGAAATTGTAACCCTGTTCGTTTCTATGCACACAATACGCTCACCCATATACACACACACACAGAAAAACCTGCAGGGGTGGATATTATGAAGCAGAATATTACCAAAGTTGAGGGTATTTTTTTGGCTGATTGCTCTGGATTAAACTGTCAGTTCAAAGCCCCTCCCCATTTGATAGAGTGCTACCTAGTCTAACCACATAAAACCGTTCTCTGCCTGCCATGTACGTTACGGTGCACATCACAAAGAAAGAATTGAGAATGAAAGTGGGAGGCAGAGTGAAAATTACCTTGCAGATGGGGGTAATCTCAGAGAAAGCCTCCCCCAGTTATAGAGAGGGAGCAGCTGCAGAGCTGCATGTTGCTCCAATGCATCACAGTTCCCATTGCTTTTTCTCTCACACAAGCAAAACCTATCGCACACTCTATTCTGCTGCTTCCCCCAACTCTGTCTCAGAGGTAAGTACTCAATGAAAAGAATGAAAACTAAGCTCTGTCCTCAGAACTCTTGGGGAGGAGGGGCAAATAACACAAAGGCAGCATTGTAAACTAGAAACTTTGTCTCTTTCCTTCAGCAAACAAGAACAGTAAGCCCAGCGTCACTCAGACCCAGACCTGCACATTCAACCCAGAACTGTACCACATAACCACATCCCCATTCCACTTCTCATCTTCTGTTTATTACATTAATAAATTTTCTGATTTCAAAGGTCTTTGCTACTTAAATGTTGTCTGGTAACAAAGCATACTAATCAGCGTTGCAGGCGCATGATTGTTTTAAAGGTACAGCAGTTTCACGTAGTTGCCTGGGAAAGTGCCAAACTGTCTTGTTCTCCGAGACGTACCTGTTGGGAAAGAAAACGAGAACGCAATTGAATAAGATGGAGCTACAGGGGAAGGTCACTGGGTTTGGAAATGGAAAGAGCAGCCTGCTTTGTTTGTAAGCCAGACTGGGTACAAATCATTGTTCTTGGCAACGCAGGAGAAGAGGGGTCCTGGTCAAAAATTCTGTTGTTCCTGAATAGAATTAACTGAAACACTTTTGTCACTAACCGCACTCATTTTGTTTTTTAATTTTAATACAGCAGTTGTTAGTGCTGGATTGACAGGGCTGCAGCCTACGGGCCAGACTCTGATCTTTGCTACATCCATTTAAATCAGCTGAAATCAATGGAGTGATTTGCCCAGGTGCGATGGAGAGCACAATCTGGGCCTGTGGCCTCAGAACACAATCGGGCCAGGCTTCCATGTGCTTTGCACACACAGATGGGCCTGAGGTCCAAAGAGCTCATCTCCCATTGCATTGCTTGTGGTCAAACTTACAAAAGAACTCAGCACCCAGCATACTTAGCTCTTTGGAAAATCTGGCCTGGGCACACACAGGTTTCATAGTGTGCCTCCGCCCTGCTCTGGAGGGAAGCCCTGCTACGAGAGAGGGGCTCTCAAGCCTCTCAGGGTATGTCAACACTTGAGTGAGGAGGAGGAGACATAACCATGGCTAGCTCTCCTAGACATAGCTCGTGGCTGTCTTGAGTGTCTCTCCACCAGGGAAGCTAGGAACGCACTCAGCTGTTAGCCTCTCCCCCCACTCGTGCTGCTGCGCTGCACTCCATTTCTAGCACGCTTGCTCAGTGAGAGCTTGGCAGGTATGTGTCCTCGAACTGCCAAGCACACCCCCGCTTGATGCATGCACATACCCTTGGTCTGTGACCCATTCAGCTCTTGGCATCTCTGCTGAGACTGCTACCAGGCATGCCAGCTACCATCCCTTTTGGAAACGGGCAGTGCATTGGTGTATTCCTTTTTTCTGCTTAAATGAGAGTCATAATCACCGGCTACTCCGCTGCCCGTCTACCAAACCCTTTCCTTCAAATCATTCTTTAAAATCCGCTTCTCTCAGCAATCCCCCCTCTAACACTCCTTTCCTGCTCAGCCCTTCCCCTGTGACTTGGCTTGTTCAGAGCAAGTTCCTTGAGCCAGGGGAAGTGTGTGTGAAGTGCAGTGCAGCCCTGCAGCACTGGATCAGTGCGGCAGTACAATTAGAGACGGCCAATTTTCTTCCTTCGAGACTTTTTGATGAAGAATGGCCCTTTTGGGAAACTTAAGTTTGCCAAAAGCTTTTTTTTTTTTTTTGGTTTAAAATTTTCTGCTGTCTTTAAAAAATAGAAATTTTGAATTTTGGAAATTTGGTTTTCTGGACTGTAGGGCTATTTTATTTATTTATTTATTTATTTATTTAATGTTTGTCTCCCCTCCACATATTTTTTCCTCTCCCCTTCCCCCCGCCACCAATTTTCCTTTCTCCACTCTCTGTAACATGTCAAAGCTTCCTCAACTTTGGAAAAATTCCAGAGTGGCCAAAGAAAAACTGAAATTCTGTAATTATGCCACCTTTCCAAAACTGGGGAAGTTTTGAAAAGTTACAGAGTAGCAAGAGGAAAAATGAAAAAAATGAAAAAGTTGGTGGGAAAAAATCCATCTGCCTGGATATCATTCCTGTATTGTTCTCAGTGGAAAAAATATGGGAAGAGAGGAAATTAAAAATGTTTCAAAAATATTTCATGACAAATTTTGGGAAAAAACCCCAAAACATTGCTCCATTTTGAAGCAATTTCCAAATTTTGACATTTTCCACTATTCCCCATTTTTTACTGCCTATAATAATAATAATTAATAATAATAAAATAAACATAGGATGCACTCACCCACAAACCAGCCATCATCGCATTTCTCCATGACATCTACAATATCTCCATCCCTTAGCTCCAGCTCATCGTCGTTCTGGGGAATATAGCTGTACAGGGCTTGGTAGCTAAGTCTAAAAGCCAAGAGAGGGAGAGAGATGTTACAAATTATTCAGTGAACTCTGCGGACATCCAATCACGTCCAATACACACTGCATTTTGAAAAGCTACCACATGTTTATTGTACATCCTATTGTGGAGTCCAAAACCAATTGTAAACCACCTGTGCTGCTAAAGCAGGGCTAGGCATTGTCACGCGAACACAGTCCCCAGCAAGGAACAATGGTACAGCTGCACTGCAAGGAGCATCCCAAAGAAGGAACTGGGATTAGGAAGCCACAACTTCCTCTTTGTTCTGCCCTTACTCCCAGGGAGTACTGCTGGTAGAACCAAGACTCCACCATTCCCCACCTCCTCCAAATTCTGGGTATATCCATTTCTGCCCTGGGCAGAACGGGAGTTCATTTGCTTGCTCAGGCCTCTAGTCATATTCCATTGCACACTGAGTGTCCTGGTGCCTGACTGAAATGCCTTTGAGAAAGGTTCGCTTTGTACACAGCAACTGTTTGAAGAAGAGTATAGACAGGAGAAATCAGGGACCAAATTCTGCTGAGATACACACATGCGACTCCACTGCAACCAAGATGGAGCCTGTGGGTTTGGAGATGAAGCTGATCCAAGCCCATAGCTCTGAGCAACCCCCGGAGCTTTGAGTGAAGTTTGGCTCCAGTTCCCAGCCTTGTGGCTCAGCCCTACCTCTCCTTGGGAGTGAAATCGGTGCTGGTGATAGGTGCCAAATGTCCAGCCCTGGAGACTCTAGTCCTCAAGTTCTCCAGAGACTAGGCTGGTGGGAAGCACAAGCTCCTTTGATGCTGCCCCACCAATGGACTTCAATCACTAATGTTTATCAAGGAGTTAGAGAGTAGTTTTGGCTGAGAGTTTCAAAGCCATCTAGGGGATTTAGATACACAATCCCCATTGATATTAATGGAAATTATGTGTTTAAATGCCCTAGGCCAGTGGTTCTCAACCAGGAGTATGTGTACCCCTAGGGGTACGCAGAGGTCTTCCAGGGGGTACTCAACTCATCTAGAACAGTGTTTCTCAACCTTGGGATGGCAGCCCCCACAGAGTTGCCAACTTTGGCTGGATGAATTCCTGGAGATTTCATCTCATGATATAATCTTTAATTAAAGATGAATCTTTAATTCCTGGAGATTCCAGGACAATCCTAGCCGCCAGGGTGGTCATGGGATCGCAAATGCTGGGGTGGCATTAGGGGGTGGTAAGTAGGGCAACTGCTTGGGGCCCCACGCCACAGGGGTCCCCGCAAAGCTAAGTTACATGCTTCAGCCCCACCACCTGGGGCTCGAGCTTCAGACAAGGCTCACAAGTGAAAAACAAGCTCAAGTATCACCCTGAAATATAAGTACAATATTTATATTCCAATGGATTTATTTTATAATTATATGGTAAAAATGAGAAAGTCAGCAATGTTTCGGTACTAGTGTGCTGTGACACTTTCGTGTTTTTATATCTGATTTTGTAAGCATGTAGTTTTAAATGAGGTGAAACTTGGGGTATGCAAGACAAAATCAGATTCCTGAAAGGGGTACAGTCGTCTGGAGAGGTTGAGAACCACTGCCCTAGGCAGCTTTGGGAATTTCAGCATTAGTCGCTAAGCCCATTCAGTCCTTGGTTTCTCTGTGGACACTGCCAAAAAGGGCCTATTGATGCCAGTGTAAGAGCGGCTATATTGTGCTGTGAACAACTAGCCACCTAGGAGCTACTGTGAACCCACCAACTCATTTCCTATGAATCAGATGGTAGGCACCAATCTAGGCTGCATTTGAACCAGAGACCTTCAGGAGAAAGTAGCAGGTTATGGAGTCTAATTCCCTGCACTAGCAGTCCCACCAGGAAATGATACTTTCTATGCATTTAGCACCAAATTGTCCACTCTAATTAACCATGTCCCACCCACTATCTGCCTGTGTCACACCTCTCTTGCCCTTGTCCCTCTTTATCTGGGCAACATCTATCTTAGGGGCTGATCCTGCAGTCACTCACTGCTGGGCATGAGGCTTCCTGTCATGAGTCCTACACCCTGTAGGAAGTATATGCAGGAGTGTGACTCTTAACTGTGAGATCTCTCGAGCAGCAGCTGGGAAGCTGATTCAGATCCTGTGTATGCACGATATACTGAACATTTACCCTGTGCTAATTTCCATTATGCTTTGAAGGACTGTATTACTTTACAAGCTTCCTCAAGCACGTCATTCTGTCTCCATGCATTGGTATGATGGGCCCGATTTGCTTTGCTCCTTGGGTAGTTTTTTACCCCGTGCAAAGCACTACCCACTCAGGATGCTCGTGCTCCCACTTCTACACAGGTGAAAATGACTTCACAAGGCAGTGAAGAATCAGGCCCCCTGGCCGAAAACTTGGGACACAGTTTTTCCCTCCATCTGTGTGTAAGAAGCAAGGATTCAAGCTGCAGAAAGAGACGATGTAGTACTGTCCATCCCAAGCATTCCAGAACCCCAAATCAGGGCACCCCAGTCATGTACGAGCAGCATATTGTGCCCGGTGCTGTATAAATACAGGGGTCCTGTTTTCAGGCTTTTCGCTGCAATGATGAGGGCTAGAAACTTCCTTATTTTTTTAATGAAAGCTGACACTATTGCATAATCACATGCCTCCAGGGCCTGGAGCTTTAAGGGAAACACCAAATAATGCCACACTTAACAGCACATGACAGATGCAAACCAGACCCCTGGGAGAGAGGGCAACCAGAGCCACTTACATGTCTCCTGGTGTTTGACTCCTGTCAGGGCTGGCTCCTTGTTGATGTGCTTGAGGTTGCTGAGAAATGATTAGAGATGGTTTATTGTCATTAGAGGCCACCGTGTGGAGAGAGTCAAGAGGTTGAGAAATAGCACTGCAGTAATGAACAGACTTTTCTGCAATGTTTATGATCTCATTGCAAACTGCTTCCTGCGTGGTAGGCAGCATTGACATCCACGGAACACCCATAGAACAGTCAACAAGGAATGGGGGGGGGAGGGAAAAATAGACAGGAAGAGATGGGACATTCCAGATGCAGCACATAAGTCCAGTCAAACAAAAGAGTTGTAGATCCAGGTAAATATCCAGGAAGTGGAGTGCAGAAGGGATCCAGGTGTAAGCATGGAAAAACAGGCAATACAGAAGAATTTGGTACTTAGTTGGAAGATTTGTTTAAAAAAAAACACACAATAGCATAAGAGGTTGCAATTAGTCAGCAGTGGCACCATTGCAATCGCTACAGTTGGAATACGAGAACACACACTCCAGTCATGCACTACTCATTTAACTCTAATCCAATACAGACAATGCAATTATACCAATTCCATGTTGGCTCTGGTAGTTTTTCTAGATGCTAAATTCTATTTCTCCATTACAAATACAATGATATCTAGATTTTTTTGTGACTAAGAAAGCAGCTGGCAACTTTAAATTCTATGAAGGCGTTACTGTCTGTCTACGACTGTGCATCTGATTGAAACAGTGGCCTTACCACATAGCTCTTTTCAGACTCTGTGAGATCTGGTCCTGCTCTCAGTGAATGGTGAGAAGGCTGTGTGATCACCAAGCAAATTATAAGGAAGACATTTTAGCAGAAGTTACATCGGTCAGAATAAAAATTAAAAAATGATGCACAGAAAACCAAACAAAGCACAAAACCACCCACCGCCACTTGATTCAGACAATAGGATTTTTTAAACAGGGGACATTGGAGAGTACAGCAATGCAATTGCATTGCAGCAGCATGTGTACTGCAAAGGTAATAGAATGGCAAAAAAACTAAAGGGTTAGCATAGGCAACTAGAGGAGGAGATGAAAAGATGAGACACAGCTAGAGACACAGATGGCAAACAGCATTGCATTGAATTCCTGTAGGGGAAAAAGACATGGACAGAAGCACAAGTGTCAGACCTTTAGGCCAAAGACCCTAATGAAAAAGGACATTGCCACTATCTCTGGAAAGGCCCTTGGAGACATTTAGGATCAGGGAAAATGACAGCTCAGCTGCCTCCTAAAGAAGAGTGGGCCAGATCCTCAGCTGGTGTAAACTGATGCAGCTCAGCTGAAGTCACTCCAAGTGCGCCACTGTCATAGGTGCGGGAACTGGGGGCGCGGGGGGTGCTGAAGCACCCCCAGTTTTTGTGTGGGGTCCTGCCTGCCACCCTGCGCCAAGGGTCCTGGTGCTGCTGGCCCCGCACCTAGGTCCTGACTCCCGGCTGCAGGACCTGCGCCTGGAGCTCTGTTCTTGGCCCCGCGCCTGGGGACTCAGCTCCTGGCTGCTGCCGGCCCCGCGCCCAGGGCTCTGTTCATGGCCTGCCACTTGGAAGCATGCTAGGTCCCCGCTGCCGCCGGCCCCACGCTGGAGGCTCTGCTCCCGGCCTCACACGTGAGGTCCCAGCCTTGGCCCCCTTACCCCTGTCTGCGTCCCCCCTTCCCCCTCCGAGCCATGGCCCCTCTCCTGGCCCCAACTCTGGGGTGTGGGGGAGGGTACAGACAGGAGTGAGGGAGGAGGTGAGGTAAAAAGTTTGGTGTGGGGACCACTGGCTTTCAGCACCCCCACTGTAAAAAATGTTCCAGCACCACTGGCCATTGTCACTGCATGGGAGCTACACTGACTGACACTAGGTGAGGGTCTGAGCTGTCACATGAATTTTAAGAATGCAGCAGCCTTTCAGAGGGACCAGTGCTTCTGAACAGAGATGGGCCTGGACCCAACCCCCACATCCACACACACCCAAGCTTTAGAGCCATTCTGAACACTGCCACCTAGGTGCATCTTTTCTTCCGCATTGCTCCTTCTCCACCTCCCCCCCCACCACCTCCCCATTGGAGAGCCATTCCCATGCCCTAGATTACTTTCAAGAAAATGCAGCTTGTCTGGAGACTCTCAAGGTACACGCAACTGGATGGAACATGAGAAAAATCCCACTACAAATATTTGCATTTACATTGCGATCTTGCATTTTTTACACACTCAGAACTCCTAAGGAAAGCAGTGGGCATACTGCATGTGCAAGAAGTGCAGGACTCGTCCTCTGTAGGGCTACTATTCTAGTCTGCAATACAGATGGGTTGCCTAGGGTAAGGAATGTTGCCACTAGCTGTGAGCTTTCAGTAAAACGCTAGACCCAAATCTTTTTCCAGAGGGTCCATTTCACTCTTTCCCCGTATTTTTTGTTCATTTCTGTGCACTCTCTGCACTGCTGAGTTCTCTAAAGGCCTTGGTGTGCTTGCAGCTCAGGAGAAAGGCTCCTCACGGCATTTCCAGACAGAGTGGAGGAGGAAATAAAGAACTTTATGGATGGCAGGAGATTTCCAGCTTGAGTTTGGACACTCAAGAGACTCAGCTAGTTCAGAGGAGCATAGCGGGGCTAACCTCAGCCATGGGGTAGCTCCCTTGAAGTTTCTGTGAACATGAGCTCCAATCTTCTGGAGGTTCCCCCATTGCTACATCAAAGACTAAAGTATCCTCTCCCAGTTCCTTCATCTTAAGGTCCCTGACCAGTATGCCCACCCAATCGCAATGCAGCCAGAAATCTACTCCAGTCAATCTGTCTCTCTGGGGATTAATAATTACTCCTGGATCATTTTGCTCAGAAACTATTTTTTCTGACTTTGTATGTTTCAGTAGAGAGAAAATAGAAAGCGATTGGGATGGTCTTACCACAATGGAATTAGAGCTCATGGCATTTATTGGGTAGTCTGAAATTGTTACAGGACTTTTGGAAGTCATTCCTGCATCAGTCCTCAAAGGCTAATAGGATGATTAGAAAGTCAAAATTAATATTCTGTAAAGGAATTCAATATAGTACATCAAAGGCAAAGAAATCAGAGTTAACTGAGGAGAGAAAAGCTGATTTTCATGGCTATGGTACACAGCATCTACACATAAGAATTATGGTTTGATTCAGGAAAACTCAGGTCTGTCCCATCCTAATACATTCCTTGCTGGAAATGCCCCTTAAGACCATAAAATAGTAAGGCCCATGTAAATGGACTCACAGGGAGCTGCACTGGTGCATATACACTGTAATTATATATATTATGTTTATACACTTACACCTGGATCCCTTCTGCACTGGCACATATATATATATATAAACATCTGGCTCGCCTCCCACCATGCACTTTCAGAATCTGATCATTCATCCCCTCCATAGCAAAGGCCTGGTGGAATTAGTGGGCATCTGTTCCTTGATCTCAGTAGGACTTGGGCCAAAAGTGGAGGTGATGAGCTGGCCCTAACTCAGGATTTGCCCAGCATGGCCCATGGGGGTACAGCTGGGAATAATGTGACGAGAAGGAGAAAAGGAAAATGTGGGCTGAACTGCAGGGAGAACCACTGGATTGTGGGATAATCTCCCAATGGTAGGAATGGAAACCCCAATCCGCTGCGATAGTAAAACTAGATAGGCACAAGCCTGGGCAGTATAGCGTAAGGACCCATCTCCAGCTGGCAGGCAGTGCGGGAGGGAAGAGAACGAGGCGACCTAAGAGGTAGATTCCAAGGCCAGAAGGGACCCTTATGACCATCTCGTCTGGACCCCCTGAGTAACACAGGCCAGAGAGCTGCCCCACATAATACCTAGAACAGAGCTCTTAGAAAAATATCCAATCTCGAGTTAAAAATGGTCAGTGATGGAAAATCCACCATGACCCTTGGGAAATTGTTCCAGGAGTTAATTACCCTCACTGTTAAAAATGTACACTTTATTTCCAGTCTGAATTTGTCTAGCTTTAATTTCCAGCCATTGGATTGTGTTAGACCTCTCTCTGCTAGATGGAAAATCCCATTATTAAATACTTGTTCCCCATGTAGATACTTATAGACTGTAATCTAGCCATTCCTTAACCTCCTCTGTGTTAAACTAAATAAATTGAGCTCTTTGAGTCTATCACTACAAGGCATATTTTCTAATCCTTTAATCATTCTCGTGGCTCTTCTCTGAAACCTCTGCAATTCATCAACATCCTTCTTGAATTGTGGGCACTGGATCTTGTCATCTCTACTTTCTGGAGGGGCGGGGGGAGAAGGGGAATGTTTATATAATCACATTGCTGTCCAACAAATGACCCTGCCCCCGTGGTTTTGTATTCAAATGGTCAACATATTTTAAAAGAAAAAAGATTTTGTAAAACCAAAATACCAATACATTGGGGATGCGGGGGGGAGGGGGGGCAGCGTTTAAATATAGCATGTATACATGGGTAGAGGGGCTTTCATTGGCACATTCAAATGTTGTAATTGCCCTCTAAATAAACAGACACACACAAACTCAGAGAGCAGGCTGAAGTATCTGATCATATGATGCATAAATTTAAAGCTGTAAAACAGAGGGATCTCTTGGAGAAATTAATCCACCTCCACCGGTGTTTAATTTAAACATAAAGCTCTATAAGTAACATACCGTACAAATCCCATCAAAGCAACAGATTTACAATAATGCTCAGTGCTACATCCTCACCAAAGCAAAGCGCTTAAACACATGCTTAATTTCCATGGACTGCAATGGCACTAAGGTGCTTTGCTGAATAGAGAGAAACTTAAGCACATGCTTAACATAAAGTTAAGTTATATTAACATTAACTATTTAGTCAAATGGCAAGAGCCTGCCTTGTTCCCCATGTCACAGGCATGAGTAATGACACAGCTTTGTCACGATGCCAGAATAAATCTGCACAATTTAATAGTTCAGGCACCCACTGAGATAGGTTTTTCTTGTTAGAAAAAAGCTCATGAGTGGGATTTTCCAAAGTGCTCAACACTGGCCCACCTCTTTTCCCATTGAAGTCAGTTGGTTTCAATGTACTTATTTAATCCAACATTTTTGCTTCCTAACCAAAAAATGCCTTTTTCCAGCTGTACCCCCTGTATCGCTCCATCCCTTCCAGGTGGGGGGAAGCAAAGGATGACCTTAACATAAACTGACAGACAATTGGTATCTTTTCAAACAAAGAAGCACAGCAGCAATGATACGTCTCCACGTGAATGGACTGTTCTGAATGAAAAGGGGGACTCCTCAGCTTAGCTGATGAAGCAAAGAAAAACTAAATCTATTACATATAGACCCCAGTAGAAAGGAGACCAAGAGCTCTCACAAAGGATGCTGAAAATGTCACTTAGAGCTGCACAAAGCTTGCTCAAGGTCTCATCTAAAGCTCTTTGAAGTCCACAGAAGGACTGTGGTGGGCTTCGGATCAGACCCTAGGACTAGCTCTATGGTAAAAATTTTTTTCCAAAATGTTCCCGTGCTACCATGGCACTGGCAGGCATTTTAACCACAGTTTCATGCAGCCCTTCTTTGAGCTTAGAAACACAGGGGGCCAGACGGAAACCTGTCTACACTAGTGCTCCTGCTGCTGCTTCCGCTGGTAGAGCTCAACTGGTGGCAGCAAAAGTGGGAAACTGTAGGGAAAAGAAATCTTAGTGTGGACAGAGCTTTAGGTAACAAATGAAACATAGCTGAATGGGATCCATGGGGCCACATGCCAGATACAAATCATGCGCTCATTCCACCACACTGTATGTTGTGTCGCCATTTCCATCAATGCAAAGCGGGTGAAAATCATCTCCATACAGATTTGCTAGTGTTTGACACCCACATCGCACTCGTGGAAATGACTACATAGGCTATGATTCATTTACACTACAGTCCCTCTGCACTCTCAGAGTGGTGTAAAGGGGCCTCAGTGTAAATTAGAATCCGTCTCACAAGTTGAAATGCAAAGGAAGCTCTGGCTGGCCTAGATAGACAGACAGATAGATTTATGTAAAACCTTTCACCTGTTACTAGATGTGCTTAGATGTTGTTAGATGTTTGGCTGTGTGCGTGTTCCCTCTGTGTGCTGCCCCAGTCCTGTGCAGACAGCTGGCATGGTAGACCTTGAGCGAACCGTTAAGGGACGAAGGCACCCAGCCAGGTTTACTGTCAACGAAGCATGGTACTAGTATCCTGCAGACTCTACCGGACCACTAAAACATGTATGCCCATAACAATGGACCAGCTCAGTGAATGGCGGGACTTTCCGTTCCTCCCTAGGCCAGACAAAGAGACTCCCTCTGAGATACATCTTTATATCCCAGTACAAACAAGTTAGTACTGCCTCTCTGACATAGTTAGTTACTGCCACTGATGTGGCTAGTTATCACTCATTATCTGTACATGATGGTTCGATCAAAACATCTCTATTACGTACTGTCATCCTAACCTTATCTTTTAGGAGGGGTCAGTGTGTTCCTATTATTCTTGGGGAATGTTTTTGTACCATCCTTGGGATGTTCTGGTATCACTTGATATCGAGATGTGTTTGCGTGAGTACTCTGTGCTTAGCACTTCTTAGGAATGTGTATTTCTCCAATATCAGCCCTGTTCTTGCCAGATTCTGTTGGCAGGTCCTGCCTTATACCAGGCCTCTGATACAAGGGCTTATGTCTCAGGCTCTCTTGCTACTACATTCCCCCGCTTTTTGTCTTTTTATGGGGAGGATGTTTACCCATCGTCCTGGAAAAATATAATGCATGGACTGAAGGTGGCCCAGTGAGCTAAACACTGTTATGGGGCCCCCTTACTTTCCCATCCACACATTCATGCCTCATGTATCCCTTAGTCTGCACATTCCCTCATGCGACTGATGGACAGATTTTATTTTCCAATTGTTATCAGTCCCTTATAGTGGGCCTGGGAATATTAGACCCGGGACTTTGATTGAGGAATGTAGTTTTATGATTGAACCTTGGGGGCACTCCCAGATAATTAATACATATGAATAATATGGATATGATATATATATATTTGTAGTGTATATGGATATATATGTATGTAAGGTAAGTGGGGAAGTGGGATAGCGGGAGGAAATACAAGGAGGATGGTGCAACAGGGGAGGCCTCCTGATTCATACTGAGAAAGGGCAATCGGCTAGTTATCTTACGTGCCTGTACATGAAAGCAAGAAGCCTGGGAAACAAGCAGGAAGAATTGGAAGTCCTGGCACAGTCAAGGAACTATGACGTGATTGGAGTAAGAGAGACATGGTAGGGTAACTCACTTGACTGGAGCACTGTCATGGATGGGTATAAACTGTTCAGGAAGGACAGGCTGGGGAGAAAAGGTGGAGGAGTTGCACTGGATGTAAGAGAGCGGAATGATTGCTCAGAGCTTCAGTATGAAACTGGAGAAAAGCCTGTTGAGAGTCTTTGGGTTAAGTTTAGAGGCAAGAGCAACAAGGGTGGTGATGTGGTGGGAGTCTGCTATAGACCACCAGACCAGGAGGATGAGGTAGACAAGGCTTTCTTTGGACAACTAACAGAAGTTTCCAGATCACAGGCCCTGGTTCTCATGGGGGACTTCAATCGCCCTGACATCTGCTGGGAGAGCAATTCAGCAGTGCACAGACAATCCAGGAAGTTTTTGGAAAGTGTTGGGAACAACTTCCTGGTGCAAGTGCTGGAGGAACCAACTAAGGGCCATGTGTGATGGTGCCCCCCATAAGGCTTTATGGAAATATGCTTATGAATATTTGACATAACTAAAATATGTTCTATGCTACATATGCCATGTAATACATCTATGTAAAGGTTATAATCTACGGAATCTATTAATCCTATTTGTATCATTTTTGTATTCGAAGTTATGAATATTGGCCGTGTACTGGCTTGATTTCTGAATAACCTTAGTAGAGCATTTGGTCAGTTTCTGGAGAAAGGAATTAGCAAAGTTAAGTGCCCAATCAAGAAGCACTTAAGGAACAATGCATCTTGGAATGCTCCAATCCACATAAGAAGTCTTCCTGGAGACATTCAAGGTGCCATGTGGGCAATGGCTTCTGCCTGTAAAAACTGTGAGACATGCATGGACATGTGACTTGCCCAGGTGACTCCAGAACTCCATCTTGGAGTTGGACTTTGCATAGGCGAGAGGAGGGGGTCTGCACCCACAAGAGAAAGTCTATTTAAGCCCGTGGGAGACCCCTCCATTTTGTCTTCAGCTGGCTAAGGAGATAGCCTCTCCACCCCCAAAGATACCTGAAAGAAACTGGAACAAAGGACAGTAACTCCGGGGGTGTGAGTGCTTGCTGGACCCAGACTAGAAGGAAGCTAGTCTGTAAAAGAGAGCTTACTGGAACTGGTGAGGTTTTTATCTGTATTCAGTTTGATTAGACATAGACTTGCGTGTTTTATTTTATTTTGCTTGGTAATTCACTTTGTTCTGTCTGTTACTACTTGGAACCACTTAAATCCTACTTTCTGTATTTAATAAAATCACTTTTTACTTATTAATTAACCCAGAGTATGTATTAATACTTGGGGGGGGCAAACAGCTGTGCATATCTCTCTATCAGTGTTATAGGAGGCGAACAATTTATGAGTTTACCTTGTATAAGCTTTATACAGGGTAAAACGGATTTATTTAGGGTTTGGACCCCACTGGGAGTTGGGCACCTGAGTGTTAAGGACAGGAACACTTCTGTAAGCTGCTTTCAGTTAAGCCCACAGCTGTTAGGGGTCGTGGTTCAGACCTGGGTCTGGGTTTCCAGCAGGCTAGCGGGTCTGGCTCAAACCAGGCAGGGCACTGGAGTCCTAAGCTGACAGGGCAGGAAAACAAGGGCAGTAGTCTTGGCACATCAGGTGGCAGCTCCCAGGGGGTTTCTGTGATCGAACCTGTCACACCATGCTCCTCTTCACCTGCTGTTCACAAACAGGGAAGAATTGGTAGGGGAAGTAGAAGTGGGTGGCAACCTGGGCATCAGTGACCATGAGATGGTCAAGTTCAGGATCCAGATAAAAGGAAGAAAGGAGAGCAGCAGAATACGGACCCTGGACTTCAGAAAAGCAGACTTTGACTCCCTCAGGGAACTGATGGGCAGGATCCCCATGGAGGCTAATATGAGGGGAAAGGAGTCCAGGAGAGCTGGGTGTATTTTAAAGAAGCCTTATTGAGGGCACAGAAAGAAACCATCCCGATGTGCAGGAAGAATAGCAAATATGGCACTTGACCAGCTTGGCTTAACAGAGAAATCTTCAGTGAATTAAAACACAAAAAGGAAGCTTACAAGAAGTGGAAACTTGGACAGATGACTAGGGAGGAGTATAAAGATATTGCTCGAGCATGCAGGGGTGTAATCAGGGAGGCCAAAGCATAACTGGAGTTACAGCTAGTAAGGGATGTGAAGGGTAACAAGAAGGGTTTCTACAAGTATGTTAGCAACAAGAAGGTGTGGGACCCTGACTGAATGGGGGGGCAACCTAATGACAGATGATGTGGAAAAAGCTGAAGTACTCAATGCTTTTTTTGCCTTGGTCTTCACAGACAAGGTCAGCTTCCAGACTGCTGCACTGGGCAGCACAGTATGGGGAGGAGGTAAGCAGCCCTCAGTGATGAAAGAACAGGTTAAGGACTATTTAGAAAAGCTGGACATGCACAAGTCCATGGGGCCAGATACAATGCATCCGAGGGTGCTGAGGGAGTTGGCTGATGTGATTGCAGAGCAATTAGCCATTATCTTTGAAAACTCGTGGCGAGCAGGGGAGGTCCCGGACGATTGGAAAAAGGCAAATATAGTGCCCATCTTTAAAAAAGGGAAGGAGAATTGGGGGAACTGGTCAGCCTCACCCGGCAAAATCATGGAGCAGGTCCTCCATGTGTCCAGTTTTGGACCCCCCACTACAAAAAGGATGTGGACAAATTGGAGAGAGTGCAGCAGAGGGCAACGAAAATGATTGGGTGATGGGGCACATGACTTATGAGAAGAGGCTGAGGGAAGTGGGCTTATTTAGTCTGCAGAAGAGAACATGGGGGGGATTTGATAGCAGCCTTCAACTATCTGAACGGGGGTTCCAAGGAGGATGGATCTCGGCTGTTCTCAGTGGTAGCAGATGACAGAATAAGGAGCAATGGTCTCAAACTGAAGTGTGGGAGGTCTAGGTTGATTTTTAGGAAAAACTATTTCACTAGGAGGGTGATGAAGCACTGGAACGGGTTACCTAGGGAGGGGGTGGAATCTCCATCCTTAGAGGTTTTTAAGGCAAAGTCCTGGCTGGAATGATTTAGCTGGGGTTGCTCCTGCTTTGAGCAGGAGGTCCGACTAGATGACCTCCTGAGGTCTCTTCCAAGCCTAACCTTCTATGATTCGATGTATGTGTACATATAATACCACCTTATAGTCAAACATAACAATAATTTTTCAATCTGGTGTTGTAGTTTGGACCCTTTACTTTGGTGCTGCATATAGCAACACACTGGTGACCACCGACTACTGATCTGGTAAGTAAGCAAGCTGTCCTCTGTAGGAATCGCAATCTAACATGACAGAAAACCACCAGCTAGGGAACCCCCTTAGCCCCTCCCTGCAAATCCCACTTAGTGTAATAAGGTACGGATGTGCAGTAAGGGTAACCTATAACATGAATAAACAGTACTACGTGGGGCTGGGGCGGCACACAGAGGGAACACACACACAGAGGGGATTGTAAATTTATGTAGAATTTGGCCCATTTTAATGTATTGAGTTAGTACTAGAGATAGGAGTGAACCAGAATCCCAGGCCAAACAGCCCCACATGTGAGAGGGTCTAACATCTGGAACAAAACTTGGCTTTGAGTTTCACAATTAAGAGCTGCTCTCTAGAATGAGCTCAACTGGGACTGCAAACTGAAAAACACCCACAAACATTGAGGATGAGCAGTGTCGAAACTGAGGTCCAAACCTGGATCTGCATTCTGTAGCTCAGTTTAATTTCTGCTAAGAGCTCGTCTATATGAGGATATATACCATCATTACTACTGGTATAACTCCCACCTGTGGACACTGATCCAGAACAACAGTGGCCTTTTTTCGGTTTTACTTATGTCACTTTTATAATTATACCAGTATAGGAAGGCCAGAACATTTCCCCACATGGACAAGACTTAGTGCTTTTAGCATTCAGTTAAAAATAATAGAAGGCCAGATCTGGAAACTGGCCCATGAGTTGGTGCCTACAATTCTGCTCATGCAAACAGTGTCTCCACAAGCCATTCAGGTAATGGGATATCTATTTGTGCATACAAATGTGCTAACTGCACCCTAAGTAACTGCCCACAAACTTGGAGGGCAGGTTGAGGCCTCTCATAATGCAATGCATAATTTTAACTTGATCTTCACAATGCTGTAGTTGTCATGGCATATGGAATAAAAATGTTGGCTTGATAACCCCCCGAAAAGGACATCACAGTCATATTATCAGCAGGGCAGAAAATCATAAATAAAACAGCATCAGTTCAGAGTTTAGTCTGAAAGTGCATCCTTAGCTTTATCATTTTGTGATCACATCCTGTTCTCTCTCTCTCTCTTTCTCTCACATACACATGGGGAAACACATGCACGCATGCACACACACACACACACAGAGCTATCCCTTGGGTACAGTGAATTGGGGCGCCTGCTCCA
Source organism: Chelonia mydas (assembly GCF_015237465.2). Classification (NCBI taxonomy): domain Eukaryota; kingdom Metazoa; phylum Chordata; order Testudines; family Cheloniidae; genus Chelonia; species Chelonia mydas. The sequence goes on from NC_057853.1 coordinate 51,745,640, forward strand.
GGCCCTGCGCTTTGTGGGGGCCCACGGGTGGGGAGATGAGGTGGGTGGGTGAGCGGGGTGAGGAGGCGAACAGGGAGGTGAGCAGGGGGAAGCGAGGAGGAGCCCCCCTAACAGAACCTCGCCCTTCCCCAGAGCCTCCTGCCCACTGGCAGGCCCTGCTGATCAGCACCTCCCACTCCCTCCCAGCACCTACCACAGATCAACTGTTTCGCAGCGCCAGGAGGCGCTGCAGGGGAGAGGGAGGAGCAAGGGCGCAGCATGCTCGGGGGTGGGGGCAGAACTGGGTGGGGAAGAAGCAGGGCAGGAAGAAGCAGGGTTGGGGTGGGGCCTTGGGGGAAGGGGTGGAATGGGTGCGGGGCCTGGGCGGAGCCAAGGGGAGCACCTCCCGGCAGATAGATGCTAAGTTTCTAATGTCCCGGGCCCCGCACCTCCCTAGGGACAGCCCTGCACACACACACACACACACACACACACATACACACACACAGCGCTCCCAGTAGGGATGAGTGAATTAAATGCTAGGAGAAAACACAAACCCACACGTAAATTGCAAATTTTGATTTTTTAAAATCTGAACTAGAAACAAACCCACCCTTAGGGTCAGGTACTTGGAATCTAAATCAAAATGGTAAATTCTGGGGGATGGGACTGGGAAGGTGGCTGTTTAATGAACATTTGCCCATTTAAAGCCCTTGTCCCCAGGGGAAATGGGGACAGAGGTGAGCGAAGGGAAAATCATAGGCTCAACTCCATACTTCACCCTCAGAGAGCAGCTGATGATCAGGGAAATGACTAAAAATGGCAACAGGTGTCCAGATTCATACTCCATCCATGAATTCTGGATCAAATTTGCACACTATACAGGTGAAAACAAGATTGTTTCCCAACAACCAGCACCCCACACTAGCCTTTGCAAAGAGTGTGCTTTCTCCTTCATACATTGCCAGCCAGTGGAAGTGAGCTGGAAGTATACTGATGTGTAAACAGACTAGAATACCTCTTACTCCTTTCGGAGGAATAGAGAGGAGGGGGTATCAGCTGTTCAGTGCTGACACTGAGCTGTTTATGTTACAACAGTATTAACACTGGCTCCTTTGGTAGTGTTTGTAGGGAATTTGAGTGTTAGTGGGTGCCACAGAACCAGCTGAAAAACCAGGCTGGACATTAGCAGCTATGCCAGAAACACTCTCCCCTCAACACAAAGCAATCAAACCAATAATCACAGAATTAGCCACCCACTGTCCTACAGATATGAGCCAGATCCAAAACTCTGGATGCAAACACGTACAAACCCCATGCCCCTAACTTTGGGCCACTTGAAATCTGATCCTGAAGTTTACAAGGCCCCCCTACCTTCCTAATGTGCTGAGCCAGAACTCCAGCTTCTAACAGGTCCTAACAGCTTTAAGTGTTCCCACTCCAGCTCTGAACGCTGCAGCCTGAGCCCATCTTTACTGGCCCGTACCAGAAAAAGGTGGTTAGTAACTTTTGGAAGCAAGTAAAAAACAACCTCTAGAAAACCATCTTCTTGATACATTACATCCCTCTTACTCAGAGATGGATTAAGATTTACTGGGGCCCTGGCACAAAGAACATTTGAGCCCCCCACACCCAGCCACAGGGCCCCACCCCCTGCTCCTCCCCAAGGCCCTGGCCAGGCTGGAAGTGGGAGATGGACGGTAGCAAAAGCTTCCCAGGGATCCCGAGCCACCTACCCTGGGTGGTGAGCCCTGGGGGGCAGGGACACGGACTGGGGGTTACTCTTGGGCACGCTGGCCCCCTGCCCAGGGCAGGTGGAGGGTCTGGGGCTCCCCACAGTGCACAGGCGCCAACTTCCTCCAGCCTCTGGGGGTGCTCAACCCCCTGCTCTGACCCAGGCCTTGCCCCCTTCCCTCAAACCCCCACCCCGATTCTTCCCACCCAGTTCCACCCCCTCCCTGAGTGGGCCCCTTTCCCACGCCTCCCTCTCCCCTCAGCACCTCCTGCATGCTGCAGAACAGTTGATCGCGGTGGGTGGAAGGCACTGGGGGGTGGGGAGGCTGCTGGTGGTTGCAAAGCACCTGCTAATTTTTTTCCCTGGGTGCTCCAGCTGGAGCACCCATGGAGTCAGCACTTATGCCACAGCAGCCCAGGCTCCCTGGGCTGTTCTTAAGTGATCCACATAGAGCTGCTGAGAGGGGATATGGAGCTACGAGGGTCATGTGCTCCCAAAAGCCTGGCATCACAGAAAGGAGGGGACAGAGGTCAGCTCCATTACCAGTTGCAGTGAGCAGCAAGAAGTACCTCTGGCAGAATAGCCCCTTTGCGCTGCACAGAATGCCCCTCGGAGGTAACAGACAGAGCTGCCGGCTCGCAGGAAAACAAAACCTCCTGTGAGCCCCATAGACAGCCCAGTGATGGGAGAGGGAACCAGAGGCTAGTCCCGCCCACACATCACCAGCAGGCCAAGTACTCTTGGTTACACATGGGCAATCTAATGAAGGCAGTGGGGTTAGGGCTGTGTGGGGCTCACCTCGGGGCAGGACCCGAAGGTGATGGGGAAAGGGAGGATGTGGCTGCACATGGGTCACCTGAGGGTGTGACCTGAAGGTGACAGGACAGTTGGGGTGGGGACCAGAGGTCAGGATGTGGCCTGCTGAATCATTCCTGCTGCTGATGCTACAAGGCTGGGAATACCTTAGCATGACTCCCAGCTCCTGGGGAGTTTGAGGCATTCGTGCCACTGAGACAATAAGTGAGTACAGGACCCCGTGAGGTGGGTTTGACCGTCACTCACCAGAACAGAGCTGTGCAGTGAGTCACCGTTTGCCGGTGCTGTCATGGGGAGCCACAAGGTCCTGCTCAGCGGGGTCACAGGGAAGGAGCTTCAGTCCCTGACAGAGAATACAGAGCAAGGAAGGGGCAAGGCAAGCCCTTGCAAAGGCTCCTTCCAGCCCAGATGCTGCTCGTCCTAGTCCCCTGCATGAGCACCTTGTGCCCAGATGAGGTGCCAGTGCCAGGGCATGGCTGAGCACTGCCACCAAGAGGCAGACTGTGGTTGCTGATGGAGACCACAGCTTCCAGCAAACCCAGGGTAGCAAGTTTGGGGCCTGGGGGACCTGCGGGGGGAACCTGAGACCTAAGTCTCCTGGAGAACAATGGGGTGAGCCCAGGGAATGGGGGGGGGAAGTCTGGGGTGAGGGGAGGAGACTCAGCGGGTGGGGATGGGAGCAGGGGGTGGGGGAGCAGGGGAAGAAGTGCCTGGGAGAGCTCCATGCGGGGGAGTGTGGAGGGGGAATTTAGGCACCCTCCTATCTACCACAGCTGGGCAGCTTCCAGCCTGGCCAGGGGTGGAGCCTCAAGGGGAAGAGGAGGAGCAGGGCAGCAGGGCCCTTGGTGGGGGGAGAGGAGGAGCTGGGGGTGGGGCCAGAGTTCCAGCACTCCTGAGAGGGCCCATACATTGGCTGGGGTTCCTGGGCCCGGGCCCTATTGGCCCATGCAGTAATCCACCACTGCTCTTACTAATTAGGCTACTGATCCCTCCAGGGACTGACCACAGCAACTCCAACTGAAATTCACCGTAGCTACAGGCACTCAGGATCTGACAGGATGAAATATGTCCTAAGCTAACACTTCAGAGGAACTTAGGGCCAGAGCCTCAGCTGGTGTAAATCAGCTTAGTTCCATTGACTTCAACAAAGCTACACTGACATATAGCCACTGAAGATTTCACCCACGCTGCTTAGTCCATCATTTCCACAGTGCCTGGAACTAACTTTAAATAACCCATTAACAGGCTTGCTGTATTAAAGACAGCTGATGTACTTCACCTGTGAAATCAACATATGGACAAGCAATCACATGACAAATTAATGACAATAGGATGGAAACAGCTCCAAGCCATAGAATAATTATCACCAACAATGGTTACCTGGGGCATTCTGACCCTGCGTGTAAGTCTAGGAGGTGGTTGTATTGTGACAGCAGAGGAAGAAAGTGCAGAGGAAGAGAGAAGAGCAGATGAAGAGAATGAAGTGTCTGCAGTCTTTTAAAGGAAAGAAAAGTTGGTCAGCTAAATGCACGATTTCGTATCAGAATCACTGCTATCATCTTTTGTGATACGAGCATCCTTTATATATACACTTAAATTTGGTGCACACATTGCAAACATCACTCCATGCACGAGACAACACACCTTTCTAGCTTATCCTTCTTTGCTTACAACTGCACTGCATTTTAAAATACGCAGAATGTTAAGCTTTTGTTAAGCTGCTGGCAATACATAAAGATGCTAAACTATATGCTTTTGTAAAGCTTAGATACAATTTTGGTTAAGATCCTGGTTAATTTCATATTAAAAAAATATAATTTGGTAGCATGGAACACAATCTCAGAAGGCATTTTTCCCTCTCTTGTTTAATTCTGGCCCAGATTTTATGTTGCATCAAGATCATCTTGATACAGGAAAGGGGAAAGGAGTCAGTTCCAAACCTCTCATTTTGAAGCTGCCAAAGCCACAGCCTGGGTGTAAGCAAGAACAACCGAGGGGGCATCTGTAACTTACTCCAGCTGGTTATGGTCTCCAAGGGACCATAAATCAGTCGAGCTTTGGAAGAGTGGGGGGTGTTGGGGGGGTGTTGAAGCCAACTATGCCACCTCCTGCTGGTTGAGAGCTCCCCTAAGATTCCTCTATCCTTTTAATGGAGCACAGCTTGCTCTTCAGCTAGAAGTGTATATATAATTTTAAATAACTGACTCACTCTTGGGAGAAAACACTACTGGCTTTAATTCTTATTTGCACTAAGGTCCTTTTATCCCACTCTGGCAGTGTAAAGGGGCGTTACAGTGGGTGTTAGTGACATTTACATAAAGGGACGTGTAGGGTAAATGAGAATCGGGCCCACTGAGTTTGTTACAAGAAAAAGTGACTCCTGCACTTTAACTAGGTGGCTGTGCAAATATACAGACCCCGGCTAGAGGTTCACAGCACCTCAGGCTCCATTAGGATGAGAACAGCATAGGTGCTTTCTCTAGCTAGGATTAAATTTATGCTTCAGGGCATAAACTGATCACTAGTTAGGGTAAGGAAGGAATTCCCTGTAGTCCATTGTTTTTGTACAGGGAGGTGAATTGCATGCAGGCTGTGATATGCCTTCTTCTGCCACATCTAGTAATGACTACTGATTGGGCCAGGATAGCAGACTAGACGAGGCTTTGGAATATTTGGCCAGGCAATTCCTACTTTCATGCCTATTCTCAACTAACTCTTGCTACATCCTTGCTGAATCCACTTCTAGGCCATTTTAGCCCTCTGCACGCTGGAGACGGTATTGCTAACAGCCACTAGCTAGCTATAGTCCATAAAGGGATAGGCAACAGCTACTGGCTCTGTGCGGCCAGCTGAGCAGTAAGGATTTGAACACACAAGTAAGCGTAGGGTTTCAGAATAGCATACACATGCAGGAGAAGTACCTTGTTTGCTCTGCTTCGAATCTCTCTCAGTTCACCTGTCCTTGTGCCTCTTTTCTCAGCATTATTTCCCTGCCCAGTAGTGATTAGCTCCTGACATAATTGGCTTTCCCCAAAGGAAGCAAAGGGTCTCTTTTCTGGGCTCATACTCTTGTCTAGATTTGATGTTTTCAGGCAACCCTCCACAGAGGTCTGGGGCATGAGATTAGAGCCTTTGTCTGTCTCCTTCCAACCCTCCCTCTCACTGTTTCTGTGGCCTTCTCTATTATTTCGGACCTTGGTTTGGTTACCAATGACGTCACTGAGCTCGGAGAGGAAGCTCTCGGGTCTCCCAACAACCGAGTGAGGGGTCTGACAGCTGCTCAGGTTGGGGGAAGGGCAGCCAAAAAACTTTTCTTCACTTTGCGGAGTGGTATGACTGAAAGTGTGAGCAGAGGACGGTGGCCTGGAGGGGAAAGATGGCAGTGCGGATATAATGGACAGTGGTGTGGAGGAGCCCGAAAGGTTAGAATGGTGAAGGCTAACAGAGGGGGAGGGGCTGGCTGCAGCTGAGGGCGAGAGATAGTCGATGGGACAGAGACAGTCTTCGGGGACAGGAGGCAATGGAGGGGTTATGACAGGAGTACTGCTAGGAGACACTCCCACAGTCAGGGAAATCCACTCCGTCGTGATTGCCTGCACCTCTGGAGACAGGGTGTGGCGTGAGAAAGGCAAAGGTGGAGGAGTTGGTGTATGGAGCAGCTCAGAGCCAGGAGACTTAAAGGAAAGAAAAGGAAAAAAAGATAGAAATAAGCCAAATGACAAGGAAAAGTACAAAATTCTCAAACACACGTGAAGGCAGCGGGGAAATGAAGAGTGAGTGCAGGAAAGCAGGCGACACAGCATGGAGGACAAACTCTCGCCGGGGGCTTCATGCAGACTGCGAATCCTTACTCACACTGAGTAGTACCTTGCCCCTCAGTTACTGGAGCCGTGGGGCTGCTGAAGGAGCCAGCACTGCTACAAGGCAGGGAGCATCCCGGGAGTTGGCTCTTTGATTTTAAAGCAAGTTCTAGGTTTATGAAGCTGGAACAAAGATGGGCTGAACTCTGCCCTTGTGTGGGGGTGCAGGGCTCTTGGGCATGACGGGCTTAGAGCTTTCCCTGATCATATGTGCGCACCAGCCATGCTTTGCAGGAAACAAGAACAAAAGGAAGAAAACAACTGCTTTTACTGAGAGAATTAACAGAACTGCTGAAAAAACAAAGAAAGGGTGCATACAGGACTTCCAAACCAAGGGGAAAGCTGGCAGCAAGGCGGCAGCAGGCATGCCATGGCGACGTAGGATGTGCCAGGCCCACACATACTGAAGCTGAGATTCACTTTTTTAGGGAACCCCAAGAAAGCAAGCACTGTCTCCTCTTCACTTAATGGCAAGGAACAGAAATACCTGCTAATAGCACCACTAAAGGAAGACAAGGACAAAGACACTGACTGTAGCCCTGAAATTTCCAATCCTTCTCTAGTCTCTGTTGCATGCCCCAACCTCCTGACTCTCCTTCCCCAGCATTACGCACCGGAAGGTCTTGTTGTGTATGATGAACAGAACCAGCTAACACCTTCCCTTCCCTCCCTCACCCGGGGACTCAGGCCGTGCATCTGCACATATCATGTATGTGCTCAACTTTAAAGCAAAAATGTTTGCAGGCACAGGGTGAAATGTATCAAAGGCTATAGAGCCCCACAGCCAGTCCTGGATCTGAGATTGCCACTACAAACAGGACAGACTGCAATCCCAAACTGCCACCGGCCACTGTCTCTGTGATGGATTTAATTCCGCAGTTTTGCGCTCCTAAAGGGGTCAGACTGGCAGGCCCTAGAGACTCAAGCCTTCCATTTAGCTACTGACCATGTACAGCATGGGCAATGGTAACTCAGGCCTCCGACACACTGTCCTGCCTAGCTGTCTCAGCCCTAAGCTGGAGTTGCTATGTGGAGGGATAATTTAGACCTTGATCTAAATCCCATTGAAATTGATGGAAGGACTGCCGCTGACCCTTTGTCTCAATACCCTTTTAATCAAACAGGATGCCCATCAAAGTGATAGTTTGACTTGCGTAGGCACCGGTCTCATCAAACTGGACCAAAGTCACTGATTTATCCCCACAAAGGCACTGAAATTCACTCAACTTGCCATCCTTGCCAACCTAGCCAAGGTTCAACCTGTGATCAGAGATGAAATGCTTTCTGTTCTGTCCCAGTCCTCCCAGTCACTCAGTCTTTCTGGTAAACGAAGTGTAACACCTTCGGCTCAGCTTTCCCTGGGCCGGTACAATGGGAGCGAACTGGACAGGACAGATGGTGCTGCTGCACAGTACACCCTAACTTTGGCTGGGGATTTCTTCCTGCACACAAATGATTGCGGCCTATTGTTCTGTAAGGTCTAGTAACTGGCTACATCCAGTCTGGGTACCTGCGGGGAAGTCGTTGTGCTGCGATTAGGGGAGTGAGACATCGGCAGCTCAGGGTAATCAACAGCATTCTTCACTAGTGGCCGCTTGAGCACGTCCACATAAGTGACAGGGAAGATGCCTTGGCGGTTGGTGCCAGAGATTTTCCCTTCATACCAGTTCTCATCAACTCGCCGAATCACCGTGATCCTTTCGCCCTGCAGGAGAGAACCATCACATAGCACTGATGCTAACCCAGCGTGTAAACCTGCAGCACAGGAGATGAGAGCCCTCGCCCCAGCTGAATTCAAGCCCTCTGTGGCATGTAGCCCCACCCTCCTTGACATGGCAGCATGTTTCTGAGTTCAGCTGACTGGGGAGGTTCACCTATCCTGAAGCTAGCTCAGGCTGTCTGCAGACTCAGGCAGGCAGCAGTCACTCTTGGGTCACATTTAACAGAGTTTCTTTGCATCCAGGGTGCAAGAAACATTTTTTTAATATGAAAGCTGAGGTTCTGATCTCATTGTGTGACTCCCAGAGCAGAGTCCCCAAGCCTTGCCCCCAATCCTCTTCCCTTCTGTTCTGCTGACAAAACACACAAGAAAGACTTTTGAATCCTGATTATAAACTGCAAGCTCCAACCTTGAATAAAATGAAAAAGACAATAGGGAACATGGAATTTTAATATCAACACACGTGCAATCATCTGCCAGCTTTGAGATGGAGAAATTTTGCTGTTTAAGGTACTTTAATAAATGCGTTTAGTTCTGCTCTGAAAAGTGACTCTGAAAATGGCACCTTCTTACTCCCTGTCTGCATTCATTGCCTTACATGGGCACTACAGTAACACAGATATGTGTTCACTTCTGTTCACTCTTGTGAGCTGGTTTGGCTCAGCAATGCTATGGGAGAATAAGCTAGTCAGTAATTCATCAATGGAAAGTTAATGTTCCCAGTGCAGAGTCACATTCTGCACCTGATTTTACACCCATGCAACCCCAGTGATGATAATGGGGCTAAACAGGTGTCCCTCAAGGCCTAATTTAGCATGCAGACCCACAGCACCAGCACTGCACCCATGCTAGTCCCTCTGGTGTGGGAATACAGCACGCGCGTGCTTTCTTGGATATAGACAGCCTCCCTGCAAAACACTCATCACAATAAACTATGGTGATGGGTGCTGAATAAAACCCCCAAGGATTAGATTAATCTAATTAGATTATTCTAACATGCACAAAATGGTTGCCAATTTTAGTGGATCATCTCCTTTGAAATGATGCACCATCTGGTTTGTTTTGATAAATGCTTTCACCCAATGAGGGTCCTACCTTTCTGAATGACATTTCCACTCGAGTATCCCCATTAAAGTTAAATTTAGCAACAGCATCTCCATACTCCAATACTTGCATTGCGGCAAGCTTTTGGGGCTGGGCTTTTTCAGCGGGCGGAAGTATCTGAAAGAAAGAAATGAAGTCCAATGACCCATCAGGAGCCCACAAGCGGGTTGCTCTCAGGAGGAGCTGTGGCTCTGGAATGAGAACATTTCAAAAGGAAAGAGTTACCTCTATGTAGGAGCGTGGGAAGATGCCGACTCTGCCATGGTGTTCTCCTTCATACCAGTTCTGGTCAATCTGCTTGTAAATGTAAACAATGTCTCCTTTTTGAAGAGGAAGTTCCCTGTTAACAACACATTGGTTACAGCTGAACTGCATACTGTCCACAAACAAAGCACAATGAATTTCACTGCAGGAGAGAGCGGCTGTGTATATTCACTCTGGTCATCCAAAGTGCCATCCTATATACCTGCTGGGTATCTCACACTTTCCAGGGTGGTACCTATCAACCCATCTGCTGCAAGGTGGGTTTGGGAAGAAGCATATAAATCACACTCAACCCTCTCATCTAGATGTTACCCTGTTGTTCTTACAATGAGATACCAAGGTTTGCTCACTGTCTGGGTGCATTATGGGTGTGGCTTTCCATAAAGGAGGTGTGGCCAGACCTCATTGAACATTTTCCCCTTCACAAGCAGGGGAAAGAAAAGTCAAGGAAGTGTTAAAGCACTAGCCACTGGCTGCCCATTGGCAGTGCCCACTTTCCTGCTTTGGGTCAATCATTTCGCCTGTACACTTGTTCAATTCACAAGGAGATAAGTGGGACAGGACCATTTTGAGAGAGTTTAAGAGGAAGCTAATTTGCTGATAATGGAACCACCATATATATGACACTCCAGGACATTCATGGCCAGCCAGCCTTTGCAAGCATTACGGACTTTGCTTGGACCAGCAGTGGTATTTGAACTTGGAAACTTCAGCAGGAAAAGCAGGAACTTTTCAGCTTGAACAAAAGGACCAACTCCCATCACGAGCAGCTGTATCATACTCTCAAACCTCTTCTATGGGCCAGCCAACAGTGAATGACAAAAACCCACCCTGTCCTCTCCTAACATGGATGACACAAGCACCTCTCTCTCTTGGCCACATCAACATCAAATGTACACAGTGAGCAAGTGAAAAACACTGTTCTCTCAGGCTGGGATCTGAGCAACCAACTAGGTTCTTCCTGCCTCTTAAAACACCACCAGTAATAAAGATACCGCAGGCAGGACACAACTGGCAACTCGGCTTATGATGGATGAAGTGGAGTTGAATCCAGCTCACCCTCCAGGAGGGGCTAGCAGGAACAAACACTTGTTTGTTTCAGTGAAGCAACTGGATTTGCCTCAAAGACATATGGGGAGCAGATGCACAGAGTATACAAAGCTACTCTACTGACTTGAAGGACTTGCTTTGAATTACTGGATCGAGACACACTCCAGAAACATTAATCAGTCTTATTATACATCCTAAATGTTGCATGATATGCAGAAAAAGCAGACAGAGAGAGATAGAAACAGCAATATCAAGATATACTCACTTTAGTGTCTGTGCTTTGAAGTCAAACTTGGCTCTAGCAAGTCTCATCTAAAGATTGAAAACAACAAATTAAAACAACAATTATGTTTTCAACCCATTACTGAAAAGGCTATGGAAATGCTTCCCAGCCCTTTCAAAGACTAGCACAAATCTGGGGGTGAAACTAGCAGATCTTAGTTCAGATATTCTGCTGCATGCTTCTTGCCCCAGAGTCCAGATCCGCTCTGTGGATCTGAGAGAACTTATCCCTTAATAGGCCAAGTGCCACCTTCTGGTATAAATGTAACCAATGGCAAGGAAAGCCCTACAGCAGGGAGTTTAACGGAAGTAAATGTTTAAACATGTGACCATGTCAAACCTTGCTGAACCGGACAACTGCCCCAGTAACTACAATGAGTCTGTGGATTAAGGATCAAATTCCCCTTGGATAAAGGAAAAATTTGCTGGCCAGCAGAAGGCAATAAGGTGATACTCACATGGGACTCACACGCCACTGAAAATCTATTGTCCACCTGCACCGTGGCCCATGTGCTACTATGGTCACTGTTTCAATTGGTAGGAAAGAGACAAAGGCCAGGAGGAACTGAAGAAAAATAAGCATGTGTCTAAAACTGTCTCAAGTTAGTTAAAAAGGTAAATAGGATGTGTTAAGAGCACGTCTATCGACAGCTTTTAGGGGGTGATTTTGTTGGCTGATTAAAATGGTCCTAAAATATTTTGACAATTTTTAAGCCACTATGTCAATAAAATAATAATATAAAAATAATTAGCAATTTTAGAAATAAAATAATTATAGTTGTTGGTAATATAATAATCATAATAACTAATAATTGATTTAGTTGGGGATTGGTCCTGCTTTGAGCAGGGGGTTGGACTAGATGACCTCCTGAGGTCCCTTCCAACCCTGATATTCTATGATTCTATGAATATCTTACACTCACATGGCACCTTTCATTCTGAAAGATCCCAAAGCACTTTAAAAACAATGGGTTCATTTCTGGCCTCAGTTACACCCATGCAACTGAGAGCAAAAGTTAGTCCTGCACACAGGAACCACCTCACTCGTCACTGAAATGCAGCCACCTCTGGGGTGAAATACAGCAGCTGTTTAACAGCACACAGCAATGATACACAACGCTTTAAGGCGGGAAGTGGCATGTGGCCACCTAAACACCCCAACTCTTGTGAAAAGTGCCATGGGAGGACTTGAAAAGCATCTCCTCCTTTGTCTCTTTTAGAGGGACTAAATCATGTAATATTTAGGAAACATGCTGGGAATTCTTCCAACTCTTTCCTAGAGCAGTATGGAGCGTCTTTCAAAAGAAGGAGAACAGCATAATCTATTTCTAACAAAAATAGAGGACAGTCACATGACCAGGATCAACAAGACATGAAGTTTCTAAGCATAAGGCACAGACAAGAAGACAATGTAGCAGTCTGATGCAAGGGATGTAAAATGCCTTTGATTCACTAAAAGTAGCTGATATTTAAACGCATGCATCACAGGTGTGCACCAGCAATTCTCAGCAGGCATGCTTTAACATATACAGCTTGGTATAGAGATATCAATTAATTTACCAGGCACGAGAGCCAAAGCAATTCTAAATGAAGCCAGAATGGGAAAAAAATAAAACATTCTCTGGAGAGCTAATGTCGGCCTAAAGCGCAACATTGTGAGAGGCAAATATTGCATTGGGTCAAGCAGCAGACTGAGGTAACTATAACAGACCTCTGACCCAGATTTCCTCTTTGCTGTATCGTCTACATTTAGGAGGTCCCCAAACCGCTCATTAGTGATAAACTGATGGTGCGTTGGAATAACCCCTGTGTGCCTTCTAGCTGCAATATCAGCTTCTTCTTGCTCACGTTTAAGTCGTCTCTGGTCCTCTAAAAGTTTCTGCCATAAAATTGCATAAAATGGGCAGTAAATCATCTAGTTTAGGGCATTTGAAAACTGCCAGCAAATGTGACTTTAATACAGAACTTCAGAGGTGCCGGCAAATAGCAGCAGCTTTAGAGAAATATACACGATCAATTCTATCAACTACACAATGGTTCCCAGTTGATTAGCTTGGCATACAAAATACATTCCATTACAGTGTTTTTAAAAGCAGATTATTGGTAGTTCTTAATGGGATCATTTACAATGAAAAAACTCAGCATACCAAGGACCCGATCCAAAACCAATGGACGTCAAGGGAAGTCTTTCCACTGACTTCAGTGAGCTTTAGATCAGGCCCAGATGGTCATTTAGACACCTAACTCCCATTGACTATCAATGGAAGTTGAGTGGCTAAATGCCCTTTGTGACTTTGCAGATCTCTCCCTAGTTGCTTATGGCTCACATAACAAATATCATCTAGTAAAACAAGTAATTCTCTCTAACAAAGTATTTCCGACTTCCCCATCCTTTGGCAGATTAGTGGAAACGAGGGCCCTTGATCCCACATTCCATGGGTGTAAGAGTCCATCCACCTGGATCTGACTGCAGGAGTGGGGTCCAAGCTTTGTGCTAATTCACCCAAGGGCCTTAAGTGCCAATGAATTCAGATCATTGCTATTCATATATTTTACAATGCAAGGAGACAGCAAAAGATGTGTTTGCACAGAAATTAAAAGGAGGGCTTAAAAATATTTCAAAGCAACATGTTAAAATTATTCAAACTCAGAATATAACATGATTCTTCAATGAAAAAATATCCCCCAGTTTAAGTCACTGGCTTTTCAGAGAAGCAGATAGGTGGCTAATTAAAATTAGTAACCTCCCAGAGTGCCAACAGTTTGTATCTTTCTTCAATATTGAATTTAGCCAGTGTTTGGAAAGACTGGGTGGTTCTCTTATGATATTAGTTTGTATATATACTGGCCAACAATTTCAAAAGGGGCTGGTGAATTTTGGGTGCCAAACAGAGACACAGTAATGTATTCAGAGATGGAATATTCAGCTCTTTCTGAAAATGAGACCCATTTAAAATGTCTTAAATTGGGCACCCAAAATTGGGTATACCCAAAATCACTAGTTGCTTTTGAAAATCTTGTCTTTACCAATTAATGCTTGGCTGAAGAGACTTTGCTGACACCATGTTAGCTTATAGAAAGACCACTTTACCCTCCTATAAAGCACACCTGCTGAATTATAACAACACAGTACATCCTTACTATATCGTCCTTCATTATTACGAACCTTTGGCCATAACAAACCCGGTACCTTGATCCCAACTACAGTCCCAGAGCCCCAGCCCCACTGTGCGGGGCTCACAGCCAACTACCTGGAGCCCCACTCCTGCGGGGGCTGACTGCCTGGAGCCCTGACACCCACAGCTGAAGTCACAGATGTTACCTAAACTCACCCTCCCTGACTGACTCCTAGCCTCAGGTATCATTATTAATAATAAATTAATGTAGCGAACACTTTTATCTAAGGCCACTTCATTAACTTACTCCAGCAGTGTATCATTCATTTTGATTGTCCTTTCGCTGTAATGAACCCCTGGCTATCATGAACAAAAGGCTTGAATTCCAACAGGTTCATTAGAGCGAGGGTGTACTGTACTTCTCTAACAGATCTCAAAACACTTTGCAAACACTAATGACCCTTCATGTCATCCTTGCATGGTTGGTAAGTATTATTTTCCCTATTTAAATACTGGGTAAGTTGAGGCACAGAGAGGTCAAGAAGTGACTTGCCCAAGGTCGTACAGCAAATCAGTGGCAGATACAGTAATAGAAATCTGGAGTCCCTTGTTCTAACTACTACATAACACTTCCTCCATAAGTAGGTACAGAGATGCAGAGGCTACGTAAGGGCAAATGGTGTACTTCCTGTATATTTAGCTGTTAGAAATGTTTCTAAACCACAAGGAAGGGCTTTACCTCTTTATCATCATGACGTCTACGAGTAATTTCTTCTGGAGTTTCCATGTAATCGACTGGTGCAAAATGCCTTGGTGATTCTGAATCTACTTCAAAACAACACAAGGCAGTTAAAAAACAAATGGACTTATCTTGTGTCACCAGAAAGGAAAAAAAATATTTTAACAGCACTACAATTTGCTTCCATTACAGCTGAAAGGATTTTCAGTTGCTGTTGACCAAATTCTCAGTCAGATATTGATAATGTTTTGGAATTTTTTTTTCCCTTTTGGGCTGTACTTGCGAACACAGATTGAAACAAAGGATAATACAAAGGTGGGAAAGTGAGTAAAAACATAAAAAAGACTTTGTGAAGAAAAGATTTGCTGCCATTGAAATATGATTTAGCATATTACCATCACCACCCATGCAAACACATACAAACATGACTGCACACTCAGAAACAGAGAGACACAATTAGACCTGGAGGAACTGCTCCTTAGAAAACCAAATTAACTGGGTTGATGTGTTTTATTCACACATATGCAAGTGATACGGGATTAAGAATATCTCATTGCAAGATTTTCACATTCTAGGAGTTGCCTTTAAGACAAACTGAGCTGGATGGCAGCTGTTAACGAGTTCTGAACAAAAATGCTAAGCAAGACACGCAAAGGACATCAGACACACGAGGAAAATGAGCATTGGGTGATGCACAGGCGGGTCAACAAAAAATACGGAGAAAAAAGCAAAGTGGGAAGACAGATAAAGTAACAGTGGTAAAGTACACAAAAAGCCACCTCCAGGGTATGTCCTGAGTTCGCTTTGCGAGTTGTTGTTTCTATCCAAGCTGTGATAGAAAGCACATGGAACAATATTCCCATTATTAAAGGAGTCTGGCGTATCAGCTCGGAGAATGGCACTTTCTGGACTGGATTCCATGCTGGGGAAATGGCTAAGCCTTTCCACAATGTCAAAGGAAGACAGGCGCTTGGGGGCCAGAGGTCTTTCTTCACAGCACAGTTTGTGCAGGGAGTGGTGACTCTTTTCCGCCTGGCATCCTCGTGGCTGAGCTGCATTATTCTGGTTCTCAGTGCTATATACTAGTGGGACTCCCAGGCAATCCGGGGGAGGAGTCTTTCTGGGGCTGTGCTGGAAGGGCTTTTTCAATCTGAAGGGAAGTGGGCTCATCAGATAGACATTTCTCGGGAGCGCGTGCCTGTCCCCGTGGGCATCCCTTTTGGAACTGGGATTCTTGGAGGCTTGCTGTTGCTCGTGCCTACGAATGGTGGTGAACCTGGTGTAGGAAGCTGGGCAAGCTCCTTTGCATTTGTTTAATTTATATTTCTGGGGCCCGTTGGCATGGCTGAGGCTGCCGCCACTGTCGTTGGATGCGTTGGACTGGAGATCAGTCTCGTCCGTGCAAGCCGAGAGTGTGTCCATGGGGACAATGTCACTGAGATCTGACGCCAAGTCCTCCACATTACTGCAGGAGCGAGAGGAGTTGTTGGCCATGTTGGCAGCATCCTTTTCTTCTTGGTTTGGCTTTGGCGACTCCAGGAGGGATTCTGCTGAATAGGCCGAGCTCAGGCAGCTCTTAGACTGGGGAGAGGTGGGCGATTTGCTTTGTCCACTGGAGAAGTTGAGAGCTGGCATGGACCGGGATCTCTGGATCAGCTGCTCAAAGGCGGTAATGCGGGATGAGACAGTGTCTTTGGGGATTTGCTCCGAATTTTCCCCACCGGAGCTCTGCTCACTCCTGTCCCTCAGCTCGTTCTCAAACTGGGATGCAATATCCCTCACGCTGCAGGATGAGATGGTGCCCAGGTGGATCCTGGACCTGTTGATCTGATGCATATTTTTATACAACATTGTAAACTCCATCCCACTCTTCCTGGGAAGGTAACCCTTCCTAGAACTGGTGCTGTACTCCTGCAGGCTCAGAGTGCTGCTGGATTTGGTGACATACTCCTGCTTCGATTGCATGAGAAGGTTTTCTACACTTTCCCCTACATTGACCAGGAAAGCTTTTTTGTTATCAAACAAGGCACTGGAGCTACGAAGGTTCTCACAGCTTTGCGCTTTTTCATGAGGCAGCAGGATACCCTTTGTGTCCTGCACAAGAGCAGCAGGAGCAGCTAGTTTGGGTTTGAATTTGGAAGGGAGGATTTCAGTAATGCAGGCTTTTGCAGCTGATAAGGGCTTCTTATGTGTACATGCATGACCTAACATACTGGTATGACTAGCGTTAAAGGTTCGGCTATTAACTGAAGAGGGTGCAATCATATGAGCATTCCCACCTTTACGATCCACTGGTAAGCATGCAGAATAAAATAAATACAACCTGTTAGCTTAAATGCTTGAAAGCTATTGAGATAGGAGAGATAACATGCTTCGATGTCACAAAATGCACTTTAAAAAACTGGTGTTCAAAAGAAAGAAAAGCAGAGAGACAATGCACAAGCCATGTTATAAAAGCGAGTGCAAAGATACAGCTAAATTCTGCAATGCTGCGGAGTTTCTAAAATCCAGATTCAGGCCTGGAGCACTTGTAGGGCCCAATCCTGCCAAGTGTTGAGCATCCTCCACACCATGCAGGAGGCACTCCGCATCTAGCAGAATGTGGGCCTTAGCAAGGATGCAGAGGGATTAATATTGCAAAAGCAGCCTCACTGTGAGCCAGTGATCAGACCAACCATGGTCCTGCCCACACAACAGCTGCCAAATAAGTTATTCCTGCCAGGGTCAGGCAAGTCAGGGAGCGTCTGCACTAAAACAAGTGGACCAGGTCTGCTGGCCCTCAGCAGTTGTGCTTGCTGGGAACTGGCTGAGCATGCTCTCTGCACCGTTTGCACAGTTATGTTTGCTAAAAGCAGCTGGGAGGTGAAGACAGAGACTCCCAGGTGTGATATGCTATTTTGTAGGAGGATTGGCTTGGAAAACAAAAGAACCAGCTCCTCTGTCCCCAGCCATTTTTAGCTTACAACCAGCTCAGAGATGCATCAGGCTCCTCGGCTGTCCCAGTATGCTACAAACTCCAAGGCAGAGGCTCAACAGTGTCACCAGTCTCTGCTGGGCTGGCTGCTCTCTTTGTATCTCATGGGCTCCAAGGCAATTGCCAGGTCGAGAGGCGTCCCATGCTTCTTTGAGCCAGGAGAGCCCCAGAGTGCATAGCACTGAAATAATGCAGACGTGCTCAGGCCAGCAGACACTGCTTGACGTGATCAGACTGCACATCAGGAACAGCAGCAACAGAGGGTGGCAGGAAGAGGACATCAGAGTACTGCGGGGAGGAAGAAAAAGGGGAAGGTGGTGTTGGCTGACAGTTGGAAAGAGGGAGGCAGAAATAAGGGAAAGCAAAGGGAAGAGTCCTGACCCTACTGGTAAGCTGGAGCTGGTGGAGGATAGGGTTAAGGGAAAGCATGGCCAGGCTGGGTGGGGAGAGAAAAGAGGATGAAAGGCAGAGAAGGAGAGAGGAATGACAGGTAGATCTCATTAGGTTTGGATAAGGACCCAACTCCACTTGGCAGTTCACCCACCTCACCATGTGTAATGGAGGGAAGGGGTCAGTGCTCTGCTAACCTACCTTTAGTAGAAGCAGAGCTAGAAGGACGCTTGAGACCGCTTAGCCCCTGCAGCGGGATATCACCACCTTCCAGCACACTTTTGTAAATTTGCCTTTCATTCTCCAAGCCAGCAGTGTCTGCTGGCGCTGGTTCCAGCTCTCTCCTTGCTGCCTGGTAGCTGGGTAAATATGCTGAGCTAGAAAATGGGTTAAAAAAGAAAAGAAAGAGAGACTGATTTCTCTCTCTTCTTGTGTGCTTAGAGAGCATCATGAACAGGTCAGAGGAGATCACTCGTGAACCCGTGCTTAGCGGTGCCTGTGATTCTTACACCTCTGCATGTCAATACTGCTGAGGTAAGATTTCTAGCTGAAGACCATGTATGTATTGAAATCACACTTGAAATACTTAGCATTGCTATAGCATCCTCCATTCCACTGTCTCAAGGGGCTGTACAAACTACACCTCTCTTCACACCTGAGAGACAGGGAATTATTATCTCCGTGTTTTATAGATGGGGAAATGGAAGTACAGAGAGGGTAAGTGATTTGTCTAAGGGCAGGTCTACGCTACAGATGGGATCGATGCTCTGAGATCGATCCACCGGCGGTCGAGTTAGCAGGTCAAGTAAAGACCCACCAAATCAACTGCGGATCGCTGTCCAGTCGACCCCTGTACTCTACCCCCGATAAGAAGAGTAAGGCAGACCCCGCCGTAACTCGACCTAAGGTATGTTGACTCCAGCTACATTATTCATGTAGCTGGAGTAGTGTTGCGCAGGTCGACTTACCACGTTAGTGTAGACATACCCTAAGGCTATTCAGTGGCCGAACTGGGAACAAAAACACACCTTCCAGCACCTAAGCTTCTGCTCTAACCACTATTCCTTGCTGCCTCCCATTCACAAATAGCATAGACTGTTTCAAATTTAAAAAGTATATTCCTGGGGTTAAATTCTGCCCCAACCTGCATGGCAGATCTCAGTTCTTATGTTCTTTTCTGTCCACATGCACAGAGCTCCCCTGTAGGAAGAGCAGAATACTGGAGTCCAGATCTGCCAGGCAGGTGCAAGAGCAGAATTCTGTCCCTGGCATTAGACTGTGAGATTTATTTTAAAAATAGACATGACTTCATTTGTTTAGGCCAACAAAAACTAAAGTGATTGATTAGAACTCCATGCAGGCCAAGGTTAAGGAATCTCCCCAAAGGCATGAATCTTAGAAGTAGTTTCCCACATAGTATTATTCCTACAGCTCACTGTTCTCTCCCAGACACAAAAGGTCAACATTGCCACAGTATAAATGACTTTTCCAGAGGCAGAAGACATGCTAAACAGTCAAGCAGGGTGTGTGTTTCATTGGAGCAGATCTCATCTGATACCAGTGCTTGATAGGGTTGCCAGGTGTCCGGTTTTCAACCAGAACGCCCACTCGAAAAGGGACCCTGGCAGCAGTGCTGACCGGGCCGTTAAAAGTCCGGTTGGCAGGGCTGGCAGGCTCCCTACCTGGCTCTGTGCAGCTCCCCGGAAGCCGCGACATGTCCCTCGGGTCCTAGGCATAGGGACAGCAATAGGGGCTCTGTACGCTGCCCTACCCAGAGCGCTGGCCGGGAACTGCAGCCAACAGGAGCTGTGGGGGCAGTGCCTGCGGGTGGAGGTAGTGCACAGAGCCGTCTGGCCGCACCTCTGCCTAGGTGCCGAGGGACATGTCACCACTTGTGGGGAGCCACCTGACATGAGTGCTGCCCAGAGCCCATAACCCGAAAGCCCTCCCGCTCTCCAACCCCCTGCCCCACCCCTGAACCCCCTCCCACACCCAAACTCCTTCCCAGAGCCCACACCCCCCAACCCAACCTCCTGCCCCAACCCCTCACCCCCTCCCACACCCAAGTTCCCTCCTGCAGCCTGCACCCTGAACCCCCTCTTGTGCGCCAACCCCCTGCTCTAGCTCAGAACCCCCTCCCACACTCCAAACCCCTCGGCCTCAGCCTGGAGTCCCCACTTGCACCCCAAACCCCTCATCCCCGGCCCCACCCCGGTGCCCACACCCCCAACTGGAGCCCACACCCAACCCCCTGCCCCAGCCTGGATCCCCTTCCCGCACCCTGAACCCCTCATTTCTGGCCCCATCCCCAAGCACACACCCCCAGCCCAGAGCCCGTACCCCCTCCTACACCCCAACCCCCTGCTTCAGCCTGGAGCCGCCTCCCACACTCCGAACCCCTCTGCCCCAACCTGAAGCCACCTCCTGCACCCCAAACCCCTCATCCCCAGCCCCACCCCAGAACCCTCACCCCCAGCCGGAGCCCACACCCCAACCCCATGTCTCAGCCCAGTGAAAATGAGCGAGTGAGTGAGGGTGTGGGAGAGCGAGTGACAGAGGGAGGGGGGATGGAGTGAGAGGGGGGCAGAGCTTTGGAGAAGGGGTGGGGTAGGGGACAGGGCCTCAGGGAAGGGGTGGGGAAGGGGATGGGGCAAGGGTGTTTGGTTTTGTGCAATTAGAAAGTTGGCAACTCTCGTGCTTGAGCATCTTCAGCTAGACACTCCACAATGACAATAATAATAAGATGAAATCTTATTATAACAAAGCTATACTGGGGACAAAGTATGTCCTGGTAAGTTTAAAAAAAAATCAAATCATTTATTGATTTGAGGAAACCATCTGAAAGTTGGCTAAGACCCCATGATTCCCAGATGTATATCTGATTTGTGTGAGCAGCAATAACATACCAACAGATGTATGTGTGTGCTTGGTTACTTGGAAGGGACATGGCGCCTGATGGGTACAGCTTCTTTCAATGACTCAGAAAGCCATTGATGGAGTTGGAATTACAAGACATTTGGTCCTTTCATGGGATTTCAGTTCCTGGAGTGGGGAGGAGATCATGAGAAGACCAGATCTCCCATTAGTTTGGGCCCTGGGGTAATAACAGAGCTAGTGAAAAGCAAAAGACAATTCTTTGGCTCCCAGGCAAAACTCCTATTGGCTTCAATGGGAACCACAGCCAGAACCACAGAATGGGTACCACAAACACAGCACTATGCAGCCTGAGTCAGGTTTACCCCAATGTCTGGTTGTTCGGTTCCTGAGGAGCCCAAATGGGCAGCCCCAGTGATTACAGGCTGATATTTACTCCCGGGAGGTTCGTGACCTGGGAGCCGGATATATTTTAGCCCAGTAATTAAAGACCAATGACCCAGACGATCCTCTCTTGGGGAAACACCTGTGGGAGAGGAAGTGTTCGGGAGACTCCCATTGGCCCATTGTTGACTTCTCCCCCATCATTGCCCACCCTGTGAAACAGGCTGCAGGGCCTGCATCCAGTATCCATGGGAGGCCAGAGCCATCGGCATGGAGGCGCTATGACTCTGGATCTGGCAGCCAGCAGCATCCCCGTGCCATGACAGCTCTGCTCTACTGAAGCCACACTACAAAGGATTCCTCTGGCCCGTGGTCACCCAGGGGAGAGGGGTGGCTCTGAAGAAAGGACAGTAAAGCCCCAGGCAGCATTACCTTTTCCACCTAAGCTCCACAGGGCTGGAAGGGGAACAATGTGCGACTCCTCCCAGGCTACCCATCCCGTCCTCCATCCTCTTTCCCCTCCCACAGCACAGACCCCCAAGTGCTTCAGTGGGGGCAGGAAGAGAGGGGAGCCTGTGCTGCTAGAGGTAGCACCCCCATGCTCTTCCACGGGGGCAGATCCATGTGCAGAGAATACCTTCCCCCTTGCATGGAAATTTCAAAAGAATGATCCCACCCCATGAGCTGAGAAACAAAAGATCAGGCAGCTCTCCGTTTCCTTAAAACATTTACTGTGGGCGCAATGTTTGGAGGTAGTCATCTAAACAGGCACAGATGTGGTGGAAGTAAGTGACGTGCCTTCACTGAAAATCTAGCCTTGGTGTATCTACATAATGCAATGTAATTATATGTACACCGACATAACTTCACATATTAATGTGTATACAGACTTTTGACCATTGTATCTACACTAAATATTGTGAGGAGAATAGATACATATGGGAAACTGATTAAACAGAATTCATTTTAAAAAATTAGAATGAAACAAACACTTAATCTATATAACTGGTAATTATGAGATTATAACCACTCCACAGAGTTCTAGGGAGGCCAAATTCAGGAATTTTGGTTCACCGCTGTCGCCAATAATGAGCATATCATTTATTTATGGAGAGCCCAACTTAACTCCTACAGCAGTCGATGGTGGAGTTTGCTTGGACTTTGGTGAGAATTGGGTAGGGCCCTGATGGAAGAATGAAGCATACTGATTTCAGATGATGAAAGTGATCCAGGAAAGTAGCAGTCAAGGTAATCTGATGAAAGGGAAGACTTACAAGACTTGGAACTCTTTGAGGGCAGTCAGGAATTCAGAATCCTTACCAGTCACTGGCAAACATAAGTGACACATATATTTTGCAACACACTCTGATGTCCTTTAATTTTATTACCCTGCCTTTGCGAAAATAAAAATTAAAAAAAAAATCATGAAATAATGGACTTGATAAGGCCAGGACACCTTCCAAATTATGATAATGGAAGGAAGTTCCTTTGCAAAGTGAACCCAGGCAAAAGGGAACTGTGCAAAACTAACTGTATAGAACTTCAAAACCACATATCATAAAAAGTCAAGGAAGATGAATATACATGAAATTTGCAGACATCAGAGGGGAAAACATGCTCGTCCCTACTCCCCATCCATCTGGATTGGATAACTGTGCCTAGATAGAATACTACACATCTGTTTCAGTTACAGAGAATAACAGGTTAACAGGGAGGTGCTAGATCCCCAGTGGTGGTAAACTGGCACATCTGGCTCTGGAATTTCCCTCCATCTTTTACACTAAACTGGTTCCATCTGCAATACATTTGGACAGAGCACATCTCCTGTTGAATCTTCCTCTAAAATAGCAGCATAAAATTGTAGTCTGAGAATTATTTAATTGCTTTCTTTGCCTAGAAAGTTGGAGGTGGGACCACTCATTGGAACATTTGCAATCAAAATGACTAGACATTTTATGGCACTGTGAGCCTTGGACAGGACTTATGGTTTTAACTCATCTCACATGAGTGTTAGAGAGAATCTTAGCATGGCCCATATAGCATGATCAATTATTTGTAAATTAAATGTAAGAGGAAGTTACAGTTTTCTTTGCTTTTTAAATAGAAGGCATGTAGAACAATGATTGTTTCTTGTTTGGGTACCACTAAACAATAATGATACAATAACTTCCAACTTAATTCAAAACTATATAGCTGACCTTCTACCCTCAACTAATGCACAAATATCATGCTAAAATTATCTGCATGTGTCACCTGAAAGAACCACGTCTAACATCCTAACAGAAAAATCCCATAATTGTGAAACAAAACAAACAAGTGGTTCTAAAACTTACTAAGATGAGTGGTCTGAGGACGTTTCCAGAGGAGTGCTGCTTGCTGTACTCTGCAAAAGTCCAAACAAAGAAGTCATTGATACACAAAGAGATGCAGAGAAAGGAAAAAGACTTGCTTAAGTCATTGAGACTACTATATTGGTCTTCGGGAGACACTGAGATTTCAGTTTAAATGCAGTCTAATACATCAATGTCTCTGCAGAAGACCAACAATTTTCTTGGGGTCCTTCGGGGCAGCAACAGGTTTTAAGCATAACCGATGCCTTTTCATGGTGCCTACTCTATTGTCTGCGAATGAGTCATTGTGAATAAAGCCAAAAGCTAGAAGAGAGAACCAGCCGGGCCAGGACCAGGAGACACATGCTTATAATTATTTCCCAAGGCTTTCCCCCTACACCCTCCGCCCCCATTTTCTTTAAAGGTACATCACATTTCTGCGGCATAATACATTCCTCAGCGTTCAAATCAGTATCATCCTGCTAAGAAGAAAAGAAATGGCTAAGCCCGAGTTCCTTCCTTAAGGAGCAATGCCAGCTGCACAGGTTCAGTAGCAAAAGCCAGCTCCCATCAGCTCACTTTTAATCCAGCTAATGCGTCCTAGGCAATTTTGGAAGAAATACTATGTTTACCTTTTAGTCTGTCTCTCCCCCTATCCCCATACATAGATTCATAAACTGGAAGAAATGCAGACGATATACAAAAGCTAATGAGGCCTTTGAAAGAGCAGCTTTCAAGTCCCAATCAAAATGATTGCAGCTTTAAAATAATAATAATAATAATAATTGGAGCATTACCGAATCAATCTTTCTAGTCTAGGATTAGTTCTCATCAGAACAGCGGCGATGGCTGCCCTGCCCAAGAAGGCCGCATCAATTGCAGCTTAAGGACAGTTGCATAAAATCTCGTGCGAAAAATCCAGATCTTGGGGTGGGCACAGCGTCCTGACATAAGAGTGGGGTATGTGTGAAAAAATGTGGGAAGGCAGATTGCTTGAAAGGCACAAGATGGTGACGTGACGTCAACCAAGAATTTCAAGCCGATTGCCGCTGCCTATTCATGTGAAAAATAGTGAGGGGGTTTTATAGAGACACCAAACTCCACACAAACCCTAGAAGAGGGGGAGGGGGAGGGGGAAACACTGTAGCTGAAATGGATTTCAAGCCAGATTCTCAGCATCATGTTTTATCATTTCTGACAGCTACACAGCAAGCCATGCAATCAGAATGGTTGGGGCATTCTGTACCCCAGCCTCATTTAATAACCGTCCAGCAGTGAATAGAAGAGAGCAGAGAGTTGGGAAACAGGAATTGGCAGCATGAAAAGAAGCGGAAATACCTTCGGTGGCTTTTTATCTGGTGCTTTATAAAGCTTCTCCATTTGTTCTAAATCTGCCTCTAACTCAGTCTGGTAGAGGTAAATGTCTTTTTCTAGATCAGTCTGGTTAAAGAAGGAGAAGAAGAATGGGAAAAATAATGCTTAGGGTTAGGGGAAAACAAAGGAATGTTAATTTTGAAATAAAAGAGCCTTTTATTAAAAAAAAAAAAAAAAGACAAAGATGGTACAGATAAGACACAGAAATTCATCACTTTTCAATAATCACAGATGCAATGATTTTAGGCATTTAACATTTACATTCAGAGATGCGCCAGGCCTGCTGGAATGTAACTGTAAAAACCATAAGTATCATAAAACCCACCTGTACAAAAACCAAACAACAGATAATACTGTAACATTGATGCAATATGCTGTTAGTACAGTTATCATTGCAGGCCAAGAAAGCAAAACAACCACTCAGCTTTATGGCAGATTATGTTTTAAGAACTGCTTATTGAAACAATTTACTGGCCAACTTAATTGTTAGGATAATGAGTTCATGCCAAATTAAAAAAATTAGAGTCATCACCCACACACTCACAAAACCCAAACGATGTCAGAGAAAAAAACCACACACACACACACACACAGAAAGAGAGAGAGCATACTGCGGTACAACATATGTGAGACAGAATTACCTTTCTATCCTCCCTAGTAAGTATAGAGCAATCTCCAGGAGTATAATCCCATATCTTTTTTGGAGGCTGATGGAAAGCAGAGGAGGAAATGAGGAAATGAAGATAAGGAAAGACATCACAGAGAATATGGAAACTGGATTAGAACACAGGGGAATACATTAGGGATTTGCATCAACACTGAAAATAAAATTAAAAAAAAAAAGAGAGGAAAAAAAAGGACAATCTGCTGTAGCACAAATACCAAAGATTAAGGAAGGCCAAGGGCACATGCACAATTTAGGGAGAGGTGTTTTCAATACTGTCTGAAGCCATTTTTTAATTTTTATAAGATGTTTTCATGGATTTTGCACCCCCCAGAGGGAAGGCACAGGCAGTTGTAAAGCATTCGAAACAAAATTACCCCAAAACAACAAAACAGCAAAAAAGGAAATCACAGTAAGAACAAAGTGTTTGCTTGCTCATTCTTCTTTTCAAAAGGAAGGGGTAGAACAAGGGCCTTTCATAAATAAAAAGGAGATATATTTCCCCCCTCCATCCCCACTCCCAACTGTGAATACAGACCCCGCTAATGAATGGCTGAATTCCCAGTGCTGGCATTGTAGAGCAATGAGAATGCACAGGTGTTATTTTTCATTGCACCTTTTTGGAGGGGATGGGGGGTAATGAACTTTGTAAAAGAAAATTCAACCTACATTTTATGGCTTTGGGGTTTTTGTTTGCTTATTTTTAACTATGGTGGGATCGGTAATGTTGCCGAGGCCTGTTCAGAATGAAATCCTTTTCTCATCATTTCCCTTGCTAATTGGATAATGCCGTGCTACACACACTTCCCAACAGCACTGCTCCCATGTATAGGTGAAGCAGCTGCAACAACTGTCTATTCCCGGGGTGGCCAATCTGTGGCTCCGGAGCCACATGCAGCTCTTCAGAAGTTAATATGCGGCTCCCTGGATAGGCACCGACTCCAGGGCTGGAGCTATAGGCGCCAACTTTCCAATGTGCCGGGGGGTGCTCGCTGCTCAACCCCTGGCTCTGCCACATGTCCTGCCCCCACTCCACCCCTTCCTGCCACCTCCCCTGAGCCTGCCATGCCCTCGCTCCTCCCCTTCCCCCCCCCCAGCCTCCTGCACACCACAAAACAGCTAATCGGGAGGTGTGGGCAGAGAAGGGGAGATGCTGATCGGTGGGGCTGCCGGTGGGTGGGAGGTCCTGGGGGTGGGGGGCTGCTGATGTATTACTGTGGCTCTTTGGCAATGTACATTGGTAAATTCTGGCTCCTTCTCAGGCTCAGGTTGGCCACCCCTGGTCTATTCTCTCTCAGTGAATCCAGAATAAACTTGCTGATCATGTTACCAAACAGATAAAACATCACTTCTTGTTTTACAAACAGAGCACAGTCCTAGGTGTTTACACTGTTCACACAGCTGTGGTATCTGAACACCTGAGAGTCATTGATTGAGACTAGAGAGAGCTCACCAATGTCAGTTTTACTGGAGGTGGAACTGAGCAGCAATCTTGCTCTGAATTTCGGCTCCTGATCTGAATTTCTCCAAAGTTCTGGGATTGACTGGATCTGGGTTTCTGGATTGGGCATATTTCTACTTTTTACTGCCACCTTTTGGGCTGCAGACACTATAAATGGCTATTACGAATCCCAAGAGGTCTGTGGCTGCCAGTCATCAGTGTTTAGGGCTACGGAAGACAGCCTTGCAGAGTCAATAGGGGTCTCCCTTTCCTCAGCTCCCGCTTCCCAGTATCATAGCAAAGAGCCAAACTGCAACTGCCTTACAAGTGTCTGGGTGAAGGTGCTGGTGTGCATTTGACAAGCCGATGGAACTATTGACTGAATGTTATATTCTGTGGACAAGTCCTGTGGAAAATCAGAATTAGGGAATAAGCATGTGGGGTGTGAGGTGGAAGAGTCTCAGTGACATACCCAAAAGGAGTCCATGCTGCCAAAGTATCCTAAACTCTACAGGGACTGAACATCGAATCCCACTCAAACAACTGGGGTATTGCCTGCACGGTCCCATGGGACTGGCTAGGAATGGATTGGGAATCCTGAGCCTCACCTCATCCATCCCAGGATGACTGCTGAGACTTGCTCAATTTCAAAGTCATGTTAACAGGGGACCTCTGATTAAACATGATTTAGCAGTGACATTCGATGACCTGGCCTTCTAGCAGCCTGGAGGAGTACTACTGCTGAGAGCTGTCAGCTGCTTTTTCAGACCAAGCGAGCAGCGGAGCTCAGCTTACAGAGCAGAACTTCAGTGAAGCATTGTTCAACTTGCCACAATTTCCAGTGAGGGACAGATTACTCACAGACTAAAAGATCACACGTTGCATCAATGAGATTGACGTAACGCTGCAGCAGGGTGCACAGATCATGCGTGCAGACTCACAAGGCAGTTCCATCGGCCGACTGGCTGCACAGCTATCGCGCTACCATCAGAAATTTTCAAGACAGAAATATGAGGGAGCAGTTATAGCTACAGGGGACACCTGGAAGCCCCAGAACACAAGACAGAATGGGCTAACAAAGCTATCAGTGGGCACCTAGGGTCAAATGTTTAACTGCAGCGAATCTCATTCACATGCATAAGGTTAAGATGATGGAAAGGATTTCTTCACCAGGATCCCTTAGGATTAACTTAATTTCTTCTGAATGCAGGAGAGAGGGGAGGGAGTCGTGGGAGGGATGGATGGAAGTCTTTGGCAGGACTGTAGCAAGAAGGCCATTGGTGGGCCTTGCTCCTTCTTATCTTCATTTTTCTACTTAAACTCCTTGCAGGTTCATTAATGCAGGGGGAACTTCTCAGTGCTATCTACCCAAGTGGTTGCAAAATACAGTTACCTACCTTTCATAACGGTTGTTCTTCGGGATGTGTTGCTCATGTCCATTCCATGTCATGTCAGGTGTGCATGCGCTGCATACAACGTTGCCGGAGAGTTTTCCCACAATGGTCTCCTTAGGGCTGGCTCTATCGCCCCTGGAGGCCTGCACTCATGCGTCGGTATAAGGGTGCCACCAGCCCCTGGCCCTCTCAGTTCCTTCTTGCCATCAACTCCAAGGGTGGGGTAGGAGGGAAGGTCACGGAATGGACATGAGCAACACATTTTGAAGAACAACAGGAACAGAAGGTTAGTAACTGTATTTTCTTCTTTTCAAAAGGAAGGGGTAGAACAAGGGCCTTTCATAAATAAAAAGGAGATATATTTCCCCCCTCTATCCCCGCTCCCAACTGTGAATACAGACCCCGCTAATGAATGGCTGAATTCCCAGTGCTGGCATTGTAGAGCAATGAGAAAGCACAGGTGTTATTTTTCATTTCACCTTTTTGGAGGGGATGGGGGTAATGAACTTTGTAAGAGAAAATTCAACCTATATTTCATGGCTTTGGGGTTTTTGTTTGCTTGTTTTTAACTATGTTTTAACTCTTCCATGTCATGTGACTCACAAGCAGTGTCCTTGGAGATGGGCTAGGAATTCATGGGCACAGCTCTTCCAAAACTGGCATCATCTCTGGCCTGTTGGGTGATGGCATAGTGGGATGCAAACGTGTGGTCCGATGACCATGTCACGGCCCTGCAGCTGTCCTGGATCAGAATATGTGCCAAGAAAGTTGCTGAAGATGCTTGCGCTCTCGTAGAATGGGCTTTCACGATGGCCAGAGGCAGGACCTTCACTTGTTCATAGCAGCCCTGGATACAGGCTGTGATCCAGGATGAGATCCTCTGGGATGACTCCAGGAGACCCTTTATTCTCTCCATGACAGCAACAAAGAGTTGTGTCAATTTGTGGAAGGGACTTGTCCTGTTAATATAAAAGGCTAATGCCCTTCTAATGTCCAGGGAGTGTAACTGTCGCTCCTCTTCTGTCTTGTGCAGTTTGGGGAAGAAGACAGGCAGGAAAATGTTTTGGTTGACATGAAACTGTGACAACACCTTGGGTAGAAAGGCGAGGTGAGGACACTGTTGGACCTTATCTCTGAAGAAAACAGCATAGGGAGGGCTCCAAGGTCAACTCAGAAACTCTCCTGGCTGAAATGATTACTACCAGGAAAGCAACCTTCCATGAGAGAAGCAGCAAGGAGCAGGATGCCAAGGGCATAGACAGAACCAGGTTTAAGTCCCAAGGTGGAACTGGGTCACGAACCTGGGGGTAGAGCCTCTCCAACTCCTTAATGAACCTGCTCATCATCTCTTGGGTGAAGACCAATCTGTCTCGGATTGGGGGCGGGAATGCTGAGATGGCTGTCTAGCGAACCTTGATTGATGACAATGAAAGACCTTAGAGATATTCTAAGATGGACTGCAAGGAGGGCTGTGCTGGGCAAAGGTTCCACTCGGCTACTCAGCAAGTGAAGCATTTCCACTTGGCCAGACAGGTGGCCCTGGTAGAGGGCATTCTGCTACCTAGCAAAACCTGATGGATCTGCTCCAAGCATGCCCTCTCCTCCGGATTTAGCCAGGCAGCAGCTACGCTGTCAAATGTAGGCCTACGAGGTTTGGATGGAGGAGCCTCCCATGATCCTGCGATAACATGTCTGGCCTGAGAGGGAGCAGCTACTCTCTGTGAGATCTAGGAGCATGCTCAACCAATGCTGGCGAGGCCATGCTGGGTCGACCAGGATGACCTTTGCCTTGACCCTTTCGATCTTTAGTAGAACCTTGCAAACTAGGGGAATCGGAGGGAAAGCATACAGCAGGCTGTCCGACCATGATCATAGGAAGGCATCTGAGAGAGAGCCTTTGCCTTGATCGAACCTTGAGCAAAAGCAGTGACATTTCCTGTTCTGCACGGTGGTGAACAGGTCCACCTGGGGAGTCCCCCACCTCTGGAAGATTACACTGGTGACCTCTGAGTGGACAGACCACTCGTGGTGAGAGGAGAAGGACCTGCTGAGGCAATCCGCTGGCATGTTCCGCTCCCCGGGAATTGGCAACGCCTCCAGGTGAATGGAATGCTTCACGCAGAAATCCCATAGACCGAGGGCTTCCTGGAAGAAGATCTTGGAGTCTGCCCCTCCTTTTTTTTGACACAAAACACTGACGCTGTATTGTTTGTCAATACTTTCACACTTTTGCCTGAGAGCTGTAGAAGGAACATTTCGCAGGCCAAGCGTATTGCTCTGAGCTCCTTCGCATTTATACATAAGGATATTAGTAGGAGCATTGCCAGGAGATCGAGGGAAGTGATTATTCCCCTCTATTCGGCATTGGTGAGGCCACATCTGGAGTACTGTGTCCAGTTTTGGGCCTCCCACTACAGAAAGGATGTGGACAAATTGGAGAGAGTCCAGCGGAGGGCAACGAAAATGATCAGGGGGCTGGGGCACATGACTTACGAGGAGAAGCTGAGGGAACTCGGCTTGTTTTCAGCCTGTGGAACTCCTTGCCTGAGGAGGTTGTGAAGGCTAAGACTAAAACAGCATTTAAAAGAGAACTGGATAAATTCATGGAGGTTAAGTTCATTAATGGCTATTAGCCAGGATGGGTAAAGAATGGTGTCCCTAGCCTCTGTTTTGTCAGAAGGTGGAGATGGATAGCAGGAGAGAGATCACTAGATCATTACCTGTTAGGTTCAGTCCCTATGGGGCACCTGGCATTGGCCACTGTCGGTAGACAGGAGACTGGGCTAGATGGACCTTTGGTCTGACCCAGTATGGCCTTTCTTATGTTATGTTCTTATGTTTAGTCTGCAGAAGAGAAGAGTGAGGGGGGGTCTGATAGCAGCCTTCAACTACCTGAAGGGGGGTTCCAAAGAGGATGGAGCTTGGCTGTTCTTAGTGGTGTCAGATGACAGAACAAGGAGCAATGGTCTCAAGTTGCAGCCGGGGAGGTCTAGGTTGGATATTAGGAAACACTATTTCACTAGGAGGGTGGTGAACCACTGGAATGGGTTACCTCGGGAGGTGGTGGAATCTCCATCCTTAGAGGTTTTTAAGGCCTGACTTGACAAAGCCCTGGCTGGGCTGATTTAGTTGGGGTTGGTCCTGCTTTGAGCAGGGGGTTGGACTAGATGACCTCCTGAGTTCTCTTCCAACCCTAATCTTCTATGATTCTATGATTGCATGATAGTTCATCTCATGTAAGGGCATTTGAGGTGGATCAAAGGTTAGAGGGCTGGATGTTGCGGATGGTGTTGTGCACCTCTGCCAGGATGGCAAGTGGCCCAGTGCAGGTCGCACCTCACTCCCCAAGTCTCTCTGGTCCCCCTTGGACACCAGAGAGTACCCTCTCTCTGTGCACTTCTTGTGCTGCGTCCTCTGCGGTGGGGATGTTGAACGGTGTCGAGGGGCACACCGTGCCGGAGGAGCACTACGCACTGAGGCAAATGTGCTTGGTGCCGAGTCTGACCGACTCACCTCGGAGACCAGTCTAAGCGCAGCTTCCATCAGCAGGGCTTTCAAACTGATGTCCCTTTCCTTCTGAGTGGGCAGCCTGAAGCCCCAGCAGATTCTGCACTTATCTCTGAAGTGAGCCTCCCCCAGGGACTTTAGACAGCTGGAGGGGGAACAGCTCTCTGGCATGGGCTTAGCACAGGCAGCACATGGTTTGAAGCCTGGGGACTGGGGCATGCTCCGTTCCGGGAACAACATTCCTTAAGGGGACCAACAAACTAACACTTACTAACTACAACGAAGAGTTCAGTAAACCACTGGAGAAGGCTTGCCAAAGCAAGAGAACACTGTTCCAGCAACCATCACGGGCGGTAAGAAGGAACCGAGATGGCGAGGGGCCAGCGGCATCCCTTATACTGGCATATGAGTGCGGGCCTCCAGGGGGCAATAGGGCCAGCCCCATGGATACCATGTGCTGACATGACATGACATGGAATGGACTTGAACAAGCACTCGAAGAACGTATGTTTCTGCTTGGAATACTATTCTAGTCTGGGAATCCCCTCTTGGAGGCTGCACAGGTGGAGAGGACATGGCTGCATGACTAAGGACACAAATAAGAATGTTGAAGAAACATCCCCTCTCATTTCTGCTGCTTTGAGCAAGGTCTAACATCACTGTTTTCTTTTAGATGTTAACCTTTGATTTAAGTCAATTTTAAGGAATGTGATTGAAGAGAGGACAAATATGCAGTACCCCAGTGCTGGCTCAAAAGCTCCCATTGGCCGGGAACCACAGCCAATGGGAGCTGTGGGGGCGGCGCCTGCGGGTACGGGCAGCGTGCATTGCGCAGTCCCCTGGCCACTCTGCCTAGGGGCCGGACATGCCATCCACTTCCAGGAGCAGCACAGAGCCAGGGTGCCTTAGCCCCGCTGCACCACTGACTGCGAGTTGCCTGAGGTAAGGGCCGCCCATCCGGAGCCTGCACTGCAACCCCTCTGCCCCAGGTTGGAACCCCCTCCCACACCCTAACACCCTCCCAGAGCCTGCACCCCGAATCTCCTCCCGCACCCCAACCCCATGCCCCACCCCTGAGCCCCCTCCTGCACCCCAAGCCCCTCTTCCCCAGCCCCATCCCAGAGCCCGTCCCTTGAGCCAGAGCCCTCACCCCCTCCTGCACCCTAAACCCTTCATTTCTGGCCCCACCTTGAAGCGTAGGGGAAGTCCTGAGCCTCGGAGCTGTGAGCACTAGCTCACCCCACTGCAGAGGGAAGCCCCGAGCCTCCACCCCCATCCCTGCGGGGCTGTGTGTGGCCCACAACACCTGATAGAAAAAAGGTTCCTCACCCCTGCCCTAAAGGCCGTATTGTTTGTATAGCCAAGGGTCTGCTACCAACATCTGTAGGCAGAGACAGGCTCCTCACAGCCTTGTGGCAAGCAAGGTGGCAACCTGGGCAGCAGTGACCATGAGATGGTTGAGTTCAGGATCCTGACAAAAAGAAGAAAGGAGAGTAGCAAAATACGGACCCTGGACTTCAGAAAAGCAGACTTTGACTCCCTCAGGGAGCTGATGGGCAGGATCCCCTGGAAAGCTAA
Source organism: Chelonia mydas (assembly GCF_015237465.2). Taxonomy (NCBI): domain Eukaryota; kingdom Metazoa; phylum Chordata; order Testudines; family Cheloniidae; genus Chelonia; species Chelonia mydas. The sequence goes on from NC_057853.1 coordinate 51,779,215, forward strand.
CATGAGGGGGAAAGGAGTCCAGGAGAGCTGGCTGTATTTTAAAGAAGCCTTATTGAGGGTGCAGGAACAAACCATCCTGATATGCAGAAAGAATAGCAAATATGGCAGGCGACCAGCTTGGCTTAACAGTGAAATCTTCGGTGAGCTTAAACTCAAAAAGGAAGCTTACAAGAAGTGGAAATTTGTACAGATGACTAGGGAGGAGTATAAAAATATTGCTCGAGCATGCAGAGGTGTAATCAGGAAGACCCAAGACAACTGGAGTTGCTGCACTGGGCAACACAGTATGGGGAGGAGGTGACCAGCCCTCAGTGGTGAAAGAACAGGTTAAGGACTATTTAGAAAAGCTGGACATGCACAAGTCCATGGGGCCAGATCTAATGCACACAAGGGTGCTGAGGGAGTTGGCTGATGTGATTGCAGAGCCACTGGCCATTACCTTTGAAGATTCTTGGTGATTGGGGGAGGTCCTGGATGACTGGAAAAAGGCAAATATAGTGCCCATCTTTAAAAAAGAGAAGAAAGAGAACCTGGGGAACTATAGACCGGTCAGCCTCACTTCAGTCCCGGGAAAATCATGGAGCAGGACCTCAAGGAATCCATTTTGAAGCCTATGGAGGAGAGGAAGGTCACCAGGAACAGTCAACATGGATTCACCAAGGGCAAGTCATGCCTGACCAACCTGATTGCCTTCTATGATGAGATAACTGGCTCTGTGAATATGGGAAAAGCGGTGGATGTGATATCTCTTGACTTTAGCAAAGCTTTTGATACAGTTTCCCACAGTATTCTTGCCAGCAAGTTAAAGAAATATGGATTGGATGAATGGACTATAAGGTGGATAGAAAGCTGGCTAGATTGTCCAGCTCAACGGGTAGTGATCAATGGCTCGATGTCTAGTTGGCAGCCGGTATCAAGCAGAACGCCCAAAGGGTCAGTCCTGGGGCCAGTTTTGTCCAATATCTTTATCAATGATCTTGATGATGGGATTAATTGCATGCTCAGCAAATTCGCAGATGACACTAAACTGTGGGTAGAGGTTACGCTGGAGGATAGGGATAGGGTCCAGAGTGACCTAGACAAATTGGAGGATTGAGCCAAAAGAAATCTGATGAGGTTCAACAAGGACAAGTGCAGAGTCCTGCACTTAGGAAGGAAGAACCCCATGCACCGCTACAGACTGGGGATCGATTGTCTTAGCATCAATTCTGCAGAAAGGGACCTGGGGATTACAGTGGATGAGAAGCTGGATATGAGTCAGCAGTGTGCCCTTGTTGCCAAGAAGGCCAACGGCATATTGGGCTATATTAGTAGGAGCATTGCCGGCAGATCAAGGGAAGTGATTATTCCCCTCTATTCCTTATTGAATAATTAGGATCCATTTAATCATTCTTATAGCTGTGAAATGCAGGCTATGCAGATGGACTGGAAATAAAAATATGTGATTTTCTTGATTAGATTTTTTGGAGGGGATTGTTTCTGGGAATAACCCTGGGATCCCTGATGCAAACCACTGCAACATATTTGGCAGAGAACAGGTTGCATGAAGAAGGCAAAGAGCAGGGAACAGGGTCAAGATCAGTTTATAGACAGCTGGTACTTTTTGACCACAGATGAAGGACCCAGGTCTATAATATGAGAGTGACTCTCATTGACTTAAAGTTATTTAATAGGTTAAGTAGCAGCCATCCCAGATCTTGTGAGAGGAGAAGGGAACGCGAGTATGGAAAAGGGGACACTAAATGAATGAGAACAATCATTGCTACCTTTAACAAGTAAAACCTCAAGCTGAACTCTGACACATGAAAGTGATATTGCCTCACTAGTTGGCATATTTTCCTGTGAAGCTGAAGGTCAAATATTATGTCTTTAAAATGTTTTAAATGGTCACCGAACTACTATTATATGTCAGTGCCAAGGCTCAGTTATGAACTGTCATGTTTCATTAATGATCTGGAGGATGGTGTGGATTGCACCCTCAGCAAGTTTGCAGATGACACTAAACTGGGAGGAGAGGTAGATACGCTGGAGGGGAAGGATAGGATACAGAGGGACCTAGACAAATTAGAGGATTGGGCCAAAAGAAGTCTGATGAGGTTCAACAAGGACAAGTGCAGACTCCTGCACTTAGGACGGAAGAATCCCATGCACTGCTACAGACTAGGGACCGAGTGGCTAGGCAGCAGTTCTGCAGAAAAGGACCTAGGGGTTACAGTGGACGAAAAGCTGGATATAAGTCAATAGTGTGCACTTGTTGCCAAGAAGGCCAATGGCATTTTGGGATGTATAAGATGGGGCATTGCCAGCAGATCGAGGGATGTGATCGTTCCCCTCTATTTGACATTGGTGAGGCCTCATCTGGAGTACTGTGTTCGGTTTTGGGCCCCAACCTACAAGAAAGATGTAGAAAACTTGGAAAATGTCCAGCAGAGGGCAACAAAAACGATTAGGGGACTGGAACACATGACTTATGAGGAGAGGCTGAGGGAACTGGGATTGTTTAGTCTGCGGAAGAGAAGAATGAGGAGGGATTTGATAGCTGCTTTCAACTACCTGAAAGGGGGTTCCAAAGAGGATGGATCTAGACCGTTCTCAGTGGTAGCAGATGACAGAATGAGGAGTAATGGTCTCAAGTTGCAGTGGGGGAGGTTTAGGTTGGATATTAGGAAAAACTTTTTCACTAGGAGGGTGGTGAAACACTGGAATGCGTTACCTAGGGAGGTGGTGGAATCTCCTTCCTTAGAAGTTTTTAAGGTCAGGCTTGACAAAACCCTGGCTGGGATGATTTAGTTGGGGATTGGTCCTGCTTTGAGCAGGGGGTTGGACTAGCTGACCTCCTGAGGTCCCTTCCAACCCTGATATTCTATGATTCTATGAATCTGGAAGTGCTGTCTCATTGAGTATCTAGGAACTAGAGTAGAGTTGCAACAGCATCATTACAAAATGCAGGTTGACTTTATCAATCATTGCAGCTAGCAAACTTACCGGTTTCCCAAACTCCAATTCCGAAAAGAATTTATACCAAGGTTCATTCTTTAAATCTATCTCTTCTGGACTTATATCCCGAGTCTAAAGGAGTTGGTGATAAGGGAATGAAAGAAAGAGAAGGATAACATTATGCAAAGAATACATAGGAAAGGGACTGTTAGAGATGCAGTCTCAATGTTTTCAATTGAATAATGTGGTTAGTTAGCCTAATAATTTAGTACTTCTACAATATCTTCCATTCAAGGATCTCTGAATGTTTTACAATAATTAATTAAACCTTACAGCACCCCTGGGAGAGAAGTAGTTCAATTTTTAGATGGGGAAACTGAGGCAGATAGCAGTTAAGTGACTTGCTCAAGATCACATAACAAGTCAGTGGAAGAGCTGGAAAAGCACCTCAGGACTCCTAATTTGCAGTCCCTTGCTCCTACTGTTAAAAACTCTCTCAGGTTCAAGGTTAAGCCTATAATTTTTTTTTAATTTTCATTTGGCAAAAAAAAAAAAAAAATGCAAATTATCTATTTTTGAACCCCAGAGCATTAAACATACTGCATCTTTAACAGCACATGGATATGTGAGAAACTGTGGCCCATACACAGCAAACAGAGTGAGAGGTGGCATTCTAAATCAAAGAGGACACAATTAGAGAGAGCACACTTCTGAAAGATCTCAAAGCGGATGAATAGGAAGACAATATACTTCGCTTATTCACAAATAAATGTTAGAGAATCAGACAAAACTAGAATGAAGGAAAAAACAGACAGGACAGGTAACAGCACAGCTGAAAAGAAAGCTCCCTTTCATGCCTAAAATCTATTTTAACAAAACAACTTAAAGTTGTGTAACCATATTTTTGGCGATGTGGGAGAACAAATCCAGTGCTCTAGGTTACGAAGATAGATCTGGTTAAATTTGATTTAAATGGATCTAGCCTTTAATTTAAGTGGATCTAAGTGTATTATAAACTTATAGTCATTGCAGCAAGACATGGAGGCCCCACCTCAGCCTGTATATCAGGGGTGAGCAAACTTTTTGGCCCAAGAGCCACATCAGGGAATAGAAATTGTATGGCGGGCCATGAATGCTCACAAAATTGGGGTTGGGGTGCGGGCTCTGGGGTGGGGCTGGGGATGAGAGGTTTGGGGTGCAGGAGGGTGCTCTGAGCTGGGATCGTGGGGTTTGGAGAGCGGGAAGGGGATCAGGGCTGGGGTAAGGGGTTGAGGCATGGGGAGAGGCTCAGGGGATGCAGGCTCCAAGCGGCGCTTACCTCAAGCGGTTACCGGAAGAAGTGGCATGTCCCTTCTCCAGCTCATGCGCAGAGGCGCGGTCAGGCATCTCTGCACACTGCCCCATCTGCAGGCACCACCCCTGCAGCTCCCATTGTAGTGCATAGGAGCCGGAGCGGGGCCATGCTGCGGCTTCTGGGAGCCACGTGGTGCGGTCCCGACCCTGTGGCCTGGCAGGAGCGCTGGAGTGGGGCTGAGCCACATGGTGCGGCCCCTGATCCAGTGCCCTGGCCGGACCAGGGCCGAGCCGGTGTTGCAGCCCCAACCCAGCACCCCGGCCGGAGCGCTGCAGCGGGGCCAAGCCACGTGGTACGGCTCGCAGGCTGGCTTAAAATGGTAGTTTGCCCACCCCTGCTCTATATGCTACTGTTGTGGTGTATAGGGGCCATGCACAGGAGTCAATATAAGTAGCCCAGTGCTGTCCACTCCGCCCGATAGTGCTAGTGCAGATGTGTCAGAGTCAGACTGCAGGAGGGAGTTTTTCCATGGCACTGAACACTACAAGTGACTCTGGACTGCTGCGCATCCTGTAGGCAACACTGGGGAGGCTTCTATAAGTTAGAGCAGCCCCAAGGCTGCTTATACTAGTGGCCATTTCAGCTCCCTCAGCAGCCAAAAATCTGAAAGGCAAAAAGTTGGCATAAAGCCACCCTGGTCCCTCTCTCCTCCTGGGCTATACTTTCTGTGCAGTGTGTCTACTGAGGTGCAGTCCAGAATCCTCCCCTAAAATTAAGTTGTTTGTACAGTAACTCAGTGAAATGAGGTGCAAATAATTTTTGCCCACTGTAATACTGAGCACTTAGACAAATTTCACCTGTAGACATCTTGAAAGGACTTTAAAAATCAATTAACCAAATCAGCCCTTGAATAAGTGGATCCAGCTTCCGCTGAAGTGAGTCAGTCAGGAGTTGTGGACATGTATGCCAAGGCTGACTTTGACCCTTTATCTATTACAGCACCTCTGTGGTGTACAGTAGGTGAGTAAGTATTATCACCCCCAGTTTACAGGGGTGGGAAAACTGAGGAAGAGTCATGAAGTGACTTGCCCAAGACCACAAAAGAATGGTGTGTCAGAGATGGATTTAAAACCCAGGAGTTTCTAGCTCCTCGTGCTGTTCTCAAGACCACTGGATGGCTCTGCCCAGGGCTCTTTTCACAGAAGGTGGTGATTGTCAGATGCACTTCCACAATCTGGGTCCTGGCGGAGAAAACCTCAGAAAGTAGAGAACCTGATTTATCCTAACGGGATATGGCTAAGGAGAGAGTTCTGCCAGGGCTAGGGCCAGAACTAAGAAATGTCTGGCCCTCAGCCCTCTGGGCCAATCACAATAGCCAAAACCAAGCAATTCTTTGCAGTTTAGTGCCAACCTTTTGTGCTTATTCTTCTTATGCTTCCACTTTTATTATCTCCTGTCCTAAGCTGGCTGCTACCCAAAACAATCCCCCCATGGGACTATCTGACCCCATGGGGGGAGGGAGACAGGGAAACGCTTGTATCTGAAAGTTAAATGGTTAAACTTGTTGTGTCACCTGGTGAAGTCACCACAAAAAGAGGTTAATTCCCAAGGGTCTAGAGTAAGCCTAGTTAAACCACAAGGGATTGGAGAAAGGTACTGCCATTAACTGCAGTCCAAACAGATGCATTGCCTCTGTTTCTATACATTATGTATTGACTCCCAAAAAGTTTTGAGCTTGTCGCATAGTAAAATTTACAGTGGAACTGATCTAAAGGACATTGAAATCAATGGGAATCTTTGCATTGATGGCAAGAGCTTTGGATCAGGCCCCTAGTAGCTACTGCTTTGAATATGGCATAGCAATTGCAATCTATTAATAGACTGCAAATTATCTTCACATAACCCTTCTACTGGTTTTTAGGTTTCCCTCAACAACACAAAACAAAGTCTACATATCACTATCATATTTAGACACGCTAGGGAAAAAGGATTCTGACACAGAGCACAATCAAACAACAGGCACTTCAGTCCCATTTTATATTTCAGCACCTGTCCTCTGTGATCTTTGGTTTGAAATGACAGCTGGTAAAAAAAGAAAAATGGTCAGGAGTGTCATTCTCAAAACTCACCTTACTCTTTACTTAACTGTGCAGGAGTCTTTCCAGCTGCTTTGGTGATTGTCCCTCTTCTGGTTTTTAGACTCTGATTCAGCAACGTTTTAAGCACAGGCTTAATTTTAACCATGTGAACAGTCCCATTGACTGGAGTGGGAATTAAGCATGGGCTTAAGTGCTTTGATGAATCAGGCTTTAAATCACAGAGCCTAAGCTTGTAGTCCTTAAGCAAAATTCCTGTTCAAATCTTGCTCTAGCCAGAACAGTAGGAATGACCCTTCCTATTATACGCAAACTAGGGGCCTGATTTGCCTCTCACTTACATCAGTGTACTGCATCCAATGCCCACTGGAGTCAAGGCAAGGATGTCACTGATTTCAACAGGCATTGGATTGGGCCTGGACCAAGAAATTGAAATTGATGGTGTTACACTGGTGTGAAAGGAGAATTAGTCCCAGGATAAAATAATGGGCCTTATGTTACTTGAAAGCAAATATTGAACAGGGAAAAACTCTGAGTCAGACTCTGAAACATATTATTCAGCAGTTTAGCCACATACTTCTGTTGCTTTTAAATTGCCTGTCACAACTGTATCTTAAAGTAAAAGTGACTGTTCGCTCTGTACAGCTCCTCAATCCTGCTCCAAAGCGTTAATGAAAACATGGCCCCAGACTTATACTGTGAGTCTCACAAACAATCAGCACTTTAAACTGTGCTTTCAAACAAAAACCCCTCAAAGAACAATCACAACTTTAGGTACCAAAATATTCACTTAATAAAAAACACCTCCATATTTTTTTGGAACTTCCATGATTACGCTAACACAGTATGAAATTTACTGTTAACTTCTTTAAAGTTGCTGACCTGAGAACAAAACAAACTTTGAACACTAGTCGGCCTGCTGCCTCAAACGCTATGGAATAAACTATTGCTGTGCATTAGAAATAAGCACATCTTTAAAACCAGAGACAAGCCATGGAGTCAAACACAGATTACAAACTAGGGTTAGTGAGCCATACTTAACACAGGTTTCAGAGTAGCAGCCATGTTAGTCTGTATTCTGTAGCTCACGAAAGCTTATGCTCAAATAAATTTGTTAGTCTCTAAGGTGCCACAAGTACTCCTTTTCTTTATACTTAACACAGAAAACAACACATCCACAAGGAAAGGCCCCTCTCAGCTACCCAGGATCTGCCTTTAGTGGAATGACAATGTTAAGAAGTTACTCAAACATTTGCAAAACAAAATATATGGGAATGGCATAACGTAGGCGATATAAGTGTAAGGAAACTTATCTGAATGGAAATATACAAGCACTTGTGGAGCATACTGTAAACATAGGCCCAAGTCACGGAGCAGGATAAAAGAAACATTACCATCTTTTCATTGTCCAAAACAGAGGACTTTCCTGGCCGGTAGTCGTAAATGCTCTTTGGCTCTGCCCGATATTTTCTGGTATCCACCTTCTTGTCTGGGGGTTCCCAATCATTCCTGAGGAAAGAGAAGCTAATTAGCCCAGAACTCTGCTATTGCCATGAAAATGAGTGTATTCTTTGGACAAGCTCCTTCCCCAGTTAATCTGGATTTAATCAGGGAATTTTTTAATCTATGGCTTTGTCTACACTGGCAACTGAATGACAAAAGTTTTGTTGTTCAGAGGTGTTAAACCCTCCTCCCCACAAGAGAGAAAAGTTTTGTCGACAAAAAGCGCCTGTGTGAACTGCCGACAAAGCTACCGCCGCTCATTGGGAGTGGAAGTTTTTTGTCGACAGGAGAGCTCTCTCCTGCTGACAAACAGCAGCTACACTGCATGCCTTTTAGTGGCACAGCTGTGTCGCTAAAAGCTGCGTAGTGTAGACATAGCCTAAAGCAGGAAACTTGGCAAGAGGAACAGGTCAGATGGGTTTGGGTTTGTTTTTTAATAGCAGCCAGAATTAAATCTGTGTACATGTATCAGCTGCTAAAAATCACTTGAAAGGACAGCAAAGGTTTCTGGCAATTCTTTTCCATGAATTGCCAAACTCACGCTTCTTTCCTTACTGGAAGTACCTTAGAGATAGTCCTGCAGAATTCCAACACCCCCCCGACTTTGAACTGAATCTAGGCTCGAACTCTTAAATCAGCTTCTGAGACTAGAACATCCCTCCACACTCTGCCTGAATGTTGGGAAAGGGTGCAACTGGGGCTGAAGTCTGTGGTTTGGGCCCATCTTTCTTCTGCTGGGCAGTTCTAAGGGCTCATCTGTACTAGAGATCTGATGTGGTTGTACTGAACTGGCTTGTAAGTACAAATGGTTCAGACAACACTAGCCACCTGAAATGGTTTAAGTTCTGTGCAACATCCACACTAGCACTGTCCAGACCATCTCAGTTGCAATGCACTCTGGGAACCTATCCCACAATTCCCAGTAGTGCATTCTGGCAGGTTTTGCAAGGCCACCGGTGTGCTGTGAGACAGTAAAGAGAGGGCTAAATTGAACCATTTCAGTTTGTGTGTATCACTACTGGTACTCTCGTGGTTCACACTGGACTGGTTAAGCATTAACCAGAACTAAACCTGCTGGTGAAAGGTTGCTTGTTCTGGCCAGTTATTAGACCATCTGTAGAGTGTTTTATAAATATTCTAGGGGCTTCAACCAGTCTAATTTCCACAGTGTAGAACAGACCTGATTGTTTTAGCACTTCCAACCCTAGGAAACGTTCTCCCCAGCTGAGTCCTGCTGGTTTTGTTACCTGATAATGTAAAGCACTAATTAGTCTAATCTTTTGATTCACAAGAGTTTTACCAGGAAGCTACAGTACTTCCCCTTTAATTGCTATGCTGGGAGGATCATATCTATCGGAGATCATCATCTTCTAGTCATGTGGCCTTAGGTGCTTTCTATGTTAGCAAACAGACTATGGAACTGCTCATTTGAAGCCAGTGTGAACCACTGAGAGGAAGTGGGAGCAGAGGGTTTTAAAAGCTGGTTGAATTAATCATTGCATAAAATATTCATAGCCTATTTTGCTTTCTCCCCACCCTCTGTTCAGTAAATGCATTTGTTATTATTACAATGAGCTTCTACACGCATGGTTAAAAAGCAGGAGTGAAAAAAGTATCTGATGCTAACTAGGACCTGAAAATCCCATTGACTTTGCAGTGTGTTGAACTGGGTTTCCAGGGCTGATTAGCTGATTGAGAGTCAGCAAGACCCATTTCCCAAACAAACTTTGCCAAGCCCTGAAATAAATCCAAACCCATGCTCCCCACAATGATGATGATGTGCATTTCAAGCAGGGATTCAGAGGCCCCAAGGTGCTAGGTGCTGTATAAATAAATAGTAAGAGATAGTCCTTGACCCAGAGAGCTTACAATTTAGACAAGACACATGAAGGACTGGAGAGGAAACAGGCACAAGAGTTGAAGGGACTTGCCTAAGGTCCCACAGCAGAGCCAAGAATAGAAAGCAGGTCCAGCATTCCAAGTCCTGTCTGCTAGACCATACTGCCCTTTACTTTCATTTTCACGTGTCTCTGGATTTCCAAGTCCAGACTGGCTCTAGAAGGGCCTTTTTTCAGGAGACTTCCAACTCAGTTCTGTAGACCCAGGAGGTTTAGAGACATTTTGGATACTTGTTAATATTTATATTACGGTGTAGTGCCTAGGAACCACAATTAAGGATCAGGACTTGCTGTGCTAGACATTGTACAGGCATGTACAAAGGGAAACAGTCCCTGCCCCAGAGCGGGCCTGAGCTACATGAAAAGATATGGAGGTGATAGATGAATGAGACAGACAGAGGGGGTAGGTTGGGATGATGAAGGAACACATTAGGGTTTCAATAACTATCAGAGGAACAGCATAACCCCTTGCTATTCTCCAGATCCAAACTGCCCTAGACTCTGGGAAAATTCAGCTCCAAATCCGGGTCCAAGCTTTGCATCTGAGTCCCCTCCTAATGAGAACTTTTGAGTTTCTCCCTTAGTTCAGGTTACCTTTCTGGGCTGGATTTCAGCGATGAAGTACGAGTTGGAAGTGGCAGAGTAGCAGATCTCTTAACAACCTTTTCAGGGTCAATGTTGTCCATCTCACTCTTGGACCGGGGCACTGAGGGCTGGGTTCTTGCTGCAAAAAGGCATATATAAAAATCTTGATAAATTTTGTAGGAGGCCAAGACGAGTGATGCTTACTGTTAATTCATGTGCATAAAATTGCATGTGAAATGTTACTTACTATCTTCAGAATAGGAATAATGAGGAGAGTAAGAATCAGAATCTTCATCTGAAAAACAAAACAAAATAGTTTGCAAGTGAGATGAAAGTGTTGCTAAGAAGCAAAGTTCGAGGCCTCTCTGCTTTCTTTTGGTCACGCATTATCCTTAATTTCATAGTAATGTGCCAAACACCCATGACAAAGAGAGGATTCTAAGCAGTGAAAGTCACACTTAGAAAATAGTTTTTCGGTGAACTGTAAATATAAATTCTTTCCACTTCTTCAGCACCTCTTTATGAGGGTCTCAAAGTGCTTTACAACCATTTGTTCATTTAGTGTCACAAAACCTCTGTGAGGAGGTAGGTATTATTATACCAATGTTACCAAAAGCTGAAAGGCAAACTGGGGTACTGAAACCTTAAGTGACCTGCCTAAGGTAATATCAGAGTCAGAGATGGAAATAGAATCCAGGAGTTCTTGACTCTCAGTCACATGCTCCAATCACTGGACCACTCTGCCTCTATTAACTAGTATAGTGAATTTAAATATATTAACACACACAAATTATTCCTCGAGCACCAACAATGTGCTTTGTACAAAACAAACAGGGACCATGCTAGGTGCTGCATGTTCTTGTAGCAAAAAATAGTCCCTGCTCCCAACAGTGTACACTCTCAATAGGCCAGGCACAGAAAAGGGTGGGATAAAAGAAGTCTCATCATTCCCATTTTATACACGGGGATTTGAGGCACTTAGAGACTGTGCTTGTCTTCAGCAGGCTTTGGGACAAGTCCTAGATGAGGTGCCCATAGTCTCAGAGGAAGTCAGTGTCAGGAACTGAACCCACAGTGCCTGAGTCCCAGTTTAAGGCCTTCACCCCAAGACCATCCTTCCTTTCATGCTGATGATCCAAACTCAAGGTCTTGCAGATGTCTTGGAGATGTGGACAAGCCTAAGAGATACAGCGTAGGAAAATGTATTACAGCGAATTCTGCAGAAAGAACTGTGGGTAAAGGGACATTGGTGTTCTTGAGAAGAAATACCTAAAAAAGCCAAGGATTAAGGGTAGCGTGACAGTGACTAGAAATACAGAATGGATGAGGCCATCAGAAGAACACCAGGTTAAACCAAATGCCTAGTGAACTCAGTGGTGTTGATTGACAGCCTGGGACAGTGAAATACACAATCCATTGACCAGGTACAGCCCTGGCAATGGCAATGTAAGCACTCTCATGCGACCCCTACCCCTCCTATGTGCCTCAACACTGATCTGTAGGCACCATTGCAAGGGGTGGGAGGGTAGTTCCTGCTCGTGGCCCAATCCTTGCCCTCCCCGTTTGAGGCGCTTGGAGCCATTCACCCTGAGGAACCAATCGGGTTGGAGAACGTAATAACTGACTTTGAATTTTCACCTTTAATTGAACCAAAAAGGGTGTGTTAAAGGCTCAGCTCAAACAAATCTTCTCTAGCTCTCTCCCCCCCGCTTTGCTGAATTGTCTTGGTAAGCTACATTCTGACTGGAACAGCAGCAGGTTTAGCTCCTAACTGATGGTTAGTGATTCCATTATAATTATGATAGTCTTGAGCTGGCATAATGACAAACATCAGTTTTCAGCATCATTTCCATATTTCAATCTAAATGGCAGAAAAAGGATGTTGAGTTAGTCAATGTCACTCAAGGAAATTCCTGAGAGGCAGTTTGCTGGAAAGGTGACGGTTATTCCCATATTAAACAATGGGTTTTCTCTAGAGAGTACAATATATGGCAAATCATAAAATCGCCTGTTCCTAAAATCACAGGTGAATGAATGTCTAAAAATACCCTCTCAGCCAACTGCCTCTAAGGAAGTTATTTAAAGCTGGTGCAATAATGAAAACACTTCTTTACAAATTATTTATTTGAAGGAAAATGCCAAAATTTATTGCAGCTAATAATTCAGCCAATAAAAACATATAGAAGCACTGCATTTCAAGAAAGTGCTAGTTTCCAGTTGGGTCTGCATCTTTCCAGTTTCAATATTCATAAAATCACAGAATCATAGAATATTAGTGTTGGAAGAGACCTCAGGAAGTCATCTAGTCCAAGCCCCTGCTCAAAGTAGGACCATTCCCCAACTAAATCATCCCAGCCAGGGCTTTGTCAAGCCTGACCTTAAAAACTTCTAAGGAAGGAGATTCCACCACCTCCCTAGGTAACGCATTCCAGTGTTTCACCACCCTCCTAGTGAAAAAGTTTTTCCTAATATCCAACCTAAACCTCCCCCACTGCAACTTGAGACCATTACTCCTCATTCTGTCATCTGCTACCACTGAGAATAGCCTAGATCCATCCTCTTTGGAACCCCCTTTCAGGTAGTTGAAAGCAGCTATCAAATCCCCCCTTGTTCTTCTCTTCCGCAGACTAAACAATCCCAGTTCCCTCAGCCTCTCCTCATAAGTCATGTGTTCCAGTCCCCTAATCGTTTTTGTTGCCCTCTGCTGGACGTTTTCCAAGTTTTCTACATCTTTCTTGTAGGTTGGGTCCCAAAACCGAACACAGTACTCCAGATAAGGCCTCACCTATGCCGAACAGAGGGGAAGGATCACGTCCCTCGATCTGCTGGCAATGCTCCTACTTATGCAGCCCAAAATGCCGATGGCCTTCTTGGCAACAAGTGCACACTGTTGACTCATATCCAGCTTCTCGTCCACTGTAACCCCTAGGTCCTTTTCTGCAGAACTGCTGCCTAGCCACTCGGTCCCTAGTCTGTAGTAGTGTATGGAATTCTTCCACCCTAAGTGCAGGACTCTGCTCTTTTCCTTGTTGAACCTCATCAGATTTCTTTCGGCCCAATCCTCTAATTTGTCTAGGTCCCTCTGTATCCTATCACTACCCTCCAGCCTATCTATCACTCCTCCCAGTTTCGTGTCATCTGCAAACTCGCTGAGGGTGCAATCCACACCATTCACCAGATCGTTAATGAAGATATTGAACAAAACCAGCCCCAGGACTGACCCTTTGGGCACTCTGCTTGATACCGTAATAACTGTAGCAGTAATAACTGGAATATATATATAACGCTTTGCATCTCAGTGTTTTGCAAAGATGAGTAAGCATATTTATTCCCATTTGACAACGGGGAATACTGAAGGACTGATTGACTTGGTAAAGATCATACAGTAAGCCACTGGCAGAACTGGGAATAGACACCAGGGCTCTTGATTCCCAGTCCTGTACCGTACCCATAGGGCCTTCCTTATGGGAGGTAGGAATCACCAGTTCATCGCTTCAATATTGGACTCCTTCTGTAAGACAAGGACTTTTCCTTGTAGTTTGTATTGCACCTTAAGAAGTGTAGTTGTTGTGTGTGGGGCCCAAACCAAAACTCTGGGGCTGAACTTCCCACACTTTGCAGGTGTTTGAAATAAGAGCCCAGATCAGAATTCTGTAAATGGCTTCTATCTCTATAATGGCCTAAACCCAAACCCTGAACTTTGGATTGTTTGAAACCTGGATTTGAATTATGAGGCTTCAGTCCATCTCTGTTCAAACCCTTTGTTTCATATTTAGAAAAACTTCCAAAAGACTTTGAATAGTCTAGAACTGCCAGAATGGACCCAATTATTGCCACTATCTTGGATTCTCTAACAAAGAAAGAATCCAAGCAGATATTAAAAGCCAAACATACTTTGCATGGTAGCAAGAACAAAGGACAAATGTTTGGTCTAATAATATTGCGACTACCTAAATATGAGCATATTATTTATCTGTGCATTTATGCATGAGCAGAAGACATTTATGGGAATACAAAGTCCTACTGCATTAATGACAGTGCTTTGTGGCAAAATACATTAGTTCTGACAAAAGTAAAATGGATCCTGAAACAAGAAAATTGAATCATCTTTATAACAATCATTCATCAGCTTATCACAGTCTCTCTCTCACACAATATCTCTGATATTAAGGCATCAAATACATTGCACTTGTATAGGATAGCACTTTTCATCCATACATCTCAAAGCACCAAAGGTGGGCATGTATCTTATCCCCATGTCTCGAAGTATCTGTTCCCCATTCATTTTAACAGGGGATGTGAGTCTAAATCTCCTAGCCTGTTTTGACATAAGGGATCCATATTTTATGTTCGACCATGCACAACTCACCGTACGTGTTGTATAAAAATGGTCTGGAACGATTATTTAATAGTCTCACCAGGGCGGGCTTCAGGCACAGGCAAAGTAGGCAAGTTTCCTACGTTGTAGCAGTAAAGGGCTCTGGAAAACCCCTACTGATTACTCCCAAACAGGCCAGTCCCAAACCACACTTCCCCCAGTGGGAGATGTCTGCCCACCTAGCCTGTCCTGGCTCCTGTTCAGCTGAGTGCAGCAGATGCCAATGCTTCTCACATGTAGAGGACAGTCTCTTCAGCACTGGCTACTGCAGTAGCTCCTTGGAAAGTGAGAGTGCAAAGGGTTCTGAGCAGTGCTTGAACCACCACCTGAGCAACCACCCACCAGCAGGACAAAAGGATAGCTAGGGGATACACTGGGTTTCCCGGTAAAGCAGGAGGAGGAGAATGCCACATCCTGTCCTTGAGCTCCTGAGGCCAGCCTTGAACAAACGAACATGTGCAACATCCCATTTATTCTAAAATGTACTTTAATAAAAAGAGAGATAGACACTAACAGCCCGATCCAAAGACCATGGAAACTTTAGGGAATCTTGTCAATGGGCTTCAGTGACTTTTGAGCCAGGCACTTTCCTGTGTTACTATTAAAAACTTTAAGAGCAGATTAAAGAAATGTATTGCTCCCAAGGAAAACAAAACCATACTTAAAGCCATCTTTCACGAGACATCATCAAGATGAGATGTAAGTCAGCATTGTATGAATGTTAAGTAACCACTCCACACATACGGCTAGGTATAGCTGACTATGCACATGAAACAAAGCAGAGCCCAGTTTTGTAGCATTAGTCAAAGGCTAGTGAAAAAGCCAGAAGAGCACCACAAAGCCAAAAAAGGCCTCAAACCATCACGGCAACACTCAAAAGGCAGCAAACTATTAGGAGGCAGCATGACACTCAGTGGCTAGGAAAAGCTCCAGGGAGAAAATAAATGGACAAGGCAGCATTTGTGCAGAAAAAGGTATCTTGTCCTTTACTATTACCTTCAGATTTAGGACTAGGAGTAGACGCAGGAAACTGGTATGTAGGACAGTAAGGATTGTCTTCTGCAGCAGAGAAAAGCAGTATGTATTGAGACTATCCACAGTGAAGTGGAGGCACCATATCGTTTCCCCAACTTTCTATCACTGTAAACTTTTATTGCCTATTTTGATAATAGTAGACTGAAATGGTATCATACTTTCAAACAGATAAATGGGTTAGGAAGGATTTAGTCATTTTATACATCACAGACTAAGGCACACTAGGTGTACTCGAATTTCCACCATGAGTAATAAATGGATAATGATAATCTAGTACCTGAATCTAGTTACTATAATGGAGCTACGGTACAGTTAACTCAAACACAAGACAACAGATACTCTGGCTGAACTTATGGTACCTTCGGGTGTTTGCTGGATTTCAGGAAGTTCAGGGAATTTGTAGGTAGGGCAATAAGGGTTTTCTTCAGGAGTTTCTAAGTGGAAGGAGCAAGTTTTGGAAAAAGAACAGAAAGGAAAGATTTAAAGGAGAAGTCCAGGTGAGACAAGAATCCACAGAAGTTGTGGAACAATCCTTCTCATGCCGAGTCTATAATGTAACAAAGCCATGGGCACATCAGTGGTTATCACTGTGGTGCACATCTGGGCTGCTTGGAAGACAGCAGGAAACAGCAGGGATTGAACTCATCCTCCGCTCCTGAAGCATGTGCCTCTATCATCTGAGGTGAAGGAGAATCTGTGTCAGCAGCACAAGGGTTACGACTCACAGCTTGAGCAGTTCTCATTCCATCCAGTTCAGTGGTTATATAAACTCACTCGTCAGCTCATCAAAATAGCATCTGCAGCAGCAAATGCAAACCAACTTGCATTATTTTAAATCCACTGTGTTTCATTTAGTAAGCACAGCTCAGAATTGTGCTGTCATGTACATCAGGCCTTATGCGTGGCTGGATTGCTAATACCATCTCATTCATTTCTTACACTAATGAGAGACGTGGAACATACAATGTACCAAAAAGTAATGCATTAATGGAGGATATATTGTAACCAATATATAAGTGCTCTCCATAGTTTTGGCTTTTAAAGATATCAACAGTATTAAACAGCAGAAGTCTGATCCAGATCCCACTGAAGTTAATGGGAGTCTTTCCATTCACGTAATAGGTTTTGGATCAGGCCCTAAGTTATTAAGCAGTGTAACATTACCAATTCCTTTCTCTTGCAGACTGTCCATATTTTCACAGGGCAGCCTCTCCTTGTTTAAAAGCCAACTCAGTGTCATTGTACTTGCTAAGACTGAAGTTTAGGGACCTGTTTCCCAGCACCAGTTGATGACATTGCTAAATAAGGACAGGAAGGCATTTGTGATGTTTTCTAACTGTAGCAAGGGGAACAGAGCAACCTGAATCCTGGCTCTGACAGGAACATTTTAAAACATGTATTTCTCTCTCCAAATATGATTATTTGGAAATTCTGGACTAATCACCCCTGGGACGTTTCTTTGACAAGTGGAAAAAGAGTTGAAAAATGTGCTCCTTGGGGCCAAAATCTAAGCAGCATCAAATGAACAGGTGGTAAAAGACCCCTTATCCCTTCTCACGCAAGCAATCCCCACCATTGTGTTATACTGGGAGATTTCCTGAAATATACTAGTGTAGACACAGCCTTTGTCTACCCACCACCCAGCTAATGATTCAGGATCACAAACAATTCTCTTCTTTATTATTGTTTTTATAAAAGGTATTTCAGTTCACCTTTAAGAGCAATTCACACCTCCCCTTGGAATTGACTGGGTTCTCTCCTTTGATAGTATCGTCTTTAAATTTGTTAGCTGATTTCTGTGTTCCAGAGCAAACATGGATTACAAATGCAAAATGCTTTATTTAATATACAGTGCAATATTCCATCTATGTGAAGCAAACTGTTATCCGGTTAGTCTCTTTAAAAAAATAAAATTATCCATGTTACAGTACCTTTAGTTAGCCTGTGGATCTGTTTGAACATTGTCTTGTACCAGTCCTTTGATCTGTCTGTGTTCTGGTTTAAAAATATATAGTTGTAAGTAAAAAACATTGGCCTGACTTCCACCAAATTTTCAATTTGTTAGGGTTACTTTAACAATCAAAAGCTATGTGCACCCTTTATCGTATTTTATTTATTATTACTGAATAGTTATAAGCAAGATTGAACTACATAATTCAGACAGCTTGTGGAATTTGTGTGTGTGGAAATTTGGGTGTGTTTCAAATGCCAGGACTAAGTCCCTACTAACAGCATAAACATTTTCAGGATTTTTTTTTTTAAATTCAGTGAAAATAATTTGAGGAAAATTTAGGGCTAGATCCTACAAAGGAATTTAGCCCTTCCATATCCCACTGCAGTGTTCTGAACCCAAACTCAGCAACACATCACTATTCCATTAGATAGGGGAAGTGAAACTGACCAGCCTAACTCAGATGTCAACATGAAGCAAAATAAGAGAGGAAACTAAATCCACACAACTAGCAAAAAGTGCAATGAGATTTTGAAAATTCTTTCACCCATAATAATTGAAGGGGTCATCAGGAACACAAGGAAGACTTTTGAAATAAATCTATTGGGGTGATATTTTACCTTCAGTTACACCCATGCAATTCCATTGGCTTTAATTATATGGGTCTAATTGAAGGCAGAATCTGGCTCTTGATTTTTATTTTGAGCATGTGCCTGTATGCCTGAGTGTTATTCTCTTACCCTCAGTGGAATGCCTACATCATCCACGGAGACATCAGCCATATACTGGGGACTCCTGACAGCTCTTCTCTTTTCATCCATTGCTGGCTTCTCACTTTGAGCACTATCCTGAGCTGACTTTTCCTGTGCAGACACAGCGCCTACTTTATCAGCAACTGGTCTGTCTGGCAGGGAATCTGGAAATGAAAGAGGGGTGGTCATTATCCTAATGCTCACCATTTCAGCACATCAACGTATGTCACTCTAAGGCAAAAATCCTGGCAAAGCATCAATGAGGCAGACTGTGGCACCGGGGAGAAGTGTCTGGCTTTCTGTAAATGTGCACAGAAAATGTTTGGCACAACCAAGAGGGGGCGGGAACATCACAGACTCCTCCAATCATATGTGTAAAAAGCTCCCTTCATGTCTGATACAATTAGCCCCACTACAAGCTCAATCTTCACTGACACTCTGCAGTGGTACACTGCCTTTGGAGCCCTTTCCTCCTGGTTATTGCCCTCCACTGTAACCTTCTGCCGAATGCCAGTTCCCAACATTTTGGGCAACTGTACCTATTTACCAGACTAGGACCCTTCCACATAGCACCTGGCACTTCCCATTCAACTGTGCAACCTCCTGCCTGATTGGGGATTGGAGCAGAGCAAACTCCATTGTGGTTAGAATATCACACAACAGAGCCAACACAGAGAACCATCATTAAAGGCAGGGACAAGACCAAATTATGTCTCCATTGGCTTCAGAGGACCCAGGAAGAATCAGCCTCAAAAGCCTGATGCACAAGTACCACCCCAGGGGATGGGGAACACTTCCGCTATAACTATGCCCAGGACCATTTGAACTCAGGTCTCATGCTCGCTTAGTGCATTTTACTTGAAAATGGAGTTCTGAGACAGCATTCTTCTCTGCAGCATCAGCACTAGAGAAAAGGAAAGCAAACTGCATAATACAGCTGTGGGAAACATGTCTTTAGAAAAAGATGGAGGTCCCTGGGATCATTTAGATTCATAATCAGGACCCAACACACAGGAACCTGATAAGAAAATCAAGCAGCTATTTAAACCCAGCAAGAAAAAATTAAGGTGTCTACTTCCCATTAAAAAAATGGGAATGGGTGTCCAAATCCCTTAGGCAGATTTGACATTCTCAGCCTAAGTTCTTAAGGGTGTGTTTGCAAAGGGGGGCTGGTGTGAAAAGAGGAGGCGTTCCCACTGATGCGTCATTCCCAGGGACAAAGCATCAATCTGGTGGGAGAAGAGAATGTTTATCCATGGCTTGATTCCAAGTATCAAATGGTTATTTGCCTTGTTGCTGGTCAGTGCATGATATACTCCCGGCCCCCAATCCACCGAGGATCTAAGTCTGTTTGAGCCCTCAACTATAGGGCCTTGCTCTTTGACTTAAGCTATGGAGCCAAGCTGGTGGCCAGTATATATGCATTAGACAGATTCTTTTTTTAATATATCTAGGTCAGAATTTGGCTTTGAGAATTTGAACTGGGACAGATTAAAATGTCTTCTGAATTTCTAATGAGTATGTGGTGAAAGAATGCAGGGATTCTCTTCTGAGTACACAGCAGTCACAGCAGGGCTGCTGCTAAGCATTCTGGATACCTCTTGCCAAACACACCTACTATACTGCTGAATGGTCCAAGTACCTTGGACTATCTGTTCCCAAAAGACCAGCAGCAAAAGGATTAATTGCCACGAGCAATGCAGGCTGAGTGAAGAATGCACTCCTCCCATGGAACAGATGCAGCAGACCAGACCGTTCAGCCTCCACTTTCACAGCTGTTCACCGCTTCTCTGCGTGCGCTGTCCCCAACCCCCACTCAGGTGGCCAGAGACCGCAAACTCACTGTGTCTTTCATGGGGACTTCAGTAGAAATCAATTCTGCAGAGAAGTGCCGCATCCGGGGTTTTTTTAGTTAAATAAATAGGGGGCTTAGTGTCTGGGTAGCTAGCAGTTCCGAATGCTATCTCGCCTGTAACTGCTCTGCTGTCAAATAATGCTTGGCGTAGAGTCCAGTTCAGCTCTTAGAGCAGCTTCTCTCATCTGGTTTTCAGATGACCTGAAAATTTGCACCAAAGTGTTGAAATGGGATTTGGGGCAGTAAATGCTCACTGGACATTAAAATCCTATTCTCCAAACCCACCTTCCATCCTCCTCGTGCACCTGTGTTTACAGCATGGAGTACTTCCAAAGGACTATGCCAACATTAACTACATCTTTCCAGCACACTGTGATGAGGGGTATCAACCCCCTCTACCGACGGGGAAAACTGGAGCAGGATGGCCTCTACTTTTGGGTGCCTCAGTTTCTGGGTTCCCTCTGAGACTCCCTGGACTTCATTTCAGAGGTGCTGACAGCCCACAACTCCCAACAGAACTGGTGGGTGTCTCAGTCAGGCCACCTAGAAAATGGAGGTACTTGTAATTAGGGGCCGCTTTAGAAAACATAGGTTTCAGACATTTGCCCACGGCTATGCACAAGGCCTGGATTAGAACAGAGGCGATCCTGGCTCTCAGCCACAAGCTCAGTCCTTCAGGGTACGTCTACATTGTAATTAAACAGTGTGCGTGTGTCTGTGTCCCAGAGCCCAGACTCCAGCTCAAGCCAGGACATTTACACTGCAGTTGTATAGCCCTGCAGCCTGAGCTCTGCAAGCCCAAGTCAGTTGACATGGGATAGCCGTGGGGTTTAATTGAAGTGCAGATATACCTTGAGACCACATTACTTCCATGTAGAATACCTAGCTCCTTTCCTACTGGCACATGTATGTGTTAGCTCCTGCCACCAGGCACCACATCAATTGGGCAAGGAACCAATGGACTGTTGGCTGCTCTGGTACTACAATGTGCCATGTGGCGCTGCAGAATGGCATGCCTTAAGCCCCACTAGAGGCAGGATTTCTCCAAATAGACGGCAGTGGTGAGAAATGTGTGTGATTTCACAGTCTGCTCTATCAACGCTTTGCCAAGTCGTATCCTTGGTGTTAAAGAACTGCATGCATCTGAGAGAGGAAGAACAGTTGTTCACATGCACTTCACCATATTGCCCAAAGCTGTTCAATTTGCAGAGCTCTGACAAGGATGGTTAGCAGAGGAAAGGCTCATGCATTGTTCTGACCGTACCCACAGCAAACACAATTCTGAACTGCAAAATTCCCTCTATTAGGATTGTTTGTTTTTTTTAAATCATCATCAAACTTACTTTTGGGGGGTTCTTTTGCTCATGAAAAAAGTTTTATAAATGGCAAGAATGTGGCAAGGCTAAAATAAAACTATTCAATATTTCTACCTTATTTTCTACCCCCAAGAACGCACATACTCTCTGTTTTGGTCCTACTGTGCTCCTAATGTAGAGGTCCCCTTCTTCTATATTCACCTCTACATTTCTGTATGGAGTGTTTGACCAGACTCCATGGCAGAGCTACCTACTGTGCTTCTAGGAACAGAGTATGGAAAGCTCTGGTGAAATCAGATGACTTCCATGACTCTGAAGACCAGAGGGAAGGAAGGTTTATGGATGTGAAATTATCTGAACTCAGGAAGAAATCTCAGCTTCTCACCCCCACCCAATCTCAGTCCCTTGCTTCTTTGAGGTGAGCATGTAAAACAACTGTGATTGTCACTTTCAGTGCCCCTGCTGGAGATGAAAGATATGCTTCTGTGCTAGAAAGGAAATACTCCTTCCTACAGTGTCATCAGTCTGTGGAAGTCACTCCAGGGAAGTTCAGTGGGCCAGAGATTTGGACGGAACTTTTTTTAAAGGATAGGTTAATCATGTGACCATTATTATTTTGTAATTGTGAAAGTTAAGGCTATGTTACCATAATCAAATTGCACTCTTCAGGATGTAAACCAATCACCTCCTGGGCTCAGGAGGGACTTGCTCTCCAGTTCCCTATAAGTAGTCCTGGAAACCACAACACAGGTGGATGGAGCATGCCATCCAAGTGGTCCTAGGCTATGGTGCTGCTACCCTGGAAATATCTTAGGCAGCCAAAGGCAGACATACTGGACTAAATGGAGCAACAGTCTGAGCTCTGATTGCTATTCCTACAAGCCACGCAAATTATTATTGGTGACAGTTTGGAGAGAGCTAAGGAATGACTTTGTGCTGGCCTGCAGGAGCACTCTCCTACCCAAAGCTTGAGATTTATGGGGTGCAAGGCAAGGGTTAGAGTTCACCAGGATGGCACAGGCTCCAGGAGAGCTGTGGGAGACATTCCAGCCAGCTAAACTGACTTAAAAGATTTCGTTTGAATTCTTTGTCTCGGCGTGCATTTAGCACTGGTGAAAAGTGCAGGTCTGACAGTCCTGGTGACAGAAGGCTTTCGAACTTGGGGTAGCACAGGTAGCGGTAGCAGGACCGGCTCCTCACTCTATGCCATCAGAGGTGCCTTGTCAAATAAATTTGTTAGTCTCTAAGGTGCTGCAAGGACTCCTCGTCCAAGGGTTGTTGCTTAAGGAGAGAGGGCAATTCAGTCTTCATGCCTGTTCAGCCTTTGGCCACTCAGCTGAGCTTGTCACCAAGGAGACCCAACGAGTGCCAGTTTCAGTGGTGTCTCTGGCAACAGGGGAACTTGTCCTCTAGAAAGTGGACTGAAGCTATCATTGCCCTTCACCGTGGGCCCCCTACTGAATGTTCCTGGACTCAAAGCAATGGCCTAGGAAGAAAACAGTTCTCGGGCCACATCCCACCCTGACTTATACATCATGCAACTCAGTGACATCGCAGAGGGTATAAGTCAGGGCATAATTTTGCTCTGAGGCCTGTAGAGAGCACCGATCGCATACTATCAGGTACAACGCTCGGTATCTTCTGAGCCATCCATTCTGGGGAGCAGTGACAGGTGGGCATTCAGCATCAGAGTTTTGTTGGTGTGACCCAGAGGATGCAAGCTAAGGTCAGGGAGGTCAGCCAGCCACCTTTATGTGATTGTTTTGATAGACGGAGAGCAGGTGTGGAGCCAGCAATGCCAGGGCACTCTCCAGTGATCCAGATTGGGGACTGTTTAGGCTGGAACAAATGCTGCCTAGAAATACTCCACACTGAGCCAGGTGGGAGGATTTCAACATATTTCCTGCTTAACAGACAAAAGAGTTCCTGACCACAACGGGAAACACTTTGGGAAAGAAAAAACTAAGAGGAAACATCTGACTGGACTTTAAAACCCCAGGTGGCAAAGAGACAGCGCAGATGCCGACTCGATTGGGAAGGGAGAAGAGAAAATGTTACGCTGGCTGATGTCGCCGAACAGGGCAATGGTGCAGAGGAGACAGGCACCATGCTTCAGGGCACAAAATATAGGCCATGCGAGCGATGGGGCTGACTTTGCAGGTGTGGAGTGCCAGCTGATTGCAGGGGGAGTCATCAGACTAGGCCCCGTACAAAGCACAGAGTCCAGGCTCCCTTACATCCACATTAGGGTGTCTGGGTACTGACTGCTTGCTCTCGCTCTCTCCTTTCCTCTTTCCCATCCTCTTCCTCATCTCCTCAGGTAATGATACTGTTTAACAATAGCAGTTCATTCATATACCTTGCAGCTGCTGGAGAGCAGTGAGGCACTATTCTGAATGCTTCTGTCGCCTACCATATGAGGCTCTATGGCAGGGGATGAGAATGATGAGGGGCTTGTCTGGACTATGGGATGTGAACTGTACAGCACTCTAACTCGTTGTGCTCTCACCACTCCATGTAGACCCTGCTGGCAAAAACAAATTGTGAACTAGTTTATATAGTTGTGGTCCTGTTTCAAAAAGGACAACAATAAAGTGCACCTGGTACCCTTTAGTTCCTGCCAGCAGGGTCTGCGTGGGACAGTTAGAGCACAACACAAAGTACTCCACAACTCACGCCAATGGAGACCAGACTGCAGCACCATGTAGACAAGTCCTAGATTTCCCTTCAAGGAGGAACTTCCCAGCCTTGCTGGGAAAGCAGACAAGGGGACAGTGTGGGTGTGTTAAGTAAGTATGTGTGAGTGTGTGCGTGCACATGATTTTATCATGAGTTTTATGATATTTAGCATTCTCATTAAAGCCCCAGCTCCTGGAGTCAGGTTATTACATGAGAATGTCAGCTTGCTTTTTCAGGTTAGCTTCTAGCCCTCATGGTTGCAGAGAGAAGCTTGAAAACATGTCCCAGGTGTATCCCATAGGCTCACAAACCAGAAGAGAACTAAAGAACTCCAATTTTTTTTTTTAAATCTCATGCTTTTTGGACAGCTGGGGTTGGCCACATTGATGTGTGCCTGTCTGCAACTATGCATGTTTCCAACACTTTCAGAAAAAACTAATACAAAAAGCTCAGCTGTGGTGTCTGAGCTGCAACACTCATTTATTTTTAGGGATTCAGCTCGCTTCCTTGCAGTTACCGAGAAGTGTGTTTGCTAAAGGCACTCTGCAAGCTAGCAAAGCAGCCACTTGACTCCAGCAGAGGCAGCAGCTGTGGGGTGAGGACCTTTTGCTTCATACCTGCCAGGCTACTAAGCCGCTTTTGCTGTTCTGTGGTAGAGAAGGAAAACGAAAAAAACAAAACAAGAGGGTGAGGCATAGACAGCAAGCGTCCTGTTGCTGTGTTTCTGTCAGGCAAGAAATGTGCCGTCCGCACAATGGCAGAAACTGCTGGAGTGGATCAAGTTTTCAACACCCTGCCAAAGTGGCAAACCCGCCGCCCTCCAAAGAGCAGCACTGGTGACTATTCAGCATCACAATACAAAGTGACCCGTACATTTGCAACAACAAAGTATAGTTATGTCAGAGAGAAGGAAAACAGCTTAACAGAAGACAGTTTAAAAACAATTGTGAAGACTTACTGTCAAATAAACCAACAAATAATACTCAAGTTAGCAGCATGTTAATAATATTACTATTAAGTAATAACACAGCCATTTTTCTGCATATGTAGGGCCTTTGTGGCAAGGAATGCCAAATGCTTTGTGATCATTAAGACTCGCAATATCCTTATGAGTTGTGGACTGAATGATTATTCTTAATTTACATATGGATAAACTGAGGTACAGGCTGGTAAAGGCCAAGAATTTCACAAGGACCACTCTTTTTAGGAGCCTCCATTCCTAGGTTCTCAACCTGAGACACTCGAGATATCTCATGTTGGCCACCCAACAACTAAGACATTCAAAGTCAGTGGAGGCTGTCAAACAAAGTCCCATAACGAGTCTGGGACAGAACAGGCAATAGAAACCAAAGAGTCCTGGCTCCCAATCCCCTGCTCTAATGACAAGAGAACACTTTCTCCCTAACAAGGAGCACACTTTATATGAAGTATACAGGCCATTTCAAATTGTATCATCTTACTAACAATATCAAACACTGATAATTTTGAAAGTTGATGTGGCAAATACAAGAATTTCAGAAGTTCAGAAAAATATTTCTCACGTATTTCTGATTATGAAATTGCTTTAGAACTTGGAGATGAATGGCACTCTCCAATGCAATGTCAATATCTTAGTCATGGCAATATGAGAAGGGCATGGTATGACCATTACCTATCAGCAATAAGCCACTTCCTGCAATGCCTGTCAGGGAAATGATTGCTTTGGGAGGATGGTTCACCCCCCAAGCAAATCTGCAGGATGCAGTAATCCGCTGGACACACCGCTTGCTCAGATAATCAGACTTCTCCAGGCATGACATGCAAGGTGGGGCTACTCACCATAGAAGAATTCCTTGTTTCGCTCACTCAAATTCAGCTCCCTCTGCAGGGATCACTGGTGTCCTCTGGCAATCATGAGAAAACTCTGCAAGCCCTGCCTCCTAGCCCAACACATTCCCACCCACCCCAATGGAAAGCTGCCCAGGTGTGTCGTTGTGAATGTCACCAATATCCAGAAATAACCCGGAAACACAAATGGAAAAGAGAAGTGCTTAAGACAACAATGTGGCTGCCCTCAAGAAGGGAATGGGAACCCATCTGCTGCAAAGTTCCCTCTTCTGAATTGGGCATCAAGAGCAGAAGGGTAGATTCATCCATGTGTTATAATCAAGGAGGTAGAGTTGGGTAACGGGGATCTTAGAGCCAGCCATCGACTAGGGAGGTCCTCTACTGAGGAGATGACCTTTCCTTTTGTAGGAGTGTGGAGCTGTCCCTTCCTGTCAGTCTCAGAGGGAGGCCACGTCTCCTTGCTGTCACGCCCTTAGAACGGCAATCAAAGGGGGAAATTAGCAGTTTGTGAAGCTTGGATCCTCTAAGCAGGGCTGAGCAGCAATCAGTCTCCGGGATTCAAGCCCTCCAGCAGGTTGGAGCACCAAACAGAAAAGGGGGTCTCTGGCCCTCTGGCAGGGCAGAGCACTACAGAGTCTAGGAGCCTAGGCCCTTAGGCAGGGCAGGGCACCAAACAGAGTAGAGGGCTCTGATCTGTGGTCAAGGCAGAGCAGCAAAGGAGTCTATGAGCCCAGGTGCTCAGGCAGGGCGGGGCACCAAATAGTCAGGTATCCTGGTTCTGGTGGATGGCCAACAAACATGGGCCCCTTGGCCTTGAGTGGGGAGGCTGCCACCTCAGGAGTGGGGTGGCAGGGGGTAGGAAGACACAAAACATGCGGGCCTAGAATCTGGCTAAGACACAATCAGACTGTACTTTAGTTTTCCTGGGCTACTTCCTATGTCCCCTTTGTTTGGTACCTCCGTTCTGTGTCTGTCCTCTGTCTCCCTGGGGTAGGTGGCCAGCTCCTTGGTGTCTCGATCAGCTGGCGGCTGTGACAAGTCCGCAGTACAATCAGGATCCTCTTTGGGTTACAGTAGCACACGTGATGCATCTATCTCCTAAATGAGCTGCCAGGCCTGCCTTTTCTACTTCCTGTTCCTGTTCTGCTCCTTGGTTTTCAGCAGGCTGGGCCTGGCCTTCCTGTCTCTTCCCACCAGGGGGCGGGTTGCAGTCCCTCCCTGTCAGTCTCAGAGGGAGGCCATGCCTCCTTGTTACACCTTTGATAATCAGGAAGATCTTCTGGCATAACACCCCATAGATGGTTTAAGGAGGCTGTATTTGAGAAATGTTTCCATCTCTGGGGGGTGGGGAGAAACGAGGAATGTACATGGGGTGAATGGACTTTAACTGGAGAAAAGGGAGCTCTTAGGTGAAGAGGAGGTTTCCTCCCTACTAGCTCTCCTCACTATTAAGCAGAGAGGAGGCCTGTGTATTGAGCTGAGGTAGAGAACTCAGGAAGAAGAGGAATGTGTTGTTTAGCTCTCTGCACTACTGGAGATAGACCAGAGACCCAGACACATACTAAATCATTGGTGCTTCCATGCTTGGTCACGGTGTGGGACCCTCAGCAAAGTCTGAGGAGCTTGCAGGCTGCCCAGAGAACCGCTGAGTAGATGATGGTAGCTTCAGGGAAGAACGGAAGAGGCATTTCCTTGTGTGACAAAGACACCTGAATTGTCCTGAGTGAGAAAAGGCTCAGTACAGATTTAAAATCAACCAAAGGATTTGGCTCTTCTCTGTCAAGGGGAGAACTGTGTGTGACACAACAAGCTTGAGCACATCAAGACGGAACAGCTGAAAGGCCTTTAATCAAGCTGCACCTACACTATCCAAAGCTCGCATGGAGCCAGGCTGCTCTCAGAGCACTGGCAGAAGGAAAGAGGGCCTGCATCTTCCTCTGCCCACAGGAAACACCAATGTGCCATGCACAGCATTTAACTCCATCCAAGAGCTGAGCTGGGCTTCATAGCCTTCCAGTCTGTACAGCCAAGGTAATCATGTCACATCCCACAGAGGCTAAGTTAAGGCCAATGCTTTCCATAAAGGGAGAAGGCTCCTGTTAATGGCTACTAACAGGGGCTCCAGCTGGAGCAGGGAGTATGACTCCGATAGCTAGTGATGGGTTTATTTAATTGTGCTATATTACCTAGCAGATAAACTTCGATCAGTAGCTCTGGGGTCAAAGACTGAAGTCAGCTTTAGAAAAGAATCGAATACAGCATTTCAGGACTGCGGAAGAACACATCTGGGAGCACTTTCCATAAGGACGATAAAAAGCAGGAGAGAAATGGACCTTGCTTCTAATGGGTGATATTTGATTTCCTTGATAGAAGGAAAATGGTAACATCCTAGGCTGGGGTTTTCAAAGCAGTGTAAGTGAGTTAGGTGCCCAAATCTCACTGGAAATCAATACCTAACTCCTCTAGGCAATACAGATCCTGACTGGGGCTGGGATAACATTACCTACACGGAAAGTGGAGTAGGAGCAACATTTCTCTCATAGGATATGGAACCTACCCTGCAGAGGGAGCTACTGTAAAGGAGGGAAAGGGTTTGAATTGTAACTAGAGATGGGTTTGAGCCAGGGCAGCTGTAGAATGATGTGATTTGGGGTTTCGATTTGTCCCATTACACAGATTGGGATCAATTGCAAAGATCAATACCAAACTTCCCCAAAACTCTGGGGTCCAAGGCTTTTGTTTGGGTCTCTCACTAATTATATGTTGTACCACGTCTGTGGCCATGTAGCAGGTCTCAGCTATCAGTGTACAGCATGCCTCAGCCACTTACACCTTCACAGTGACTGCAGCAGGGAGAACACTCGGACACTTCTACTTCAAAAGTCCAAGCTCTGTCACCACCTACAGTACAGAGCCTAAGACATCTACTCCAACAGTTCTGATTTCAGCCAGAAGACGGCTGTACACACACATGCTTGCCAGCTCATTACAATGAGTTTCAATAGCTTGCTCCACTTGAATGAACCTGAGCCACAAGTGGAGATACACCTGCATGTCTCCTTACCTCTGTTGTGCTGCAAGAGGACGATAGTAGGGTTGACAATTGTGGTTGAGGGATAGGTGGAGGAAGGCTTGCTGATCGACGTTAAGGAGGATTGGTATTCGGTGCCAGTGCGAGGCGGGGAGACTTCATTTAGCACAGGACACGGGTCCTGGAAATGAGAAGAAGATGCGTGTGAGCATCACTAGCCCGCTGGTGTTTCTGGAAAAAGTTATTTTAAAATGGAATAAGAAAGGTATCGTAGCACATTTTAGTAGAAGGCATAAGCACAGGTTGTTACCCTGACCCTGCAGGCATTCCATTCCCTGTTAACTGCAGTTAGTAGAATAAGGAATAACTATAGTTCTTTTGTACTGGGTTTCTCCCTCCACACCAGAAGAAGTGTCCTTGACTTCAACCATCGTGCTATATACAGCATACACTTGGCAGCAGGAATGAGCTAATCTGGTTGTGGGAGAGAGAGACCCACCCACTCACCCACTCTTTCTTTAAAGAGAATTCCTTTCCCAGCAAGTAGTCAGACATGCAAAACTCATGCGATTCTGAGTGAAACCCGATTACTGCAGCTGGCTTTGCAAGGAAGATCAGAAAAATAAGTTTAGCACCATCGCTTAGGAGACATTAGACAGTGTGACGACTGGGCACCCAGAACTATGAAAAAAAAAAAAAACAGGTGGAGAGTAACCAATAGGGCACTAGCATGGAAGACACAACACAGCTTCAGGGAGCAATGAGGATTGCCTAACACAAGTTACTCTATTATTTATTTTAAATCAATCCTAGCATCACAGAGGCACCATCTGTGCTGCTGGAGCAAAGACTGGGTCTGCATGGAGATGTTAAAGGCTAGCTCAGACATGACCCTTTCAGATCAGGTGCACAGAAGCACTCATTGCTGGGGAGGCTAGGGAGATGGGGCCGTTGGCCAAAAACGATACATGTATTTTTATGTGCTGATTTTGTCATTAAGGCAGAGCTTTTTCAAAGGTGTCAGAAGGATTTGGACCCTCAATTCCCACAGAAATTAATGGGAAATGGGCATCCAAAAAGCAAGAGTGTGGAGTTCTGGATTTCCGTGCTGCTCTGACTCTGTGGTCAGAGTGAAATGCTGCAAGCCATTGGTCTGTGAAACGGAGCTGGCCCACAGGGCTAGTCATTCTTTAAAAAAGGGGACCAGAGAGTCTTGCTCCATTGCTGCCGGCTTTGTTACTGTTCTGCAGGGCCTGATCCTGCATGCACAACTGAGTGCAGCACTTCTGCCTGTGAGCAGTCCCACTGAGCTCAGTGGTTGGAAGTGTCAGCAGGAAGTGTCTGTAGGATCAGGAAGTAACATGCTCCAAAGTGAGGCCTGGTGCCATAGACCATTTCTGGTTAGGATATGTTATTAGCAGAACCACCAGCTACAATCAGCCTCACTCAATCAGAGAGGCAGCAGGGCTGAACTATTCAGCTCTCTTGACACTCTTACACCACCAAGTGTCTAATTAGGCCTGAGTCATTTTATGAGAACATAAGAAGAGGTGACTGTTCAGCAGCCTCAAAACCAGGAGTTTCCAAAGCTCTCTGAGGGGCAGATCTAGGCCCCCACCTATGGAGGTACCCTCAGCGGTGGAAGCAAGGCAGTCCTGCTGAGCACAGGAGTGGGGAGGCAGATCTGAATGCTCCATATAGAGAGCATGCATCTGCTGCATGCTGGGGAGCCTCCTTGATACAATGCACAGAAGGCAGATGGGGTGTGTGGGAAGGGAAGGCTTGGTGGGCAGAGCCAGAGGACCACAGTGTAGTGAGCTACTTCAATCACAGTGGAGCATCTTCACTGCCAAAAATATACACCAAACCTAAATTTGTCATTTAAAAGAAAATGTTTGGGAAACTGAGGGTGGCGTCCTCAAAAATCACACAAAGTTGGCGACACTTTGCTCCCATTAGAGTCAAAGAGGATCACAGTTTCTGAAGCACCCTTGTGATTTGGAAAGCTAAATCCCATTGACTTTAAATGGGATTAGGTTCCTAAGTCACTTTGGTGCTTTTGAAAGTTCTCCCCAATTGTAAAAATCCAACTGACCATAGAAGCAGAGTTAGGCCAATGCTGAGCACTTCTGAAAATGCCACTCTTGTTTCTTTCCATTTTCACATGCCTCTCTGCTACTTCTTCCAGGCCCAGCCAAAAAATCATCATCAGAGAAGTTATTCTTGCTGGATTTCTCATTCAGGAGTTACTGGAAATCCTGTAATAGGGTTACTGGTGGTAAACTTTCTGTTACAAAGAGGTTCAGATGAACATCCAAACCTTTACAGCTATTCTTGTGGTTACATTTGCCCCCTTCTAAAAAAGGCAGTGGGTTTAAAAAGAGAAAATGAACACAGAAAAACCAGGGTGATGTCCTGTCAAAATGTGAGAATTCTGAAGAACGTAAAGACTTCAGCAGGAGCAAGGATATTTCAAACACGGGGACACATGGTGCTTAGAAACTTGCAAGGGTCTCAGATTAGCAAGTGAAGTTACAGCTTGTGGGTCATTCTGTTTTGGCATTAACCTCACGTTGCCTTCAGTGGGAATACACACATAGAACGTAGCCCTTTATCACCATGCAGGACAGAGTGTGCCATCCTTAACTGCATTGCTTTTGCTGCTTCTGATATTACTGTTGTCGAGAGACCATCAGCTAGCCAAAGCTCAAGCAGCAGGTGTTATTCTTTCAGATGAGAAGTGCAAGTATCATACATAGTACGTTCCCCTAAGATGGTTAAAGCCAAAGGTGTAGATTATCCAGCAGAGATAGAGGTGGGGGAGAGAGACTGTAAAATATTGGGGAAAAACCAAACAATTGCAAAGTTCCCAAGCCAGATAAGGTAGATGACATACATGCACTGTAACAGGACGTAAACAAGGTTTCAGGGGTCATGCTGCTGGCAAGGTGCTAGTCAGTGCTCCTCTTTCAAAGCTTAGTATGCCAATGAGAAAGTTATTTTAACCTAGAAACAAATTCAGGAAAGCTGTGAGGAGGGTACTCAACAAGCTTACTGTACGTGAGAGGACTCCAGTGATTTCAGGCTCCAAGACTCTGTGCAAAGCCTCCGGGACGGGAGGCACCAGTGGAGGTGACGGTGAGAATGATGGCAGTTTCTGGCAAATTGGGGGCAAGATGCCAGGTGAGGAGGGCAGATAGTGATGTTGGGGACCCCTCTGGAGGTGAGGGGGAATGAAATCGTCTAGTGTCGGAAAAGTCAGAGGTGAGCCAGTAGGAACGGTCTCAGGGAACGTGGCACCTTGCCCCAAAGGTACCAAAGGCGGTGGCGGAGTGCTGGAGCTGCCTTCTTGCTCTCTGTCTGTGTTAACCTGGAGGAGTGGGACTACTATAATCTCAGGCTGAGCTGTGGTGGTAGAAATGGCATCCTGTGGGAAATAAGTTGGGGTTACGCAAAGGGGCAATCCATCTTTCGTGGGTGCACATCCCAGCACTGCATGGGTAGTGACAGGCTGGCATGCATCCAAGCCATTGGACATTCCTTCCTCAGAGCGAGCTATGCCCTTAGGGATGTTCTGTTTAGCAGCCAAAGGCTCCGTGAACACACTGGATAAGGCATGCCAGTTTTTTTCCCCCTGTCCTTTAATTCTCGATCGAACCACAAAGCAGTTCATCTGCATTGCAGCACTTGCTACAGGTACACCTACCTAAACAGGAATATTTCCCATTGCTGACCCCCTCACCAAATGATTTTAGCCTGCAAACACGCACACATCACACAAACATACTCTTCAGTCTTTGGGGGGAAAGTGAGAGGTTATCGAATAGCAAATGACAAGAATCAAACTACACAAGAGTGACCTGCGTGCAGAAATTAAGAAGAGGTGAATACAGAGGGGACACCGTACGAATTAGAGAACCGTTCGCACGGCTGAAAGAAAACAAAGTTATGAAGAAAACATGTACCATGCTGCGTCCCTTCACCTTGTACAGATGCTGCTGCTGCTGCTGCTGCTGCGTAAGATAAGGTTCCTTTCTCATCCTGTCCTCACTGCCAGCCGTACTCTGGGGCTCTAGCACTTTGTCCCTCACAGCCTGAGGAGGTGGAGACTGAGTCCTGGAGGAATGGCTTCTACCATAGCTAACTGCGTCTTTACTGAGGACAATGTTAAAGTATGGCCTGGGAGGGACAGGAGGAGGGGGAGGAAGAGATTTTCCAGCATCTGTTACAGAGGAAACAATGTTGGTGGCTGGTGCTTGAGTGACCTCAGTTCCCAAACGGGGGCTCTCTGTTTGGTCATGTGCAATGCTGGTGGAATTTTCAGATGCAGCTGAGCAAGTGCTGTTAGATAAACAAGCCACATATAGACTGCTGACCTTTTTATCTGCTTTAGTCCCATACGTGGAATTCATTCCAGCTTCACTACTAGGATCTGCCCTGGCAGGGTTTTGATGTTTGGATGAAGTGTCTGATAACAAGGAGCTACTTCCCGAAAGTGACTGCCCAGCATGCACCACGTCCTTGGGAATCAAACTGGCTGATTGGGGATGCCCTGTGGAAAAGCATGGCTTCTCACTGGGGACTGTTGCAAAGGGTGCAGGTGATGAGGAGTAACACTGCCTGCTGCAACTTGGTGACACATGCTGTGTATAAGGCTTGGGTGCATTCAGGTACACACAGTCCATTATGGGCACTGGCAGCAGGTTGGTTACTTTCATGTCAGTGCGAGGGTGCCATGCAAAGCTCTCCTCTTTTGGAAGAGGAGGACGGGGAGGGGAAAGGGCCTGTCCAATCAGATTCAAGGGAAGGAGGAGGAATCAGCACCAAATGAAGGGAAAAAGAAAAAAAATTGAAAGAATGAAGTTGGTCATTAGACTTGGGTTAACAGGATTGAATTCAATGAGAACAACATAAGAAGGCCATCCTGGGTCAGACCAAAGGTCCATCTAGCCCAGTATCCTGTCTTTTGACAGTGGCCAATGCCAGGTGCCCCAGAAGGAATGAACAGAACAGATAACCATCAAGTGAACCCTCCCCTGTTGCTCATTCCCAGTTTCTGGCAAACTGAGACTAGGGACACCATCCATATCCACCCTGGCTAATAGCCATTGATGGACCTATCCTCCATGAACTTATCTAGTTCTTTTTTGAACCCTGTTATAGTCTTGGCCTTCACACCATCCTCTGGCAAGGAGTTCCACAGGTTGACTGCGCGTTGTGTGAAAAAATACTTCCTTTTGTTTGTTTTAAATCTACTGCCTCTTAATTTCATTTGGTGACCCCTAGTTCTTGTGTTATGAGAAGGACTAAATAACACTTCCTTATTTACTTTCTCCACACCAGTCATGATTTTATATACCTCCATCATATCCCCCCTTAATCGTCTCTTTTCCAAGCTGAAAAGTCCCAGTCTTATTAATCTCTCCTCATTGGCAGCCATTCCATACCCCTAATCATTTCTGTTGCCCTTTTCTGAACATTTGCCAATTCCAATATATTTTTTTTGAGATGGAGTGACGACATCTGCATGCAGTATTCAAGATATGGGCATATCATGGATTTATATAGAGGCAATATGATATTTTCTGTCTTATTATCTATCCCTTTCTTAACGATTCCCAACATTCTGTTTATTTTTTTGACTGCCGCTGCACACTGAATGGATGTTTTCAGAGAACTATCCACAATGACTCCAAAACTTTCTTGAGTGGCAATAGCGAATTTAGACCCTATCATTTTATATGTATAGTTGCAATTATATTTTCCAATGTGCATTACTTTGCATTTATCCACTTTTTAAACAATGCCCTTTTGCCTCTCACTGCTTCTTATACTTTGTTGTTTAGACACAGGCTAACCACAAGTTAACAACAAGCTAATATGGAATCGTCAAGCCCGGCACCCAACTTGCTCGCTCTCAATGCTGCTCGTTGGGGTATGAAAAGGTTTTCCAGCTTTCAAGTTCAAACCTATGAAGAGCATCTCACTTTGCTTTCAGGGCTAACCTTACTCTGGGTACCGCAGGGATCAGCCTGGGTACCCAAGCTCCTAACATTCCCCAGGAACTTTGAAATGCAGATCTGACCATCAGAACCAGACTCTGTGTTCCATGATCCCTGGCTCAAGCACTCCTCAGCTTCGGGCACATTCGGATCCAGCAGGAAATATGAATTCTACAGCTCAGGCCCTTCTCTACGGCACACTAAGCAAATTGCTGAAATCTGATTCGGTGCCTCTGCTAATGCGAAACCATACCGCAGTGACCTACTATACTGTGGTTGTTCCACTATACAGAGAGGTCAAATAAAAAAAGTCTCATTTACTTTTGCCAAAGGCTGACACCCCACTTCCCTTCTAAAACGATCCCTCATTCACAAAGCACTCTCAGAAAAACGGAACAATTTAGATCTACAGTGGAATTGGGTTCCCAGAAACTTGTCTTTAGAGTGAAGCCTTCTGATAGCGAAATCATTTTCCTAGAGAAGCAAAAAGAAACTCCTTCATTGTTTCAGTGCGTCGCAACGTACAGATTGCAACTCTAGAGCAGTGTGGCGATTGCAATTCCAGTTAGAGCAAATCTTTGCTTAGAGCCAAATTATTCTGTAGCAAAAGAAGTGGCTTTGCTACATGGACGTTTCACTGTATTTATTTACAGCTGCAGGTAACTGTAAATCACCATCCGTTAGAAGGAAAACGACTAGAATGCCAGCCTACAGGATAGGGATTGCCTCTAGTCTTCTTTGAAGGCTTTAACAGCTCAGAACTTTATTGCCTTGATCAATGTTCTCTTTTAAAATTCATCACCCTAGGCAGCTTTGGGGCAGCTCCTATTCTCGCTTGTACTGGTATAAAGTCCAGAGTAACCCCACAGATTTCAGAGTTGCAGTAGCCATCCTATCAATGTTATGCTAAACAGAGGCACTTGAGCTGGGGTGGGGAGGAAGGCAGTACAGCACTCCCAGTGAGTGGCCCTTGGCTCTAGCATGGGCTTTCCCACTGGTCCAAAATAGCTCGAGTCTGCTGACCGTCTGGGCATGATGTAAGGCGCATGTATTTACGCTGGCTGCTGTGGAGATGGTCAGGGAGGGGAATGCGGTCTTCTGGGGGTGGTTTAATTTTATTGTTTTTGTAATTTCTGGCAGGGGCTCCCAGAGCTTTGGATAGGCCCTTTTTTATCCTTGGTTTACAGCTCACTGAATAAATCAGGAGTTGCCATGGAGAGCCAGCCAGCAGCCACCCTGGTTATCACACTGGGATACCACAGATACAGCTGGGCGACTGGAAAAATACTGCCACATTCCAGATGCTACAGAGTGGCAAGTTGCTTGTTAACAGTGACCATGGTACTCCACATTTACATCCATGTGGCTGAGAGCAGAATTTAGCCCTGTTTTATTTGACATTAGTTTAAGTGCCCTCAGGACTCTTCTAAAAACAGCACTCTGTGAAACTAAAACTGAGCTATCTCTGTTCACTTATATGCCCAATAACTAACTGCGAAACAGCTGCATGTCTCATGCAGGAAGCAGCTCACTCTTTTAGTGCTTCATTACTCCTTATGTCCTCGGCCGACTGGTGCCCTCTTCATCTTTCACTTAACATTTCAGGCGCAGTGTCTGATCCGTGGCGT
This sequence comes from Chelonia mydas, assembly GCF_015237465.2. Taxonomy (NCBI): domain Eukaryota; kingdom Metazoa; phylum Chordata; order Testudines; family Cheloniidae; genus Chelonia; species Chelonia mydas. The sequence goes on from NC_057853.1 coordinate 51,815,982, forward strand.
TGCCAAGAGCTTGCCACGATTAAAGCAATTGCCCTGTACTAGGGATAAGATTTTAATGGGCCTCCATTTCACATTTAACAGAGCAGTAACAGATGCCATTCTTCAAGAAGGCAGTTTATAAAGAAGGGTTGCTCAGGTTTTCCCATCCCATTGAATTCAACCTGAAAATTGCATCCATAGGTTAGCATTTCTCTTTGCTTGGCAGACCAATCCCAACACTTCAGATTAGATTTGGGAGGAAAATAACCTTTCCAATATGGGCTGACAAAAGATTATATCATTTCTAGTGTTAAAGTGACAAGGCCTTCTCCAGACATTTTTTTAAGGCCACTCTGTGGGTTTAGGAAGTTTAATTCTCCATTCAGCCACCTGCAGTTGGAAGGTCAGAGTGCATACAGAAAAGCCATACAATAATTGATCACTACCTCTTGGCTGAGCCTTCCCACACAAACAATGCTGAATGGTACTTTGCCCTGCTATAGCCACCAAGGAGCTCAGCATGCTTTAAAACATATTAATGAATTAATGAATTCACAGCACTCCTGGGAAAGACGCATTCTCTACATTTTGCAGATAGGAAAAATGAAGGCACAGAGACTTACCCAAGCCTGCGAATTGAACACAGGTCTCCTGACTCTGAATCCTGTGCTTGACCCCTCAAGAAAAGCCTCAGATCTTCTGGAAAGATGCTTACCTGTGGTTTGCCCTCTGAGGAGAGGTTGGGACGCACACTTCTATAGCCCTTGGCAGCCAGAGAAGATGGCTGGATATCTCCATTAGAGGATAACCTCCAATCATCTAAAAGGGGAAGGAGAACTTCAGGTCTGAGGGAATTCACTCTAGCTAGATGGGGAACAAGGAGAGGGGACCTGTTGCTTTTTGCTGGGCAACAAGAAATACATTGGGGAAACAACAAAACAAAGCAACAAGCATGTGTACCTGTTTCTGGTTTTCCTGTCTCCAGAGCTATGTGTGCTGCAGAGAGGAGGGAAGGAAGAATGGAAAAATAAGGGAAAAAAATAAACTGTTACATTTACAGCAAACATGTACCCACTGAACTCAACATTCAGGCTACTTCAATACACACACACAATGCTTTCTGACAGGGATGCCAAATTGCCATAGAAACTGGCCCTAAACATGATGCCCTCACAGTTTCTGACCTTTGTAAACACAAGGCGATTCATTCAGAGCAATGAAGAAACAATTGGTCATTGACATTCAGCTGAGCTATCTGCTCTCGTGCTGCAGTTTGGAGTCCAAATGCCCCACACACAGCTAAAAATGCAGGGTCTCAGTGTCAAGCCATGATGTCGGCTGGATAACCATAGCTATCCTTTCTAATACTGCCGCATGAGAATACCTTGTGCAGAGACCCATTGACAAATAAAATGTCTATTTTGCGAGTACGGGTGGGGGTACAACACATGATGCTATTTTACAGCCCAGTCCCTGTGGCTAGAGGCACCGAGGCTATCTACCCATCGCCCACTGAGTTCCTCCCCCTCTTTCCACATTAGCCGTTTTGGCCGCTCACGTACTGTGCAAAGAGCTCTTCCAGCTCCAACATGCATTTCATAAAGTGATTGAGGGAGTCAGCAAAAGAAGTATTAATGAGCTCATTTCCATAGTAATGGGCTCATTGCCATTCACGCTGCTGGAAATTTATGAAGCCACCAGCAGGAAGGGTAGGCAAAGGGGGTGGGGGTGAGAAAGCAGAGAATGGAGAGAATGAAAAGAGGAGAGGTCATGGTTGGATCAGGAGGGGAGGAGAAGGGGGAGGTAGAAAGCCGGGCATTAGGGCTGGAAAGAATAGAATCACCCTTTCCTAACAACAGGTCCTGTAATTACATGTGCTTCACTTTCAGGGGAGAAGCTGAACAACCCTAACTTTTAATAGCATCTTCCCTTTGGGAGTTCATTCTATATGCAAAATCCAAGGTGCAGGCAGGGTTAGTGATGCTTTACTTGTCTCCTGTAATTAAGTAATTACACATCTGCTATTTAAAGACAGCAGAAGTCTATGGCAACACTGTCAACTTGGGACGCCATCCCAGGGGCCTTGACTACAGCAAAAAAATGAATGCCACTGCTGCAGCGACTGCACCAGGACACTTCCCATCCCCCGCAGTGGCCCGGGATAAAAGAAGGAACACAAAGGCCTACCTGGGAAGACAGGATGATTTTTTGGGCACTCCTGCCAGCAACACGAAGCAACAAATATGCATTTTCTCCAGTGGTGTATAAGTGGTTATGAAACTCACACTCAGAGGTTCTGGGGCTTTGTCTTCCTCGAGCAGCTTGCCCCATGTAAGAGATTTAGGAGTCTGCTTTTGCTCAGGTCTTTAGCGCCAGTGGGAAGGGCTCATGCTTTTAGCACTGAAGGCCTGGACTCAAGCGCCATGTGGGGTCAGTTACAATTGTGGTATCTTATGTTCAGGGCCATCCCTAGCAATTCTGGGGCCCTACGCAACCCCCTCCCCACCCCGTGCATGTGTGTGGGGGGGGGCAGGCCTCTGCTGGGGGGGGAAGCAGGGAGGCTGGCCCCAGGCCTCCTCGTGGGGGTGGCTGGCTTGGGGGGCAGGGGGAACCACCCCCCAGCACTCACTGGCAGCGCGGCTGAGGATGGGTTGCTGCACTCCCACTGCTGGTGAGTGCAGGCCCAGCCCAGCTACAGAGCTCAGGGGAGTGGGGCTGGGGTGGAGCAGGGGCGGGGCTGGGCAGGGAAGGGGCGGGGCAGGGGTGGAGCAGGGGTGGGGGCCTGGGGAAGAGCCGGAGCAGGAGCTGGAGCTGCACGCAGCTGTGCAGAGCACCGGGAAATTTGGTGCCCCAGATTTCCTGGTGCCCTACGCAGCTGCGTGTTTTGCATATGGGTAAGGACGGCCCTGCTTATGTTTAACCTTTTACATACTAGACTTACTTTCTGACTGCTGGACATCCTGAGAACATGGGGGACTGATACTTGGCCTTTCCTCAGAGGCTGGAGATGCCCGTAGGGTCACGGTCCCTTTTCCAGTGCAGACTTTAGTGGGATCCTTGTCTAAAGAAAACACACACAAAGGAGATGTTTTGGAGCTACTGGAAGCCATCATAGTTCTATGGCAGTATGCTGGTGGCTCTGGAGTAATTCTAACATGGCTGTCCTGAGTGAATTGTTCTAATTTTTATGCAGATGAACATTAGCTTTGACTTTAAAACATTAAGTAATAACAGCAGTTATATATTTAAAAAATAAGTAAGATAACTGATGAACACACAAATAAAGTTCTGAGTCAGTGTAACTCAGCTAGGAAAGTGGCAAGACCTGCTGGCTGTTTGGAATAAATTTCACAGGTTTGTTTGCTTTACTAGGCCTGGTCTACACTCAGATTTTGTATCAGTATAAATTTTATATCACAATAATTTCACCCACACTAGGGTTGTTGTACCACTTTAAATATGCCGGTACGAAGTAGCATAACTTGTGTGTGTAGACAAGGCCTCAGCAGTGAGTTCCATGCTGGATTGATGGAGAATGAAGATGTATAGTTATCCAGAATAAGGGATAAAGCCCAGGCAGTGCAGCGCATGCCTCCCACACCCTGCCCTCTTACTGTGCCATACCCACGAGATCACCTTATAGGATCAGAAAGAAGTAGTTCAAAATACAACCACTAAGGTCACCCTCCTTCCCCATCACTCAGATCACACCAGCCCTTTGAAGGCAAAGATCTTAGGCATGTGCTTAACCATCCACATTTGAGTCATCCCACTGAAGTCCATGGTCTACTCATGCGCTTGCAGTTTGTGCCCAGGTGCTCCTTCTAGAGCCATCCTTCCCCAAGCCAGTGCTGTCTATACTACAGATACAGGTGACCTAGCTAAAACTCAGTTACAACCTCATTGTATTGTCCTCGAATCCAGTTACAAATATGGTTCCAGTGCGTAGCAGGGACTAGAGTCTGACAGTTCTTCACACTCCGGTCAATGCCTTGGACGCTCACTGGCCTGGTACCAGAGTTCATGTGCTTTTCCAACAGCCATTCCAGCATCTTTTGTTATTATACGCAAATTGAAAAATGCATGCCCAGCCTAACACTGATTCAATCACTGAACATCTTTCCTTATGTTTGACTGAATGGTAGTGCCAGGCCTGACCTTACCCGTTACTAGTTTAGGGACATTATCATCTAGGGGTAGGGGTCAATTTACAAAACGCACAAGTGGCAGTTAGACGCCTAATCTGGGAGTTAGGTTATTAAAAATCTCCACCTTAGTCCCCAGTGTTTTGATTCTATAACAGTTTTTACTAGGTCTACCAGAATGTGAATGTGGTTTTATGAATTATACTGTCAAATGGGTCATGAAAACTAGCCAAAACTCAGCCCAAACCCCCAAATCTGAGCAACCCTAAACTTTGGGCTTTGAAACTTCCAAATCAGGATCCAAAGATGCATATTTTTGCAGATTATTATTTATTATTAATTATTTGTATTACCATAGCACCCAGGAGCCCTGGTTGTGGGCCAAGACACCACCATGCTACATGCTGTACCAACACAGAAGAAAAAGGCCCCTAAGAGCAAACAGTCTAAGTTGAGGCTGTGTCACTTTTTAAAAATTAGCTCTTGTTTTCAATTTAAAGAGTCTTCCCTTGCAGTGCTGGAAACTGCAGCTAGTAGAAAATTTTCCAACGGAACAATTTTCTATCAGAAAATGGTGTTTTGATGCAACCAAAACATTTCATTTCAGCTTTATTGTTTTGACTTTTATATTATGTACTGTAAGTTATAATACAAAAGTCCAAACATTTTGACTTTTATATTATAGATCACATAATATCACACCGATGCAACTGCAACAAAATATTTTTGGAATATTTCACTTTGCAAAAATAAAAATGCAGTACTTGACTTTATACCCTGATATGGTACAAAATCAGATTTTGAGATCTCAGAATTTCCCACCCATTTTTTAAGCAGCTCTACTGGAAATAATGACAGGTTTCAGAGTAGCAGCCGTGTTAGTCTGTATTCGCAAAAAGAAAAGGAGTACTAGTGGCACCTTAGAGACTATCCAATTTATTTGAGCATATGCTCAAATAAATTGGATAGTCTCTAAGATGCCACTAGTACTCCTTTTCTTTCTACTGGAAAGTGTTCTACAAACACTGAGCATTGTGCTAGTGTGTCAGAACCAGCAAGTGAAAATGACTAGAAATGACAGGTAGAGTTGGTTAGTCTGGTTTCACTGTCTAAACTCAGCAAAATGCCAAAAGGGTTAATGGGGAAGATTTCACTTTATCATGGCAAGAGAGGAAGGATGTGTGTGTGTGAGTGAGAGAAAGAGCAATAGAGATGCTGAAAGAAGATTGAACCTGCAAAATAAAATCTCTGATGTCTGTTTACTTCTCTATGGACCTAAGACATACAGGAAATATTTTAGACTCTTCAGGAGTTTGGTTTAAAATGAGGTTACAACAGTAATGTTCATACCAAGCATTAGCAGAAGAGTTTACATAGATCCCAAATTCAAATATGCTTAATTATGCCTGCAGAGAAACTGGATTATTGAGAACTATGAATTGTGTCATCATGGTATAACTCTATTAGCTGTTGATGAAATCTACAGCACTGGAAAACAGTGAAAAAAGGATGAAGTTGAAAACTATCTTAACAAGGGGGTGAGGCAGAAAGAGTGGATGATGGCCTACTAATGCGTTTTGAAAAAAAGATACCTGTAGGTAGCATTAGGTCAGGAGAACTTTTCACTTTCTTCACGGGGATTATTTTAACGGCAGAAATAGAGCGTGCACATAAAGGGACGTCAATGGCTGCAAACACAAAAGTGTAGTTGGTGCATCCAGAAGGGAAGAACACAATTAAGGAAACATGCCACAAAGCTTTCTAAAGTACTTGGGAAACCAGGAATGACAATAGCAGGAAATTTCATATACAAAAGCAGTCCAGAGAGCAGTGATGCAATCATTAAAAATAGCCCCTCATTCATCCTAATTCAGGATGTGTATCTGTTGTGCAGGGTACAGTACTGGTTAGTGAATTGACTGAGTCCTGGCTGCCAATATACTGTGGGGGAAGAGAATTTCAAATGTTCGTTTTCAAATGACAGAACTAAAGTTTAGTATAAACCTTTAGCCAAGACGCTACATATATTACATGCAAAGATAAAAAAATCTTTAAATTGCAGAGTTAAAATTATGCTGAGTGAGGAAACAAACAGATTAAGATTCTGAGAATAACATTGATTGGTCATTCTGCACAAATCCTATGTTTCTGATGTGTATATTTTATGACATCAATAGCAGGGAGTAGAGAATTGTGACCAGGAGTCTCGAAAAGGAACCAGAACCAGAGGGTACCATCAAGGTATCCAGTCTTGAGAGATCCATTCAGCCAAGCAGCAAATCAGATGGATTCTGTTTAAACTCCTTTTTTCTGCATACTAATTTTATCAGAAACACTGGATTTTACCAACAAACACTGAACACTGTCTTAGAGGTATTTTTCTCTGTTATGCAGCACTGTGCAAAATTCTAGCACTTGTTGAAAATTTCTAAAGGTTGCTCACTTCTCCAAAGCATCTGGTTCGTCCTCCCCTACTCTTCCTAATGTGGCCTTGAATGAGCAGTACTGAACTCTATCCTCATGGGGCACAGGCAAAGTTAGTGATGGGTGAAACTCAAGAGGTTCAGCTGGGATAAAACACCTGAGAGGAAATCATGGTGCTGGTGAAGTCAATGGGAGTTTTGCTATTGACTTCAGCGTAGCCAGGATTTTACCTCTAGGATCTGACCTTGTAAGGCCTCTGCATATAGAACACTCATTGATTTCAAAAGGTTGGAAGCCTCCCTGAGCTTTATCCAAAACTGCTTTTGGTCTGTAATGTTAGACTCAGAAGAACAGCTTCTGCTTGTGGTGGTCTTGTGGCACTTTGGCTGTGGTTCTGGATAAAACCTGAAAATGCAGAGGCTGCCCCAGAATGGAAAGGTACCGAGAGGAATGATGTGGGGAAGAACTTGGCTGAATTCTTTCAAACCTCAAGAAAGGTTGACTTCCAGTTTTGGGGCACGGTTCTGAGCTAATCTGTATTAGAAGTGAGCTTAAATCAGAGACTATTATCCACCTCCTCAATGGACTTCAAGGGGAGGTTTGGACACACTGCAACCCTGTTCCAAACTGCCTTTGGTTTGGGGAATAACCACACTAACAAGGTTTTGGAAAAGCAAAATATAGACTCTGCCAAGCGCTTGTTCTGTTTCACTCTGAACCAGCTCATTCATTCACCTATAATAAATACACTGCCTGTCATAAAAAGCCATCAAAGGAGAGGAAAGGACATGAATACCAGAGCAGAAGCCTAGGGTAAAAATCTTCCCACCCCAAATACACTAATAAAAAAAAAATCTAATCATGCAAGGCCAGGTTCCAAAGCCTATTGGAAAGGCTCATGTTCTTCAACGAGTCTGGGATCAGGCCCTTGCTGACAAGATAGTTTTTCTTAAAACATGAATGTTAATTTAATACCGGGTCAGTCCCCTCATGCTGTGGTTGCAGCTGGGCACAGTAAGACACTGTAATGATTCAACTGCGGGGAAATAGATGCGCCACTCCAACTGACGTGCAGGGGGAGCTGCAGAGATTCTTTTGAATGTATTTGACTCACCTTGCTCTTGTCCATCGCTGCTTGATATCAGCCCATTGACCACGGTTTTCACAACATCAACTTCTTGTTCTGAAAGACAAAGGGAAAGCCGGAGCACCCTAAGATAAGTGAGCTCACACTGACCACACTGCAGGGCCTGACAATATTCAGGATTTCAAAAAAAGCATTTCCACTGTCTACAGCAGAAATACAGGAGACACGTGAGAAAGGAACAGGACAGGGAATAGTAAAACACTGTGGATATACATGTAGTTTATTAAGCTTAACAAGTGGCAGCAATAAACTTAACTGTGAAATCTGTGATATAATTTAATCGTTGACAACAGAAGGATGACATGGGTCAAAAATCACTCACAGGTACACAGGTATTATGAGGTGGGCATCTGCCAGCCTGCTGCAAGTGGAGTGTGTTGATACCATGCTTACCCACATGCCCAGTGTGAGCTGATCACCAGATCTAGGGACAGAAATTCACTTCCACTCTCATCCTTGCCCATTGAGACGGAGCTCCTGGGGGCAGGGACTGTTTGTGTGTTTGTACAGCACCTAGCACAACCGAGTTCCAGCCCAGACACCACCATAAAAAAAAATTAAATACCCACCCAGTCACTATTTGCTAATCAGTTACCCTCATACAAACCCACGGGAGATCAAGGGTCTGCCCAAGTGCCCGGTACTATTTCCGAAGTATCTTCTAAAGTGACACTCAAGGCTGTCCTAGGCTAGCGGCAATGGGGACCCTAAACCAATGGTCCCCTAATTGTGGGGTGCATTCCCTTAGGGGGTTGTAGAGGACTGTTGGGAGCGTGCACAGTGGGGCCTGGGCCAGCCCCCACGGGGGCGGGGAGAGAGCCACCCAGTCCTGCTCTGCCCCCAGCCCAGCTCCCAGCCCAGCTCTGCCCATATTCCCTCTCCACCTCCAGCCAAGCTCTGCTTCTAGCCCCAACTACTCCCTCATCCCGTTCTGCCCCCAGCTCCACCTTCAGCCCAAACTCCAGGGCTGCGCCAGCTGTGCTGTAATGGGGGCGGTGGGGGCGTGGACAGATTCCAGTATGGGGAGGGGTGCGACAGAAAAAATTTGGGCACCACTGTCCTAAACAGACCAACTGCTAAAACTAAATGAAACTCAGTAGTTTGGGGTCACAGAATTTTGTGGGATCCTTTTGCTGGTTCGAATCTCCCGAGTTTGAGAGATGAATGAAGTTCAAAGGGGAAGAGCTGGATTGTGCCAGGTCTCAGGTCAATACAATACATGGGCCCAAGCTCATGGAAAGGGGAGAGTTTCAAAGCTCAGCTGGGGTCAGGCAGCCTAGCTCCCACAGAGTCAAAGGGGGCAAGCTGACTGACCCCAGCTCAGGATCGGTCCTTCCTTTTCTTGTCATCTTGATGCTGATACAGGCTGCAGGGGGGAATGACAACCTGAAACCAGGGTTTGTTTTTTATTATGAAAACTTCTTGTGGCCTTCAACAGTGGAATCCCACACAGGAATGGTCGATTCAGAGAGAACAGATAAAGACACAAAACAGTCACAGCATTAGAACTGGACAGGAGGATTTCTGTAGTTAAAGGCAGGCATGCGAGGAGCAGTGACTTACCAGAGCTCATTGTGCCAGAGGAATTTGTCTTCTGCACTTCCAGGTTCTGGTTTTCTCTGTTTAAATGAAAGAGAGAATCATATTGTGATGATGTCTGTGTGTTTACACTGATGGAAGCTTACAGCACCCTTCTTGCAGATTGTGTGCTGGCTCCCCAACCTCCTCTCCCCACAAGGCTTGTGAAACCCTGTTCCAGAGATAGGCCACAATCTTCTCCTGAGCACTGTCTGGAAAACCAGCTGTCATATACACCTATCTTTGCCTCCTTGGACAACAGCAGGCATGACCTAGAGTAGCACTGAGCACCCTTCGCTCTCTCTGAAACCAGGCCAACAGTTCCATTTCCTTCAAGAGCAGCAGCCACTAATTTCCCAGCCTAAGCAAAGGCAGAACCCAACTGAGTTTAGATCAAAGAGAAGCAGCATTTGTTGGTAATTTGCAGAATGGAGAGAAGACAGAAATAAACAGGATTTCCGCCTAACGTGGATACTATTGAAGGAGCCTTTAGACCAGTGATACTCAGATCTCAGTGTTTCAGGAGCCAAATTAGCAATCAACATTACCCAGAAGAGCCACAGTAGTGTAAATTCATTGTTTCATTTACTACAGCACTATATATTCCTATTTAGTATAATTATTCTCACTGCAAAATGACTGACCAGGTAGTGTTATTTTATCAACTACAATTGGTTAATAACATAGGAAAATCATCTTGATTGGTTAATAACTTAGACTGGCTAATATTTAAATCACACAGTGTTTTAGTATCATGTACTGCAAAGATCCGCAGAAGACACATTTAAGAGCCACTTGTGGCTCGTGAGCCACAGCCTGAGTATCACTACTTTAGACTATCCCTAAACTTTAAGTCACAAGATCTGGATTATATGCAAGGTCATCTGCATTAACAAGTTAGAAAGCTGTCTGGCCTCTGATAGCCTGAGAGATATGCAGCATCTTTACAAGGTGTCTCATCTAGAGCTGGTCAAATAATGGCTTTTTCAGGTCACTGGCAATTTGGAACAATTAAAAAAAATAGTTTCAGGTCTATCCAAAAATGAAATTTTTCAAATTTTTCAGCAAATTCAAAAATTAAAAGGTTTGGGTTAAATGAAATGTTTTGCTTTGATTTCGAGCATTTTTTTTTTAAATTGTTTAAAATAAATTTGAAGGAAATTTCAAAATAAATGTCTTAACTTTTTCAGCATATTTGTTTGTGGCTTCTTTCCCACAACATGAATTTGTGAAACATTTTGGCATTATGGAAGCTGCACTTTTTTGCCAAAAAAGGTTTTAGATGAAAATTTTTGCCTATATCTAATCTCACTAGAGAGAAAATCCCTGAGCAGGAAACCCCAGCACATATTAGTGCTTAGATACCATCTTCAGTAGTAGAAGTAACATCTTCAGAAACAAGGACAGATGTTAGTTTCCCTACTGTGTTTTCAAATACACATTCACTTTTGTCTGTCATTCCCAGCTTCTCTAGCCCCATTTGAAGTTCACAGACCACAGAAAATGCTAACTTGCTCCATGTTCCCAATACAAAACATGCATTGACTTGCCAGTGAAAGGTGTCTTCAGTGATGGATTTCTCTTTTCCTTTACTGAGTCATTGTTTCTGGCTAAATGAACATTCTGATGTATTCTTCAACTCCATTGTCTTGGAGTATTTCTTCTCATTACATTTCTATTAACAGGCCTTTTGCGAGTGGAAGGATTCTTGGTCACCTGTTCTGGCCCAGCTTCAGCAACATATCAATTACCCCTTCTGTGCTCTGGGGATGTAAGCTGCATGCATGTAAGCCTGAGTAAAGGTCTTTGTGTAGGCAGCTGCAAGAACACTGTTGGGATGGAGGAGGAGATACAGAGTTCCCCAGCAACCTGCAAACAGGCTTGCTCTGGCTACTGAGCCAGGCTGTAGGCAAAGATAGGGACCATGACCAGGAGTGCCAGAACATGGGGAGCCAGAGGGCCATGACCCCGCCCCCCCCACACTTTTAAAAGTGGGAGGGCTATGCCCTCACAATTTTTACCAGCGGTAAGGGCAAGCAATGGGTGGTGGGTGGGGTGGTAAGGAGCAAGCAGGGGGCAGGGTCTTGCGGGGGGGGGGAAGAGGTGGTGTGGGAGCAGAGCCTCAGGGGAAGAGGCAGTGTGAAGGCAGGGCCTCAGGGGAGGGGCTCAGGGAGAAGGGGCAGGGGCTTGAGGGGAAGGGTGGCATGGGGGGGCAGGGCAACAGTTCAGGTGCTGGTGCCCCTTCCCTTTTAGGAAGCCACTGCTGCTCCGGGCCATAACCACTGCAGCCACTGATCCAAGTGTTCACAGATCCGAACCCCACACCAGAGCCCTTTTCCCCAGCCGGCCCTTAGTTCTGCACTGGGCTATTCTCTCTCCCTACACCTACTCTGCAGCTGCCCATCCACCATGCAGCAGAACTACAGTGCTGCTATTGATATATTGGGAGACGTCTGGCGCACATCTGGGGCACATTTGCTGAGGGAATATCATCCCAGAGGAATACAGCATTTGCATTTAAAAAGAAGGCAGAATTATAAAGACAAAACCCTATTAATATTAGGCACCAGAGAGACAGACATAGTTAATTTTTCCTATCTTAAGTGCTTTGTGTCAGGGACTATTTTGGACTGTATGTCTGTACAGCACCTGGCACAATTGGGCCTCTAAGAGCCACCATAACATAAATAATAAACAAAGAGATTTCAACATCAATCCAGAGATGGTGGTGCACAGCATAAGGATGACACATTTTGACAATATAAGCCTGTATTTTCAAGGATGTATTATCTCCAGGGACCCAGCATTGAGGAATTCCTGCAGAAATAACAATGTCTTTTTGTAAATACAATGTATTTTATTTCCCCAAAAATGTAACACCAAAGAAATGTAAACTAATGGCAAGCCAGGCTAACTCACTCTGCTCTTCAGCCTTCTCAAGTGGGTGGCCCACATACAGACATTTATAAGTCTGTCTACTGCCCCCAAGCTAGTAGAGCTGGTCCTTTAGCTCAACCAGGACTAGCTCATGCTTTTAGATCAAAAAGTACCAGGTTCCAACCCCTTCAGGGGCATCCATACAAGTTGGCGTCAGAGGCTATTCAGAGACACATGTACAAAACCCTTGGTCTGTTTGCCATGCTTAATGCCAGCCTGAGTTAATGGCTATGTTCGATTTCAAATACTTGGCAATCTAGCTGAAGAAAATTCAACAGGCAAACTTCGTATGAGAACAGTCTCTTCCATGCTAAGCCTAGCCAATAGCTGGGTCTTCAGTCACGTGTCTGTCACAACAGATGACAGCACTTATTTAATTATTTAAATTATTTTATTCACTGAAATAGCCTCATGGGATACCCACTGTGTCTTTGTGAGGACCCCAGGGGGCAGAAGTCATACAGCGTGACTCCAAGCAGATCTCAGGACAACATAAACAATACAACATGGGGCATTCACTCTAAAAAGGGACAGCAACAGCAGCCAAATACAAGCCACAGACAGGCTGCCTGGCTCTACGTGCAGATGCAACATCTGCTTTATGTTTCTGCTTCTCCACACGAGACAATATGGGCCAGATCCTGAGCTGATGTTAATGGTGGAGAATATGGCCCAATATATTTTCATAACAGGGCTTATTCTGAGCCCTATGAAATCTTCATTAGGTGGAGGATACAAATATTTAGCTATCATTGTTGGGAGAGAAGGGGTACATTAAACTGTTTCAGCTCTCTCCAGCCTGGATCCAATATCTGTGTTCAAGCACATGTAAAAGAGTATAAAATTCCTAGCTACAACCAGCTATCTATCGTGAATCAAACTCCTCTGGGTAAATAAACCACCGGCTAAGTTGGTCCCTTTGTGGGGCAGAGGGAAATACACAGCAATGGTTGGTAACTCCAGGACTTTCAACTCATTGTTTCCTACCAATCACCCCACTGCAGGGACTTGCCTTTGGGAGCAAGGCCTGCAAAAAGCTGTTTTGGCAGCAAGGGAAGCATAAAGAATGCCCAGGCAACAAAGGTCTCATCAATGGGGCTGTTCACATGATGCAAGTTAAGCTTGTGCTTAAATGCTTTGCTGCACTGGGGCCTGAATTCTCCCTGCCATTCCAATTGGCTGAGAGATTCCTCTTCATTTCCTGTCCTAAACTACTAACAGCTGCTCCATTCCAGAGGTGGATGCATTTCTCTGTACAAGTGATCCTGGCATATAAAGTTTCTACACCATGGGGTGGAAGATACTATATAAATATAAAAAAAAACCTTAGGTGTATATTGCAGAAAAATCTTGGGTGGTAGGAAAATGTGAAAGTTAGACCACCCCCGCAATAAATGTTTGAACATTATAATGACTTCATTATTTAATGCACCTAGCTCTTTAACCCTGAATGTTTTTTAGGAAAGACGTTGAGCTGGAAAATTAAATATATCAAGAGAGAAACACAATAAAATGGAGTCAAGGACTCCATACAATTGACCGAATTTTGCAGTTTTCATTTTCTGTGTGAGTGCCTTTTGTGAAGCCAGGTCGACACAAAAAGTTAGGTCAACCCAGCCACATTGCTCAGGGGTGTGAAAAATCCACACTCTGAACAATGTAGTTAAGCTGACCTAACCCGCAGTGTAGACGGTGCTAGGCCGATGGAAGAATTCTTCCATTGACCTCACAACCATCTCTCCGCGAGGTGGATTGACTACGGTGATGGGAGAGTCACTCCCTTTGCTGGAGTGAAAGGCGATACTGAAGCAGCAGTGCAGATGCAGCGCAGCACCTGTAGCGATTGAAGCATAGACATAGCCTGACATTCTTTAATTTAAAGGGGAAAGCACTATACGCTCGTGTCTACACATTTCACTGAGGGCCTGATCAAAAACCCACTATGAGTCTTTCCACTGACATCAGTCTTTAGAAAGACTTCATTGAGTCCAAGCTTCTGCAATTGTAAGAGTTTCACACATAATGTGAGCCAGCGCTGAAGGTCCCATGCTGTTGAAACTGTCAAGTCCCTCTTTAGGAAAACTGGTACCAGAACTGCAAGCAGACTGTGAATTCAGTGGAATAACTGATCTTGGCATCAGTTGGGATATAAACCCATAATTAAGAAGAAACACTTTTCAATGGAAGAGATTCTGGGTATAAAAATAGAACGGTAATTAAAGGAAACAAGTTTGCCAAAAGTGAATGAAGAAGGAGGGGCAAACTAATTGCAATCTGACCTAGAAAAATGATGTTTCACACATTCCCCAAACTTATTAGCATTTCTGGAATTTAATTAATATAATACGCATTTAGTGTGTGTTCACTGTGAAGTTAATCAATGTTATCAGCTGAATTCACAAATAGGTCAGGTGGCAGGAGTGAAATGCGTGGCTGGTAGGAATCAGCATGTTCCACAGACTGCAGTTTGCGAAGCTGATTTACACCGGGCGAGGCTCTGAGCGTTATGTTTTATTACAAACCACGCAGCAAGCAGTAGCTATGGTCCCAAATCAGGAAAGCACTCACGGATATGCTTCAAGTTTAGCATGTGCTTGAAGCTTTCCTAAATCAGGCTCACAGTTACTACTGCTGGTCTCCAAGGTGCTTAAAGTTAAGCATGGGTTTAGTCTCACTGACTTTAAAGTTAAGCAGCTGCTTAAGTGCTTTCATGAATGGAGACTGTTTTCCAGAATTGGAGCCTATGTCCTTTATATATATATATATTTATATACACAGTAGTAGTAGTGTTTACACATACACTACTACCACTGTGCAGGTATACATGTAACCCACACACCTCTGGGGTGTGGTGCTCTGTCCTCTCCAGTGGCACAGAGACATACTTAGAGATTAATGAGTCTGTTCTACAGACTTAACTAAGGGCCATGTGGCTTTTAGCTCACGCAGTAAAGGCACATGCACTAAGCTCCAGAGAGCCCAGGTTTGATCCTGCCCACTGACAACCAGGGTTTGTCGGTGTTACATATACAAGAGCACCTTAAATCAGTGGCGCTCCAGAAGGTGGGATCCATCTTATCAATTTTATAGATAGAGGAAGTAGTTCAGCAAAACCAGAAATAGAACCCCCCTTTCCTTCCTTCCAGAATCCTGCGCTAGCCAGTAGACAGTGCTACCTTTCCAGCAGACCTTAAATAATGCCTTTACTGAAATGTGAAAAAAATAGCAGCAAAAGCTTCTGCTGTACAAATTTAAGACATGATGGCAGGTAATGAATTCCCAAGGGTATAAGCCAGAAGTTTCTGATCTTAAATGTGCCTACACCTACATGTCACATGTACTAGTTTCTTGCCAGCACCCCCATACCTCTAGGCAGACTTTTAAAGATTTCTTCATCCCTTTTAGAGTAGCAGCCGTGTTAGTCTGTATCCGCAAAAAGAAAAGGAGTACTTGTGGCACCTTGGAGACTAACAAATTTATCTGAGCATAAGCTTTCATCAGCTACAGCTCACCTCATCAGATGCATGCAGTGGAAAATATAGTGGGGAGATTTTATATACACAGAGAACACAGAGCAATGCCCCTCTGCCATGTACATTGGCCAAACTGGACAGTCTCTACATAAAAGAATAAATGGACACAAATCAGATGTCAAGAATTATAACATTCAAAAACCAGTCGGAGAACACTTCAATCTCTCTGGTCACTTGATTACAGACCTAAAAGTGGCAATTCTTCAACAAAAAAACTTCAAAAACAGACTCCAATGAGAGACTGCTGAATTGGAATTAATTTGCAAACTGGACACCATTAACTTAGGCTTGAATAAAGACTGGGAGTGGATGTGTCATTACACAATGTAAAACTATTTCCCCATGTTTATTCCTTCTCTCCCCCCCCCCACCCCCCAGCCCACTGTTCCTCACACATTCTTGTCAACTGCTGGAAATGGCCCACCTTGATTATCACTACAAAAGGTTTTTTTTCTCTCCTGCTGGTAATAGCTCACCTTACCTGATCACTCTCGTTACAGTGTGTATGGTAACACCCATTATTTCATGTTCTCTGTGTATATAAAATCTCCCTACTGTATTTTCCACTGCATACATCCGATGAAGTGAGCTGTAGCTCACGAAAGCTTATGCTCAAATAAATTTGTTAGTCTCTAAGGTACCACAAGTCCTCCTTTTCTTTCATCCCTTTTAGTGTCAGCACATTTCTTCCAAGACCACAGCTCTTTCCCTACTTGGTGTGGAAAAGAGAGTGGTGGAGTCCTAGTTAGGAGGAATGCAGATACGCGGTGACTACTTCTGTACAGCATGTCTCTGGATTATCTCACGTTTCAAACATTCCAGGATCTCTCCCTACAATAGCAATACATAACAAATAACTCATTAATAGTTCAGTGTAAGGACACGTGCTTTTAAGTCACTGGAGCGCTGTAGAATCTGGCCCTGTGGTAGGAATCTCATTAATTAGTTATTTTGGGTGAGGGGTTGTTTCCTTGGTTGTATATTGGTTAAGAAGCCTGGACTGAGATTTGTATGGCCACAAGGGATTCAAATACCCAGCTCCTACTACGTGGGCATCAAAATCCACTAGACAACTTTGCAAGTCTCAGCCTGAAAGGGGCAATGCTGGTTAAAAAAAACTACTTTTAAAAACCAAGGTTTCCTTCCCTTGTTAGTAGTGACACCTCCACTTATTCAACTAGGACTTTTCGTGTGTAAATTGCCAACCCCACGCGTTCAAAAAATCACGAGTCAGGTGACCCAAAAATCATGAGATTGGCTTAAAAATCATGAGGCCTTTTAAAGACGAGCAATACTTCCCAACACACCTGACCTGCAGTATGTTGCATGTATCCTGTGCCTTACTGTAGGCCTTGCTTTCCACATGGAGCTTGATCCTGGAGCACTGAGCACTGTGTCCATGACCCAGCAAAGTTCTTAAGCACGTGGTTAATTTGCAGCCAGTGGGAATGCTCCAAGCACAGGGGTAGTCCCTTTCGTTTGAAGCTAAGCATGTGTTTAAGAGCTTTGCTGGATCAGAGTCCCAGTGCTTGGTACCTTGTAGGATGGAGTCCTTGGTACCACTTAATTTCTCTTCATATTGTGTTACATAAAAGGAAGAAAAAGAATATCAAAATACTAAAGAGAGTGTTGACTTAACCTAGTCCACCAGCTCTCTCACAACTTGCCATTCCTCCCCGTCTTGAAATACGTATGAAAATAAGTAGATCATTATTTTTATTTTAAGAGTTAACATCCTGCCACTGCCCCAGAGGGCATTATGCTCAGCATCCTATGAATGAGCGGCATGCAAGAACTGTAAATAAGCAATGTACAAGAGAGCCTCGCAAAGGTTCACACAAAACAATGGTTTCCCTCCACTCCTCAGAAAACAGCAGAGATACAGTGGCAAAGCTTCACTTACCAAAGGAACTGCATGCAGTATAGAGCCCTGGCTGGCATATCATGATGTATCACCACAAATAATTTAAACTAAAATTGTTAAAATAAATTAACAAAGCACGTTTTGGGTGATGCAGCATCTTGTTGGGGTTTTTTTACTTCTTTTCTTTTTAAAAACATGGTGCATGTTCAATTGGAAAATTCAGCAATTTGTAACAGGAACAGACATCCCATTTGATTTCATGCAAATCAGCACAGCTCCACTGCACCGAGTAATAGAAGTCAAATAAGAAATGTAAACTTGAACATTATGATTGCCACCTGTCTGATTTTCACCCGGACAATCTGGGTTTCAGCTTGTGTGTCCAGGTGCCATTTGACAAGCCCTGATGTCCATTTTTTTAAAATCTTTGGAAAAGGTGGTAGCCCTAAGCGTAAGGAAGGAGGCAGAACAGCAACAGCAGCCGCTGCCTCTGGGGCCAGGCTGTTCATGCCTCTAGTGGCAGCATGTGGCCTTGTACAGCCCACAGGTGGCAGGTAACGCAGCCTCGGCTGTGCTGGTGAAGACCCTGCAAGCGATAGGGGTGGGACCGTAGAGGAAGAGGCAGAGAAGCGGTATGGCCTCAGGGGATGAGGTGGAGGAGGGGACAGGCCTTGGAGGAAGAGGCAGGGCAAAGCTTTGGGGGTCCAGTTACCAGCCATTACAAAGATAGCAACCCTATTGAATGTGCTGCTTCAAGATCTTTGGGATGTTTCCGGATGAAGACATCTTTCAGCAATGAACTTTACACTGAACATATGGCACCAGCAGTGCGAGTTAATTCAGCACAAAGTACTTAAAATGAACATCTTAAAAGTGACGGAACACAGATCTACATTTGGTCACCTTTCCCATTAAGATGAAGACAAATGTTACAGCTAAAATATCTGGGATCTTGTGCTGGAAAAGGGACTTTGATGCAGTTGAAACATTTGACAGACTGACAGCACTGCAGACTCAACTCCTTCATTCAATTTCAGAGAGTACAAGAGCATGGGGAGTGGGATAGCTCAGTGGTTTGAGCATTGGCCTGCTAAACTCAGGGTTGTGAGTTTGATCCTTGAGGGGGCCATTTAGGGACCTGGGGCAAAAACTGGGGATTAGTCCTGCTTTGAGCAGGGGGTTGGACTAGATGACCTCCTGATGACCAGATGGTCAGATCTTTCTGCTGTTGTGCCCTGCCCTGACAAGAAATGGCCTCCTCTAGATCATAGAGGACAGTTCAGTGTCCATGGATCATTCCATCTCTGGCTGAGGCAGCCAACAAAGGCGGCAGGTAGCACCAGCTGGGAAAATGGCAGGCAGATGGATCCCTCTTCACAAGGAAATGGACTGGAACCACTGAATCCCATTTCACAGAGATTCCCGCCCCCGTGATGTCCAGTCCCCTGAACCTTGTGTCTCTAATAGAACAGGAGGAGGTAAGTTCATGATTTGCTTCACATGGACTACGCACTCAGAATTGGAAGCAGCTTTATATTGCTTGACAAGATCCCTTTGGGTAAGAGTTCTGTTCTTCCTGGTAGCTGAAAACACCCCTTTCCAGGACAGCAGATTTTAAATCAGTGTAATTTGGCACCAAGTTATTCTGACCCTGTCATGCCTGTCCTCTAACTTCTGTGCTTGGTAGCTAGATGAGATGATTGTGGAGTTAGCTGTCAGTACAATTGGAGATATAATGCTAAAGTCTCCATAGTGTAGGGGAAGTTGTGTGTCATGCCTGTCTGTATGCACATGTACACAACCACATCACAGCCTCAAACATCAGACCAAGATATTAGAGATGTAAAAGCAGACCCTGAAGTGTTTTAATCATATCGTGTATTTATATTAGCGAGAGAGTCCCAAGACACAGCCGTTTGAAGTATTGGGATCTGAGGTTTTGTTCAGATCCACCTGATTTATGTAACTGCTCCCATCATACAGGCTCCCAGAGCACCGTACAAACTGACGTTGATGTACAGTTTACACAAGGGGACACGTCATGTACAGCTGAAGTGCTGCCTCCTCTGGAATGAAAGCAGGACATAACTAACAGCACGCAGCAACACTGAACAGTTTGGGGGACCTGATGTTACTGAGGCTGTAGGGGGAATTTAGGCAGGGAGAATGTAATTAGCAGGAATTCAATTTGGAAAGAGTTAACGAGAGGAAGTGAAGTTAAAGACACCAGGTTATACCCTCTACTCTTGCAAAAAGCGCCCTGGGATCCTTAAAGGCCACATAAAGGGAGTCGGGAGGATGTCAGTTTTCCATTTCACTTCATAAATTGTACATATTCGATTCATTGGGTCCCAGTTGTTTCGAGGCCACTTGGAGTATCTTCTTGTGCCTAAAATCAATGGACGCCTTGGATTTGGGGGCAAACCAATCGTTCTGAACAAACAGATCTAACCATGGCTGCAGATTCCAGAAGCCCTAAGAGTTCCCAGTTTTAATACCATGGACTCATTGCACTGGCCACAGGCTTTAGATGCAGCACCTTTCCAGGGACACAGTCACACTAAACTGCATGTTCACTGCAGTGAATGGCACCCTATAAATACAATGGATTAGATACCGCGAGCAGAGCCAGTCAGGCTTCTTTGGACATTACCTCGTGCAGATGTTGATGAGAGCTCTCAAGTTACACAACCACTAATAATGAAGGAGACACAACACTTATCATCGTCTAGATTTTAAGCAGAAATGCACCCAAACCACAAAGTTCAGATCCAGATACAAACTCCGCTCATGGCTTGGGTGGGGGAAGGGTGTTGATTCAGGCCCAGTTCTAATTTCACAGTGAAATTCACAAATAAAGCAACCATCTAATAATACTATTTATATCTAGACAGTGGGGTCCATTAGAATAGCAACATTTACTAACCGTCACCACACCACAATATCTGAAATGCACCCAAACCACAAAGTTACTGTCTCAGGTACAGGGAAATACACCACTATCTCCAATCACATGCTGTGCTAATTGCTGGCAAACCCTGGTTTTCTAACAGCGACCAACATGTAGCACTACATTTCCCACTGCGCTGCACAAACATTTATCTACTCATCTGCACATTACCCCTTTTTAAGGTAGGTAATGTGCAGATCACTACTTCACACAGAGATGGGGAAACAGACACAGACCCCAATTCTGAACGGTAGCTAAACTCCATTCAGCTGGCACAGGATGTGGGGGGTCAAGGGAACCAGATTTGGGGTGGAACCCTCTGGTCCCCGCAACATAAGATGCTAGAGCACCCTGAGGGTTGCTCTAACTCCGGCACAGCTGCAACAACTCCACGGGGCCACTGCAAGAGCTAAGGCCAACGTGAGGGCAGAGGTACTCCATGTCTCTCCTGGCACACCCCTGACATGCTCCTCAGTCAGGCGCTGCAAGGGGAGGTGGAGTAGAGTCACTCTGCTGGGTCTTTGCCACCTAGGCGACGATCCTATGTCAGAGGAATTCCCAGGGGCTGTTCATCTGGCTTTACAGAGAGCGCAGTTTGCACAAAGAGGCCGCAGCAGAACCCCAGAATGATGGCCAAAGCCATACAACAAGCCAGTGGCCCAGGAGGGAACAGAACCAGGTGTCTTGACTGCTTGTCCTACACTCAGTCCAACAGACCATGCTGCCTCTTATAGCAGCTGCAAGAATGGAATCAAGAACCCAGAGGCTACCTATATGCCCAGTACTGGAGATGCCCTAGGAAAGGAGGTCTCAGCTGGGTGCAGGTCTAAAATGAGATGCTCTTAGAGGATGCAGGCTAAATTCTGATCTCCGATTACAAGTTCCTTCAGGAACAGCAGAACATCCAACTCAAAACCCACTTTTAAATTCACATCATTCTCATTCTTCCAGCCCAATAACCAGACTAATGTATGGCCTAGAAGATTTAGTAAGTGAAAGACAAAAAACAAACACACTTGCCATGAGGCCAATCAGTATGGGCCTGCGCCAAAGCACCAGATTTTTTCCCATCACTTTGATTTTAGAAACAGGCCCAAGTTGCAAAATTTGGGTATTGACTTCAGTCACCCACCAGAGGCTGACAGGGAGGAGGCAGAAATCCAGGCCAGGATTCCTCCATCTCCTGTAATCAGAACATAGATCCATTGCAAAGCCATCTAGAGAACTCTTTTCCTCAAACTGTAGCTTGTGATACACCAACAGAACTGGGAGTTAACCTGTGTCACCCCAGCTAACATGGCATTAAGCCAGCAGCAATACTACATAAAGTCCTGGGAGCGCTAAGCCGCCAGCCGATTACTAGTCAGAAATCAGACTGTGTCCTTACCTTGGATCAGGCTTTTCAGTTAAAGGTGCCATTTGCTGGGTCCCCCTTCAACCCCCAGTTTGAACGCCAGAGATGAGGTGTGAAAGAGTTAATTACGATTTGCTCTGTGCAACTCAGCTGCTCAGTTCACTGAAGTGTAACAAGAGGTTTGGGGAGGCCTCTCTCTCTCTGGCACCCTTAAACACTTTGCTCCTCCCACCTCTGTGCTTTAATTAGCCAGCAGGCTCTTAATCATGTCAGCCTGTCACTTGGCTTGCTCACAATCAACCTCCTCCTCCCGCCTGCCTGGCATTCCTTCGCCCTTGACATCATGCAGACACTGAAAGTTCCAGCAGATCCACGTGGGGGAGAAAGGGCGCTCAGTGGGGGAGGGTAGGAGAGTAGGATAGGGATGCACTGGGGAAGGAACGTGATGGATGAAACTTTATAAAATAATTGGGTAAAACACATGGAAAGCGCTGTGTAAAACAACAACACACCAAAGCAGCATGTGCCTGTCCATGAGGGAACATTTTCATTCACATCTGGCTATAGGCATTGGAGATCCTTTTACAATGAGTAGGATCACAGGGATTGGCTAATGTTTCCGCAGTTGGCAGAGTTAGGTCTGTAGTATAAATACCTGATATGATAGAGAGAGAAACGATCAGCTTGAGAGCGAGAGAGATTAAGCCCAGGAGCTTGGGAACCACTGCCACGTTGGGGCATCCGTGGAGGGCAGAGTCCCAAAAGGAATGCAGGCTGGCTGAGCCAGGATTCCCCTGGGGGTCCCAAAGAGGAACAGATGCTGGAGTGGGAGTGGTGCCAACCTTGATAAGGTGTAGTGTGTGCTCCCCTGGGCCAGCTGGTAAGGAAGGAGGGTGGGACGATGGCATCAGCCTCTTTCAGGAGCAATTCATTCAGTGCATGCATACAGGGAACAAAAAGACTGGGACTGTGGCATCCTGTTTCCAGAGCTTGGGTTAAATGACTTGTCCAAGGCCGCACAGGAGGTCAGTGACAAGTCCAACCTGGGGTAGAACCTGGGGTTCTTGGCTCCTCATCCTGCCTTTATCAGCAGACCATCTATTCCAGTCCAGCAGTTTTCAAATGGCACAGGCATTCGTGCTGGAGCTTCATGGTTGCATGACTGGGATTCTAGGCTCCGTCTCTCCCTTACACCTCTGGGGCTCATTGCACTGCCCTATCTCCCATTCAGCTGTGTGCTCTCTCATCTGCAGCCAACCTTGGGCTGCTCCAAACCCGTCTCTTGAGTCTGAAGTGCTACAAACCATGCTGCGGACAGAACATTCACAAATGTCTGGAAGGCAAGGGTTTCCCCAGGGACCAGAATAAAGACTAGGCTAAGAAAGCATCACTAATGGAGAGAAAGTTGCTGACTGTAGAGGAACACAGGCCAAGGAAATCTAACTTCAGATCCTTCTGGTACATAAAATGTTAGTGAGGGGTCTGAACAAAAGCCTAGAGGTGAAAACACACATGCACTTTAGGGCTGTTTGAAATCTCGATCCAGCTTCAGATTTTGCTGCTCAAGCCCTTCTCTATTTTCCAGCCTAGCTGGTTAGCATCCCTATCCACAGCCTCCAGACAGCTGAGCTGGTACAGCTAACATCCTGGTCTGGTAAATGAGCACAAGTACATGAGGAGGCTGGTAAGCACTGTTCTAGTTTACTTATGTATTTAGTATTGATCATACACCTCACAATGGTTGATCAGTGTTCTCAGTTATTTACCAGTATCAGAGAGGAGCCCAGTACTCAGAATTCACACCTGGATTTCAAATGACCTAATATTTGGAGGGTTTTGGTTGGGCCCATTATACAGATGAGGCCATTTGCAAAATTCAGATCTGGCTCTAGGTTTAGATCACAAATATGCTGACATTCAGGTGTGTCTGGGTTGAGGGAGGGAGTTAATTCAGGCCTATCTACAGTCAGACTAAAGGATGATAGAAAGCGCTCCCCACTACAGGGGAAAAAACCTGATTTCACTAGCAAAACCAGAAAGGCCGACAAAATACAAGGAATAGCCTCCAAAGTAAATGGTGCACACTAGTAGTTCAGATTAGATTCACTGCATATTGTTTACATGTCACAAAATAACAAGGAGACCTGCTAGACTGATCTTGGATCCTCTCCTCCAAGTCTATTTCTGGTGTCCCCAGCCACACGAGAAGGTCTGCCATGTCAGTGCAAAGCCTACTGCCTGCTGAGTACTAGGGGTTTGTAAACAAGCCCCAGACAGTTTGTCGTCAGGTAGGAAAAAAGGAGCACCGTTAAAATGTCAAGAGAGCATAAGTTGAACTCTGTGTAACATGAATGGATAGAGAACGCAAAAGGGATGCAGGAGAGAGTCTCACTAGAGAGGGGCCTGGGAGGCAAAGTTTGGATCTTGATTCAAAGTTCAGGGGGGTTCAGATCAAGGGCTGGGATTTGAGTCCATCCTGAGCTTTGGGATTTGCAGGGTCCCAACCAAAGAGGCTACAAACATGGGGATGCTACCATAGGCTCCACTGCCTGAGAGAAGTCAGGCTTTGGGTGCTTTCCCCTGGAGTTCTGCTGTCAGATGGACTAAGGCGGAACCAGGGCTGGGAGCTGCTGAGGGTGCTGCATTGCTCCAAGCAGCCACACATCATGCTTGAGTTTAAAGCCAACACTCAGGCTATGGCTACACTAGACAGCTTACAGTGGAGCCGCTGCACTAAGCCCATGGGAGAGAGCTCTCCCACTGACTTAATTAATGCACCCCCAACGAGCAGTGGGAGAAGCTCTCCTGCGGACCAAATGTTATGCACACCGGCACTTAGCTCGGTATAACTTACGTCACTTGAGGGGTAGCTTATTCACACCGCTGAGTGACTTGAGTAATACTGATACAAGTGGTAGTATAGCAATAGCCTGAAGCCTTAGTGTGAGATGAAGTGTCTTAATGGGTTGGGAATGAGCAACAACATTGGCTGACATTTTGCAGCCAAGCTGCAATAATCAAAAACTAACCAACAGCAGTGTCCACTTAACCATCCAGTTAGCTAATGCAAAACTTGTTCTAAGGCACTTAGCCAGCTCCATCCCAATAGCACCTCAGCACGTCTCAACCTCTAATGTATTTATCCTCACAACACCCTGCAAGGCGAGGCAGTACCATTACCCTCATCGGACAGACGGGGAACTCAGTCCCAGACAGGCTGAGGGTGCGTCTACACAGCAAAAAGGGACAATGGTAGCAAGTCTCAGAAGAGCCCAGATTAACTGATGTGGGCGTGTGCTGTGGGACTAAAACTAGCAGGGTAGCTGTTTGGGCATACACTAAAGCCCGGGTCTGAAACCCAGCAAGGCAAGAGGGTCTCAGAACTTGGGCTCAAGCCCCAATGCCTATGCAGCTTTTTTAGCCCTGCGAGCCCCAGTCAGTTGACCCAGGCTCTGAGACTTACTGCCACAGGGCTGCGGGTTTTGGGGTTTTTTTGCTGTGCAGACATACGCTCGGTCCTTCAGGGCCTCAGCTCCCCATCTAGTGACTTGTCCAGTGCCACACAAAGTCTGTAGCACGGCAGGGAATTAAACCCAGGTCTCCAAGGCTAGTGTCCTACCCGGTGGACCATCCTTCCTTTCATTATGCCTTGCTTCCAATATGAAAAGCATGTGCAAAACCCACTCTAGATGGCGCAAGATTTTCCAGTTCCAAAACAGATAGGAAAACTTACATGCAGGAGTCACATATTTTTCATACCTTGATCACCTCATATAGCCATTTTCACCTGATAGTCCTCCAATGCATTCCTGCATCTGCTGTGTCTAGTCACTTAGGGCTTCAAAGATGGTGCCAGGTGTTGTGTTATTTCAAAAGAGGTGCCACAGAATGCCATGCAATAGTTCATGGGGGACCTGGGGCTTGTTCCTGGGGAGGAGCTGGTTGCAAGTGATGGAGCAAATTTGCTTCTGCTGAAGGAGGAAGGGGAACTGGCTCATGACACACTCCCACCGCTGTGTGAAACTCCGCAGTTCAAATCCCTCTGAATTTTGGGGGTTTGAACCTCAAAGCAAAACTCAGCCACAACTACTTGGGCTCCACCCAACGCCATAAATCTGCACGGACTCATTCAAATGTCCACAAACCTCACTGAGCCTGGCTTATGTTCCTGCCTTGTTAGGAAACACCCACCTGAGTTTCAGTTGTGAATGTTTCAAAGTTGCAATGAGAAGTGAGCCTAAACCACTCTCACCTACTCCACAACTGCTGGATCTCTAGGACAGCTCAGGTCTGTGTCTGAGCTTTGCTGCTTAGTCCTGCCGGCTGAGAATTGACCGCTGGGGCTATGAACACAAAAGCTAGCATCCTGACATAACTACCAGGCAGCTCATTGTGAAGGTGACACAGCGCAGTCTGCCCCAGGTACAGGCAGCTAGCCTGTCACAGGATGCTAAGCGTTTCAGAACCTGTGATACAGGCCCAGGGATGGGGCCCAGTCTGAGACAGACCCTACCTGACCCGACCCGAACCATTTCTGGGAAACAAAACCTTCTACCCCTGCATCTACGGCAGATGAGTCTTCTCAGATTTTAAGAAGCTGGCAGGTGGCCCTTGTTACAGCGATCGGCCAATTAACCCAGCAGAAGGTATATAAGCCGCTGACCTTCAGCAAGAAGACACCTGGGAAGAGAGCTTGTGAGGGTACCTGTGCAGAGAGCAGGAAAGGGAACATTCTCCATGATTTCATTTCCTTCCTGCCATTTGAGGAGTGTGCAAGTGGCACCTACTCTGGGATCCAAGCTAGAGGGAGCATGGGTTCTTTCCTGTTCAAGGACTAAGAAACCCAGTACTGGAGGGAAGGAGACGGACATAGGGCCCAGCTGTGCCCTCAGTTACATGGGTTTTTGTCCCACTGAAATGAATGGGAGTTACAGCCAGGGAACTGAGGGAACAGGTGGGACCTCCATTGCCCAACACCTTGGGTTATCATTTACTCCTGTGTAGAGTGGGGCTAAGACACAGTCATTTGGATTTGGGGACATTTGACACCCACTTTCCTGGGCTGTAAATGGGGGCACAGGTACAGGGCCATAGAGGATCAGACACTGCATATGTGTGTATCTTGGGTAAGGCAGGGGCACCTGGGCTCTTTGACCCTCCTATTGAACCAGAACTATGGCTAACATTTTAAAAAAGCTGATTAGATAAACATGGGCTGGCTGCTGGCACCCTTACTGGCAGGACTAAGCTGTAACACTTTTTGCCGTGAGGAGCCCCACTTATTTCTATGGGGTAGTTACAGAGCATGGTAACATTCAACTTGAGTCGGAGTAGCAGAATATGGCCCTAGATAAATAATAACAGCATCTGCAATTCCACCAGCTACTTTCCAGTCCTCTTAGTCTTCATGCTTTAGGGTTTGGGATGATCTTCAGCTGGGGTCAGGGAGAAATTGTCCCCCATGATAGAGTACACATCTCACAATTAAGTGTATTTGGGCAGTACTTGCAATGATCTACATTGTCAGCTCTCTGGGCCAGGGACCGTGTGTCTTTGTTCTGTGTTTGTACAGCACATAGCACCCTGGGGCCCTGGGCCACGACTGGGCTGCAAGGTGCTACTGTAATGCAAATAATGAATAATAATAATTTTGCCTTCCTCTGACACAGCTGGTATTGTATTAAAAACTCAAAATCCTCGACACTGAGCGCTGAGATCACACACTTGTGCAAACAACAAAATGGAATGCAAAAGACTGTTTTAATGTAACCTTTTTAGATGGTTCTTTTCTTCCCATGGCCTGTCCTGGTTAGCCACTGAAGGGTTGAAATGTTCTTGAAATGTGTTCATCCACCAGGTTTGTTGCATCATTAGTCACAAGTGCCAGCACAATAGACTGATTTACAATCAAGAGCTCGAGCAAGGAGATGGTTCTTACCCAGAACCCTGGAGATCAATATTGTGAGATGGTAACAACCAAGAGAAGGAACAAATTCTGGAGGAGAGAGTCTTCCACCATGAGTACCCTGCCACCAGCCCCCGACCATTCACTTCTAAGGGACTGAACTGTGAGGCTATTTGAGGAGTATGGTACCACTGCAAGGTGTAAGAAAGGACTCCATCGCCTGGCGCAGAGGCTGTTCTTATGGCATCTCCAGCTTTGACTAAAATTGAAGAATAACAAAACAAATCAACCGCACGGGAACGTTGAGTTCCCTGAGCTTTTCAGCCTCATTTTGCTGATTCGAGAGGTTCAGGGACTTTGGCTCAGCACCTGAACTGGATGCACATTCAAACTAAGATCATTTGAGGGGTTGCTCAAGTCTAGTTCAGTGATTAGGAAGGGAAGCTGGAATTGCAGCAATAAGGGATCCCTAACAAACAAAACCCAGATGGAGACATCTGTCCATTCGCTGATATTTTTTGGTAATAACTATCCCTGTTTGGGCTGCATCCTAATGGCTGATGACTACACGCTAGAGAACAAAGTAGCCTGTTGCTGATCCCCTGCTACCTAGCCAAAGAGCATGCAGAGCAAGGAGCAATGTGCAATGTCCTTTACTAAAGAAAAGAGTAAGTATTCATGGACATTACGTCCTGGCTGGTCTAACTATTAGACAATTGCACCTACTGTATATGTCATTAACATTGATGGACCTAGCCCAAAACCCCAGGCTGAGTAGATGTTTGGATCTGAATCTGACCTTCCCAGATGAAACACTTCAGTGTTTCAATTCATTGCCTTTGGGAGTTAAGAAGAACTTAATTCCACTTCTCTTCAACCCTTACCTCCCCACCAAAACTTGGTAGGCACACTATGGGGGGCTGTAAGACATCAGGCACTGATGAAGTTAAATCAGCATTCAGTAGCTTGGCAGTTTCTAACTGCAGGTGTGCAGAGAAGGAATGTGCTCGATAGGAGGCAGACAAAAAAGCCAGGCCAACCTTTCTGCTGCACCCCCACCCCCAACTCAGCAGTCTCTCTCCCTATAGCTGAGAAACAGAGCTTGGATAATTAACTAGAATGATTAGTGTTGTTCTGTGCAGCACAGAAAATACTGGGCCCCAATTCGCTTGTGTTCAAAATACAGCCCACCCAGGGTATATAAAAGCTTGAGTATTTAGAGAGGCAGCAGTGGTCTAGTGGAGTGGCACAGAGGTGGGAGACAGGAGTTCCCAGGTTTGCATATCAGTTCCACAGAGGACTAGCCAAGTTCTTTTCTGGCTCTGTCACCAGGATATCTGAGGGCCTCACAAGCATTGGTACATTTACATTTCCAACACCCCAGTCTGGGGGAAGTCTCATCCCTGCTCCATAATCAAGCAGCTGAATCACAGAGAGATTAAGGGTTTGGTTTTTCACACATGTGAACAGCTCCACTTGTACTGGAGAGGAGCTGCCAGTGTCCTGCCCAAGGTGGCTCAGACTGGGGCCCAAATATTGAAAGTCCCAAAACTCAGAGGTTGCTTTTGAAGAGGCTGGACTAAGTGGCTTGCCCATGGACACAAAAGAAGTCACTGGCACAGCTGGGAACAGAATGCATGAGTGTCCAAATCCCCTGCATGACTTTACAAATCCCACCCCAGTTCTCCTCCAGTAACTGAAGACTTGGCCTAGATTAAAGCAAACAGGAATTTTCCCATCAAGCCATGAGTTGCACCCATGACACTTGGCCACTGGCCATATGACCCACTCAACATAGCTCAGCAGGGCTCAGCAAACATTTCCCTCCAGATAACTGTAGATATTTCAGTTTTGGGTTCTTGCTGTCTGCCATGTGGAATCAGTAGGAGCTGTGAAACTAAGAGTAGATTGGGAAGACACTAAGGAAAACATTTGAAACATACCATCCCTCCTAGCATCTCTGCCTCATAGGTTCTCCATCTGTTCCCAAACCTCAGCTGATAAAGGTCTTATTTCTGCACCACTCTGTATTATTTAGCTCTGTCTGGCATTCTGAGATGGGCAGAGTGGGCGTGAAAGATGTGTGACACTGGGTTCAGATACCAGTTGCTGCTCCCTCTGGAGGAAACCTTTGCCTGGGCTACAATGGGGGTATAGTGAGAGAGCAGATCATGCCTCCTCCCTTCCTGCAGCTTTCTAGCACTCACTGAAAGCCCAAGGCTGGGACACCTAATAAGGTGGCTGCTGCTCCATTGGCCCAATGGGATGTGGTCCATCAGTTGGGAGGGGCAATCAGGCCCCTTGCCCTTCAGAAATTATGCAACAGCCTCCCGCATGCAAAGGATGGGTAGAGAAGCAGTAGGGGAACGACGGTACGAGCCATAGGCGCTGACTCCGTGGGTGCTCTGGGGCTGGAGCACCCACGGGGCAATTAGTGGGTGCTCTGCATCCACCGGCAGCCAAGCTCCCCACTGCCGTGCCCCACCTCCTCCTCTGCCTCCTCCCCGGAGCATGCCGCATCCCCGTTCTCTGCCTACCTCCCAGTGCTTCCAGCCTTGCCGCCGCCAAACAGCTGTTTGGCAGCATGCTTGGAGGGATGGGGAGGAGCGGGAATGTGGCACGTTTAGGGGAGGAGGCGGGGAAGAGGTGTGGCCAGGAAGGAGTCAGAATAGGGGCAGGGAGGGGGCGGAGTTGGGGCAGGGACTTTGCAGAAGGGGTTGGAATGGGAGTGGGGTACGGGTGGGAGGGGGCGGGGCAGGGGTGGAGTCGGGGCAGGGCCGGGAGTGGAGGGGGGGTCGAGCACCCACTAGCAGGAGCAGAAGTTGGTGCCTATGGATAGCTCAGAGATCCACCAAGCTCTAAGCACATTCCATTTCCTGTCCAGTGTAGGGACTATGCGTATGCGTAAGGGCTGGATTTCACCATCTACGTTCTGATGAGCTCACCTTTGTTACCTGTCCCCCCATTTATAGCAATAACCTTCACATGACTCCTTTAGTGATCAGAGTTCTCCATCCCCTCTGCCCCACGGACGACAGCCCAATCGTATTAATCTCCCATGCAAGCCATATGCAGCATTTAGATTATTTCTTCCCTGCCTTTGCTCCAGATTGCCAGACCTGGAGCTCTTTAATCTCATCTGACAGCCGGATGCTGGGGCTCCAGGCTGAAGTGAATATTTGATCTGTGGATGGGGTTGCAGGTTGTTCATAAAAACGAATTAGATATTAAATGAAAGAAAGGAGAAATAGCACTGTCTGAGAGTTCTCCCCAGTGTCCTATGTGCCTTTGGCAAAAAATTCATACTAGACCAAAATATGTCGCAGTCCCTAAGATTGTTTAGTCACATAGAAAGAAAAATACCAGATTAGTTAGAGCTAGCCAGGGTCTGTGCCTGGGGGCCTGTGCAGGACACCTACCCAGACACTGAGAGCTGTGTGCCCACTCCCTCCCTCCTCAGAGCAGGGCAGGACAGAACGTAGGTGACCAACACAGCTGAGCTGGCATAGGAAGTGTCATCGATTGTTCCTGGGGTAGGCCAGCGGCAAATTATTACCAATTCTCCCCCTGTCCCCAACCAAGGAAGAAGTGGGGAGGAATTGTGACTCTGAGGTGTCTCTCGGAGCTCCTTCTTGACTCTGCAGCTGTCCCCTTGCTCAAGGCAATGCCTGACAATACAGCCTGTCCCTGGAATAACATTCATTAATGGTTCCCAAGTTCTGATTAGAAAAATATATTGCAGTGAGAACACAGGGGTCAGATTCAGGCCTAGTGTAAAATGGTGCCACTCCATCAATGTTAATGGAGTCATCCCTGGCTGACAGTGGGGCAGAATGCAGCTGCTTTGGGAGGCAGCAGGATTAGCAGGGCATAAAAAATGGCCCGATTTGTCCCATAAGCTTCTCCAGCATCCTCTTCCATGACCTGGATAAAGCACTTTCCCTTTGCGGAGGAGCGGAGTGCAGAAAAGGCACAGCACTCTCATGCTGTGAGCAGTCTCTATGTGCTTAGAGTGATGGAAACCTAGAAGCTGCTGCCTCGTTTTTGTTGTACTGGAGGGGGTTTGTGTTACTGCAGCGGGATATATGCAACCCTTGAATCCCAGCTGCCGTATGTGTGTGCCTCAGACAACAGGGGGGTGTCAGTTTGAGGCAGCAGAGTTATGTAAGAGAGGAGTCAATCAGACTCTGGAGCACTGAAATCTGGACCTGATGGCGCATATGCATGATGTGGGGAGGAAGGGGAACAAGAGACTGGAGAGGCTGTTCTCCTGGTGCCTGCAGGAGACCAAGGAAGGCAGGAAGCTGCCCCTCCCATTTGTCTCATTTGTAAAGCTCTAGCATCTCTGTGAAGCAAGTCTCCCCCTCTGGGGGCTCTGACCCTTGTCTTCCTAACTACCCCATTCCTCAGTGGGCTGCCATGGGGATCACACTACAGGGAGAAGGGTTTTACAGCCAAGCCTCATCCATGACAGTGTCTCTAAAGCTTTGTGCTTCAGTACTTGTGCCTCGTGGGGGTAAAAATATCAAGCCTGATCTCAGAGCTGCCAGTTCTCTTTCAACCTAGAACTTAATCGAACAAGTCAATTAGGCCTGGATGGGATTCTGAATTCCTGACATCATATCCTCCTAAGAATACAAATCTGTTTTACCAGTGCTGCATCTCTATTGTCAAGGAACAATCAACCCCTTGACTTCCTCTCTGTGGTGTATGGAAAACGATATCAAATTGTGTAGTTATCACTTTAAATCCTCACGGGTTTCCTGATCCTGCTTGCTGGCTAGGGCACTGTGTAGGGAAGGGTGAGATCAGAGTCAGTCTGCAGCCAGGTAGCCCATGGTAAGGTGGGGTGCCTCTGTTTTATGGAGCAGCCTGCTTTGTCTTTCTCTGGTTTTGCCTAGAGTGGGTTATCATTCTGGATAAAGAATAAAAGTCGTATTACGTTGCAACCTTCCAGCAAGAATATTTATGTTTTTAACTCACTTCTTTGTGTGTGCCATGTTGTAAACATAACACTCCTAACTAAAAACATGGCAGAGATCCAGACCCAATTTCTGGTCTTTCAACACAAATCTGATCCCTTTCCTCCTCCCCAAAACTTTTCACACTAGCTTTGTTACAATGGAGACTGTGTGGAGTTCACATTATAAATCCTGCATCAGCATGACCGAGAAAGAGAAAAACAGTAGAGACACAACCAGTCAGCATTGCCAGCCCCAAGTCTTTAAAAATAAGGAAATTGGCTGAAAATTCATGAGATTTTTCAACAAGTAATACACTGGGGGGCTGGGGTTGGGTTTTTTTGTCTTTTGCTTTCTGAGCCTTTGGATTCACTCAGGTCACATATTGAAGCTTTTCTCTGCAACCATGAGTGCTAAAAACACACTGCTTGTTTTCAATCCAAGCTGAGATTCTGACCTAATCCCACGCCTCCTGCAGCTGGGACCTTCAGAAACACACCACACATCACAGGGGTTCTCAAACTTGGGTCGTGACCCGTCAGGGGGTCGCAAAGTTATTACATGGGGTGGGGGGCATGAGCTGTCAGCCTCTTCTGCAAACACCACTTCACCTCCAAGATTTATAATAGTGTTAAATGTTAAAAAAGTGTTTTTAATTTATAAGGGGGGGGGGTCGCACTCACAGGCTTGCTGCGTGAAAGGGGTCACCAATACAAAAGTTTGAGAACCACTGACTTGTATCATGAGATTCACGACAAAATCTGTGGCCAGATACAGAAAGACAGCATGGCGGTGAGCAGATGTCTGGCATGCGTTTAGCTCAGAGGGCAGGGATAAACTTCTCCAGGCAGGGCTTGTGCCTTTCCATGTGTGGGCAGCACCTTGCACATGTGCTGCTCTCAAAATACATATAATAAATAAATACATTTTTGAGCTTTTGGTGGTGAAGCTACTGAGTTCGATCCTTGTTGAGGACTGTGGTGTCTGTACAGCCCTGGGTCATTACAAAATGGCACTCAGATATGGGGCTTGAATTCCTTTGGGTCACACATTTTTGGCTAGAGCAGGTCAGAAAAATCTGGACAAAACTATATTCCATTAGCAAATGCAGTTCCATTAAAATTGAAATACTTCACAAAATCAGCTCAATTTCACTGGAATTCATTTCAGAAGAAAACCAGGAAAAAAAGTTCCAACAATGTTGAAATGGAACTAAACATTCCACTTTTTTATTCTGAAACAACTTTTTGGTTTGCCCTTTTGAAATTTCATATTATATTATATCATAAGGTAACACTTTAAAAAATGTCAAAATCAAAAGAAAACATCAATCACCTCAATCAGTTTTTCCCAGAATTTTTCTTTGTGGAAAATTTCAAAATTTTCATGTTTTGTTCTGATTCAGAATGAAACCAACTTTCAAAATCCTTCAACCCCCCCCTTCTCCCCCCACAGGGTGCCACCTATCCAAGTTTTCCTACCCCAGGCCCCTTTTTTGAGGTAGCTGTCCCAGATGAAATGGGTCAGATGTCCCATTTTTTTGTATCTCAGAAATAGCAACCCTATCCCCCATTAATCCCCCCACCCCTTGCAGTGTACTCACTTTAATCAACTGGCTGAACTATTCAGGCCCAATGGAAACAGTCAGTATTCTCCGCCAGCGATTCCGGTTTCTTTTCACATGTAACTATTACATAATAATGCATACCTACGAGAGAGAGACAGGGAGGGAAACGTGTTATATTAATGTCATTGCCCCTGGCATTCATTGCACTTACAGAGGGGTCTGGGATAGAGAAATCATCCCAAAGCAAAAATGCAGATATTTATAACATACTCATTCTGCTGGCTTACCAGGTGAGAGGTACTGTTAATACAGAGAGTGGGCTGAACAGGGCTGCAGACCTCCAGGAATGGAACTATCTGACAGAAGGGAAATATATTTGCATGTTATGTTTTTTTATAAAAGTTAATAGGTTGGAACATTTGCTGCTTAGATACCTGGGGACTGATCCTGACTTCCTCACCCATTCACAACTCCCACTGGCTTCCCTGGGGGGGGGGGGGGGGGCGAGGAAAGAAGGAATGGCTCCCTGCTGCCATCTCTGACTTACTGAAGTCAGCAGTGGGTCGAAGAGATGGTGTTTGGATCCATATTCAGGTTAGCTTTAGACTGGCAGTTTGGTGCAATGCCAATCCAGCACTGGGGGGTGGGTGAGACAAAGAAGAGGGTCACAGCTGAGGCTTTAAAAGGGGTTCAAGTCCCAGCTCTGACATGTCCTGCCCCCAATCAGAGGAATTCTGGAATTTGTAGGGCAGGCATCATTAGAAATATAGGCTGGGAGCAAAGTCACAGATTCTGTGACTTCCGTGACCTCTGTGACAAAATCGTAACCCTAATCATGATCTCTATTTGCATGAGGCATTGCTGTGGATTGAACAAGCACCCTTTAGAGGGAAAAGGCAGCACTACTGAATTTTGTTCAGTAAGCAAAAGCCAAAACCACGAGACCAGTGATACCATTCAACCGCTTGGTATTGAAAGAGGAATAGCTTGTACTGGAATATAGACCCTATCTAAAATGTAAAATGTCATGTTTCAAGTGGGTTTCATTGATGGGCTTTAAAGTAAATTTCCTCTGTCAAGATGAAGATTCCAGAAGATAAGATATTTTGCTTATAGCCCAGTTCTAAAATAGAAAAAGTATTGCAAATGCCCCAGAAGGAACTGGAAGTGATGAAATGGAATATGTTTTATTTTTAATATTGCTGATGAATGAATGTTGAGTGACTGGACTTTTTGCTAGGTTTTCCCTCCTCCCAATTAGCTATTTTTATAGGATATTTATATTGAATTTTACATAAACTGGTGATGCAATATAATCTCAAAATTTTTTCACCCAGATAAGACCATGTTATCTTCCTCAGACGTGATCTTTTTTCTTTTCTTTCTTTTTTTAAGCTGGGAGACATCTCAGGCCTTTTTATTCTTTTTCATGTAGGATGTGAAAGTGAAAGTGTGGCTGCCAGCATGCATGTATGTATGAGCTCCCATACAACCCACATGGGCAGAAAGAAATGTTCTCCAGGTTTAAACAGCCCTAAATGATGTCTCGTAAAATTACTCTCTAAAGTGTGTTCTGTGTTTTATGTTTAAAAATCCTGAGAGACTTCAGGTTGTCCTCTGCAATTTCTGGTAAATTTCTAGTTATCAAAAGTATTCCATTCAAGTCTGTGTTATAATTACGGCTACGATTTTGTCATGGAGGTCACGGAAATCACAGAATCCGTGACTTCCAGAGATCTCCATGACTTGAGCCCCCAGTGCCTGAGAGTTTCGGGTCCCCCACCACCCTGGCAGCAGGGAACTGTGGGGGCCAAGCTCCCAGCCGCAGAAGGCAGCAGGGGTGCACTGCAGCTCCCAGCTGGGACAGGCGTGCCCCAGAGCTCCCAGGCACCGGCGGACAGGAGTGCCCCAGTGCTCCCAGACAGTGAGGAAACCCTGAGCTTCTGGCCCACCATGGGCGGTGGGGAGATCCTGAGCTCCTGGCCACTGCAGGCGGCCGGGGAGCCCCAGAGCACAGAGCCGCCGCCGGCAGCCAGGGTGTCCCGGAGCTCCGAGCTGCTGCGGGCAGTGGAGGGACACTGCAGCTCCGAGCCAGGCCACCCTGGGTGATGTGGGGAGCCTGCAGCTCCCCATTTTGTCATGCACATTTTTAGTAAAAGTCACAGA
Organism: Chelonia mydas; assembly: GCF_015237465.2. NCBI lineage: Eukaryota > Metazoa > Chordata > Testudines > Cheloniidae > Chelonia > Chelonia mydas. Next base: position 51,852,492 of record NC_057853.1, read on the forward strand.
CAGGTCACAGACTTCCATTAATTTTTCTTTATTGCCTGTGACCTGTCCGTGACTTTTACTAAAAATATATGTGACAAAATCTTAGCCTTAGTTATAATCCCTCTCTGGTGGGGGAAGGAAAGGGTTAAGCCACCACATAGCAATTCATTCCCAAGGTTGTGGTCCAGACATTAGATAATAATTTGGTTTCATATTAAGCTACTTAACCATTCAAATGATAGATCTGATTGACTTTGGTCACATTCTTTAGTTGGATTTATAAGCAAACAGCTACCTTTTTAGAATTTGTATAAGGACTGATTATTGTTGGCATTATTAAGTCTAACTGGTTTGGTTTGTTGATTTCACCTTGACTGGACAGTTGTTTTGCTTTATTCTTAGTTTAGTTTAATATTATTAACAGTAACTTAGCTTTGGTGATAAAATTTCCTTGCTTTTATCTTTAAGAGTTCTAATAAAAATGATAAAAAGTCATATTTCTTTTAACAAGCAATCTGGGTCCAGAACCCTTTGAGACCTGGGATAGATACCAGCCAGTCAACCTAAAATCTTGTCCTGCTCCCCTAATTAGCCTATGGTTCTCATAGGATATACCCTGGACACACATGATGGGGAGGAGAAGGGAGGTGGGGGCCACAGATGAAAAAAAAATCAGAGGACAGAGAGAAAGCAAAGAAGCAGCAGGAAGCTTCTCAGAGGGATGTCAGAGAGTTTGTCTGACTGGAGACATGATGTTTTACAGGCCGCAAGAGTTATTTCAGGACCTGCTGGCATCCTGAAAGATAAGCCTGGAAGAACCATGACTGCTGCCCAACAAAATTAGAGCAGTTCCAGAAAAAGAGAAAGAGAGACGGAACCTGCAGCGTGAGGTCTGCTGGATAGGTTTCTGCTCTACACTGGGGTAAGTTTTAATCTGGGCTGTGCCCCTTTACAGGCAGCCTCCCACTATATATAACATCATTTAAAATGTTTGTTTCCAGATACTGGGGAAAAATCCTACCAACTGCTCCTGATACGCACTGAGAAAATGTTCTTTGGTCAAGTGATCCGCAGTCCAACAGCACTGGGTTTGTTGTGATCTGAGCAGCTGGCAGGCTGTCATTGGCACTGTCCCTTTGCTCTTCCAATCCGCTCTGTCCCGGTGGTTGGCAAGGCATTAAACCTGGTGCAATTCCCAACTGCCAAATGCTGCTCAAAGCAGAGAGCTCGATACTGACCACACGGGAGAAGATGTGGGTTTGGGTGTGGAGAGAGAAACTGGAACCTGGAAACAGCATACAGAAACCCTCTCCCATGCTGATGGTTCTTACAACAAAGCTTGAACCTCAAAATACAGCATGGGATGTGCCAGAGAGGACACGGGGAGCACAGGAAGCCACTCATGGGCCTTTGGAAGAGGTAAAAAGAGCAATGAGTAGTAGCAGTTATTGGGTGGTTCTTCTTTCCCATTCTAAAGAGGTTCAGCTAAGCTTCCAAATGTTGGCACATTTGGAGGTCTTCCCACCACTGGCTGCTGGCAGATTCTAAAGTATTGGGATGTGGATGGAGTTTCAGGGTGGATTTGCATAAGCACTCACCCTTGGTCTAACTCTGCTCCCATCAATGTAGTAGAAAAACTCCCATTAGCATCAATGGCAGCAGCATTAGGCCAACTGTGATACAGAGCCCCACTGATGGTTCACTGTTCTGGGTCAGCAACTTATCGAGAACGACATATTCTGTGTACCCCAACTCACCGCTGTCATAATCTGTATCTAAAAGGGGTCATGTCATAGGTCATTGGAAAGCCAGTAACCCACGAATTGTTAATATTCTAGCGTGATGTATGTACGGTACACCCACAAAGGACTTTGTAGATATGTGCTGCAATATGTTCTTAACATGTATTTGGCAAACAGTGCCTAAGCCACGCCTCTTCCAGACACAGGAATGCGGTTCCGCCTGCTGGAATGGGTCTCCCATGGAGCAAGGAGCAAGGTGTGACCAAAGACAATGAAAAGCACATTCACATGCCAGGCAAGCAAAGCTAGCGAGAGAGCTGGGAGGGAACAAACAACCATTTAACAATCTCAAGAGGGGATGGACAGAGGTGGATTACAGTTTTATGGGGCCCTGGGACAAAGCAAGTGGGGGCCCTTCCCCAACCCTTCGACCTGAAACACCCCCCAACCCCGACCCCTAGCGCTCCTGCCGAGGAGCTGGGTTGGGGCAAGGGGGCTTCCCCCACTCCTGATAAGAGCACTGGGTGGGCAGGGAAAGCCCCCGCACCCTAACCCCGCTCCCCAGCAGCCGTGCTGGGTGGGCGGGCAGAGCAGGGCAAGCCCCCATGTTCTGGCCCTGCTCCCTGGCAGAAGCGCCAGGCAGGTGGAGCAGGTTGGGGCAAAGGAGTGCCCATTTTTCCTGGGCCCCCAATTGGCTGGGCATGGGTCCTGTTGGCCCAGTGGCTAATCTGCCACTGGGGATGGAGCCTGCACCCCCAGGAAGCCTTCCTGCCTCTTGAAGCAGGGTCAATGACTTTTGGGAAGATACAAGGAGAGAGAAAAAGCCGTTTTGGCACCCTTCACCTAAAGAGACAAAGGAACTGAGCACTTTGAGCTTTGTGAAGGGTCCTGGCCAGGGAGTCAGGTTAGCCGTGCTGTAAAAAAGACTTGGTGAGAAACACGTCTTTGAACAAGAGACTCTAGTTTGTTAAATCAGGTTTTAGTCTTAGAAGCATATTTTTACTTTTGTTTGCTTGTCACCCTTTCTACCTGTATTCCTTATACTTGGTGTCACCTAAACCTACGATTTGTTGTTTAATAAACTTGTTCTACATTTACTATAAACCAACTGAGTGCTTTGATTAAAACAGTGTTTGTTAACCCCAATTATAGTACTGTCTCTTTAAGGGAGCAGTGAACTTAACTTCTGTAAATGTTCACCGAGAGGGTGGGACACCACAGGGCAGACAGTTTGGGAGAAATTCAGGACTGATTACCTACAAAAGGTAACTGGGCGGTGGAAGCCAGGGTATGACCTGCATGCTTGTCTGCTGGCTGTTGGGGTCCAGGCTGTGAGCCATAGCAGCACAGCATTCTAGGCACCCAGAGCTGCAGGGCAGGCGGTGACACAACCACTAGTCTGGGTTGAACCCCAAAGTGTCACACCAATCCTGTGCCCTTGCGAACCTTTCCTCCCCCCATCCTCCTGGAATGGTAGATGTAATTAGAGATGGGTGAGTGCTGAAGAAAAAAAAGTTTCCACAAATATTCTTTTTAATTTTTATAGTAATTTGTTTCGACTGTGATCACATACCACCAGAAAGCTGACTGCAAGAGCAATGCTCAGTCAGGGAAGAGAAACATACCGTGAGTAGACCTCTGTCTCCAATCAAAACACCAACTCTCCACAATACACAGATAAAAAAGAGCTCCAAGAAAAGATTTGAACAAGCTGAGAAAATCCAAATCTGTTTGCAAACAATTCAAACAGAGAGAGTAAACATTTTAAATATGCTTCTAGCATGCTCACTTTTGAGCAAGGATTTCCCCCTATTTAAATACATCTAGGGCCAGATGCTCAGCCCTTCAAGTCCACTCGAGCACAGAGGAGACCAGAGCTTGCACAGATCTGATATAGCCAGCTATTCATCAGCCCCGTCTGCTTCCCCACCCCCAAAATAGAGGGCATTCCAGGGTAGGGAGGTGGCATGGCAGGAACAAGAGGGGCTGAGCCAAAGCACAAAGTGTTCCAGTGTTTCTATTATCCACTGGTGCTCCCTGAGGCTGCTCTAACTTGTGGTAAGGGATAGTTGAACCCCTGGCAGTCCCCAGTATGTGGAGAATTGGAGAATTGAGCCATTTATGCCCCTTCCCCAGATGTGCCCATCACTTGCCTGGCACCACTTTGAGGTGCCAGATAAAGTTAAAATATCATTTAAAAAACTCTTCACTGGGCAGACACTCAGAACATCTGAAGAGAATGAAAGGAGAGAGTGAAGGGAGGAAATTCCTTATTATACAGGGTCATCCCGTTTTAATCAATGGCCTAATACAGTGGGGGTTTTCAACCTTTTTTAACTTGCGGCACACCAAAACATTTCAAACGGAGGTGCAGACACTTTCGGAAATCTTAGACAGAGTTTCTGGACCTGCAAGGGTCCGCGGGGAACAGGTTGAAAACCACTGGCCTAACGTGATCCAGTGAGTCCACCTGAAGGTCTACATCCTCTAACCTAGGTAGATTCAACTAGGCACAGCTGATCAACTGGGTATGCATTTGTCAGTTCAACACTTCTTTATTCTCACATTAATTTTCGTCACTCCACAGTTTGATCTCCTCGAGCAGCCATCAAACAGGCAGTACAGCTTCCAATACCATTACGGGCAGCAGTGACAAACACCATGAGTGAGCTCAGACCTGGAGCCTGCAGGGGGACGCAAAGGTCTACACACAGCCTCCAGCACCAGAACCAGAGCACCACGTTAAAGAAATGTAAGAGTTTTGCATTGTTTCCAAGGTAAAGCATGCGAGAGGCTGATCCTGGTTGACATAATACTGTTATTTGTACAGCGCCTGCCTGCCAAAGTGCTTGGGACACTGTGCTGCAAAAATCAAAGCAAATGCAATGCAATGAAAACATAATCAAATACGAACACACCGCAAATGAGGAGGCCAGTTTTAGAATAGGAGAGAAAGGAATCCGAAGGGACTAAGAATAGGGCCAGAGGCCATTCAACAAGCTTTTAAAGACAGAAAACGTTAAGGAGCTCTTTAAAACCAGAGAGACAGTTATTGCCATTTATATGTTGTACACACAGCAACAGACAGGCCCTGCCATGAAGGGCCTACATTGTAATTGGACAGCACCAACAAAAGGTGGCGGGGGAAACAGACACAAAGGGGATAAATGATTTCCCAGGGTCCCCCAGCAGGATAATGGCAGAGTCGAATGGAGCTGACTGTGGAGATATCTGAGCCATTAGCGATTATCTTTGAAAAGTCATTGAAGACGGGAGAGATTCCAGACAACTGGAAAAGGGCAAATATAGTGCCAATCTATAAAAAGGGAAATAAGGACAACCTGGGGAATTACAGACCAGTCAGCTTAACTTCTGTACCCGGAAAGATAACGGAGCAAATAATTAAGCAATCAATTTACAAACACCTAGAAGATAATAAGGTGATAAGTAACAGTCAGCATGGATTTGTCAAGAACAAATCGTGTCAAACCAACCTGATAGCTTTCTTTGACAGGGTAACAAGCCTTGTGGATAGGGAGGAAGTGATAGACATGGTATATCTTGACTTTAGTAAAGCTTTTGATACGGTCTCGCATGACCTTCTCATAAACAAACTAGGAAAATACAACCTAGATGGTGCTACTATAACGTGGATGCATAACTGGTTGGATAACTGTTCCCAGAGAGTAGTTATCAGTGGTTCGCAGCAACGCTGGAAGGGCATGACAAGCGGGGTGCCGCAGGAATCAGTTCTGGGTCCGGTTCTGTTCTATATCTTCATCAGTGATTTAGATAATGGCATAGAGAGTAAACTTATAAAGTTTGCAGATGATACCAAGCTGGGAGGGATTGCAAATGCTTTGGAGGATAGGATTAAAATTAAAAATGATCTGGACAAACTGGAGAAATGATCTGAAGTAAATAGAATGAATTTCAATAAGGACAAATGCAAAGTACTCCACTTAGGAAGGAACAATCAGTTGCACATATACAAAATGGGAAATGACTGCCTAGGAAGGAGTACTACGGAAAGGGATCTGGGGGTCATAGTGGACCATAAGCTTAATATGAGTCAACAGTGTAACACTGTTGCAAAAAAAGCGAACATCATGCTGGGATGTATTAGCAGGAGCGTTGTAAGCTAGATGCAAAAAGTAATTCTTCTGCTCTACTCCGCGCTGATTAGGCCTCAGCTGGAGTATTGTGTCCAGTTCTGGGTGCCACATTTCAGGAAAGATGAGGACAAATTGGAGAAAGTCCAGAGAAGAGCAACAAAAATTATTAAAGGTCTAGAAAACATGACCTATGAGGGAAGATTGAAAATATTGGGCTTGTTTAGTCTGGAAAAGAGAAGACTGAGAGGGGACATGATAACAGTTTTCAAGTACATAAAAGGTTGTTACAAGGAGGAGGGAGAAAAATTGTTCTTCTTAACCTCTGAGGATAGGACAAGAAGCAATGGGCTTAAATTGCAGCAAGTGCGGGTTAGGTTGGACATTAGGAAAAACTTCCTAGCTGTCAGAGTGGTTAAGCACCAGAAGAAATTTCCCCCAGGGAGGTGTGGAATTGCTATCATTGGTAGGGTGTCCATATTTCCCAAAGAGAAAACAGGACACCCCCAGCCACTCACCAGAGGCCCCCTGCCCTGATGCTGTTGACGATTACTGGAACCCTGCAGGGCCCCCCCATGCTGTTGCTGAACACTGCTTCCCCCCCGACCCCAGCCGTGCATCTCCATTTGCCCGCTCCGCACTGCACCCCACTTTTTTGACAAAAGTGGGCATTTGTCTTGTTTGTCTTGCCAACTGATCAAGTCAGCAAGATCAAACAGGACAAATGCCTTCTTTTGGGAAAAAAAGACAGGACGGCCAGGACAGGGCTTAAAAAAGGGAACATCCCAGCCAAAACGGGACGTATGGTCACCCTAATCACTAGGGACTTTTAAGAGCAGGTTAGACAAACATCTGTCAGGAGGGTCTAGATAATATTTAGTCCTACCATGAGTGCACAGGATTGGACTAATGACCTCTCGAAGTCCCTTCCAGTGTGCCCTTGTTGCCAAGAAGGCCAATGGCATTTTGGGATGTATAAGTAGGGGCATTGCCAGCAGATCGAGGGACGTGATCGTTCCCCTCTATTCGACATTGGTGAGGCCTCATCTGGAGTACTGTGTCCAGTTTTGGGCCCCACACTACAAGAAGGATGTGGAAAAATTGGAAAGAGTCCAGCGGAGGGCAACAAAAATGATTAGGGGACTGGAACACATGACTTATGAGAAGAGGCTGAGGGAACTAGGATTGTTTAGTCTGCAGAAGAGAAGAATGAGGGGGGATTTGATAGCTGCTTTTAACTACCTGAAAGGGGGTTCCAAAGAGGATGGATCTAGACTGTTCTCAGTGGTAGCAGATGAGAAAACAAGGAGTAATGGTCTCAAGTTGCTGTGGGGGAGATTTAGGTTGGATATTAGGAAAAACTTTTTCACTAGGAGGGTGGTAAAACACTGGAATGTGTTACCTAGGGAGGTGGTGGAATCTCCTTCCTTAGAAGTTTTTAAGGTCAGGCTTGACAAAGCCCTGGCTGGGATGATTTAATTGGGGATCGGTCCTGCTTTGAGCAGGGGGTTGGACTAGATGACCTCCTGAGATTCCTTCCAACCCTGATATTCTGCGATTCTATGATTCTACGACTCTGTGATTCTAGATCTCCTCATTCCCAGTCCAGAGCCCTCTACACTAGACAAATGTTGCCTGTCAAATGTGGCTGTATAAATAAGAGGAGCTCTGCATTCGAGCTCTGCAAGTGTTTCAGTCACAAGGTGGAGTGGCTGTGGCTCAAATGAGACAAGGTGTTAGTGGATCTTTTACATTTCCTCATCTATCTTGTGACTGCCAGTTTAATAGGTATCACAAATAGCAGCAAATATGCTATCTCCAGCTGGCATGGCAAGGATGAGATTCTGCTATCACTGCTGCCAATTAAAAAAAAAAATATTGAGGATGACTGTGTTAGTAGCAGGCCATCACTAATGTTTATGAATTTCTGCTTTTTATATATAGTTTAATGCAGAGGCAGATTACAGTTTTATGGGGCTCTGGGACAAGGCAAATGGAGACCCCTCCACACCCCTTCCGCCTGCAGTCCCCCCCCAGCTCCCGCCCGGTGCTCCTGCCCAGAAGCAGGGCATGGGGGCTTCCCCCACTCTGCCTGCCCGGTGCTCCCGCTGACGAGTGGGGTCAGGAGTGCCGGGCAGGCAGGGGAGGCCCCTGACCCCGCTCCCCGACAGAAGCATTGGGACAAGTCCCCGCACCCTGAGCCTGCTCCCCGGCAGGAGTGTCAGGTGGGCGGAGCAGGGAGAGGCCATTTTTCAAGGGCCCCTCCGGTTGGCCGGGACCCCTGGGCATGGGCCCCATTGGCCCAGTGGCTAATCTGCCACTGGTTTAATGGGATCATGAATTTATCAACAGCAAACTGTTCTATAACATAATTGTGAAGCATCCAGTGAAGTGCAGCCAATTGAC